>NC_063021.1:3000000-3600000 GCF_020509005.1 Fulvia fulva
GTCTACACGACGATATGTCCACAGCGAACCGAGTTCCTCTGTGGAGAGACGGTCGCGGAAGCAAGGTCTCTCCAGTGCAAAGTTGATGTCATGGATTTGGGGTGGGTACATCCCCATTGCTGGGACGAAGAGTTTCTCGACGAGTATGCGCCTCCTGACAAATGGCGTTTCGGACTCGACGAAGAATTCCGAACTACCTTATCGCAGGCTCAGATATCAACTGGAGACTTCGAAGACCCTTGGGTGACGAACAACTACCATGGAGCGCATTGCACATATGCTCTTCGCAAGATGGCAAGAGCTGCAGCTCTTGGTGAGCATGTTAATTTGCGCATGTCACACGTGAGGCACACACATCACTGCGCCATGTCAGTAAGAACTATCAAGGCGGATAAATTCAATGTGACCGGGCCGGGCGGCGTAACTCGGTTCAGGTGTCGTCGATAGTTCGCCCCTACATGGACACAAGTTGGCCATGATACAAGTTATCCAAAAGTAAAGTGATGGGTGGCAGATGAGACGGGAGACGTATTCAAAAGTGGAACTCGGCGCGGCGTTCTGGTGTGAACGCTTTGTTGGAAGAGAAGAGCCAAGATGCAAGAGTACAACCATACCGTCGATACCACAGGCAGCATGTACGATCTGGCCTGCTGCGTTCCTGATCTAAGCCGCCTTTCTGGCGCTATCAACATCACTCCGGACGAGGCAATGCATTGCCAGCAATCCGCGCACTACGGGTCCGTGAGCATGCACACGCACGAGACTACGTCCGAGTCATGAAGGGGGTCAAGATCAGGAGGATGAACGTGATCGTGGTGACGGACAAGATCGAGAAGACTACCGCGTGCACTAGCACGTGCACGATCATGCCCGAGTGGTTGGTCATCGCCGTGGGCGCGATCAGGTTCGAGTTCAGCGGCTCCGTCGAGTTCGAGTTAAGGGCTATGCACATGTATACGCACGACTACGTCGGCACGGACCTGAAGAACGACCTAATGATGTACCACAACCCGTACATGATCGCGAACGGGTGTGAGGACAAGGACTGCAACGCGTTCACGATCGCTACCTCCCAAGTCAGGTGATCGCTCCACGTGACGGACCAAGGGAGCTTCTGAGCGGTCGGGCTCGGCAGTTTGAGTTGACACTTCGCAGGCTGCCAGCTGCGGCACAGTTAGCAGCAATCATGGCAGCTGCTCTCATGTACCTTCCATACATCTACCCAGCTCTGCAGTGCATGACCATTACTCATCGTGGATGGCAAAGCAGTCAACCGATACCATGGAGCTTCTTGCACTACTGGGACAAGCGGGAGACATCGTGGACCATGTATTCCATCTCACCGCCATTCTTGTGGTCATGATGGACGAAATCGGCCTCATCTCCAGCCTGTGGGTCGTCTCTGAGCCCCCAGAGGCACTGCCGAGCAGCTTCAACGTGAATCCTCTTTTCACGACGGTCACATATGCGATCTCCCAGCCATTGTGGACACTGCTATTCTCGGCTTTCAAGAAACCAGCATGGCAACCTTACTTGTCGGCGCACATCATCCAGATCCTCATCTCAATTCACAGTATGGCGGGTACATACTCGTCAAGATCTCTATCCGATCGACTGATGAAGGGGGACAAACTTGGGATAATCTCTGCTTCGAAATCAGCTAGAAGCGAAGCTGGAGCTCGTCCCTCCATCAACGTTTACGCCATCTATCTCCTGCCCACCCAGACAGCAGCGATCCTGCACGCCGCCATCCTAATCTGGATAAAGAACTCTCGCAATCCAGTCGCCATGTACAAAGCGAGCAACGGCAGCGTGGTAGTAGTTTATGTTGTTTTTAATGAATTCTACAACTACCTTTGGTGCACGGTTACTGGCCGAGCCTGGTGCTTCCGATGTGGCCGTTACCTACGCTCTCAGCTGTACCACTTGGCACTACTGCTACTTCTGCGCCTCTGTGTTCGAACTGTGCTTAGGCTGGACATGCTCCCAGCTTTGGCTTTGGTCCGTATGGGGCTGAGCGAACTAGGTCTCTGATGGGACATAAGTGGCACGGTAATGAATCGCAACTTCATGCTACTTCTTGCGCATGAATTTTGGCACAACTTCGAATTTCCTGCTTCTCTGTTACGAGCCGAAGCCTAGAAGGCCCAGTTATCCTGAACACCAGCTACTTGATCAAGCGCTACCACCATCTGACGACGTATCCATCAACTCTCCTGGACCATCCACGGAACTTGGCTGGCCTTCCACTGGCATTTGGTATATCCTCGCGTCTTCGGCCTTCAGACAACCAATGTTCTGACGGCCATCCTGCAGGAATATGCGAACGAGTAGAAAGTGATCCACCACATGGTTTCCCGTAATCCGAACTTGACCATCCACGAAGATCGTCAGGATACTGTACTGCTGACCATGCACCACAACGACCTTGCGATCCGTAAGAATATTGGCTAGTCTTCGACTAGTTGATATGAGCCACAAGCCGCGTTGTAGTTGGTCAGGGATGTATGCTACCACTCCGTACGTAAAGGGCACTTTGGTCTGTAACGTTGCGACCTGCAGACTCACGTCAAGGGTGTTTCGGCAAAGGTTGAAGGAAAGACTCTTTTGCTGTGGGGTGCCAATGAGCAAGCTCTGCATGTATGCCAGATTGAATTGTCGAAAGCGAGCAAGCACTGCTGGACCAAGTATGTGTCCAAGTGCAGAGCTGGCTGTGTCCTCGTCGGCAGTGAAGTGGTGCTTCGAGTAGCCTGAGATGTGTGCTGCGATCCACGCATCTGTCAGGTCGCTATGGTCCACGGTCAGCAGCACAGCAAGCCGCATTACCTCCGGGTCTGGCGTAGCTTGGAAGAGAGGCTCATCAAACTCGAGATCAACGAACTGCGGATTTTTGAGCAACAGCAGCTTGACGATGTCCTGAATTGCTGAAAGGACGTGGTCCTTGATGCTCTTTCCAGGCACGAAGGACGAGATTTCCAGTAGTCGATCATCGTTGAAGTACAGGATCTCACCTTGCAGACTGATCGCGATACGAATTTCGAGCCTCTGGAAGAGAATCACTGGTGCATCGGCGACGCTCTCGGTAGCCATATCTGGTGCCATCAATTGGAAGTTCTGCTTGATAAGTAGTCTTGATGGCTCATCGCCCAGCCAGTGTGTTGACAAGGACATTCTTCTGTGATCTCTGCGGAGTGTCGGAATGGCATGATCATTGCGACGGGTGCAAGCAATGATATATACCCTGTCCACACATTTTTGGAACTCACATGCAGGTTCGAGCACTGAGGCAGACAAGTGAGAGACAAGGTAGAAGATACCAGAGGCCTATTCACCATCAAGTCGTCATTGGAAGTGGCCTTTGCTTTCTCCGAGAGCCACGCAAATATGAGTGAGTTGCACAGCCTGATACAGGACAAAGACTCCCCGCTTATGGTGAGCGCACGGACTGACGCTAAGCCTACTAACTTCCATGCTAGTGGTTGAGACCGCATCACGTGCAAATTCACAAACTCAACCCACATCCATGTGAGTCAATACTTGCGCGATTTCTCGTTCCTGAAAATCCTCCTAAGATCCTGATATGTCCTTCTTTTCTGTATATTTACGCTGGACTACTGCGAGTGCATCGCATGGCGTACTTTATCACACTGGCAGTTCAAGCGGTCACTCGTCAGCAAGCTATGAAGCAAACACATTGTCATTCCTCTGCCCGCTCTCAAGTGAATAAGAGCTTCTCGGCATTGTACATGACAAACATTGCCAGACTGAACGCCACCGCACGTGAAGCCATGGGAACGGCTTGCTTCACTGCAGAGGAGGGCGGCAGACACATGCTTCCACAAAGCATCGAAAGACAATTCTTGTAGCAAGACAAGGAGCCGTGAATAATATCTACTCTCGCGTGGCGACACCCCTCCTTTTCCATCAAAAGCAATCATCACGACAAGATCCAATGTCACAAACACATTGACTGCACCACCGAGACGAAAGAAAAGCGCCAGGCCCAATTTAAAGCTTCTCGTTCCATCAACCGTGTGTCCCCATCCCACGCCACCACCACAACCAAGATGTTCAAAGCTCTATCCCACGACATCGCCACCACGAAAATGTTCAAAGCTCACCGCCACCCCGACGAAGACCCCAGCGCCAGCCAGATCCAGGCCGCGTACGTAATGCCCGGCCCATCCGACACCTTCACCATCCGCTCCATCTCCAAGGCGATCTTCGACGACAGCTCCTACTGGCTCCCCTCACCCGTATCCAAAATGTTAGGCTACCCGGTCAAGATCTGCGTCCTCGACGTGAACGACTACTTCACACGACCTACTGGCCTCGAGTTCCAGGACACGGACTACGGGGAGCCTTACAGCAGAGTCGCAAACCGTTTTCTGACAGACTGCGACGTCTGGAGCGAGCGTTTTGGACAGCCTTGTTGCGGTAGTCTCCACGGTACGGCGCTGCTGGTGTGTGAAGATGGGAGTTCGCCGGAGTTGGGACTGTTGGAGTGTATGAATGCTTATATCAGGAAGCATCTAGTGCTGGTCGAGAATGAGCTTGAGAGGCTGCGAAATCAGCTGGAGAAGTTCAAGGAGAGTGCAAAGGATGTGTTTGGGGGGGATAAGATGCGTATGGCGTGGGAGGAGTGGAAGAGGAACGAAGAGGAAGCGAGGGAAAAGTTGGAGTCTGATAGGGTGAAGGCGGAAAGGGAGAGTGATGGCAATGCGAGAGTTAAAGGTGAAAAGTAGATTGTGGTAGGGATGGCCAAGTTGGTGAGTCTCAAGGCAGTACCATGTAAATTGCGTTCATCCTACCCACCTTACCCATTTCGCGAAGTTCTCGTCAGCTTTCAATCTCTCCGTATCCTCCTCCCTCAAACAAACAGCCGCAGCAATTTCTCCGTCGATTCTTTTCGGCATCAGGAATGCCAGTCCCTCCCAAGCCTCGAAAGCAGGTCTCCTCACAGCCTCCGGCTTGCCTAAACAACAACCAAAGTCGAACTCATAGCACTTCTCTTTCGCCCACGACGACATCTTGACGTTCATACTGGATGGCTTGGGTCGTTCTGGAGGGCCTGCTCCAGCTCTGAGTCGAAGAGACTCCCTGAGTACCTCTGCAGAAGCCCGGACTTCGCGTTCAATCCGGTCGGTTTCGCTGAGGGTATTGCGCAGGCAAGAAGCTAGATATCCGAGTGTCTGGTCCACAACTTCGGAGATGGAAAGAGTAGTCGTGACTTTGTGGACAAAGTTCCCTGGGTGTCTGCCTGGGAGGCCAAGATACGGTCGAGAGTCCACTAGACGCTCGAAAGAAGTAGTTGATGTCACTGCTCCGTCGGATGTCGTGACTGACGAAGCGAGTCGAACTGTACGAGCATGTGTAATGTTTTGCCATAGAATTGCGCAGATCACATCATCCGTGGAGACAAAGTCTGTCTTTGCATGGTCCGGTAGGTCCCGCATAGCTTGAGCTTTGAGCTGAGTATGAGAGTCGTTGGAGAACACGATGTATGACCATGTCGCCGCAGGGGTATCACCAGTGGTGGGATCGACGCTTGAAAGTACCACTGGCTGAGCGGCCGGCTTGGAAGTAGACACTGGAGCAGGCTCTGGACTTGTGCCCTGACCACGTACTGTGCTCTGACCAGAGTGTCTTGCCAAAGAAGTACCCCATCGGTCCAGACGTCCGAATTCCATAGTATCCTGTCCGGCGTCCTCTGTGCCGTTGTCTCTGCATGCTTCAAAGAATAGTCTGATCGCCTCACTCATTGCCACCATATCCATGCAATTATGCTGAGCAGAGAACACAAGCAAGCAGCCCCCGTCGACAAGATTGACTTGTACCTCAAAAATCGCGGCTTCCCTCTCTGCGTTTAGACTACCATATGCGCATGTTAGAGGCTCCAGACCGGCGCCAGTTCCATTCGGTAGTGTTCTTCTGCTGGCCAAGTCTTCTTCTCTCAATAATGAGAACGGGAAGCCTGCCTCGCGGATCGCCTGATAGCTGGGCAAGCGGTCTTCTAGTCGTCTTTCGGAGACTCTGAACGCACTACCGGAGTCCGAGAAAGGTGCCGAGCTTGGTGTTGGTATGATCTTATAAAGGCCATCGCTATGATCAAATTCGACAGCATCTGCTATCCATGGCACCCAGCAAGCAAGCCTCCTGTAACCACGCCGAATTCGAGTAACAACCTTCTCCCGGGAGCTGTTCCCTTCAAGCGGAAAGCAGACACAGACTTGTGTGTATAAACTGCTCAGGCGAGGTAGCTGGCCGAAGACGTGAAGCGGAGTCGGTTGTCGTCCATCACAAGCCATGATCAGGGCTGATCATACTGTGTAGAGGGTATGCAGAGGTCGAGACAGACCTGAGATATCTGGGCCAGTCTTCCGCCAGGAATTGACCCGTGATGCTCGAGTGACAGTTTGTATGAGTCGAGGATGAACTCTATCCAACTTTGGATCAGTGACACGAGGAGGAAACCGGTCAATGCACTGCATACTCGCTTTCCCTCGCATCTGACACACGACATCAGATATCGTCACCTCGACAGCTCAACCCCCAAGGCCATACTGCATGCCGACCTGGGGAGATGGATGGCAGAGATCTGTTTCGACAAGCTTTGGGAAGTCTCGATGCCTGACAGTGTCTCCATTTCATGCACCGGAGGAGCTCGCGACTTGATACATGAGCACGACTTGCGCATAGTAGTGGCGTAGTAGTCGTCGAATCGTAAGATACCGCCGTGGTATGAAGTGACATGCCTATGGTGAATATTGACAGACCGAAGTGACACGAGGCAATTGAAGAATTTCCCAAGTCACAATGGCCACAGCCACAATCTCCCCACACCAACCTCTCCGTGGACAACCTCACCTCCAAACCAACAACAACAACTCCATCAGTAGTACCTTATGACATGGCCACCCCAACAAACCTCCCCGGCGGCCTAATCTTCTGGCTCTACATCCTGCTCGCCCTCTTATTCACCACTCTCCTCCTCACCACCATCATCCGCCAACTCTCCCCACCCCCAAACACCACCACCCATGTCGCCATCTTCTCCCTTCTGGCCATCGCCAGCTTCGCGACCTTGTCCGTCAACATGCTCCACGTGCTGATCCAGTCCTACATCCTCTGGAGCGCACAGACGAGCACGATAGGATTGTTGCGAGCCCCGATATCGCTGGCGAAGGTCTGGCAGTGGTCGGTGCGTTCGACGTTGTTTCGGGATTTCGGGGAGGCGATCGTGGCGGATGAGGTCAGGTATCTGTGGGTGTCGTGGGAGTTGTTGGGGACGTTGTCGATTTGTTTGTATATGGGGGCTGAAGGTACGCTTTCGACTTCGCGCTGGTGAGCAGCGATGCTGATGGTGGTGTAGGCGTACGACGACGAGTCCCCAGGCTGTGGGCTTTCTTCGCCGTGGCACAGATCCTACCTATATCGTTCACGCAGAACCTCTTCTACGTTGCTGCGTTACGCTCGCCGGCAACTACTGGAGCCGACGCTAGACTGTCGCGCAATATCAGCCTGCGAGCAATAGCGGCATATTGTGTCTGCCTCGCTATTGCACCTTACACGGCTGGTGGACCTTACCTAATCCCCGTCATTCTGTTTGCTCGAATGATGCTGTTCGTGCCACTCGCATTGGCACAGAACAGCAGTCAGAGCACGAGCGAGAAAGGCAGGACCTTCTTCACGCACCAGCTAGCGCAACAAGCGGTTGCACTCTTCGCCATTGCATTGACAGCGAAGCAGGCGTATCTGGTGTACCAGTCAAGAGCGACAATATCAGAGATCTGGCAAGCATTGTTCAGCCATCCAGCAGTCACAGCTCTCGGTGTGGACTTCTTGCTAAGTGCGGTCAGCTTTGTGGTCTGGACACTCTCGCAAAAGGCTATTAGAGACGGCACGCTTCAGGAGAAGAAAGCTTCATGATATGCTGTATCACAATCTAGCTAGCCGACTTGTCTGCTCACTACCTCGCCGTCAGACTACTCGCTTATTCTGCTCATTGATCTGCTCCGCCAGCACCTTCTCATCTCCACCATTGGCCGCGTACCATTTCTGATCAAGATTTCTCAGGTTCAGATACGGCGAGTTGTCCAGCACCCCCGTTCCTGCTCTATTCTCCACAGTCCACCCCATTCCTAGACTCGCCCATTGGTTCTTGTGGTGATACCTCATGTCCATATCCTCATACCTGGGACTAGCAATGACCTGCTGATAGTGCATAGATGACCCAGGCCAGACAGCATTAACTCGGCCGGTGTTATTGTCCTTGTACCAGGAGCGGCAGTCTTCCTTCCAGACAGTGTGTTTGATCCATTCTTGGACATGGTCGTTGAACTGGTCGGTCACGGATTGCTTGGGCGCCCAGCTGTGAACGTTTTCGTTCTGCATCTTCTTGATTATGGAGATAGCGTATTCGGAAACGGTATGGAGCGGTCCCATGACGGATCCGTCCTCAACTGGTCACGTTGGACCAATAAAGGTAATGAAGTTAGGGAAATAAAGAATACCAAGCCCTAGGTACGACTCTGGGCAAACCTTCCACTTGTCCTGCGAAGCATCAGTATAAACCTCCTCACATCACACACTTTTTACTGCAACAAACCTTCAAATCCACCCCACCCCTCCCCACCAGCGGAAACCTCGGCCGATAACTGACATCAAACCCAGTCGCACACACAATCGTATCCACCTCCCTCTCCACCCCATCCGCCCCCACCACTCCCTTCTCCGTCGCCTCCTTCACCGCAGTAAAATGCACATCAACATTCGCCTCCTGGATCGCAACCATTGTTCTCCAGCCAAGTACCTCCAATGTCTGCATTCTTCTCGTAAATGACATGCTCTACGTTCTCACACAGCTTCTGAATCTGATATGCCATCAAGATGCCAGTCACTCCACCCCCGATCGTAAGCACTTTAATCTTGCGATTCTTTGGATCACTGAAAACAGCTGTTAGAACAACTCGCCCCGTTCTTTGCGTCCCATGGAGCTTCACTCACTTCCATGTATAATCCTGGTTAACTTCATATCCACTTGATCCAGGCTGCGAGTAGTCGAACGTCTCGCCAGCGGCAACGGCATTGAGATCTGGAGCCATGATGTTTCCTCCTCGTCGGAAATAGATGGAATGGATTGAGAGGAAGTGGAAAAGGAAGAATAAAGGTGAAGTCAAGTGCAGATCCTACCTGCAGCTTTATACTCTAGACGCCTGTCGACCGTCGTTGCCATGCTTAGACTACAGCGGCACTCGGGCCAGCTCGCATATGTCAGAGGGCAAGCTACACCACAAGGACCTGCGCAATGTGGAGATCTGTACCACTTGGCTGACAGTTGAGGTAGGTGCGCCGCGGTAGGCGCATGAGAGTCGGCATCTCGATATTGAGCTTCGAGCCCGAGCACTGCCATGCATCGGTCGTTTCGTCGAGAGTACGCTCCAATCGTTGACCATCGTAAGCAATTGTTGTGCACGGCAGGACGAAGGAGGGGCAGGCTTTCGGCTATGGTCGTTCAGCCGCAAAGGCATCCAGCTCCACAAGCACCCCGCTTGAAGTAGCACGAGACCTCTGGAGGAGTTTCCGACGCTGTTGCAGCGAGTCGAGCAGTGTCCAGCCCCATCAGTACCATCGGCCGGGCGGATCAATGATCGCGCGCTATCCCAAAGTGACAAGTAGATAGTGCGGCTGCACGATCCTAATGCACGTAGCGCTTCCGTTGCATCGACCAACTCTGCATCGGTCGCGAACCCTGCGTTGGCCCTACATTACGCGAGAGGCCTCAAACATTGGCATGTACGACTCTTGAACTATTCAGCAGTGTGCCGAAGAGCTTGAGGATGTGAGATGGAACGCAATGGGTGCCACTGCTGACAGAATCGCCACAGCCGACCCACTCTACATCAGCTCCTCGTGGCAAACTGTCAGCATTGATGACAACGAGCGGTGGTGTCGGCGTATTCATTTGACAGGGTGCCTCTTGATCTGAAGCTTGCACGCGCCAAGGGGTCCTTCCGGCGCCGTGTGCAGAATTCCATACGTCGAAGTCATCAGGCGTGTCATCTTGAGCATCGTCTGCTGGAGCCGTTTGATGGAATGCCGACCATGCTCGCCGCACAATCTCAGCCCGTTCGCTCGTCGACATGCTTTCATCTTTGTCTTTTGTGATGAAAGCGATGCCATATGTCCACTGTCGAACCTTCATGACGCGGCGAATGCGCTCGAGATGTTGCAGCGCCAGAATCGACTGCTCGGCGAAACCATTCGACTTCGTCGCCAACGGTTGCGGGAGCTCCATACTTGCCGGTATCAGTGGTATTTGGCCGGCGATGAAGACTGGGCCACGGGCGGTATCAGATCCGACAATGTGACTCAGCTTAATGGCTTGTGAGTATGGGCCAATATTCGCTGGAGCCCAGTACGATCTCGATTGGATATGTAAGCCTTCACGAGGTCCACGAGCGAATGCGAAGCTCATTGTCAGCAGCGCCGTTGGTGGAAGGACCTGTGCGCATGCGATCGTCACTCGTGCTGGTGGATTTGGCCAAGTAAAGTAATTGCCGTATACCGTGTTGATGGCCGGGAAGTCATTCATATCGCGCAAGGTGATAATCGTGTATGTGATGTCGCTGAGTTGGTGTCCTGTCAAGGACAGACGATTCGTGGCCTCGTTCATGATGGAGCGTGTTTGCTCTGCTATCGTGCCACTGGCGGCGACCAGGTCGCAAAGACAAGCGACCGAGTCATTGGTGATGTCGTGGTCTGATGTTGGATCAAGAAGCTTTGTGGCAGGGATCTCGTGCTGGGGCAAGCTGTCCAGAACTTCACGAAAGAGTTCTTCGAGCAATGGCGGAGTCCTGATGGAGAGCTTCGGGGTGTCGCTCACAGGTAATGAAATCACAGAAGGTTGCTTAATGCTGACTGAAGCACTGCCAGCTTCACCGGGCATAATCTGGATGCCATCCTCTGGCACATCGATCCTACCCTTCCACAGCGGGGCAGGGCCGCTGATGGCAAGAGTCTCGTACTCACCACCTTCACCAAGCACGGCACCATCATCGGCAGCTCCAAATCGACTTGCGGCCTTGGTAAGCCGTGCGATGGTGCGAGGATTGGCAACATTTTCCCATAGGAAGGTCTCATCCAGCCCTCCCGATGCGACCTTGACGATCCTTGAGTCCTGTCCAACTGCAGCCATGTCCTCCAACAGAGTACTCTGAGTGTGCGGCGGCAAGTTCGGCCATTGCCACAAATACGACAAAGGCGTGAGTCCTAGACGGATGGCGACGTTCTCGACTCGTGTGCGCTGATAGTCGGAAAGGATGGCTCCTGTACTGACAGCGTTGACTTCAGGATGTGCAGCGATGACCTTCTGCAGCAGCGGGACTAGCGATTCGGTTTCGTCCTCCGTGTCTTGGGTGGAAGTCGTGTTCCTGCCATAGCTCTTCGCTTGGTTGACTGCACCGCCGAGTATGCCTTGCCGGTACAATGGAAGCTCCAAGGCTTCTTCGTACAGCGGGACGATGCTGTGTCCTATGGTCTGGTACATGTAGCTCTCGAGATCGTCGGCCCGGCCACTTTCCAGATGCGGTGGGTGTAAGTTGGCAAGCGCTACCACCTTGTGCCCGTTCGCCTGGCAATGAAGTATGGAGAACAGCGAGTCCTTGCCTCCAGAGATCAACGCGACTACGTTGAGGCCCATGGCTGTGTGATACAAGGATGAAGGGAAGGGACGTGATGGTGAAAACTCTACGCAAGTCCAGATACCTAGCTCGTGAGGACATGCGACACGCATACAGGCCCGCCAGCTGGATCGCGCATCTGCCAGCGATCAGAACGTGTCTGATGCGTGTCGGGTGATGGTCGTGATGGGATGGGAGAAATGGGTACATGCACAAGTAATGTTTGTCCGGATGTCAACGCGCCGTCAGGGCCACGCGATGAGCAGAGGCTGTCAAGTCGGAAGTGGCTGATCTACCCGGGTATGCAATGTTTTTGCTCTGTGACGCGATGGACGCTGCGTATGCACCACAGGGAGGTGAACGAGCAACAATGGGAAACTGTTTGAAATCGCGCCGCCGCACGAAGAGGAGAAGTCTTGGTTGCGAAGAATTTCGAAAGTTATACGCGATGCTGAGATCTCAGACCCCCTGCTGACGCTAGGCTATATCAGCCGATGCCAAGCTTGGGCCTGAAGGACGTTCTCCCACGTTTCACTCTCGCGTGAAGTCTTGCCAGCAACGACATGATCATCAACACAACCGCAGACGGCCATTAGACACACGTCGGACAGATCTGCTGTCTCCAATGATCATGCTTGCCGAGTTGTGGCACACTGACGCATGCCAGCAGCTGATAGCAACGAAGGCTAGCCCTGCTGGCCCAGTGCTATCCTCAACCCGGGACCGGATTTGAGGGTCCCTCTTGGGTACCTGACCTGCGAGCTTATCCTCCCGCATTCCGGGACCAAGAGGAGGGATACCAAGCAAGTGGTCTTTCGCCAGCAAACTTCTATGTCGAAGACGAGGGCCCTCTGGTCGCAACGGGCAAGTTGTGTGATGCCGTGAGCTTTGTGGCGGAGTCATCTGATGCCAATGCCGCGAGCATGATGGAGCTCCTTCGGCGGTTGCAACCAGCGAACATCCACCCTGCTCCGTCATACATCACCGATGAGCCCTTCCTCGATGCCTGGGCGAGGACGCTCGTGCTCGACCTTACGGCAGAGCGTTTCCCCACCATCCGTCACGAACCTCTAGAGGCCCTGAAAGCAAGACTATTGACCGTTCTCGAATCAGATGAAACCGACGGTAGAAGCGCTGAGTCAGAACTGAATGCCGTCAACAACTCTGTCCGAGATACATGGACGGACATGAGATTCTTCACCGCCGGGAAGTTCATGGGTTTCGGACCGTTCGACATGCAACCCGGCGATGTGGTGAGCGTACTGCTCGGGCTGTCCACGCCACTTATTATCAGACCTGCCAAAGGTGGAGCCTACACGGTCGTTGGCTGGGCTTATGTCCATGGCTTGATGGACGGCGAGGCGTTACTCGGGCCTTTGTTGCCGACTTGGAGATCTAAGCAGTACTGGACCAACAGGCGCTTTCTGGTTCGATATCAGAATATAGAGACTTCGAGGATCCAGCGAAGTGATCCGAGACTCCAACCGCTGCCTTCGGATTGGAGGCGTGTTTATGCTGATGTGACGCAGGACGATTCGGTGGTTGTTGCTCATTATCGTAATCGTGGTACTGGAGAGGTCATCAATTATGATCCGAGGATGACTAGACATGCTCTTCTTCGACGTGGCGTCCAGCTGGACTATGTGCGCCTCGTATGATCCTTGAACATGATTACGATCAACCTCAGGCCGCTGAAAGCACCAAGAGCACCGGGGATCTCTCCGCTCAGTGCATAATTGAGGGAGATATGGCTCCGATACTGTCTTCTTGAGTGATAGGACATCGCCCAAGTCGTCAGTATCGATGGTCAGGGTCTTCACATATGCACTCAAAAGCATATGCGCCAATGTTGCTGGTGCCGAAATGCTTCCCTATCATGAACCACCGTGCAAGCGCCTGCGCCGCATTGCCAAGAGCCCGGATATCATGTTCTAAGTGTGGGACGTCAACATGCAGGCAGATGATTCGTCGAGGATGCAAGCGCAACGCCAGGTCCCGCACGATCAGGCGCAGGTATGAGATGTGAAGTCAATTTTCAGGCGGCAAGTTCGAGCCTCAAGATGTTTGATCAGCTTCTGACTACAGTCTCTTCACCACAGCTCCAGCAAACGCGTTCAATTTAGTGCCCTCCGCTCCGCGACGTCAAATTCTCCGGCACAATACTGAAACACACCGAGCGAATGTGCATGTGATGGCCGGAGCTCACCATGATGTATACAATGATCTGAATGATGCGCTGGCGACGTCACTAGGCTCATGGACATCTTCGCAGATGGTGCAGCGACAAGCAGCGATGCAACCAGGGCATTCCAACGTACGATAGGCTCCTCGGAATCAGGATCAGATCTTGCGATTATCCGCTGTCTCCTGGAAAACGGCACAGATGTCAACAGTGCATCAGTGCGTCACGTTCGACATAGTATTGTCTTGCGATTGCTTGTGGACTATGGTTGTGACATCGCATCAGCCGGACATAAGATTCTGCAAGATTTTTGCCGACGATCGCTATACTCTGGACTGGCTAATTGATCAAGGTGTCGACGTCAACAAAACAAATACTAGTCGGCAGGCGACTGGATATGCTGGTCCCCAGGACATTTTCGACTGGTCGGACCATCTGCTTAACAACGTTGCCGCAAATGGAGACTTTGAGCTCTTTGACCACCTTGGCAGCCGTGGAGCCGACCCTCATCGTAGCCTTGCCCTGCACGACATCTCCAGGTGCAGAGACGAAGCACGGGCTGTCGCCATGGTACGGCAGCTTCTTGATAAGCACAACATGAACATCGACTCCGACAATGAAGACATGCGTGACATGTTCGATCTTGCTCCGGACTCGGGAACGCCACTCTGTGTCGCGGCTTGTTACCGGGATTTCCCTGTTCTGGAAGAGCTTCTGAGAAGAGGAGCCAATCCCAAGCAACGTGGGAAATCTGGAATATATCCTTTGAATAATGCCATTGGAACTAAGAATCAAGAAGCCAGCTTGCCTGCAATCGAAGCTCTTCTCGGTGCCGGAGTAGACCCTACGTCTGTATTAGTTGATGCAGCGGAGCACGGGAAGCTGGGAGCTGCGCGAATGTGCTTGAGACTAGGAGCCGACCTTCAGGAAGCTCGAGAGGAGGCGCTTCGGCGAGATTGTGAGCTTGCAGGATATGGCCTGACGCTGGCACAGCGTGCCCAAGGCAGGGAAAGCATCGAAGACGTCCTGAGCAAGCTGATGGCAAAGTCAGGCAGTGCACCGGAAGGATCTTGATGCAGCGCTTATCACTCAACATGGCGTTGGGCGCTTGTGAGCAACTCTTGGCATGAACACTGTTCTGGTTCATAAGCGCCCACCACTTTTCATCCCATGGAGGTCCCAGCTCTGTAAATATGCTGACTCACTTTGCGTTGGCTTTCGATTACCAAGGGTGGTGAAAAGGCTGGTTCGTTATGCTCATGCTCGAACAGCAAAGCTGTAGTCAACGTCGCCTCGAGCGTGCTGATTACCATTGAAGAGACAGCTTGTTTTCTGTGAAATGAGGTAGCCGACACGTCAAAAGTATTGAAACTCGTCGGCTCACTTTCGAAGGTGCAGGAGCTCGAATGGGCCGGGGAGCTTACGCGAATAGGGGATAGCACAGGGGGTCGTGATAGCAAAAGATGGGCAAGTGCGACAATGCTGCCTGTCCTGGACGTCAGTTCACTGGGGTCAGGCCGAACAATATGGAAGAGGAGCTTGGTCCTCTCAATGTGTGTCAGCTGGGTAGCATTCGTGATTCGTGATTCGATACAAATGCGGCATGCTCATGCCGAATTGAGATGTAATCCGGATAGACCGTGTTCAGCAGCGTCCAGCGATTCTGATTCCTCAGTCCAAGAGACACCAAGATCCTTCACCTCGACCAAGTTGGCCCTCAGTTGTCCTAGTGGTGTATGAGGTTCCCAGTTGTCGGTCCGCCAGATACCGATGTCCCATAGACCACTCCTAGTCATCTCCTGAAACGCATCTCTCCGTACCCAGAAGGTGGCGGTGGAGGTACTCCGCTCAAATGTCCATGAGGAAAGCACATGTATTCCTGCATCTCGTAGATCCATTGCTGCTGGGAAATTGTAGCCTTCCTCATCGCTCAGCAAGTATGGCCGAAGGGGAGGGTTCACATCTGCTCTGCGAACGAGACTGTCTTTCCAAATCACGAGCGCAAAGTGAGGAATAGTGTACTCCGTCATTTCGACCTCTCTGAAGGTCACTGAGAACTTGCTGATTGACTCCGCCGGCGCGACAGCAGACGAGATGAAGCCGAACGGCAGGACCGGCTGCCACATGCTAGCCAAAGTCGATAGTTCAAGTACGAAAGGCGCGATAGATTGTCGCAACTCTGAAAATTGAGCGTCCAACTCCTGAACTGTAAGCGGCTGGCTGCGTGGAGGCCGAGCCTTGGTGGTGATTGACCCCGAGAGCAGTTGGGAGAGCACATTGCTGAGCCAGTGCGCTGGGTAGCCGATCGAATGTAGGTGACGCAGTACACAAAAGAACGTGCTGAGGTTCAAGGGCGACAAGATAATGTTGCCGAGCTCGACGCCTTCCTTCTCTGTGGGCAACGCGATCTTTAGGAACAGCTTATGCAACCATGTCTCCAATCTTTGCTGAGGAATGAGGTCTTGGAGCGCCTTTGACGGCGTCTCGCGGTACCAATGGTGATATGCGTTCATTGGAAGGCCATTGTATTCCACAGGCTGCATGCGGACATGGAAGATTTTGAGTAAGTCCGCAGGCCTGTGGAGCGCGACATACTCTGTGTCGAAGTGGCGAAGTTGCTTGAATCTTCGGGGATTCCTGGCACATATCGATCCGATGTACGAGCTCTTGGCAGGGCGTGTAAGCGGCACAGCATAGAGATATGTAGCTAGCGTACCTCCAATGTAGTCTGGCACATTCGATAGGTAAATGCGATCGTACTGTCGATGAGGCTGGCCGCCAAGCTCCTCTCGATACTCTGCTCCGTATCGTTGTTCCTCGAGTATCTGTGTGACCTCACCGACATGTGCCTCGACGCTGAGTCGAATGCGAAATTCTTTGAGGGCGAACATGATATTGTAGACCCATGTAGCGAAAAAGGAATATAGATCATCGCGGTCTGTCTGATGCATGCCCATATCGTGCATCTGGTCCCCAAAGTCAAAAGGATTTACTCCGGGAACATTGAGGGCACGGTCACGTTGCCAGGCGAGGTCAATCAGTGTGACATTGCTCTGAAACGTTTCGTCGATGATGTCTGCTGTTTCTCGGCTCTTTCTTTCATCTGGCATCATAGTATATTCATCATAGGCCATCTTCATATGTTCCAAGATGGTAGTCGAGTTGTCCTGAGTCAACAAGAGTACTGCTCCGGTAGAAGTGTAAAAGGCTCTTTCCTTCGTCATTGAGCCTTCGCTGCCCAATCCAATTGTTTCTCGCAACATAGCTTGACCATTCTGCACATTTCGAAGCTCGACAATCTGCGGCCGCAACCTCGAGACAGGAAACTCCTCCTGTACTCTTGTTCTCCAGTCCTGAAGGCAGTGCAGTACTTCTGAATGGTACTGTTCCGGAACTGATAATCAGGACGGGAATGCAGCCCGTCCGCGTAAGATCTTGATGGCTCGTTTGATGCGCTGCTGTAGCATTCCATACAAGTGTGTAGGAATCAATTCGCAGAGATAAGTGTAGAAAAGGCAAGGCAACAGCGCGCTCATCTTCAGTAACTCCCGATCATCGACCAAGGATGTAGCTTCATCAAGCAGTAGCATGATCACGACATTGCGTGCAATACTGCTGGCCTTGATGTCAACGATCGTGCAATGTACCTCCTTGATACGACTCTTCGAGCTTCGGGTCTCTTCGCCGAGCTCGACCAGAGTCTGATAGAGGTGCCTTGCGTCCCCGATGCCGCCGAAGAAGAAGAAAGAGAGGCTCTCACGTTCTTCAGAGAGCATAGAAGCATCGTACAGGGACGTTGGCTCCTCATGACCAATGGGAAAATACTCCGCTTCGTTCAGCCTAGCGCACATCAGAGGAAGCATCTCCCAAGGGGCCCAGAAGACTTACAGCGTTGGCTTGTATCGCGGGACATCCAGACATATCTTCTCCCAAGCAGCGATACCATCGCCAGTCTGCTTTTGAGCATGCTGATATGATCTAGCCACTCCCTCCAGATCAACCGTCTCTGCACACGGCGAGAGCAACGCTATTGACTCTAGTGCCGCTTCATGGTTCTTGAGATGTAGATGACACTTAGCACGACGCAGCATCTGCTTTTGCCTCTTTACCTCATTTCCAGGATGAGCAGTAGGCAGAAGCGCCAAAGCAGATGCGCTTGAGACAAGTGAAGCTTTGTAGTCGCCGAGCTCGAATTGAGCCGCTGCTAGGTTCGAATACGGCCTGCTGTCAGTACAGCCGACTTCAGCAGCTCTCTGGTAGTACGGAATCGCTGTGGTCGTTAGAATGCGTAGAGGATAATTGCCGTGCTCGAGAGACGGCGACTTACCTTCTGACAACCTGCCTGTGCGATAGAGGTCATTGCCTTTCGATCGGAGTGTATCCGCCGACAGGTCTTCGGCATCACTCATGGCGACTGGTGCCAAAGGTACGATACCTGCACTGTTGTTGGTGGAGGTCGACATGTGGCTTCCGTTTGCTGTCAAAGAGTGCGCTAATCTTGCGCACTGACCACTTTCAGGGATGGCGTCGAAGTGGAGGCGCGTCGCGTTGTGCATCCGTGCCATCGACGACTTCCTCATCAGCCCAGTCAACAGACACCATTCACCATTACAGTACACACTAGTCGCCTCACGGCCATGCGAGCCTGATCACAAGCAAGAGATCGTCATGACGGAGCATTCGAAAACGCAGAATCTCCAGGACGCACACATCGCCGTTGTGGCTGACGTGGAGGGCAATACAGGTCATTGACAGAAGGCTGACAAGATATTGTGTGTGTGTGTCGCAGGGTCGACTGTGGTTCTCCTATCTGCACTCGCTTGACTATCGCCTGTGCTCATGTAGGCTATCTCTCGACGGGCCCCAGGCATGCGCCGCGACATGTTCTCAACCCTCTTGCAGGTCTTAAAAGCGTGGACTGTCAGAAGGCCCTTTTTCGCCATATGGCGAGTATCTGCCTAAATCTGCCTCATGGACGCAACGACATATTTGACCTCCGGCGGTTCGCGGACTATCCTCTGGAGGAAGGCTTTGCCAGGAAAGCTAATTCGAACTGTAAGCGCCCATCAGTCTCCAGTCTTGTCGAAGCGCTCTCTTCGCTGCGCCGCGTGCAACAGTCGCGTCTAGGCCAGTGTATTTCATGACATAGAGCGCTTACAATCGTTATTTCATATGAGAGGTTTCCGTTCCCCAACCGTGAACCCCCTGCTGATTTCTTGCAGCCTTCGATAGAGCCATATCGTCGTAAGCCTGTGAGGGAATGGACGGCATTGATACTGCCGCACGATTGTAAGTGTCTATTAGCAGCGCGATCTATGTGTCTGAGACTGATTGCCTGCAGCATACTCGTCGTCGCGAGCGCGGCGTCTTTTGTCCCACAGTTGTCGCAAATACGCAGACGCGGTGACTGCATGGGCATCTCCTTACTATATGTCCTCTTCAACCTCATCATCGCGACCTTCCACTTCTCACTGGCCCTGGACTTCGTGGTTATCAACTGGCCAGGCGTCTATCTAGTAAATCAGCCCCTAACCCTAAGCGACTGTCTCAATCTGTCGCAGTTCGGCGTGGTCTTCATCGGCCATCTCATCATGTAGGACGGCCACTTTTGACAGGTACACTGCGTGGCAAGCTGATGAGATGGACATGGATTCGGTCATGCCCTTGATCATCCTCCACGACGACCAACTCAAAAGATCGTATTGAGCATCACTTATATGTCCTTCCTAGCGATCAGCCTGATCCCAGCCATTTTCGGCGCCACCGTCCACGAAATGAACGCTTATGGTATTCAGGACTACTCTAAGCAGGGCTTCGCTACTACCTAGGCCCATTTATACAAGCCCTTGGCGTCGCTGCACTGTTTGTGCAAGCTCGCGAGACAGTACAAAGAGGCCCGCCTAGCGCACTGAGCATCAAGACCCTCCTAGCTCAAATCGTTGTATTCTCACTCGTGGGGATTTCCTTCATGTACAGGCTGCAACTGCCGGATGAGTTCTGGCAATGTCCGGGAGAGCATTGGCAGTGTGTGCTTATTGGGCTTCGGCATGGTACTGGTTGATTGGGTGGTTCACTATCGACAATCTCATCTTTGCGATGGCGCAAGGTGTCCTGGCGGTGATTGCTTCGCATAAACTGAAGGTACAAGAGCCAGAATGTGAGCCTCTGCTATCAAGCTGGCGCTTTGGAATACTGCACGACGGCCAAGCGCACGAAGAGGCTGTCCTTCCACGAGACCGCTTGTTTGGAACAAGAGGCGGCAGTCTGGCTCAGTAGCATGCTAGTTGGTCAAAAGTCGTAAGGTGTGGGCGCGACGCGACGCTGCTTCCACTTTGTTTGAGCAGACTTGCGACTGAAGCTGGCTTGGAACACCTTGAGCGAGAAAGCCGAAAGGGAAGGAGTGTCTTTGGGGGAGGCTAGAATGCTCTCGCATGCCATGGCTATACGTACATCGACCCAGACTTCCAAAGCGTATGCTGTCTTTCCAGGCAACGCGCCTCGCGCCTAACGTCTCCGCAGCTCATATCCTATCCTGCCAACCGCGGGTCCTCGCTCCTCTATCCATCAATCACCATACCTCCACAAACGTCCTGATGCACCGCTCTATCCCGATCCTCACATGCGCGCCCACAATACCACACCTCCTCACACCCGCCAGAAGCAGTCAACCAAAAACTCCTCCCTCCACAGTAGGCACATATCTTCGGCGTCCCACTGCCACCAGCACTCTCGATTTTGTTCTTCTTTCCCTTCGTCTTCATCACCGGCTTGAACGGATTGCCCATGCCCTCGTACTTCTCATACCCCTTCGCAATCCCATCTGCCTTGATCGACTCCCACGTCGCCGCCATGTTCCCCGCCGTGAAGCTGCTGTCCTTGATCGCGTGAAGATACTTCTGCTTCTCCTTGGCACCGGCGAGTGTGCGAGTGTGGGCGCGAATCTCCTTGATGCGGCCGCGGAGGAACCAATCCATAGCGTGGAGGTGCTCGATGTCGAGATGTTGTCCATCTGTCCTCGCTATAAGCACCACGTCCCAGAATCTCCAATTGTCAACAAAGCTCAATTCACCGAAACCGGCTTTAGTGGTGTCAATTTCGGTGAAGAGGCGGTTGGCGACGTGGTTGAGGACTGCATCGGGGTTGTTGATGCCGCCACGGAAGTTCTTGTGAAGAGCGTCAGCGCGGATGGCGCGACCTTCGGTGGCCATGTTGCAGATTTTGAGTGGAAGACCGAGCTGTGTGGCGACAGGAGAGTCGACCCAGTACTCATTGTCGAAGGCACCGATGGCTGTAACGTTGCGTTTGACGGGTGTGAGGGTGCAGACTGAAGTGCGGTTATCGGCCGATGGGCAGGACGTAGCCTTGATCGCCCAGGATTGGACGCCTTTGGTAGAAGTTGTCATGGCTACAAAGCCTTCTGTCGGATTGCTGCAGATGTAATGTGGAAAGCCGTGCTGACAGTTGGCTAGATTTTCGTGTCAGTGGCGGATGATGTACTAGTCAGTCTAGGAACAAGTCAGTGCCAGTAGAGAGCAGATGATGCTGCTATATGCGTCCAATGTCCGACAGACGGCGGTGATGCTTGGAGCTGACAGGCTATGTTTTGTGGCAGTCGAGGGTGGAACGGGACAATTTCACGATGGGTGAGTAATTTTCCAAGCAGCATATGATGCTGCTGGCTATGATTGGCTGGCGCGACCATCAGCTAGCGTGATGCAAAGCACACATGGCCCGAGTGAATGCTGCCTCCTGTGCGCAACCTCACACGAGACACAGTCGGAATGCTCGTCACCATTGGTCCAATATTCTATGAGCTACATGATTCATCAATGCTAGTGTAGGTGTGCTTGTCTACGAAGTCCTGCTGTTCGACAGCGCTGTCTGCAAAATGTCAACAGCTCCAATCTCAGTCAATTGATCCATAACAATAGCCGAATCGCTACGCTTGACCATAGCTTGGACTGCCACCCAACCTTCCTCATCCAATGTGTTGATTGTGGGAGCACGCTTGCCTGGCGTGATTCGTTTCGCTGCCTCGAGATTCCTCCGCTCAATGTTGTAGGTAGTCAGCACGTACTTCTGGGCTGTTATGACACCGCGGATACGTGCTGTGATCAGGTTCACGAGTTTCGGATCCGATGGGTGCTTCGATTTGATGAGAACGGCTGTAGAATCAACCACTGTTGCGATAGCCTTGAGGCCTGCTGCTCGCATCGTTTCTCCGGATTCTGGTAGGGATGTCAGATGTTTGCTTGTGACTAAAAGCCAGACTGCCAATACATACCAACAAGATCCACAATACCATCTGCAACGCCAAGCGCGCATGCTGCCTCAACACTTCCTCCTACGAACTTGATGTGGGTCTGGAGCTTCGGTTTGGCGTCGCCATTTGTTACACCGTTGGTCTGTCCAGTAGCCTTTGCCTCGAGACCTCCAAAATAGCTTCCTGCGAGATTCGTGAAGCTTGTCACAACGTTCTTGCCGATAAGCTGTTCGGGTGTCTGGATGCTGCCATGCTCCGGCACTTGAACCTGAAGCTTGCACTGGCCAAACTCCAGGTCCATAATCTCCTCAATGCCTGTCGTCTCACTCGCAGGCGAGACTGCCTCGTGCTCAGCAATGACATCGCGGCCAGTAATTCCTAGATCCACACGTCCCTCGCCAACGAAAGTTGGAATGTCCGCAGCTGGCAGAAAGATGAGTGCCAATGGCAGATTCTTGACGAGTGCAATGTCAAGTCTGTTGTGCCTGTGAAACTTGATGTCTGATCCGGTCAAGAGGTCAAGACATGCTTGATTGAGGCGACCCTTCTTGGGCACTGCGAAAAGCAGTCTATCATTGAGGCTGTCAAAGGCATTGATTAGCGTGGGCAACGAGCGGTAGTAACGTCGCTCCATGGTGGATGGTGAGTGTAGCGGTGTGAAAGAGGAAGGAAGAGGTCACATACTGGTTGACGAGGTCCATTGTGCTACTGCAGCTAGCGAACTAGTACGTGGAAGGTGTTTGTTCGTCGTGAAAAGTGCACGACAGACGATGGACTGTTGTGACTGTTATTGCGGAGATAGTTCGGTTTGAGTTTCAGCACGTGCGGACAAGCTTGGACACAATTGCTCAACAACAATGCCTCCAAAGCTATGCTATAGCTCTTCCAGTGACGATGTCATGGCAATGACTGAGGGCGACGTAATCACTATGTAGAGCTGAGCTGCCAATCAGAAGACCTCAATGCCAGCAAAAATTCGTCTTGCAGATTTCGCGGCTTATCCCGCCACGTTCCTGCCTGAGTTGGTGCCTGATCTGGCCGCAAAGTCTTGGCTCTCCACATCCGACAAATTATCAACTTCTTTCGTCCACGACGACATCTCGAACAGCCACGCCGCCTGACCCCATCGCGCCGACAACCTACGAACACTCCCACCGACAACCCGACACCGTCGAACACACAGCGCAAAAATGGATTCCGCAAAGTAAGAGAGATGGACATGGGGGACAAATATGGACAAATGTGCTGATAGCAGCGCAACAGGGTCCCAGTCAAGCTCGTCAAGGTCACCCGCGTCCTCGGCCGCACCGGTATGGAAACAGGATGAGAGTCATGCGAAGGAATGGAGATTCTGACGTGTAGCAGGCTCCCGTGGTGGTGTAACCCAGGTCCGCGTCGAATTCATGGACGACACCACCCGTAGCATCATCCGCAACGTCAAGGGCCCAGGTAAGGACAAGAAGGTGCTGTCTGGGAAGCCTGGAGACTAACACGTCCGCGCAGTCCGTGAGGATGACATTCTTTGCCTGCTCGAGTCTGAGCGTGAGGCACGAAGACTCAGATAAGCTGGACACGATGCGATGAGGGGAGGATGGATGACGGAGAAGACGGTGGTCATTAAATGGAGACACTTTCAGCGGAATGCAACAAATGGCGTTTGCGGCTACGGCATGGCATGGGCATGTTTGAAGTGACAGGAGCAGTCACACATTCTTCAGCAGCGCAAGTTGCAGCTCACCAAAACGACTTCGAGTTCTGATCCCTCTCAATCTCTCGCCTTCTGGTCTTATATCGCCCGTTACGTGAATCATGCTAAACGTAATGTGTAGAACCCTGCATCGCGCCTTCCCCCTGAGATGGTCTCACATGCTTTGCCAAGCATTGGGAATGGAAGGAGCGACCACCGAAGATAGAGTGTGCTATTCCGAGATCACGACTGACACCCTCCCAATACTCGACTATTGACTCAAAGTGGTGATCAAAGAATTCTTGCATGACGACCGCATGCGTGGAGGTCTAATCACCGAGCATCTCCGGCGGTACCTCATTTGGGCACCATCTGCCAGTACCCCACGCCATCAGGCTCCCCGAGGACTCGGAGGCCTGCATGAGTACACGCGGTCGCTGCTCTTCTGCCTATAGTGATCCGGAAGTAGGACAGCTGAAGGTGGCGTCCTTATAGACGTATGCGTTGCACGACCTGGTCAGGCCGTGGCGTCTTGCGGTCACGATTGTGCCGAGACAGCAAAATCTCACGACTTGACATCTGGATTGAGGGCGCCGCTTCCAAGCCCGCTTGAAGAGATCGAACGTTGTGCGAACGCTGGAGCGCACGTTCCGCAAGGCAACCTCAACCGTATGCTCGACCTTCGAAAAGGGGACTGTTTGCACACCGCCACGACAGCCTGTAGCGACTTGCCAGACTGCCGGTACCGAAAGTATCTGAACCCCTGGCGAGCGTTAGCACACCCACTAGTGCCTGTCAAGTTCAGGCCGTACATGGACTCCTGACGTCCACAGTGGAATATGGCTTGCCGTGGCTGCAAGGCTCCATGTCCTTCCAGTACCTCGCGCTGGTCTCGACTTGGTGTTTGTAGCTGCTAGGTCCAGGGGAGTGAAGGGAGTAAAGACTGCTTCTGTAGCGCGCATGCCTAGTGGCGCAACCATGATCCATTCGACTCTTCGACACCCCTTAGCTCAGGTCGAGCAGTCTATTGTTGTCGATGGCGACGAGCAGCCGCCCTTCCAGAAACCCTGCCCGGACCGGCTTCGATACAGATCGATCTCGACGCTCCCATAGGCTCCGGATGTAATGCAGCTCAACTAGACCAACATGAGCTATGAGCCCCATACACCATCTGGACTCGACCTGATCGACCAGCTCCAGTCGATATGTTCGCCACGGAGATGATCTGCATCAAGACTGGTCGAGTACAGCATGGTACTCGCTCTTCTCCCTTGTCTACTCTTGCATCCAGGAGCCTCTCGTCCTTGAACCACGACGTCCTCTTCATCCCGGGAGCCAAGATCTGCACCACGCATGAGTCTATCGTCGTAGAGCATTGCTCTCCTCCATCCCATCGCCTTGCATGTTACAGCCTCATCGAATGCATGACCGTATGGTTTCATCACACCAGAGAGACCAAAATTACAATCTCAAACCCCGTCCATAACCTAAGCGACATCATACAACAGATACCAAGACCGAGACGTGACAGCACCAAGTGCGCATTCCCTTCTGAGCTTAGTGTGAGCTGCGGCAGGATCTCACCATACCTTAGCCGCGCGTTAGCAGCTTCTGCCATGCATGAACCGGCAACCTTAACATTACCCAGCAGCTGAACAAGCATTGGCGAGCAGCTACATTACTGCGACTAATGCAACTACATACGCTGCATTGCGCCGAGCTGCATCAATGATGATTGATGACCGACGAATGAGAGCGTGTGAGTATCGGCATGTCCTTTACCACAGGTTGCATCA
This sequence comes from Fulvia fulva, assembly GCF_020509005.1. Lineage (NCBI taxonomy): Eukaryota > Fungi > Ascomycota > Dothideomycetes > Mycosphaerellales > Mycosphaerellaceae > Fulvia > Fulvia fulva. Next base: position 3,025,610 of record NC_063021.1, read on the forward strand.
ATGCAAGCCGCGCAGCGGACCGAATCTGCAGCACCACGGTGTCTCGCGCGCTCGTAAAGATGACAGGGACGACCTCTGCCATTTGTCCAGCCAAGTGGCCCTGCTCGAGTGTTCAACTACTACAGTATGTCCAATGACACTACCGCTGATGTCTGACCCCACGTGTCGGCGCAGCGAACGGCCATATCGAGACACAGAAGGCATAGATCTTCAGTCGCATGCACTGCACGTCGCGCCGTAGTTCGGCACCGTCAGGCGCAGCTACAGGGTGTTTTCGAGTCTCGTGCATAGCGCTCTTCTCGATAGTCCGGCTCAACTCAATATCTGCCCAGTCGGCAGCGCAGACAAGGCCAAAGTAGGGGGAGACACGCAAGTTGTAGCAAATTAGACAAGGTCAGCGATCAACGCCACCACGGACACCATCCACGAATGCACGAGACACCTTGTACTCAGCGAGTATCTGCAACTCAAGCCCCTTCGTGCCTCCGCCGATTACCGCGACTCCACGACACCGTCTTCTTCATCATCATTCTCGATCATCAAGGCTGTGCATTCGGCATCGACGAGGAGATGTTCGACTCTCTCCAAGTGTCGATGATGTGTCGTCGATTATTAATCCATTGTTGAGGAACGTAGCAATCTCCTGACGAAGTAGCCCGATTCACGCAATGCAATTTGACGCTGCAGCACGTCCGCTGCCCTCGGTCTCGGGGATTATACAGCTAGGACCAGCCATTCGGCAAAACCTCACTTGTCAACTCACAGCTCTCGCGCTGCCTCGCAGGAGCCGCTTGCGCGCCTGTCAATCTCGGAGTTGCGGCCGTGTGCCCATATGACATCGACTGGCTCTCAGGCATCCACGATCAATGTCCAGCGCGGCACTGGCTGATCCTTGGGTCCTTTGGTGCCTTACATGAAGATCATCATCGGCAAGATGCGAACGTGTAACCACACGAGGAACCTTGCCGACTGGACGGCCTGTCAGGCACCAAGAGTGAAGTGTATGCAAAGCTTTGATCAATCTGAGTCCGGTCTTTTCGAAAGTTTTGGGTTTACAAAGTCGAAAGCCTCCGGCCTAATCTACAATACATTACTGATTTACGAGTGGATGCAGACAGCGCCAGCACTGCCGCGAGTGCGGATTCTGTTCTGGAATTCTCATGCATGTTGCCGCCCGTAGTTTGATATGTTTTGGTTGGTTGCTTGCAGTCCTCCTGTATTTTGACGCCTCGATCAACGGGGCCTTCAATCCTGTCTCCTCAGCCGCGGAAGTGGTCTGTTGTTGATTTCTGAATGTGATCTTGTGCGCGATCCCATCTAGCGTAGCTGTGATGGTGAGCTGTACGAGTTTTCGTCAGATCCTCGAGGCGGTTGTCATGATTGTATGCCTATGAGGAACAACCTTCGGTCTGGTCTCGGGTGCCCATCCGTTGAAGAGAAAGCCGCTGGTGGGAAGTAGAGTGCGCCGTTCGTGATATCGGAAGCGTTCGAATCGATCCATAGTAATATTCTTTCGAGGAGTCCATCAGTGCCTAATTGTGGTAGGCCACCTCGTAGACTGATCATACGTTGTAGACCAGTCATATGAGTGTGAAATGTGTTGCGATCGCCGAACAGGAGTTCATATGTAGCCATCTTCCCAACAGCAGCAATCATGACATCGCTGGTAGCTCGTCCATTCGGACCGTGGTCGACCAGCGCACGATTGATCTCCTGGATTGCCATGCCTCGCAGTTGCAGTAGGTTGATCTGATGTGGTCGGTCCGGCCGTAGCTTGTTCCAGTGTGCGGCTGCTGTCAGGATCAGGGCATGTAGCGGTGCTGGATCTGAGAATACTAGGGTCAAGAACCTGTCCACCAGCAGTGCTCGCGATGCTGGATCTGTCTCTGGAAGGTCGATCGACATCGAGTTGACATAGTGATCCTGTAGTTGATCAGCAATGGATCTCTCAACGTTCAGCGCTTTTGCATACCATGATCGGTCGCAAATATGGGTGCCATTCTTCTGGATATACTTCGAGAGGGCTGAGTCGAGTAGGAGGTGGTGGTGAGGAGGCTGAATGCGCCGGTGAGCTGTCCTCGGGACTGCTGGTCTCTGATGGCCCAGAGGACTCCACATATGATGTTCGGCGGCTGTCTGGTACTGGAATGGCAGGTGAAGCTAGACCGTCTGGTGATGATGCTTGTTGGTCTCGTCGTGCTTGCTCTGCTGCCGCACGTTTTCGCTGCTTCTCGTGCTGCTTTGACGTGACATGACTGCGAACGCTTCTCCTCGTCGAAGCATCCTTTGCGTCCTTTGGGTTCGTGAAGTTCAGAAAGCGGAAGTCGATCGATTCAACGGCTGATCCAGATTTGCTGCCTGAATGAATGTTAGCATCTTCATCCATGTCGGACCTGCTGCCGTAACGGTTGAGTGTGGAAGGGTAGAACGTACTTCCATTCTCAGAGCGGCTAGACACCGGCGAGGCAGGGCCGCTTCCGCCCGAATATGCTCTTGATAGCTCGGCATTGCGTTGGTTGGCCATGGTTCTTGATGTTGTTTGCGCAATAGCTGGACGTGAGTTTGAGATCAGCATAGTTGTTTGAGACAGTGCAGTATAGGAACCGTCGTCGAAGATATATTGTATCAGTGGCCAGGGGTGATTCTCGTGCAAGTGAGCACAGCATCATGATCGAAGCTGGCCAAGCGAGTATGGCTCCAATACATTGTACCAGTCATACTATTGAAAGATCCCTGGTGGCGACCGTTTCGTGCCAATGCAGGCCTGTAAGGCATCGTCGTCTACAATAAGGTCCACTCCAGGATGTCATGCATAAGGAGTGCGGCAGTGGATTTCGTGGCTCTTCAATGGCGGCCAGCGTGAACGACTGAGTGAGACCTGTGTGCAATGCATCCACTCTGCATGATTATTGGCCTAAGGCGCTGACCAGCTGCAGCTACTGGTGCGCGCCAGGTCAGTGTAGGCCAGGCACGATCGTTTCGGAATATTCGTTCGTTCTCCTGCTAGCCCACACAAGCTGCACTCCGGCGGATGTGCGCCTCAGCCGCGAGCTTTGTTTCTTCCTAAGAGAGAAGGTATCGCCACTACACTGTGGCGAGAGCTGAACCAAGGACCGCCAACGACTGCAGTGCGTGAGAGGGTTGTGGGGTGAACTGCTTAGCGCAGGTACGCGCGTGCTGCAACCGCTTCCCATCATCTAGCGTAACGATTGGCTCCCTCGAAAAGTTTGCGGTCCCCTTGCAAAGCTGCAAGTGAAGTGCCATGAGCTGTATTGACGTGCCAGTGGGTCCACTGACCTGCCAATTTGGTGTAAATGAGGCGCTGCCCTTTACCACTTCGTCTGCTCCGAGTCCTTGGAGAGACCGACCCGAGAGTGCGGTGGGCGAGTTCCTCAGGGGATCCTGCACGATCGCGATCCCGTCGTACATCGCATACCAGCGACCTGGTGCAGTCGTATGGATTGTCGTCCAGCATTGGTGCTGGGATGCTACCGCGAATGAGGCTTCCCGAGTGGTCGCGGCCCACGAGTCTACAACGTGCATGCCGAGCCACTCGCACAGCTGGACAGGTACCTTTTCCAGATCCTGCATGCACCCATCTTGGTTAGCATTGAAGCACAGAGTAGAGATTTGGTCGTAATTGTGCAGGAGAGCAGTGCGAAACAGAGAGATGTGCCGCAAATGTCAAAGCAGAGTGCATCGTCGTGCGGGATCGGGGTGGCTGAGTGCTACAGAGGTACTTGTGGCTGCGTCGTCGACGTGCACATCATCTTCCGTAAGCAGCCAAAGTCCCTATCACGCTGCAGACAAACGGCGACTGGAGGTGTGTTGCGTGCTGCTCTGAAACACATCTTCTCTTTGCAGCTGCAGATCTGAAGTCGGAGTAGGCGAAGTGGACCTTAGTTCTACTCTCGCGAGCGGAGACTGCCGCACTCTCGATCCCGTGCCATTCGATCGTGCTTCCCGAAACAGCGGCTCGGTCTGTAACACGAGACATCTTTGGAAGCGAAAGCACGCCAAGTGTGGCTCCGTGGCCCAAATGGATGGCTTCCGCCTTTGCGGACCGAGTGCCATGCCTTGGCCATTGAGCCTTCACACGTCACGGTAGCCGGGATGCTCCAACACCGATCCGCCTGCATCCGCTTCAGACAGCAGCATTCGATAAGAATAGAGGATGTGCAATGCGCGTGCCTATATGAGTGTGCATTCTCGCCTGTCCCCATTGCTGTGACACCGCAGTACAGCGAACCACCAAACTTTACACGGGAAGTCTCCATGATGGCGGTGACAGTGGAGCAGACCACGGCAGACACGACGACGGCACAAGCAAAGTCGCACAGAGGACGCCGTCAAAGCAGGAGCAAGAAGTCAGACCCTTTCCTGGACCTGTCAGATGATGCTCTCAAGCTTCCCGAGCAGCCATCTCCGAGCAGTCGTGACCAAAACGGACCCGCCAATGTCGAATCGCTCCTTGCAGACGTATCGCTCGCCTCATTTGGTCGCTCGCCAGCAGTGCTAATGCTTGTCTAGCTTGTGCTCACCCCGCTCAACGTAATATCTTTCATTGTGTCCCTGTTCGTGGTTGAGCGACAACAGCGCCAATGGCGTCTGTCACAGCATGCACCACCGCAAGAGTCGTCTGCGTGGTCTCAATTCGGGATGCAGGATCCTGAACCATACCAAGAAGCACGAGGTACAACCTGGCATCCTCGTCTGAGCTGGAGGCGGCGCAAGGTCGCTAAAGCCGAATTGGCCAACGTATTTGAGATGAGAGGGCGAGTTGTCGTGGCGCTTGTCACATGGACTTTCGTGGGCTTTGTAGGCATCGCATATGCCGCGCGGAGGATGTATCAATGGGTGTTCTGATGACATGATACCATCATCGGTCACTGGATACCTTTCACTTTATGTGAGAAGTTGGATCCTTCGGCGCAAGAGCCATCCCGTCCCAGGGACAGGTTAGGATTGACCCGAGTTTGCCCTTCCCCCGGGGTGCGTAACTGGAGCGTCAACCGATACGCGACAGTTTGCCGGCTTGCCATGGAGTCGAAATGGGACTTGTGCGCTGATTTGGAGCCAAGGCGTTGTACGGTCGGCTTTCATGACTTTGACAAGCTGGATGGCATGTTCACGAGCAACGAGATCGGGGTCGTAAATGTCGCATGGATGCTTGACTCGATGTTTGCCTGATTTATGACCTGATGTCGGCAATGTCTTCTGAGTGTGTGGGAGCAAGGCGTCAGGGCGGTCGGCTGCTCGACCTCAAATGATGGATGAGCGAATACGCCTATATACGATGCAAACCTCCTGTTGTAGTCTGATGATAGATCGTCTGATATGTGAGGTGATGACGGGATCTGCGACTTCTCCTGGTCGTCAGAGGCTTGGGTGGCGTGCGGGCGTCCTGCTGCGATACCTTTGATCGAAATCTGAAGCATGACAGTTCGCAATGGTCAAAGAAGCCGACGACCTGTGTCAAGCGTTCCAGAAGCATTCCGGGGCAGCTGAGCGTTCAGCTGGAGGACAGAGATACGCGAAGCGTATGACAGACTGTGTCCACGCCGCTTAAGCCGTCATCTGGGATCTCTCGTCTGTTGTGCTGCGTCTGTCACTCCGACGGGCATGTATCGCTCACCTGGGCAAAGGTATCGAGCTCTGGAAGTGCAGTCTACCAATCTTCCTTGGCAAATAACTCCCTCTGCGTACACTTACTGGTCTTGAACCCTGTTCTTTGGCTCACCTGCTAGATCCGGCAAGATCACGCCCTCTTTCGTACCGGTACCTTTGCACCAGGTCCGACTGACGCGTCACGAATACTCTGAGCATCCAGTGTGTGAGTGGTTGTCTCGTGTGTCAGATCATGCGGCCAGCATCTTCGCTGGTACCAGACACGCGCCGCGCGCATGATCGCACCTCGCGACAAAGTGTTTGCGCCCCTTTCAACAGTGTTGATGTGGAAAGTGGTGGCGATCTTGGCGACGACGCAGAACGGTGTCTGTCAGCAGCGCTGTCTTGCACAAAGCTGCACAGCTGGATAAGAACGACACAGTCACACTTCGATGATGTCGCCCTTGAAGTGCTGTGCTGCCTCTGCGGGAGGATTGTGGCAAGAAGATCTTTTTCGTGGTACAAGGCATCACTCAGGCAACCACGCGACTTTTGTCCGTTGCCGCCGCCTGATAAGATTAGCAGGCCCTGCAGCGAAATAGTTGATAGCGAGCATCCTGGATCAATTCTAACTCACCAACCAACGTGAGCACTTGACGCGTGCCAACAGGTCTCTTGTCGCGTGCACTATATTGCCCGAGGTTCTCCTGGAGCTTGTTGCTTGTCGAGATGGTGTCCTTCTCCTGCGAGGTACACTGCAAACACCTATGCGATCGACATGAACGATGCTAACATACACATAGGGCTGTGGGGATGTCTTGACCAAGAAGAAACTCGATCCACATCGTAACCAATGTCGCGGCGCCTCGTTCACATGTCTGGACTGCATGACCTGGTTCCACGGAACAGACTATAGATCGCATACATCCTGCATAAGCGAAGCACAGAAGTACCAAGGACATCTCTACCGACCAGAGAAGGACAATCAGAACAAGAAGGCCAAGACTGAGAAGCGCAAGTCTATGAACGGGTCACAAGCAATGGTGCCCAAGGGCGCCTACGTGGAAGATGCGCCGGAAGGAGATGACATGAATACAGTGGCTGTCGTCGACGTTCCGCCTCGAGCACCAACTCCTCCCCCAGCTCCTGAGGCACTTCCGGGAAGTGTCAATGTCTTCGATTTCTTGGTCAGCGATGCAACTCCAAAAGGTGCTGTTCAAGCGCCGGATGAGCGCAAGATGTTGGAGGAGTCACAGTACTCGCAATACTCACAGTACTCCAATGGCAATGGCTCGAGGTACCTTCAGCATGGATTCTCCTACGGCAACGCGCCTCTACAGCCCGAATTCCAGCGCTACGATTCCTGGAACAGCATGGCCAACATGGTTCACGATTCGCAAGACTCCCAGAACCTCATGCCTCCGCCCTACACCACACCTGCACCGAAAGAGCACAAGAAGGAGAAGAAGGACAAGCGTACCGGCGAGAAGAGAAAGCGCAATGTCGACGATCTTGATCTGTCAAGTGTGAAGCGACCAGTATCGCGCGATCAGCCAATGTCCGAAGCACCTCGAATCGGTGGCAGAGCGTTGCACTCAGGCCTTACAGGCGGACTCCAGCGTTTAGTAACCGACAACGACTTCTATGAGGACCGCATCGAGGCCGGACCAACACCTATCAGCCCATCGAAACGCAGCAAGCGCGAGAAGGAAGCCAAAGATGGCGCAGCAGAGAAAGAGGCGAAGAAAGAGCGCAGAAAGTCGTCCTATGTGAAGAGTTGGAACGACACCGCATCGAAGGCACCGTCGAGTAGACGCGACCGCTCGCGAAGTCCGATCAGCGATCGTCATCGTAGAAGTCGCCGCGACGACTCCGCCTCGTCAGAAGACCGTTCGCGCGTCAGCCGGCGCAAAGCCATCGACTATCCAGATCGCCCTGGCTCGGTCCAGCCAACGGCTTCCAATACTATGACCGTCTTCAAGTCGCGAGCGGACCACTTCATGTCTTTGGTCAACAAAGGTCCCGAAAGTGAGCGTGGCATCTCCATCAACAAGGCACTCAAGCGCTTCCACCGAGACCGCGATGCCCTGAGAAGTGATGAGAAAGAGGACGAAGATAAAGAATTGTGGAAGTCTTTGCGCATGAGGAGGAACTCAAGAGGAGAGATTGTGCTTTTCCAGGAGCGTTGATTCTTTGCGGCTTTTTGATGATACCATGGCGAGACGGCTTGGAATACGGAACGGTGTTGATGGCATCGGCATTGCAAACATTCGCTTCGTGCTGTGATTGAGCAGTAGCTAATCCTCCTGCGTGTATCCATATATCTCGTATCACTGCTGCTCCACGGAGCTCACCCTGAAGCTGAAGACTGTGAGCCTCTACCTAATCGGAACTAATGTGCCACCGACAGTATGGACCAGGCTGGGCGAATGCCATGACGTGAATCAATAGGTGAGACATATCTCACGTTCGATGTCCTGGTGCCATGCAGATGGGCAGCTAGGGGTCCGCGATCTTGGTACCGCCCGCGTGGGAATGACGTTAGTCCGTGCGGCGCAAACAGGAAGGCGCGACAGGCAACACTAGACGAGCTTGTTCCCTCTTCCTCCTACATCGACACACTGTTTCAACACAGTATCAAGCCATTGAGAAGATCTCATTGAGTTTCGAACACACGACGGCCATCTCACGTGAGTCACAACAACGTGCTCGAGGTCCCCCTAGTCGCTCCAACACCGGCAGAAGTCCGGGTCCAGCAGCTTGGACTTCATTCTGTGGCTGGGCTCAGGCACCATGGACATCCTCAAAGAAGGCGGTAACCGCTCTTCTGGCTCGACCTCTGGCCGACAAGTTTTGGGAGCTTTCATTCCAGCGCTGGTCGTTGCGATAGCATACACGATCGCCTTCGTCCTGGTTCGGAACCAATTTCGCAAGGTTTATGCTCCAAGGACGTTTCTAGGTACGATTCCGGAGAAAGATCGAACGCCAACATCACGAGCGGAGCAATGGTGGTGGTTCAAGGATTTCAGAAAACTTCCAGACCACTTTGTCATGCGGCACAATTCTCTCGATGCATTCCTCTTCTTGAGATTTCTGAGGCTGTTGATGTACATTTGCCTGGGTGGAGCTCTTCTGACATGGCCGATCTTGTTTGCAGTCAATGCTACTGGAGGTGGCAATGCAACACAACTGGACAGGCTTAGCATCGGAAATGTCTCCAAGACTGGACACCTTTGGGCTCACACCGTTGTGGCGTGGTTCTTGTTCCTGGGCATATTCTGTGTCATTGCTTGCGAACGACTGCATCTGATCGGTGTACGAAAAGCGTGCTATCTGAACGATACTTATACTTCAAGGCTGTCTGCCAAGACTGTCTTGTTCATGAATGTACCGAACGAGGCACTGCGACCCGAGAATCTGAAGCAATCTTTTGGCAAGGATGCGGTGCGAAGCTGGCCAGTCAAGGACATAGGTGACCTTGAAGAACTTGTCGAGGAGCGAAATGGCGCAGCATACGAGCTTGAATCAGCGGAGATGGATCTGATTCAGAAGGCTGTCAAGAAGCTGGGTAAGAACCAGCAAAGGATCAACGGCAGCGCGACCAACGTCAATGAAGCAGAGGAACAGTCTTTGGTACCCAAAGCGCAGCGGCCCACAACCAGGAAGCCGCCCGTCATCGGCTCCAAGGTGGACCGCATCACTGAGGCTCGTAACAAGGTTCTTGAGATCGCCGACACCATCGAGGCGCGGCGCGCAGCTCCAAGTCGAAATATTGGCAAGGAGTCGGCCGTCTTCGTTACATTCTCAAGTCAACAAGCAGCCCACATTGCTTTCCAGCAGATCTCCTTCCAGCCTCGGATTCCCATTCAGGATCGATTTCTTGCTGTTCAGCCGAAGGAGGTCCTATGGAAGAACGTCCAATTGCCGTTGGCTACAAGACTGTCGAAATCGTCTTTGGCGCTGGCATTCGTGATCGCATTCACCATTTTCTTCTCCATTCCAGTCGGTATTCTTGGTACATGGAGCAATGTCGCCAAGCTTGCCAATGAGGTCAAATGGCTCGAGTGGTTGAACAAGCTGCCAGACTGGGCACTGAGTCTACTGACTGGTCTGGTACCTCCCGCTTTGACCAGCTGGTTCGTCTCATACGTGCCAAAGCTGTTCCGTCACATCGCAAAGCTCTCAGGCGAGCCGACTGTACCACAAGCTGAGCTGAAGACGCAAGCATGGAACTTTGTGTTTCAAGTCTTCCAAGTATTTTTGGTCACTACGATCTCCTCAGGAGCAGCTTCTGTAGTCCAGAAGATCGCACAGCACCCGGATCAAGCGCCTACTCTGCTCGCTGAGAATCTGCCAACAGCCTCGAACTTCTACTTGACGTACTTCATCCTGCAAGGCTTGGCAAGCCCTGCTTCGAACATTCTGGACTACACAGAGACACTCGAGTACCTCTTCTACGAGCACTACTGGGACAAGACGCCTCGCGAGAAATTTCAGACGTACGCTCAGATGCGAGGGACGCCGTGGGGAGCGTGGTTTCCCAAGTTCACAAACTTCTTTGTGATTGCAGTCGCGTATGCTTGCATTCAGCCCATGATCATCGGCTTTGCAGCGATCGGCCTGTTTTTGTATTACAACACATACCGATACAGCCTGCTTTACGTTCGACAGACCAAGACTGACACGAAAGGCGAAGCATACAGACGTGCTTTACAGCAGATGCCAACAGGTCTGTACCTTGCAATACTTTGCTTGATTGGGTTGATGGGCGCTCGCGGTGCCGCAGTCCAGACGGCGCTTATGATCACACTGCTTGTGATCATGGCAGTAGCGAACCTCATTCTTGACAGGATGCTCAAGCCGCTTGAGCTCTACTTGGGTGTCGACAAGTGGCAGGAGCAGGAGGTACCTCTACTGGCTGAGGAAGAGGGCATTGACCCCAACGATGAAGCGGCTTTGCACGCTGCATCTCATGGCCGACGCCTGGGTCTGAATATCTTGCCAGATCCAGCTCCCCGCAAACTCAGCGACTTCTTTGATTCGATCGTCAGTGCTGCACGCGATAAAGTACAGGCATGGTTGGATGAACCTGGTCCTAGCGATGGCGACTCAGCGCAATTGAGCGAAGCCGACATCGCCAAAGCATACACTGCGCCAGCCTTCACCTCGAAGACACCTAAACTTTGGATACCGCGAGACACACTTGGTATCTCGAAGCAAGAAATCCAGCAGAACGACGCTGTTGGCCTTGACACGACTGACGACGCAGCTGAAGTTGACGAGAATGGAAGGCTACACTGGAATCACAATTTCGAAGATGTACCGATCTTCTCAAAGTCAAAGGTATTCTGAGCGAGCGTGTAATCGGGCCATGCAAGCCATTGCCATTTCGTGCGTAAGTGAAGAAGCCCAGCAGGTTTCCGAACACAACGGTTGTAACGGATATAACGACAGTATGTACACTAGAGCAGTGAGGGAGAAATACGGACAGATGACATGACTCTGCTGTGACTTCACTGAATCACTTATAGCACCACCATCGTTCCTGCAGCGTGATACAACATGGATGGACATTGCGCATTATGCAAGACGCACGGACGTTGAAGCGGTTGACCTGCCAATCTCCTGAACTCCAAACTTGACGGCAAGCAACAACGACTCGGCATACCGACGCCACTTTCACGCAAGTCACTTCACATATGCACCGGACTGACGTCAAAGTCTAGACCTCACCTTCCTGCATTCTGTCTTCACCTCAACCCAGACAAATGCTCAACAACCAGAACAATTACATGGCCAAAACCGTCCCATCCTAAAGCGCCTAATGGACGAGAAAGAGGCCGCCGCGGTCACCACTGAGCAGTCATCGCTACTGCTGCGAACACAGCGCACCATTGTACACTCCAGATTCACAGCCTTCTGCAAGCGACACAGGCTCTTCTGCGGAATCATGATCACGGCGATTCTGTTATTGCCTTTGCTAGGCTTGCTGGCCTTGATTCCGGGACATGCGAGAGGAGAGTACACGAGTCCGGTCATATATCCGTCTCGTAAGTTATGATGATACGTATTGAAGTGGTGTTGGATGTGCTAATGTGACGTAGCGCAAGGATATGGCGCTGGTAACTGGTCCGATGCGTATGAGAAAGCGCATACGATGGTCACGAAGATGACGCTTGAGGAGATGAATAACATCACGATTGGCTACTCGACTGAACATACTGGATGCGTTGGTCTTTCTGGTTCTGCTCCGAGTGTTGGATTTCCGGGATTCTGTCTTCATGATGCGGGAAATGGTGTGCGAGATACTGATGGTGTCAATGCATACGCCTCAGGAATACACATCGGAGCCTCTTGGAATGCGTCATTGGCGTATCAGAGGGCTGTGTTCATGGGTGCAGAGTTCAGGAAGAAGGGTGTCAATGTCGCCTTGGGTCCTGTTGTTGGGCCGATTGGTCGTACTGCTGCGGGTGGACGTAATTGGGAAGGCTTTGCGGCGGATGCGTATCTGGACGGTGTTCTGGGGGCACAGTCTGTTCGTGGTCTGCAGGAAAACGTGATTGCCAGTGTCAAGCATTTTGTGGCCAACGAGCAGGAAACGAATCGGAATCCCATATCGGACGACGATGGTGTGATTGCCTCTTCAAGCTCGAACGTGGATGACCGAACAATGCACGAGCTGTACATGTGGCCGTTCCAGGACACGCTCTATGCTGGAGCCGGATGTGTCATGTGCGGCTACAACAGGATCAACAACACTTATGCATGCGAGAACTCGAAGGCAGTCAATGGCTTGCTCAAGGGTGAGTTGAACTTCCAAGGGTTTGTCGTCAGCGATTGGGCAGCACAACACAGTGATATCGCGTCGGCGAATGGTGGCCTTGATATGGCAATGCCTACGACTACATTCTGGGATGAGGACTTCTTGGCGAAAGCTGTCAATGATGACACTCTAAACAGAACACGGCTGGTTGACATGGCTACACGCATCGTTGCGACTTGGTACCATTTCGGCCAGGATAGTCCGGACTTTCCATCTACTGGAGTTGGCATGCCGCCAGATCTTCTGAAGCCACATGACTATATTGATGCTAAAGACCCTGCTTCGAAGTCGTCGTTGCTACAGCAGGCTATTGAAGGTCATGTCCTGGTCAAGAACGACAACAATATTCTCCCACTGAAGAAGCCGAAGGTCCTGTCAGCCTTTGGCTACGACGCTCCAGTACAAGTGCATTACATGCCCGGTGACGCAGATTGGGCGCAGAACAGGGAAATGCTTGGTCTTCAGCAATCACAGGAGCAACAACTAGCCATGAACGAGCCCGTGAGCGATGCACCAGAGACTGCCATGGGCGTGCTCATTGTCGGTGGCGGATCTGGCTCCAACACGCCAGCATACATCAGCAGTCCTTACGATGCTCTACAGTCGAGAGCATACGATGACGATACAGCATTGTTCTACGACTTCTCGTCGCTAGAGCCAAGCGTGGTCGCTGCGTCAGATGCCTGTCTGGTGTTCATCAACGCATACGCTTCCGAAGCATGGGATCGACCAGGCCTCGCAGACGAAGATTCAGACAACCTCGTTAATAGCGTCGCTCGTCAATGCAACAACACCATCGTTGTCATCCACAATGCAGGAATCAGACTGGTCGATGGCTTTATCGATCATCCGAACGTCACAGCAGTCATGTTCGCACATCTCCCGGGCCAAGACGCCGGTCGCTCCGTGGTGCAGCTCCTCTATGGCGATGTCTCACCCTCTGGTAGACTACCATACACAGTCGCAAAGAATGGATCCGACTACGGCAAACTCCAGAACCCATGCCAAGACAGCTCCCGCTCTCCACAATGCGACTTCACCGAGGGTGTCAACATCGACTACCGCAGCTTTCTAGCTCGAGACATTGAGCCACGATTTGCGTTCGGCTATGGTCTCACATACACGACCTTCGAATACTCCTCCCTCGATATCGACCTCAACGCCACATCGACCACGGGCGCAATCAGTACAGCAGGAGTCTACACCATCGGCACCACGAACCAAAATGCCGCTAGGGACGACGTTGGCGTTGGTGGACTGTCGTCGTTGTTCGAGAGTATGGGCAGTATCCGCGCTACTGTGAAGAACAACGGAACTGTCGCTGCTGCCGACGTCGCACAGCTGTATCTCGAAATCCCTGTCCCTAACGAAGCGAAGAATGGCATGGAGAATACGAGAGTGTTGAGAGGATTTGACAAGGTCATGCTGAGTCCCGGAGACTCTGCGGAGGTGGTGTTCGATGTCAGGAGGAAGGATGTGAGTTATTGGGATGTTGGGAATCAGACGTGGGTTACGCCGAGTGGGATGTTTCAGGTGTATGTTGGGAAGAGTGTGCTGGATACGCCGCTTGTGGGAAATTTTCAGTTGTATTGATGTGGTGCGAGGAGGGATGAGATGAGGTCTGATGACTGTATGAGGAAAGGCGTTGGGTGTTTTGTAGAATGTCGCACGGCAGTGACTGAAGAAGCTCAATGTACCATATACCACAGACGAGTCTGCACGCATGCTGCTGCACAATTCACGGAATTAGTTAGCAGGAATGAGAGCAAAGGGTATGTAAGTTCACGCTCGTTATCATTATTCGCATAAGTAGAGCTGCTTCTCAAGATTGTAGGTCGTGTCTGCTACCTGTGGTACAGTCCTGTTGGTATTTTCATACGCCATGATTGCCAAAGAACACCCTGCCCATCCAAGTCGCTCAATAAGCATCACAGCTCCGTCTAGAGCAGAGCTACAACAGCCATACCCGCACCAAGCAGACCACCAGCAACATACGGTGCCTTCGTGATCACAGCACCAGCCTCACTAGTCCCAGTAGCAGCATTCGCAGCCCCCTCCGTGACCGTGCTCACAACACTGCCAGCAGCATCCGTCGCCTCCGTCACAAGACTATTTCCAACCGAAGTGACCCTCGTGCCAAACTCGCCACCTGCAGAAGTAATGGTGCTGATCACACTGCCTACCTCGTTGGTCGCGACGGTGAAGACTGAGCCGCCGACGGAGGTCACTTTGGATCCGAATTCGCCGGCTTCGTTGGTGATGGTGCTGAGAACGCTGCCGGCGCCGTTGGTGGCTACGGTGAAGACGCTTCCGCCGACGGAGGTTACTTTTGAGCCGAACGCGCCGGCTTCTTGCGTGATGGTGCTGAGAACGTCGCCGGCGCCGTTGGTGGCTACGGTGAAGACGCTGCCGCCGAACGAGGTGATGACTGAGCCGATGTCGCCGGCGCCGTCAGTGATCTGGGATATGTTGGTGTGGGATCAGGAATGGAGGGGATTGGAGATGTACCTGGCTGCCTATTGATTCTGCGGCGCTGGCGATGTCGCCGCCGACTGAGGTGATGGCATTGCCGATGTCACCGAGGTCCTGGGCTGCGGCCAGAGCGATTGGGAGGAGGAGTGCTTGTGAGTAACGCATTATGAAGACTGTTGTGCTTTGCTGTTGTTATTGGTAGTCGTGAAGAGTCGTAAAGTCGTGATGAAGTACTGTAGATCCTGAAAGGTTGATGGGTTCTTGCAGTGACGTCCTCAAGCTGTTGCTATGTACAAAGAAGGAAGCAGCAGCAAGTAAAGCTAAGCACGCGATCTGAAATAGAAACTCCTTTGTTTGTGGCACGCGGCACTCAGTGGCATGGTACGTGGCCCGAAGGATAACAGCGGGTCACAGCCTACCAGTTTATGCACAGCAAACAGAGTGTGCTGGATATTGGGGAGATGACGTTGCCCTGTCAGCCGGCTTTCTCGTGGCCAAGCACGCGCATGCGGTATAGTAGAAGCTTCGCCACGAAATGATGCGCCGCGGAAGGAGGGCTGTGCTTGTCTTGGCAGGGCAAGCAGTGAGCGTGCTGAGCTGTACAGGTACAGCATGCGGCTGAAGGTGCTGTGTTTGCCATGCTGCGGGAATGAGGATTCACGTGTTGCGTGCGAGTACGACGGCTGCAGTGTGAAGAGTGCAGTGCTGGAGATGCATGGAGATGTTGTTGTTTCCCCGCTACCAAAGTGGCTAGCCTGAGCAATGACCAGCTCGGCTGCAACTCCCGAATGTACCGAGCCGAGGTGTGTGTGAAGCAAGCTCGAACGACAACCGACTTCGCGTGTTTGTTCGATATCAAGGATATCACAATACCAAGGCGCGTCAACAACCACGCCTTGACCCCATCAAGCACCATCCCAACATGTCAGACCACGTCCACGACCGCGGCAGATCCCTCACCACAGAAAGCTCCTCCCCGACCTTCAACTACCCATGGGCAGCAGCACCAGACATAATCCGCTCCAACCAAAAAGACGCCTACTTCCAATCTGTCCTGCTCACCCAACTCTCTTCCGTCATACGCTCCCTCTACGGCACCCGCTCCGAGCACAAATGGTCCAACGAAGCCTCCGTCTTCACTGAGCTGCTTTACCTAGGCCTCACCACCTTCCTCGGAAATCGCACCCTGGGCGAGGAATACACCGACGTAATCCAGATCGAAGATGACACCCACCGCTTGCCCTCCCTGGCTCGTCGCTCCGGCTACATCCTCTCCAGCGTCCTCTTGCCCTACATCCTCAACCGCTTCCTCCCCCTCTTCCGCAAACGCCTCCGGTCCAAATTGGAAGTAACCCTAACAAAAGCCCACCGCCGCCGCGTATCCTCCCCAACCAGGCAAAAAGCCCCACCAACCAAATCAGCCCAACTGCAGGAATACATCCTCAAAAACCTCGACAGCATCACCTCACCCGCGCCCTTCTACGCCGCCAGCCTCGCAATCTTCTACTTCAGCGGCGCCTACTACCAACTCTCCAAGCGCCTCTTCGGCCTCCGCTACATTTTCACCCGCAAACTAACCGAATCCGACCAACGCGCCGGCTACGAAGTCCTCGGCGTACTCCTAATCGTCCAAATGGTCGTGCAAGGATACCTGCACCTCCAATCAACCTACCAAACCGTCCAACTCGCCCCGGGCCCCTCTGACCCCGCCTCATCCCAACTCCTCAACGGCGGCAGCGCCATCATCGACGAAGGAATCGAACTAGGAGTCGAAAACCATTTCAACACCCCGCTCCTCTTCGAAGCGCATAGCCAAGGCAACGATCCAGAAGTCATCAAGCAGCGGGTTGCGAAAGTAACGCATACGCCCATGTTGAAAGGGGGCGGGCATAGGTATGATTTGAAGGATGGGGAGGTGATGCAGTGGATTGAGGGGAGCCAGTCGAGGAAGTGTACGCTTTGTTTGGAGGCCATGAAGGATCCGAGCGTGACGACGTGTGGACATGTGTTTTGTTGGACGTGTGTGACTGATTGGTTAAGGGAGCAGCCGATGTGTCCGTTGTGTAGACAGGGGGCTTTGGTGCAGCATGTGTTGCCTTTGCGAGGGTGAGAACGGAGGGGACACGTGAACAAGACATTTGCGGAGAAGAATTGTGATTCTCTCTTCTTCAGTAGCTGATATCCAGCTACGATCTTCATGTCCATTATGCATTATGCATTATCAATTCACTCATCCCTCAATCTATGTTCCCCCTTCCACGTTCCACGTTCCACATTCCACATTCCTCATCTAACGTGATGCGGCAGGAACAATGGCGGCCTCGCCGGGCACGAAATAATCATCCGCAAGAATCTCTCTCATCATCTCATCATCTTCATCAAACACCCACACTCCTCCCACGCGCTCTCAATACACTCAGACCATTACTCTCGATCCTCGCCGGAGCCGTGTTCGCCCTCCTCCTCAAACCCTCGATCCTCGCCTTGATGCCCTCCATGATAGGTTGCCACCCGATGACTCCGAAGCTGGTCGTGCCACCCGCTCCGTCCTCTTTCGTGAGCAAGTTGTACGTCCCATCCAGACCCTGGAGATGCGCCTGGAGCGAGCGTCTCCTCTCACGAACTCGCGTGCGGGTACGGCTGCGGGAGCGACTTCGGGAGCGTTGTTGTCGGTACTTGCTATTATTACCACCGAACATTAGCTCGAGGTGTTTATTAATGCGTGATGAAGAGGAGATCGGGATCGTTGGGTCGCGATTCTCAGCTTGTTGATTAGATGAGGAGGAGAAGTTCTACTTCTTCATGTTCTCGATTGCGTCGCTTCCTAGACTCGGGCGGGATCTGGGTCGGGAGGCTGGTCCGGCGCTGTTGCGCTTCAAGAGTCGTTCGCGTTCTTTCATGGCGGGCGATGGGCCGTTGCCAAAGCCGAAGCCGGTCGATGGAAGTGCTGTAAGGGTGTCGCCATTGGAGTCTTTGCCTGCACTTGAACGGCTGATGCCGTTCTTGAGGTCGTTTTTGAGCTCGAGGTACATCTTGGCTCCATCAGAAAGTGGAAAGGGAGAGGATGCGGGTTCTGGCACGTCAGCGCCATTTTGTAGAAGCATCTCAGCCACTGGAAAGGGCTTTCGTGGCAGGGGAGTAGACGGCCTTGGCGGTGTTGTCGCAGATAGTTGTCCAGACGGAACCCGAATGCTTGATGCTGACGGTCCTGAAGAATGTCCAAAGCTGCCGGGCGATGCCGGATCCGCAGCGACCAGCGCCAGGAAGACGGCATGTGTTGATCGTGACCGGTCATGTACGTTGGGGTTCGCTCGTTGCGCCAATGCATGTAGCACGTTCTGAATGTCGTTCTTCTTGATGCTAGTAAGAAGAAAG
Source organism: Fulvia fulva (assembly GCF_020509005.1). Classification (NCBI taxonomy): domain Eukaryota; kingdom Fungi; phylum Ascomycota; class Dothideomycetes; order Mycosphaerellales; family Mycosphaerellaceae; genus Fulvia; species Fulvia fulva. The sequence goes on from NC_063021.1 coordinate 3,043,887, forward strand.
TCATCAGGTGACAGAGTGCCAGCCTGGTCCTGTACATAAGTTCGTTCGCTGTACTTCGCAGTGATGAAGTGCAATCTTTGCTCTCTGGTCGAATGTGGCGAAGGCTTCAAAAAGCGGTCGAGCTTGGCTTCCCAGATCATATTGCTGACACGGTTGCCGACCAGTAGCAAAACTTCGATGATATCGGGCGTGAAAGCAGACGTGTCTAGCGTTAGTGATCTGACCTTCGAGATGTGAGTGCCGAGCGATCGGTGAATGCCACCGCACTCGATACAGAGAAGTATGCCGAGATTGATGGAACACCAGTCGACTTTGTTCTCGGAGCCGCAGTCAGCACAAATCTTGTTACCCTCGTCAGCGTTGCGAATGCGTTGCAACAGCGCTGACGATTCGGCATCCGTGCTTTCGATCCGCTTGTAAGCAGGCTTGTCACCAGTGCTACTGTATCGGTTCACTGCCTTGGCGGCCTCGCCCCTATTAGGATTCGAGGTCTGGCGATGACCCGAGAACGACATACTCTTGCCCGTCAGAACGGCTGCAATGTCTTTACGGTGCGAACCGCCCTGCGCTGATGTCGGGCTGGGTAGTTGTTGATCCTTAGTCTCGAACGCGCCCGCGAGTGCATTGTTGATCGCTGCGATCCATGATCGCATGTCTTCCTCGGAAGGCGCTTGGTAGATTCTTTTCATCTGCGGCGTAATCACATCGAAACAGAATCTCCGCTCAGAGTCTCGCGCTTCTCTCACAGATGCAACGCGAAGATCGATAGGGTCCATATGCAGATCCAGCTTGTCTTTCCAATTGACGTACTCTGAGAGTTTGCCCTGGTCGAGGACAATCCAGAACTTGTGCCACCCAGGCTTTGTAATGCCTTTCGGATCAACGTGACTGCTAGGTCGGCTCAGAGCCCACAGCAGACCTTCTTTGCGAGTCGCGCCACCAGCTAGATTGGCGGCACTATTGTCCTGCAAGTCTCGTATGCCCTTGAACTTGTCATTGGCCGGACTACTCGACAAAGCCGAAGCGTCATGCGCTGGAGTGCTGAGCATGCCATTGGATGGGGCTTGTACTGGCGGCGCCATCGTTGGTGGCGATGTCGAGTACTGTGGAGCGCCGGTGATGCTAACAGCTCGGGCGCCTGAGTCAATTTCTGATGGCCGAAGGGAGTCCCTAACCGATGAAGAATACGACAAACCAGGTGGCACAACGGCACCGTCCTCGCTGACGAGCTTTGTGCTGGTTTCCAGCATGCGTCGCTTCTCTTCCCGATCTTTGCGCTGCATCTGAAAGTCCTGATCGGCATTCTTCACTTCGGACACCAGAGCATCGAGTTGCGGCACCATCTCTTCTACTTTCTTGGCTGTGGCAAGGTAGCTCTTCGTTTGAGCCTCAGCATACTTGGTGAGTTGCGACAGCACTTCTTGATCCTTCCGGCCACCATGCAGATCGTGCATAAAGCTTGAATAGTCGAAACGTTTAAGCTCGAACGTCCGTCGCTTGGCTTGGTACTTCTCATCGCTCGACTTTTGCTTCTTCTCCTTCATCGACTCTGTCCGCTGTCCAAGGTATTTGCCGACGTATGCATAGTATTCCTTGCTCTCCTCGTCGAACTCTCGTCTTTTGACATCTGCCTGTTTGATCTCGAGGTTGTAGAGTCTGCTGATCGGATCGATGATGAGTTTCTGTAGGTTCGCCGTGTTCTGTTTCTCGTATTGCAGAATTTCTTTAGCAATCTTATCGAAATAGTGCTCCAGAGCAGGCTGCACAGCATTCGCATTCGAGCTCGAAGCTTCCTTGAGAGCTTGTGTAAAGTCTGACATGGCTTGATTGCACGCATGCTGTTGTGTCTGGGCTGCCTCGGCTGTCTTGAGCACTCTCTTCATGCGGATCCTCATGTGCCCTGTCTTCTGTTCCAACGACTTCATCGTCGCTCGGAAGAGCGGTCCGTCTTCGTTTAGCGACGGATCCTCGCCAGGCCTACATGTCGCGATGTCCACCTTGACAGGTCCTGCCATCGACTGCTGGGTCATGGAAGGCACAAGACCCATTCCATTCTCCGGTATTGGCTCGAATAGAGGTGACTGTGGTTCCTTGTAGTCCTTGTAGCTGCCTTCACCTTCCGAATCGCTGATGTTGCTCACTCTCGACTCGATCGATTGCGTCGACGGGACTCTCAGCCTCGGCGGCACATTGACCTCGAGTCTGTCGAGCCTAGGCGACTTCGGTATCGAGCTGATGTTCCTCTGTGTATTCTGCACCCAGAAGCTGAAACTCGCCAGTGTATCCAGTCTATGCGCGCGCTGATTGTACTCTGCAAAACTGCAGCTCGTCCGCCAACCACCTCCTCGATCCTCCGATGGCTTCGGCGGCCGCCATTTCCACATCCAACTAAACTGCGCTGTTGCATTGCCGGCTGTCGCATAGTCTCCCACAAGCTGTACATTGGGATTCTTGTGCAAGTTCGGGTCGGAGTGGAATTCGCGAGTCACCAGGTTGTCGACCTCCCTCGCTGTGGATGCGAAGACATAGGTCAAGCCAGAGATGTTGGTATCGGCCATCGTCGTTATCGCGGTTGCTCCGTTCGCGTTGGTTGTAAGACTGGCAGGCTGGTTCTGCCGTCGGAGTGTGAAGGTGAAGTGGAAGTTGAGATCATCGCTGTTCGATAGTCGTATGAGGAAGGAGGGAGGGAGCCCGTTGGCTATGCTTTCTGGGTCCTGCATAGGAGTCAGTGAGATCTTCGCGCAGTAGATTGTGCTGTACAAACCTGTACATATTCGACGGGCGTATCGTCAAAGGCATCGCGTTGTATGATGTACCTCGTCGCTGGGAATGCATTGGGTGTGAGTCTCAGGACGGTGCTGCCTCGACTGTCGGCAACGTTGATGGAGGAGATGGAGACTATGTCGCAATTAGCCTGATCAACAAGACTGCATTGCTATGCCACACACATCGCGACTGATCTGTCAGGACCAAAGGAGAAGTGTCGTCCTGCTTGCTTGCGACATTGCCCATGGCCGATGTGGGCCTTCGAGGCGGTTAAGCCTCCCGGAACGTGGTCGCGCAATGTGGTAGATGGTGCTGTTGGTGTATGCGGTGTAGTGTGTGTGTCCCGAGAAATGGTCGCTATCGGTCGCGCATGTACAGGAGAGTGTCGGGGATTGGTGGTATGTGCGAGTTGTGCCTGAAGTAACGGGCCTGCTTTGGCGATACTTCTACTGCTGTATCATGCACGAATGGGAAGTGGCTAGTTCTAGCGGATGCCGTGACCCTGTCTGCGGGCAGGTACGCCACGCTGAATCGTGCGTAATCTGTGTAACTCGTCGCAGGTGGTACAACGTGGCTGCGCGATCGATGTGTGTGCCTGCGTGTGATACCTCCAGCTTGAAGAAAGGGCAAGAAGAATGCTTGCAGCTGGTGATAAGATCACAACACTCGACCACTCTCTCAGCGCCGCCCCACCCGGGATTGCTTCTCCCAATTTCGGCGGCAACCAACGCTCGTCTGAAACACTCGCCAACTTGCCGATCGAGCATATAATTGGTAAGATCATGTGCATCTCCATTCGCCGCGCGTGGCGCAAGAACACGCCACCTCCAACCTCTCCCATCTCATCTGTACCACGGAAACACATTGACACTGCGACAGTAGCGCGTCATGCTCGGCCTCTCGACGCGACTATGAGCTACACGCGTCTGTACGAACACGAGACCGTGCAATAAACTACGGTCGAAGGTTCTTGGGAATGCCTTTCCCGATATGCCTCATGAGTGCATCGTGGCAAGTATTGCTGCCTCGCTATACATTGAATGCCCTTGATCAATATTTCAACCGCCTGCCAGCAGCTTCATTCAGGCAACAGCAATGTCTGTACATGCACAGAAGCCAAGTCGTGCAGGAGCGGCAAATGCCAATACTGACGTGTACAGATACGAAGTAGCCACCGCCATCAATCACAAGACTCGAATCTCACCATACGTTCGGCTACTTGTCCGGAGCCTCTCGCCGTCAGTGCCAGTAAAGGCGGCAAAATTCCACACATTTGCTCGAGCGCATGCGCACCCTTTGGTCGACAATGGTCATGTTCTGCTTCGCTAGCGAGCCTGCTTCCGTCCGACTGCTAAGTACGCGCTCTATCGCGTCGACGACTTTGCTTAGGTCAAGCATGCTATCGTTAGGCTAGACAGCATCGAAAGCGTCGAACGAAGGTAATCGGAAGCCCGCCACTTTGCATTATATCCACCCCTCGCTTTTTGGGATATACCTTACTCCCAACGGCTGGTGACAAAGGTGATTGCCGCTGAGCGCTTCGACTCCCTATCAAAGCGCAGGCCGTTGCTTCAACACGCTGGAGTGTAGCCAAGTAGCGAGGTCCGATTAATGCAGTCCAAGGGACAGCGCTTCGACATATTCTGAATGTATGGATATGCGTTCCTCCAGCAGCTCTCCAGAACTGGAGTCGATAAAGATGCGGCGGCAACATACTTTGTCACCAGGCCTTGTCCTGAGTGTTGACCATTCGTGAGGCGTAATCGGATTTTGCGCATTGGCTGGCAGAAAGGGTGACTCCACGACTGTCGGGGTAAAGTTTGAGGACATCACTTTAAAGGTATGGCAGTTTCACAAAAGAGAAGTTTACAAGTGACGGACATCCCCTTCCAAGTACCCACACACAGACTACACAAACCGTCCACCTTCTCCCACACATCCAGACATGGCCAGCACTCGCCAAACCGGGGCCACCGCAGTCCCAACCCGCAACCAGACGAAAGTCAACATCCCTCCCTGGCACCCACCCTGCGAGCAGCCACTACAACTGCTATATCCCTCACACTTCGACGACGGCGCGACGCGACGAGACATCGCAAAGGTCAACGGGCATCCTCTCGGCCTTGCTCGCCGCAAGATGATCGACGACTTTAGCGCAGCGGGGGAGACACACGGCTTCACTGCCACCCTTTCCTATGAAGAGGCCATCACAGGTGCTGCTCGATTCTCCGGCCAGGAGCCCCCACCTGTAACACCTCCTTTCTTCGCGATCACGCTTTACCACAGGGTGAACAAGATGGAACTCATACATGGTCAGGCGATCGCGATTATCAGGGACAGCTTCGGAGTGGATAAGCCTATTATCCGGTACTTTGAAGGGTATTACGATACCGACTTTTAGTATACTGTGATGAGGGCTTCGCCGCGGCAACTTCCTGGAGAGGAGGCAGTTGTGAATGAAGACTAGGGGTACGATTATCACGAGCTTGACCAGTACAGATAGAGCTTTCGAAATGCTTCGATGTCTGTGACAATCTGTCTCTTGCTCTGTCCTTCCACCATGATCGTGATTGACGGCATTTTCTGCTAGTACCTCAGCTTCAACGCATCCTGCAGAGTCACGCAAAGCGCGTCGCGCCTAGAACAAGTTGGTGACCAGTGTCACATCTCGGCCGTTGTGGTATCCTGAGGCCGGTGCAACTCTGGGACGAGGCCAAATCTGGCCTTCATGTCAGCCACCACTACTTGCATCGGCGTGACGTAGACACAGAGCTCGGTCCTGTTCGAATCGACCTTGCTCACTCCGCCTGCGCTGACAATTCCGACCCATGCGCCGTGCTGATCGATCACAGGGCCTCCAGAGTCACTCATGTAGCTGAAAGCGTAGCCCGCTGTGGTTGAGAGAACTGAAACCTCGAGTGACTCTTCTTCGTTGTGATCATGGTAAGCCGTAACCTTGTCGTCCATGACAAAGCCGAAGGTAGTGAGCGTGCTTCGGCCGACCTTCATGACCTCGGATCCAGGAATCATCTGACCAATGCTGAGGATAGTCCTGTGGGCGCGCATCGAGTCGAATGCTTGCGGATAGCCTCGCTGTCTATGCGGCCATGGAATAGACGTCGAGAGGATGTTGCTGAACTTACCATAATGTTCAGGATAATGGCATAGTCGACCATTATTTTGTCATGCTCGTTGGGCCAGTCCGCGAGCTCGGAAGAATACACCCACACGCTCTTGCCTGAACTACAATAGAGCTCTCCAAAAGGTATCTCCCTCAGTGGATTTGCTTTCTCGCACTGAGCATCGATCGCAGCTTGCTCTTCGATGCGCCCAAGTATGTGTCGGTCGTCTACGATCTCTTGCTGCTCATCCTGCTGCAATTTGCCAAACGCCGTTGCTCCAGCTTGAGGATGTTCGTTGATCATGTAGATTCTGCTGTCCCAGAGATTTCTGCGCCGCTGCCGATCGAACCATGTGTCTTCGCGATCGCTCTCGCTCATGTGAGCGGCCACTGTTACAGAATCAGGGTCCCGGCGCATGTCTTCGGCCTCCTGGATGCTGATGGCGGCGTTGACGACTTTCTGTGGGCGCTTGTCATCTTTCCGGCGGCTCACAACGTGATGGCTTGTGGTGGTGAAAAGCTGCTTGTCGCCGTTCTCGTCCAGAATGTGCTGATTCTTGTTGTTGGTGTCCTTGAGGTAAAAAGCCGGTCCACATGTACCCGAACAATATTTCCCACGGCCCTTTTGCATACCAGTGGACATACCAGTAATACAGTCGTCCATATTGCACGATTTCTCCTTTCCATATCGGATCTTTGCCTTCGAACCCTCAGGTCCGAACATGGTGACCTTGGAGAACGTATCCTTCGGGAGTTTGCCAGCCATGCGCTTCTTCTCTAGTGAGTCGGGAGTTTTTGTGGACGTCGGCTTGTCGCCGAAGTCGACAGCGTATTCGCCCTCAAAGTACCGCACAATGACTGGGTCAAGAGTCGGAAAGTGGCGCTGAATGAGTATGACAGTGGCATCGTGGACGATGTTGTGAGAGCCCTTCTGGAAGACTATGACCGCAAAGAACAGAGGCGAGACAGGTGTGGGATGTTCGGTAGAGGCCCGGGCTGCACCAGTGACGGCCTGGACATACTCGATGGCCACCTTCGCGCCAGGAAGTGATTGTATCTCTTCCTTGAAGTCCCGCTTGAGAAGTTTCCAAGTGTCGTATTCAGCTTGACCGTTATCCCTTAAGCGGCGAAGAGAGGCTGAGTAAACGTAATGTAGAGGGTACTGCAGTTGCAGCGGTTCCTCGTAGGGGGGATGCCAAGAAGGTATGTCTACCAACTTGAGCATGGTCGACGATACTGCCGATGCCAGAGAGAATCAGTGCCAGCTTACACAATCACACTACAATCTGGCTGGCCGGCTTGTGTTGCTGTGTTTTGGTTGTCAGTCGCACTTTTCTGCTCCGTGATCCCCAGGCTGCCACTGCTGTCCAGGCTGCGAAAGGAACAGACCTGATGACAGAGCCGTCGCTGCCCTCGAGACGTACATGTATGTGACGTGCCCCTAGGGCCTGCCCTGCCAGCATACATGTACATGTAACGGTGCAATGGTTGGTTCGAGGCTTAACGGCTCAGTCGGTGCAGCGACACCAGCGACACTGTAGCGCTGCGAATAAGCGTTCATGTTGCCGATGCTTCTGGCGTACGATCGGTGACGAGGCACTGGGACGTTCTCTCTCGCTGTTGCACGACACCCTTCGCAGTGTAGCAGCCTGATCGATGTAGTAGTGATCCCAGCAATCTCACAAGACGCACATGTAGCGTCGCCCGGGCTGATATTGCCTGCCAGTAGACTGTACGTGTTATTCAATCGACCTTTGTGAAGAGACCATCAACGTCATGCGATGATGGGCTGAGTCGGTTGAGACACATGAAATATCTCCTCGAGGTCCTTCTCTTCAGATCGTGATTGCACCAAATCTACATAACCCTGGGGCCTGGCGTCGACGATATACTAAAAGCGATCTGTAGAAAGAACGAATTATAATTACGGACCTTACCGCTATTCCAGGACCATTCCGGGTGCAAAAACGTTGCACGATAGGCCGGCAGTAACACGAAGGATGATGATGGGCGATCGTAGGTCTGCAAAAATCGCTGCTATTGTCTTGCTCTTTACGCCGCACGCACTGTGGCATGTGCATTTGCAAAGTGCCAATGCCATGCTACAGGAATTTCCGCGACCTCATTCTCGATGTGCTGCCACATCTTTTTATCGATAGCTACATGACTATAACACGAGAGGGAAGTAGCACTGTTATTTCGAAACAATACATAGAACCACAACGATACCGAACCTCCCAACAAAGCACTTCCAAGTTGTGATCCAGTACCTCACCACCAAACCCAAGCCAACCACCTACCATGTCCGAAGTCCACATCGTCGCCATCATCCACCCAACCGCAGGCAAACAAGACCGCGTACATCTCCCATACCCACCCACCCACCACCACCACTTCCACCTAACCCACTAACCCACTCCCCAGCTCATCTCCCTCCTCAAAGACATGTGCAAAGACGTCCACACCAAAGAAGACTACACCCTCCGCTACATCGCCACCGAACAAATCGGTCCCGAGCAGCCCACGACTCCAGATATCGTCATGATCGAGACGTAAGTTTTCCTTCTGTCCATCTCTGCCACAGTACTGATAGATACGACTAGGTACAAAGACAAGGCGTCAGCAGACAAGCACACCCCAGAGGAACACTTCAACGCTTTGTTTGCGGCGTTTGAGAAGGAGGGCTTGATGGGGAAGGCGCCGTATTTGGCGCAGACGAAGAGTATTTCCGGTTTCGATCTGGATAGGAAGTTCATCCAATAGAGCGTGGAGATTTTATGTGGGAGATGATGGACGAACATGATGTGTTGAGATTATGCATGTAGCACATAAAGCTTTCATAGCACTATCAACAGCACTGAGCACTGCTCATGGCATTTCATTGCCGTTCCTATCCTGCGCAACTCACTGGATCACCGCCTCATACATTTCAACGAACGGTTCTGCTACTTCCACTCGAACCTGATCCCTGCGACGAGACCTCGACACCTCCGGCGCTGCTTTGACTACTGAAGCCAGCAGCATTGTTTCGACGTCCATGAGCGGTACCACGGTTGCGACCTCGGAGTGGCGCAGTGCGCTGATGGATATGTGCGAGGGTATTGTCCAGGTTGAAAGGGTGGCGGTAGGTGAGATTCGGCGGCCTGTACGGGCCATTGGGTGCAGCAGCATTCCTCGTTGTGGGATGGGTGTACATGAACCGGCGATTGAATGCTTGCACACCCAGTCCATCCGCATGCCGTGGTCCGTAGTGTGGTGGGTTGGCAGGCATGTGAACATGACGGCTACGATGTGGACCGAGGGTGTGGAGGCGATGATTGTAGCGGTTAGTGCTCGGTGCTTGAGCTCTAGTACCTGTCGAGGAAGTTAGCATGTGATCATTCATTTGCAATACGAGCACATTGATGCGCACCCAGTAGCCGTACTTTGGTCATCAGACTCGTCTCCGTCACTTTCGTCTTCGCCATATCCTGCATTGTACTGGCTGTAGATTTGCCCAAACTCGTCGCGATTTTGATAGTCGATGTGTTCGGGCTCATCGTGCTCGGTCACCTCATCGTCTGCCCCGCTCTCAACATCTGAGTCGTCGTAGTAATTGATATGTTCCTGCTGCTGTCGCGCCGGTGCTGGCTGTATTGGCGAGAAGCCGCCAGCTTCGGACTGGGTTGTAGCATTCGTTCCCGCATCAGAGTCGTCTTCATCGTCGTCACTTCGGATGGTCATCACGCGACGCGTTCTGGCTGGGACGCGTCTGCCACGACTGCGTTGAGCAGTCCTTATAGGTTCGTCGTCTTCATCATCCTCTTCGTCAGACTCGTCTTCCGAGTCACTAGGATCAGATACCATGCTTGCGGCAGCAGAAGATGGGTCTTCAGAAGTGATTCGGCGCGGCACTCTCACGGGAACCCTGCGAGACAGTCTTGGTTGTACGGGTTGTTCTTCTTCCTCTTCTTCCTCCTCGCTTTCGCTGACCTCCTCGATTCTCCGGCGCCGTTGGGGTGCGTTGTTGTTGACCTCTGGGGCCTCGGAATGGCCCACTTGCTCATCATCACTACTCCGGTATGCGTTAATCGGCTCGTCATCGATGAACCCATCCATAAATTCCTCGTGCTCGTCTTGCGAAAGGTCGACGTCAGATGAGGGTGCGGCCCATTCGCGGTGCTGCCATGGAGGATGGCCCGGCTGATAAGGATCCCACACGTCTGCGTGGGCATCAATTAGGCCCAATTCAGTGTCATCGTCGTAGTCTTCGGCTTCCAGCTCGTGGTCCAGCTCAAGGTCGTCACTGTCCACTGATTCCTCGTCACTGCTCCAGGCCAGGTCATCCTCTTCAGTCCGCACACGAATGCCACAACCACTGCATCGACCATCTTCCACCTCGTGCGTACACTCAGGACACCTGTAGACGTTATCGCCGTGGTCGCGAATCGCCTCAACCGGTGCCCGTCTTGTGCCCTTTTTAAAGCTGCCCTTGAATAGACCACCAGTTTCGACGTGTGTATTCGCCCTATCCTTGGCCACAATGTCTGCTTCTTCCTTGGCGAGCTGATTATGCTCTTCACTAGTCTCGCCATCAGGCAGCAGCGCACTCCGGCCGACAAAGATCAACACCAGTTCCCTTATCAGGTATGAAGGCGCAGGCTCGTCTTTGATCACAGTTCGACAGTCTGGACACGTCTTGCTCTTATTTTGGCCCATCCACTGCGACAGGCAGCTGTAGCAGAAAGTATGCCCGCACGTGAGCGCATAAGGCTCGTAGAGGAATCGCTGGCAGATCTTGCAGGTGATGAGCTGGCGCATTTCATCCAGGTCACCATGCAAGCTGCGCAGCGACTGCTCATGGTGGCATATGTCCTTGGTCGGGCTTTCGTCTTCGGTCTTGGGGGCGATCATGGGTACTGATGGCTCTGGCTTGGCGGGTGTGACAAGGCCTACTGTTTCCGGGCTCTTGGACAGGCCAGCCGGTCGGCCGGCATCTCGAGATGTCTTAACTCTCTTGCGCGAGCTGCCTTCCGCCGTCTGATAGCTGCCGTCGCCAGGCATTGTGTCCTGTGTGATGGACGGTGTGGGCGCGTTATTTCATTCGGGATGCGTTGGACTCGCGATCAGGTCTTGCGTTGCCTGTGCCCCTCGGTAAACGACGGGAGGTACGTGTTCAGGTGCTGTTTCGCGCGGCTGCGTAAGATCAGCATCGGTGGCCGGCTTGGTGAAATGTGCTTGTGTATGTCCCAGACGGGTGAGAAATTCGTGATCGGCGGTCGGTGTTTGTAGGAAAGTGGTTGTCGAGGTACAAATGTCAGTGATGATTGTTGGAAAGTGGTTCGCAAGGGTGTGACGCGCTAACAACAGATCGTGCACAGGGCAGAAGCTTAAGTTGCTGATCTCACGTGTTTGCTCGGTCATAGCTCAACCGGATACGCGTCCGAGAACCCGCACTACAAGCAGACCTGCCTCTCCTATACCAATACTATACCACAATCTATAACTTCATAATGTCTTCTTCGCCATCGTCGTTCCGCTCCGAAGTGATGTTATGTCCTCTTTGCGCCTCCTATGCCCAAACACGAAGGCTCAATGGCGGCTGAGCCAGCAGGACCGCCAATCGAACTGCAGCCACAAGACCATGTCAGGAGCGATGACCTGGAAGAAGGTTCAGCACAACATGCGAACACAACTTCCGCCATACAGCCACTCGTAGTCCGCGACGTGACCGCATTGAAGCCTGTCAGTGCAATCCTGTGCTTCCTCAATTGCGGCGTCAACGATGGATCACTCGGAGCATTGATCCCATACATCCTGAGGCACTACACAATCTCCACCGCCTGGATGGCGATTCCATACGGAGTAGCAGTTGTAGGCTGGCTGCTCGCTGCAATGGTTGGAGGCTACATCAGGATTTCAATCGGCACCGGTGGTATCATCGTCGCAGGAGCATTACTCCAGCTTCTGGCACAGCTACTCAGATTCTGGGAACCACCGTTTGGCCTATTATCGTTCACCTTCTTCGTCGTCGCCCTCGGCCAAGCGCTCCAGGAACCTCAAGCGAACACGTTCGTCACATCGTTGAAGTCAACTCATCGATGGCTCGGGGTGATTCATGGCTGCTATGCGGTGGGTGGACTTATTGGACCTCTCATTGCCTCCGCTATTGCCTCGAATATGCAGGGTCAATGGGCTGCGTTCTATTATGTCCCCACTGGTATCGGTGTGGTCAACCTGGCGCTTTGCAGCTATGCGTTTCGAGACGAGGTCGCCATTCGCCGATCACATGGACCGTCAGCGAATACTAGACGCAGCAGAACTGCTCTTGTGGAGCTGAAAGCTACCATCAAGCAGAAGAACGTCTGGCTTCTTAGCATCTTCTCCTTCCTTTATCTCGGAGCCGCCATTACAGCAGGTGGCTGGGTTGTCGAGTTCCTGGTCGAGGTCAGAGAAGGACGCCTATCTCAAGTCGGGTACATCGCCGCGGCTTTCATGGGTGGAACGGCAGCTGATCGCTTTCTTCTCGCAGAACCCGCCCATCGGTTCGGTGAGAAGCGCATGGGCATCGTCTGTGCTGTGCTCAGCATAGTATTCCAAGTCATCTTCTGGCAAGTGCCGAACATTGTGGTCAATGCTGTCGCTGTCAGCTTTCTGGGCTTCCTACTAGGACCATTCTTCGCCACTGCAGTCTCTGTTGGCTCGAAGGTCATACCACAGGAGCTGCAACAGTCTGGCCTAGGTAGGTCGTGCCTTGCCTAACACGAGTGGCGATAACTAATCCCGATAGCTTTCATGTTCCTCGTGGCTCAAGCAGGCGGGGCTACCTTCCCAGCCATCACTGGCATCATCTCCGCTCGAAATGGAGTCGGGACCCTGCAGCCAGTACTCGTTGGTTTACTTGCTGCGATGACAGTAGCTTGGCTGGTCGTGCCGAATCCGAGAGGAAAAAGCTTGTTGTGAGAATTTGGTGAAGCAGTCTGATCCCTAAGCTTTCCTCAAAATCACCTCCCCATGCATACACCCAAAACATCCATCCTCAGCCTCGATCCACTCCCGCAACGCCTTTGCCATCTCATCCATCTCCCCTTCATCCCAGCGCAGATTCCCCTCAAGAACCTTTCTCCTCATCTCCCCATGTTTGATCCTATCCCTCATCGTTTCTCCCCACATTTCCCGTTCCTCTCTCGTACTATAACACCACGTCCCCATAGTCGCTGTAATATCTTCCCTCTTGACGCCAGCCTGCATCGCCAATGACACAAGTCTCACGCCCATGTCTTCTGAACCTCCTGCAGCGGTCATGACGGCCCTGATGCACTTGGTGAACTCGGTCAGCCCAGGAAGGTCCGGGTACCAATTCCACATCCTCAGATCACGTTCTCTCAATGCTACGATCCCGCCGGGCTTACAGACGCGCAACATTGACCGAAGTGCTTCAAGGGGCTGATTCAAATGACACAGAACCTGCTGCGCGTGCACGACATCAAACTCCCCATCTCCGAATGGAAAATCATAAATACTGGCCACTTGACAGTGCATATTCGTCACACCTTGGTCCCTCGCATGGGATGCTGCGCGCTCAACGACTTCGGGGGAGAGATCTGTGGCGGTTATGGTGCCCTGGGGCATGTACTTGGAGAGAGAAGCAACGACTGTGCCGGGTCCTGTGCCGCAGTCGAGGATTTTGAGGGAGGGGTTGGCTTGGGCCATGGATTGGAGAATCGGGATGAGATAGGATGCGCTGTTCTCTGCTGTGCGCCAGGTAATCTGGCTCCACTACTCCGCTGCAGCTGTCCGAAGGCAGGCACTGTAAGTACCGATTGGAGTGTGTTGGGCGCGAGACGCAGGCCGCGTGTAGTCTTGAAGAGATGATGGCAAAGCTAAAAATAGATTTGAGCTTGACTACACACGAGCCGATTAGACATGAACTCGTGAATGGGAACTTTACATGAAGCTCAATTTTGCCACTACGAGTAGAAAGCACTTAGGCCTAGTTAGATCAAGCACATACTCTTATGGAATTGCCACGAATGCTTGTCACAGATCTGAGCCGGGATCCATGCGAACCCGTGGATCTGGGACAGCCTCAAAGGTGCCGTTGGTGTGCCGTTTGAGCGCATGCGTGAAAGACAATGGTCCATTTGACCAGGTTGTGTTCAGGCCTTTGTCACGGAGGTAGGCGACTGTACCGTGATCATATTCAGGTTCAAACATGATCCGATCCGGTATCAACTGGTCATGGAATCTCGGTGCGTCGATAGCCTCTCGGGCGCTTTGCTGCAAGCTTAAGACACGCCAAAGGCTCTGAATGGTCGATGTGATTATGTGTGATCCCCTTGCGGCGCCCGTGGCATAATAGAAGGTCTGATTTCCTGCGAAGTAGGCGATCGACGGGGACATTGAAGACAAGGGTCGCTTGCCTGGAGCAATGTAGTTGGCGGCAGCCGGCTGATAGCCGTCGGCGTTGGGGGCGTCTGGAATGGAGAAGTCGTTCATCTCATTGTTGAGAATAAGACCGGTTTCAGGTACCATGAGATGCGATCCAAACCCAAGATTGACTGTACTGGTCAGGGAAACAACCATGCCAAGACTGTCAGCCGTGACCAGGTGTGATGTGCCATGTCTAGGGATGATTAGCAGAGAATGATGCGATGCGCGAGGGTGAGTCTCACGAGTCGGCAGATTTCAGGCCGTCGGGATTGTACGCGGAGATTGGCAGAGTGTGTTGATCGGAGATCTTACTCCTGATGTATTCCCCAGTGCCGTAAGAAAGTATATCCCTCTCCCACTCATCAACACCCGGAACGAAAGAAGGGTCGCCAAGTTTGACGCGCTGCGAGTATCAGCGGTGTTCTCTGAATGTCAAGGACCTACCTTCCTTACCTGGCCGTAAGCGAAGCGTATCGCTTGATCGAGATGATAAGTGCTCATTTTGATGTCAGTGGGCGAGACACTTCCAGCATAGCCTTTGATGATGTTCATAGTGCTCAGTACAACAGAGCCACCACCAGGCGCACCACAACTCACAATCTTGTAGTCGCCAAATTTGAGTTCGACAGGTCTTCGAAGAGCCACTTTGTACTGTTGTAGATCATCCAAAGTCATTGTTCCATTGGCTTGTTGCAATGCACGAATCGTGGCTTCGGCGAGAGTACCCGTATAGGATGCGTCAGGCCCCTCATGTGCGATGCTCTCGAGGAGGTTGGCATATCGTTTTCTGAACATTGTGTCACCGCTTCCAACTCTTGTACCATTCGGCGCAAAGTCAATGGCCCATGTTGCGTCTTGTGAAGGAAAGCTATCTGGTCCCCAGAGGTTCATGGCCCAATTCAAGGCGGAGCTCACCACGAAACCGTCTCGAGCCAGATTGATGGAAGGTTCAAGCAAGACGTCCCAAGGTAGAGAGCCGTACTGTTGGTGAAGGTATTCTAGCCCTTGAAGCTCGCCGGGCACACCGCTTCCAAGTATCAGCACACGGTGCAGTTTGCGCCTGGAGTGTCTCCTGGCCTACCTTGCTAAACCCCCAAATATCGATGCATTGACGTCAGTGTTATACATGTCTCGAAAAGCAGCGATCGGGGCTGTTTCCCGAAAATCGACAAAACTGTAAGAGCCATTGATAGCCCTGACGAGGGCGAAACCTCCACCTCCCAGTCCAGTCCACTGCATGCCTATTTGCCATCAGCATCATTTTGCGCCAACGTCCCACGGTACTCACCGACGACCCCAAGGCAGAACTCTGTCGCTATAGCCTATACACGTCAGCAGCGCTTTTCCTCCTGACGCACGACAACGGCACGCACTGCATCCACGGCATTGCCATGCAATTCAAGCATGGCTAAGCCACCGTTGCTACATGTTGCCGATGATGATGCTACATCGCCATAACGGTTGCCCGAGATTGAGATCGGACGAGGCTCTGGGCCAGTGGGCAGTAATCGAGCTGCTGTAGAATATGCTCTGCCAACAAAGACAAGTGTGCCTACCACACAGAGTGCCAACGTGCAGACCATTGTGCGCTCCACACAAAGCCTGCGGGCACGTCGAGAAGAGAGCATCTCACATAGTGCGATGTGACAGCTAGGTCGCGTCTGTACATGGCGTCGTGGTGCAAATGTCGAGCAAGGCAAGAGTCGTGCTTCATGTGGTACAAGGGACCAAGGCAGGGACCAAGGACCGTTCTTCGGTTACCACAACACCCCCATAAAGTTTACGGCACGGAAACGGACTCTCGGGTCCGGACCGGTGAGACCTTCAACCAATCGTCTCCCTCCACCACTACGTCTCAGAGCCGAGTGTCTTTGTACTTCAATATGCATCAAAAGCCAACGCGGCGCGAGTGTCAGCCGACATTCTGCTCGCTAAGACTTGTTGAGCCTCTTGCACAACGACGAACAGATCAACAAGTTTTGGGCCCATGACTGCATCCAGCCCACGCATGTCGCTTCGCAGCAGTGTAGCAGCCTCCTGCAGGCTCGTTGGCAGCTGTTCTGGACCAATCCCGAGCTGCGTTCTCTGTGCATCGTCCAGGCGATGCTGGAAGTGGCGGTTATCGCCCCACCGAAGATGCTCATCCTCCTGCAAGCCTAGGAGACCAGCACCGAGGTAAGCTGAAAGCACAACATATATATTAGCCATACAGTCTATGGCCCGGAACTCCCAGTGGTTATCCTCGATCCTCCGAACAGGGTTGTCTCTGTTCTCCGTGCCCCAGCTGACCCACGTCCCAGTGACAAGGGAGCTTACACGCTTGTAGCTGTCTTCGCTAGGCATCGCGAACGCACAGAGCAAGGGCAATCGACCCAATACGCCAGCTATGAAATGGGGTATGTTTGCATGTTGGCTGTCAGGCGATCCTTTCGTGAAAGAGGCGTGAACGTGTAGACCAGATGTAGGTGCGCCTTCGAACGGCTGCGGCAAGAATGTTGCGAGTTGACCATGCAAAGATGCGGCGTTGCTTATGATCTCCTTCGAACGAACATAAGCATCCGCCGCTGCGATAGCCTCTAGGGCGCTCAAGGAGATTTCGAGTTGCTGCGACCCGCCTTCGGCATGGTACTGTTCCACCGATATCCCACACCTCTCCAGGTGCTGAATACACGCCACCAATACAATCTCGGCCTTGTCCCGTACACTGGAAGCTTGACTAGCATGGTTGTATGCTTGTACCGTATCAATGCGGGGCCAATCTCCTGGCGAGGGCTTGTCGACGAGGAAGAACTCGATTTCGATCCCGATGATCACGGTCAACTGATGTTCTGCATACAGCGCTCGCACAATTCGCCCAAGTGCATAGCGAGAACATCGGTCAAATGTGTCTCCTGGGTCACAATCGCCATAAGATTCGTTGTCTTCTCTGACGTCGCACATCACCGAGGCGTGGCCTTCTCGGATCCACCTGAGACTGGTCCAGTCTGGGCACAGCAGACTCCTCGTGGCTGGCAAGTAAGACTCGGGCATGTCATTGCAGTCTGTATGACCCAGATATGGTCGAGGCAAGCCCCTCGCAGGTTGGCCCGAGGCGGCGACTTTTTGGCATCTGCTTTTGGTCAAGACTCGTGCCCGGAGGATACCACACAGGTCCACCCAGTGAAGGTGTATCATGATGGTTCCTGGCTCTCTCGCGAGGAACTGTTCGAGGACTGTCACTGGTGCTGGGCTTGGTGGCATGTCGGCGTTGTTCGTTACAAATCAGAAAGAGTACGGGCTTCCCACGAGTGTAGATCTCTTTACCGGGACCTTTGTACAACTACTGATCATCGATCGTCGATGAGGTCCCATCCGGTGAGGAGGCTGTCATGCCTGCGTCTGTCGGCTTGCGATGCGCCCACGTGAATGGTATCCTTGGTGGCGCTGATCGCCAGCATTGTCTGATTCGCTACAGTTCGCATGTCTTTGCACTTATCCCCCTACTGTGGCTTGCACTACACTGTCGACTGGCCCTATAATGAGCTCAAGTAATACACCCTGCGCTCTTGCCTTAGCGCAAGTCGTGAAGATACGCCTCGTGGGGCGCCAAGCTCGAGGCCTGGAAGACTGGATGTTCTGGCTTTGTGACGGCTTCCAGTATAAATCAGGCAGTAGAGCTTGTGATCGACCACGAAGCGCATTGTGTAGTACACCATGGCGACATGGAGAACGAGACTTTGAGCAGGCCCACAAGCTTTCCATGTGAGTCACGCAGAGCATGAGGCTTCCCTCTACGAGCTGATCGCGTGTGTGGCAGCGTCTGAATATCCCATCGTACAAACGGATATCGTCTTTCTCGCCAAGGAAAAGTTATACGAGACAGTGAAGCCATATAGCGTACGATACAGAGCCAAGCAGATTCCTCCGTCTAACATCATACCTCACCATGTCAACATCCAAGTTCGAGATGTTCGCACATCGCTGGATCAGCTGTCACTTGACCGGAACGGATTTGAAGTGCACGATTTCCACACCACACTGGCATACGAAGACTTCGACGATAAAGACCGGCTCGAGGATGTCTACCTTGCAGAGATCCGCGCTCACTTGTTGAGCTCGCTGAAGGCTAAGAATGTCATCACATTGAACTACACGGTATGGGCAAGCACCTCCTAGCTCAGACACCCCATTGACACGCGCAGCTGAGGAAACGCCATGCCAGCTTCCCAATATCTACGGGCTTACCTTACGAGCATGGTCAGCCCGTCCTCTTTGCTCATATAGGTGAGATTAGCTTCTATCGTTGAGAAACCTTTGCTTACCATCGGCAAAGATTCGACCTATGAGGATGTGAAGAAGCTGTTGGAAGAATTGTATCCTACATGCTTCCAGGACATACAGCGAGGACGCTACCAGGTCATCACGTGTGTACCGCCGAAACATTGATCACGGACAGAAACTGATTCACACAGGGCTTGGAAACCATTGCATGGTCCAGTACGAGACTGGCCATTGGCCGTATGCGATACGGCATCCGTGAATTATGACGAAGACATCACACATGCTGATGTGGTCAAGCAAGCCAGAGTCTCCGAGAACTGCCTGGTGCATCATCATCCAGCACAAAAATGGTGTTACATCGGTGACCAGGCAGAATCTGGACTCTTGCTGATCAAGTCTATGGACTCGAATCCATCGCACGCTAACGGTCAGTGGAACTTGAAATGATGAGAGGGCTGTGTGCACACGCTGACATTTGCAGCATGCCCACACACCGCATTCCCAATCCCATCCGAGCCAGCGTCGAGGCCGCGGGAGAGCAAAGATGTCAAGACTATCGTAATGTATGCAGACATGGACTATCCGGACGTCGAGATGTGAGCAAAAACGGAAGAGTACATGTACTACGTAAGCGACAGTCGATTTTGGGGAACCTCCAGCATCCTTAGAACTACCTTGTCACTGCTTTCTCGCCTCCAACGAATCGCTCAGCTGACCCCGTCAGATCAAAGAATCCTACATGCAGCCACATTGCTTTGCATCCTTGTCAAGTCGCCTATGTCCTCAGTATACAATCAGAGGGAGTCGAGAGTGTACTTACAACAGGTGCCAGCCCTGCCCAGTCGGTTGGGAGAACATCTTCTTAAGATTGGCTAGCTGACTTTGTCGTGACCTCGCTAGCACGTTGCTTGACCAGTGGCTTCTTGACCGAGTCGCCCATATTGTTGTCGTATAGCATCGTTCCCGAAGCGGTCGGATTGCGAATGGCAGGATCGCGAGCAGACGTTTGGTCCGTTAGAGTATCATCGACCTTCAATTCATTCACTGGCTCAGGCCAGTGCGCCTTCCAGGGCGGTATCTTCTGAGTCATGGTGATCGAATGATAGCTGTGGGGCAGAACTTGAGTGCGAGCGGAGTAGGTGTGAAGCAGTTCTTGAATACTGAGGCTGTGAAAGGGTTAGTGCTTCCTTATCTAGAGAATCGTTGGAATTGAGGATGCGGCACGTTGTGTGTGTGGGAAGGTGTCGAGCAGGCAAGCTTATGAGGCTTGCAGGTTGCATGTGCCCCGTGGGGGAGGTTTCCAAACAGACACGTAGCACGCGCCGATACTTCCAACCGATGTGTATCTAGACGAACAAGAAGAAATGGCCGCAAAGTCCCAAATGACCGCCCACCTGTTGCAGTAGGTCGAATGAGCTGGAATGGGAGAGGCGCATGCATTCTCGCCCTCCAAGTAGCGCTGTATGCTAGGGCAGAAGGATTGATCATCCTCCCATGTCGTCAAAATGGCACGAGTACAAGTAGCCTCGTCTGCAGAGTCTCGCTGCCCAGTCACGGATCATTGACAGGTATTTGAGGCTCAGCAGAGTTCCGCCCATCCGATTATCACAAGACGAGGGCTACACCCTTGTAGCCATACGGCCTGCCAAGAGCAGAAGTAGTGACGACATGGTCGCTGCTTTCAGATGATCATAGCTAAGCCTCTTCACAGCCTGCTGTTGACCCACGAGCACTCTTGCTATCCCATATGTTGACGGCAATACATGAGTGCTTGTACAGTTCGCAGGCACCCAGACCAGAGCGAGGCCGCAATGTTGGGGACCATAAAAGCAGTGCAGCCTGCGTTGCATTTGTGCAAGTCTTCGATGCCAGCGACGACATCAAAGGTTGCTCCAGTGGGACGCGATGATTTCCAACATCTTCTTATCCGCGTTCATCGTTCCCGCCTATACCAACAACCTCTCGTTCTCCTCTCTTGCAGATCTCTGGGGTGGAGAGCTCGCCCCTTACCAGAACCGCACATACGTGCCCGATCAACGACCTGGCAAGTTTGATGGCGGCCAATGTTGCCTAGTGGCCCTCAATCATTCGCTGCAGATCAACGACGATACGCTCGAGTATGCACCCGGGCAGACGGCACTCCGTGGTGATCTCGGCATCATCGTGGACTCGCCCAATCCTTGCACTGCTGGATACAATGGCTCCTCGGGCGGTGATCCGCAGGTATGGATCACATACGACTGGTGCGTGGAGAATTGTGGCTCGTCGTGGGTCATGCCCAGACTCAGCAGCGCAGGCGTCCAGGACTGGCTTCAGCCTATGGTCGGATACATGTTGTCCTCGGTGATATTCTGCCTGAATATTGCTCGACGAAGACGAATACGGGTCCCTGAGAGGCTATTTCCCAAACGACTGAGCTCCATTGGCGGGATTTGCTCGTCCATATATCAAATACCCTTGGCATCAGCAGTGGTGACCATCGACACAATCACCTGGCTGGCGATCATCTTTCCTATGGCAGGCCCAATGATCTTGGCGGGGATAGTGGAAGGCCTGCTCGATATTCGCATACTGGGCGTGTTGCACGACGGGTCGGACCGTCTAACGACGAGGCAGAGAGCACACATGCTGTACTGCGCACTTCTTGGTGACCTTGACATCAGTCCAGCGTGGGAAAGGTCCGTCGAACGGGTAGCGCATCTCCCACATCTGTTCAGGAACAGGTCGAGCAGTGCGACTGTCTTGGCAATCCAAGCTCATCGCAAATCGACACGGCATACCAGCATGAGTCCGACAGCTGGGCGCAAGCCATCCAGTCGGGCGAACACTGTCGTTTCGTCATGGTCGGAAGCTTCGCAAGTTACCCAGCGGGGGATTGACGACACCAAGAATCAATTGCGTTGCATGTTGCAGTCTCAGAACAGCTTCGGCTCCACGGTAGGTGCAGCCGTTCTGTTCTATACCGGATCGTTTGTGTATGCCTTGAACGACTTGAGAAAGACATCTGGATATGGGTAAGTTTTCACAGCATGTCGCCAGATACTTTCTCTGACCTGCAGACACAGTGGTACCGCTCACGGGCTGGCTTTCGGAGTCTTCTGGATGACGATCCCTCACGTTTCCATTGTCAGTAGCTTCCTACTCGCAGGTGATAACACAAAGGTGTGGGAGGCCGCGACCTACGGTCATCGACGTCGAAGCAGGATGAGTCAAGTACAGTATCCATCGGCTCCTCGGAGGACTTCTAGTGCACCCAATCTCCAGAGGCATGCTGGACTCTTGCAGGATGAAGGACCATTTGACAACCTACAGTACAAGATCTACGAGGCTGTTTCCGACTCTTCCCACAGACAGGCATGGCTGTGGGACCGTGGCGGGAGCAAAGCAGTGTGGTTGAAGCAGATGGCACAAGAGTACCCTGAGCTGGAAAGCGCCTGCAACCGGATCCTCCGACTGGGTTGGACTGGTTGGGCGTTGCAGGTGCTGAGCGCCACCATGATTTTAATACTCTTCCCCTGCCTCGCCGGCATGATGTTAAGGTACTTTGCCCCTGTACACTTGTGGGTGATGCAGCTTGCTGACCAGGATATAGTTACAGCATGCCGGCGACTGGGTTGAGCTGCCGCTCCATGACAACGCTAGTGTATGGTAGTTCTCAGACTCTGTTGATTGGTCTCTGGCTGTTTGACTGGGCCGTCTGGAAGACACGCGCCGGCGTGTATCGAACCCTGTTCTCGATACCATCTCTCGAGGCCAAGAACATGGTCAGATGGATGTGGTACGCGCTTCTGTGGCTTGGGGCTGTTACGGCCTTCTTCACCAGCATAATGGGCACAGGTATGTGCTCTTGAGACGTGGTCCCATGTCACGCTTGCTGAGGATCGAGCTTCGTGTTCCTGTGCCGAGGTTGAGCCTTGGATGTTCAAGTCGGGAATTCGAGCCTTCACGCGAAGAAGACGTCCCTCGCCTGATGCGATTCCTCACACCGGCCTTCGAGCACCTGCACTACTCCACCCTCGTCGGGGACACCGACACACCCGAGAACCTCAAAGCAGCAGGCAAGCGGCATCTTCACGCCTGGCAGGAGCACGCCAAACACACCGAAATCCCCATGGACATACCGACCCCGCCACTAGCAACGAGACCATCGTCTCGGCAGCCGAGTGGGTTATCTACGACCACGAACGACCTGAAACGGAATACGTGCAACCAAGCTACCTCCTTTCGGCCGCACGGGTGGTCTCTGCGCCTCGTCCTGTTCTCTGATCACCATCTTGAGATGAAGAGTAGCCTCACGATCCTTGTCAGACTTAGCAGGAGCCGCCTTCCGTTGATGGAGCTGACACGAAAAGAATAAGAACCGACATTGCTGACTGGCGTAAAGAAAGACCCTTGCCGATCTGCAACAATCTGCTTAGAAATCCGATGCAAGGACAATGCTGACTGATAATGCTGTCCTGGATCAAGCACCACTGTTTTCACGGCCTCCGACCAAGCTAGCCTAGACAATCTCTATGGACGCTGATCTTGTCCTCCCCAAGACTTCTCAAACCTTCTCAGCAGTCGGCGGCGTCTGTGGACCGCGAATGATTTGATCCTTTTCCTTTCTAACATCCTTCCACTCCACCACGCACGACGCTACGAACGCCAGGCACGCGCAAGCAGTCGCCACGATGAACGTGTCAGTAACAGATCCATTATACGCCGACAGTACTTTTGGCAGTTGCTGCGCATTTACCTGATCCCGCACGGATGCGCCAGTGGCATCCAGCGAGTCGACATCAATTCCAGGCATCCCATCGAGTCGTCTGTGTAGACCGTTCATGAAAACGGTTTGGTCTATGGCCAGGAAGACGGATCCCGCTAGGGACTGGGCGAAGAAGTTCAATGAAATGCCTTGCGGCGCTTCCATCCTGGCAAGAACGGTCTGGGCGACAAGGCCAACAGATTGAATACCTGGTCACGTCAGCGATCGAATGCCAGTACAACGTTGAAAACTTACCAAGCCCTGCACCAAACCCCCCAAATGAACTGGTAGCCAACCCAAGCTGCCTGTCCAGTTCCAGGGTTGAAGGTTGTCATCAAGCCTGCTCCAATCGCCATTAAAGCAGAGCAGGCGAGCATGAAGGGTACATAGTACCCAACAAGCTTCGAAATAACAATCCCAGAAAGCACTCCAGCAACACCAGCAGGCACAGCCATCGCCAGCATCATAACTCCCGATCTAGTCGGACTCGCCGCCTTGATCGCCTGGAACCACACCGGCAGGTAGTAAGTCAGCGTCATCATCGACCCCGTCACTCCCAGCGTATACACAAACGAAGCCGCTATACTCCTCTGCTTAAACAGCTTCGGCGGCACAGTCGCATTGTCTCCCAGCCAAATTTGCACTCCAACAAAAGCCAAGCCCAACAATCCTGCCAAGACCAAGGGAGTGACGACTGGTCCGTCACTCCAGGCACAAGTACTCCCGCCCCACTCCAGCGCCAGCAGCAAGCAAATCACCGCCGGCATGAGGCACGCATTTCCCACCGGGTCCATCTGCCAGACCTGCTCCCTCCACGGCGTCCCCGCCTTCTTCGCAGGCGGCAATTGTAAGGTGAAGAACACAATCCCCAGCGTCACCGCCCCGAGGGGGATATATTGATCCAAAAGCACCACCGCCAGCTAGCATGCTGCGTTAACGCTCCGCCGATAAGGGGTGCCACAATACTCGCCACTGCAAACACGACCCCTACGATCCCTGCATAAATCGGTCGTAGATGCAATGGCACGGAGAAGAATGTGATAATCACACTCCCGCCGAAAATCCCACTGCTCCCTAAACCTGCTATCGCTCTTCCTATAATCAACATGACCGAACTAGTGGCTGCCCCGCAGATCGCACTCCCGACTAGGAAAATTGCCACCGCAGTCATGAAGACCCACTTGCCGTTGTAGAAAGCGTATATTTTCCCGAATAAGAGTTGAAAGCAGCAGAACGTGAAGAGATACGCGCTGCCGTACCATCCTATATCGGAGATGGAATCGAACTGCGCCGTTATGGTTGGGATGGCGTTGACGAGGATTGTGCGGTCCAGTGCGAATAGGAAGCCGGCGAGGTAGAGGGCGGAGATCAGGGAGTAGAGGTGTAGGCCAGTCGGGTATTGCGTCGGTGCACCTGGAGGGCTGATGCTACCGGGCGGGCTGCTGCTGCTGCCTTTCTCGGGCATGGGCGGTATCGAAGCGGGCATCCTGGTGGTGGAAGGGTGCTTTTCGAACAGCGCCGGGTCGCCGATTGTCGTGGGCCGAGAATTCGTTGGCACGATTTCGATTTCGTCCGAGGTGGTGAAGGGATCCCTCGTAATAGTTCTGTCGCTACTCGCATCATGGGACCGAATCCTTTCATCAACACTAGCAATCGTCACAGCGACGCTGGGAGCTCGCACTGTGCTCACTTCACTCGAATCGAAGCCGAAGCTGGGTCGCGGGTCTGTTGGTGATAGGGTCTGAGATTCATGTTTGGCTCTCTCGAGTTCGGCCGTGAGTTGCAGTTCGTTGTAGTAGTGGCTGCGGGCTCGGATGAGGCCTTCGAGTTTGGCGAGCGTTTGGGTCGAGAGAGAGAGCTGGAAGGGGTGGGAGCGGCGGTCACGATCGTAGGGCATTGTGGTGGATGGACTCACGGACTAGTAGGCGACGAGGCGCGAGGAGATGGTAGTGCGGGTATGGGGATGTGACAGATAGTATCGTCTGCCACGCGCGGCACACCAGAATGGTTCTTGCGAAGCACTTCGAAGCTTCGCGGTCGAACGATGGGTGGATATGCCGTGGTATCGCCATTGCGGAATCGTGCTTAGTATGAAGGTTCTAACGTACGTGTAACGAACTTTAACGTGGAGGATTTCTGGAAGGCTTCTCTTGTTCGGATGCCGTGCAGCTGTCGTGATAGGGCTGTGGTGGGCTCGGGTGTGGTTTTGGCCAGCGGCCGAGGTATGGGAAGATCCTGTCCACTTGATCTGTCTGGGATGTTCCATGTGAAGCCTCGTCGCCACATCTTCGGTCCAGGACTGGGATAGAATCATGCGACTTCACTTCCGATCGTGTATCCAAGCTATCGCGTGAGCATTCTGTCGTGCAGCTTCGAGACCGCGCGGTCTGTTGGATGTGGTCCGACCTGATCTCACCATTCACATTCTGCGCCCGATCTACATCGACTCGTGCACAGCAAGCTGAAGCATCCTTTTCGTTTGCTAGACTGTGCTGTGGTAGAGCCCGAAGGGTGACCGATGACGGTACGATGTCTTGAGGTGCGTCTACGACCACAAGGCATTTGATTCTCCTCGAGCTGACCCTCGAAACATCCTGAGCCCAGGTGCTCATCAGCTGCTGATCATTGTTTGCAGATTGCAGTACTGACATCATGGGCAAATGGGAAGCTGACGTGTACCAGCGGGAAGTTGTGTCTGTGGTCATTGCCCGGGTGAGAGACCTGGCGAGCTGCACGAAGTGTGTAGGACTGAGGTGTGGATGACATCGAAAGCAGGTGCGTATTGTAATAGCTTGGTAGTACTAATCGATGGTGGTTAAATTGTGGCAGATGGTGCGACATATTCGTAGGATGCTGCGGATGCTGCCCTTGAGTACGGCACTCTACCTCATGTGGCCTCAGACTAATGTACCGCGAGTATGATCAGCTCGGCAAGCGACGCAATCTTCAGCTACAGCTCACCACGTCGGCTATTGCTGAAGGGTGACTGACACCCGGCCTTGCAGCACAGTCTGGACATTGGAGACCTGGAGGGAGGTACTGGCGGCCAGGCACATCGACCTCAACACCGCACATGGTACCCGAAGACCGGGACTTGCGAGTGGGTGGAAAATATCCCTGTTCGCGGTCATACTGGCGCTGTTGTGCGAGCAGTCTACGTAGTCGGTGTTGTCGCTTAGTTTCCTCCTGGTTGGCCTTTTTCACCACGGACTCACTGATTTGATCCCGTGACGTTCTTGACTGGAGGTTGTATGCGCTGTTTCTTCTAGCCAGAGGACTCAACTCAGAGAAGTTGATAGAGTCGCATAGTCTGGCGCAGAGCCTTGGAACGAGAACAACCTTGGGGCACAACGATGGCCGTATTCGAGGGTCCACATTGCCTCATCCAAGCGATCTTGATCACGCAAGACATGCGCCGTACGCACAATGAAACTGCAAGATCAGGAAGTCAGTATATGATACCGAACGAAAGGTCCATACATTCGCAGCAGAGCTAACAGTCTCTTTCAGCACGACCTTAAAAGTGTCTGCTGTCTCTTCCACGAACGGTACGTGTCGTTGTGGGTACAGGACAAGTAAGCAGCTTCGAGTCACTACTGGCGCAAGCAATATGTAACCTCAAGAACCACTCACCGAAAAAGCAGTCGTTCAGTTTGACGTTCACAAGGGTTCAGCAGGCCTCTCACGAAAGGCGAACTCCGTTTTGTGCGTTGAGACTTTCTGAGGAAATCGAGTGCCTCCGTCGGGTCGGGGAAACGGAGGTTGAGGAACAGCCTCGCTCTGGTCCAATCAGTCTCGTCTTGATCTGATCGCCACATGCACAGGGTGTCGGCGAAATTCCTGATCTTTTCTTCATCCATTGCCGGGCAAGCAAGATCAGAGAGCATTCTGATTAGCCATACGCCGAGCGGCGCAATCGGGATATGTTGATGCGTCCTCCGACCAAGGACATGGTGAATATGTTGATGCGTCCTCCAACCAAGGACATGGTGATACAGAGAAAGCGCGTGTTCAAGACCCCTGCCATGGCTGTCATGCCAATACGACGCCGCTATCACGAAATGCTTGAGTACAACACCTCTCCACATGACCTGCTGCCGAGGCAGCCACGATACAGCATATCGTGGGGTGTGTTTAATCTTGAGCCACATCCAGACGGACTCCTCTTCTCTTTCAGCAGCAAGACAAAATGTCAGCGATCGAACGAACTGTGGCGCAAGGGCAAGGTCACATCTGTCGTATTTGTTGTCGTGCAGAAGCCAAGCAAGCGTGCGCGCTCCAGGTTTCACTTCAGCATACTGTTGCTGTTCTCGAAGTTTGTCCTTCGCTGAGCTCTGATTGAGAGCAATCCAGTGCTCAAGACAGCGACCTACCATGACCAGGTCCTCGGTCTCCGATCGTAGGATGCTTAAAGGGTCATCTCGCAGCTCCAATGGCAAAGATAAGTCCGGTTCAAGGAGCTGCTTCCAGGTCAGGAGGAAAAAGGGGGGATTTTGGAATTTGAAATCAAGGTAGTCGCGTAGAGTCTTTTGGCGTGTGACCGTATCCCTGGTCGACGGATGGCGCGGATTCGTAATCGAGTCTGTTGGCTCGAGCGGTGATGCAGATTTCGTAGCTGTGCCAGAAAGGCCGAGCCGCTTGCAAGTCGAGGCGAAGCGTGTCCTTTGTACAGCTCTACACGTCAGCTTCCTCGGCCATGTTGATGCACGTCCACGTAAGGTCGTGTCGAGAGGACGATGGCGCGCACTAGATGTGGAAAAGAAGCGTGTGCAAAGGTCGAAGTGTGTTGGCGTGGCATGGTGGCTCTTGTGAAGGCGTGTAGTGTGCCTCCATGGCAGACTGTCAGGTCTACGCTGCCATTTTGTTGCATTTGCATTTGTGGTGAGTCGACAGGGCTTCGACAACATGGTCGAGGACATGTATGTATGCGAGGACAGAGAGTCGCGGTGCAGGTGATGCGGGAGGCATGATGCATGGAGATGTAGAAGCCTTCCCCACCTGGCGCACAGCCCCACCTGGCGCACAGCTTGACCAAAGCCAACTGTTGTCCAGGTGACGGCAGTCAAGTCTTGATGCGGATTATCTAACCTGAGTGAGAGTGTGGTGTCAGGTGAGCAGGGGTGTTGGCTGATGTTTCCGACCGCGTCTGTTACGCGTCAAGTGCTGCTGTGCCGTGGTTGACGTGACATCGAATAGAGACTGGTATCTGGCGTAGCAGTAGCAGTCTTCCTTATGATGCTGATCAAATGGTCGCGTGTCCGATCTGTGAGAAGCCGGTGAGGGAGGCCAACATCAACCGGCACATCGACTCCGACTGCAACGCCTTCCTGGACGAACCGAGCCCGCCACCAACGCAGATCACCACCAATGCATCAAGCGCGAAGACTCCCAAGCTCGCCGGCTTCTTCACGCCCGCAGCGAGGAAAAGCTTGCGCCCGAGGACGGAAGATGCATCGTCGCCGATATCGAGTACGCAGATAGCGCCCGCCAAGTCAACGACCATCGCATTCCCCAGCACCGCACCAGCCAAACGAGCGCGAGACGAGGATGAGCATGATCAGGTCGATGGCGTTCAAGAGAAGGCGCAACCAACAGCGCCGCCTACTAAGAAGCCCAAGAATGCACATCAGCCACTAGCGGAGCGAATGCGGCCGCAGAGTCTGGATCAAGTAGCCGGACAAGAGCTGGTGGGATCAAACGGCGTACTGCGGAACTTGATCGTCACAGATCGCGTGCCGTCTATGATCCTATGGGGAGGGCCAGGAACGGGAAAGACGACGATAGCACGACTCATCGCGCAGACTGCTGGGACGAGGTTCGTGGAGATCAACAGCACGTCAAGTGGAGTGGCCGAGTGCAAGAAACTGTTTGCAGAGGCAAAGAATGAGCTTGCATTGACGGGGAGGAAAACGATCATATTCTGTGACGAGATCCATCGGTTCAGTAAGAGTCAGCAAGACGTATTCCTTGGGCCAGTGGAAGCTGGGCAGGTCACATTGATTGGAGCAACTACAGAGAACCCATCTTTCAAGGTTGTGAATGCACTGCTGAGCAGATGCAGAACTTTCACATTGGCAAAGCTCAGTGATGAGCATATATTCGGCATCTTGAAGAGGGCATTGTCACGGGAAGTGCCCAGCTTGCCGACTCCTTCGCCGAGTCCGTCATCTGAAGAGCAAGTGGACAACAAGGAAGACGTCCCGAACACGGGGGACAACAGCTTGTCCCTGCTCACAGAGGACGACTACTCGCTGGTCCGCTACCTGGCGGCCTTTGCCGACGGCGATGCCAGAACCGGTCTCAACCTGTTGGAGCTAGCCCTGGACCTGTGCAAGAAGCCTGGCATTTCCCTCGACGATGTCAAGAAGAGCCTTACCCAGACCTTGGTCTACGATCGAGCGGGCGATCAGCACTATGACACCATCTCGGCCTTCCACAAATCGGTCCGTGGTAGCAATGCTGATGCGGCGCTATACTACCTGGCGCGGATGCTGCAGTCGGGGGAGGACCCACTATATGTCGCCAGACGCATGGTAGTAATTGCCAGCGAAGATGTCGGTATCGCAGACAATAGCTTGTTATCTCTCGCCACGGCGACATATACCGCAGCTGAGAAGATTGGCATGCCCGAATGTCGGATCAACCTCGCCCACTGCACCGTCGCGTTGTGCCAGGCGCCGAAGTCTGTGAGGGCCTATCGCGGGCTCAACGCCGCCTATGCTGCATTGAATGAGCCTGGTGTTGCGGGGCTTCCTGTACCTGTCCACCTTCGCAACGCACCCACCAAACTGATGAAGGAGCTTGGTTACGGGAAGGAATACAAATACAACCCAGACTTCAAAGACGGCCGGGTAGTCCAGGACTATCTTCCAGACAAGCTTGAAGGGAGAGTCTTCCTCAAGTCAGAAGACCTTGGGAAGACGATTGACCCGGATGTAGCAGAGCTTGATGAGGAGCTTCGTTATGCTGAAGAGCTTGAACGAGGTGAAGAGCTGCTCCTGAACCCTGACGGTGATTGACGTCCCAAGCTTTCCCAGGCATATCTTCCAACGTCTTGATAGCCGCTGTCAGAGGCCCGTCGTCTTTGGCTGGATCTCGCGCTCTACGCACACTTGGCGGATGCATGCCTTTGACGAACACATTATCCTTGACAGCGCCACACCACTTCAGCATCTTCCAGTCACCATGCTCCATGAAGTAGAAGGCTGCTGTGCGAAGGGGTAGGAACATCCCAATCTGTCCCGTGGACGACGACACCGGCTCGCAGAAGTAAGGGAAACACCTGCACAGGTTCAGGACGTATTCCCGCAGCTCGGCCTCCTCGACTTCGTCCCCCGCTTCTGGATACCATGTATTGTCCCTCTTATGCTTGGCCATGTGCAACTTCTGCATTGTCGTCCGCAGGAAATGGGTGACGTCCGCAGGAAATGCGTGACGTCCCAGTACACACAGATGAGATACGACACCATAAACGTCGGGAACACACACGCCTCTTCGAGTGTGCGATCCGGGCAGAGACTGGAAAACGTCCCGAAGGCCTCCAAAGGAGCAAGCTCAAACAGCTTGTGCTCATTCCACTTGGACCGAATCTGATAGCCACCAAACCAGGTCCTCATCTCCTGCTCCAGCTTCGCCGCATCTTTCAGAATCGCATCAATCTTCCCCACCCCATCCTCCGCCTTCAACTGATCGTACCTCTCCAAGATCGCCGGAACCTGCAACGCCGAATCGTAGAAAATCGTCGCAGCATCGACATACGGCGCCCGCCACGCAACGCTCCTCCACTCCTCCGTCCCCATGAAACACGCCTTCCTCACCAACAACGCATGGCTCAGCGCTCCATGCCTCATGTTTGAATACAACAGCAACGACAAATTGCTCTGAATACTCGCCGGTCCCCTCGCCGCAAGCAACTGCTGCTGTCCCTCAATATGCTTCGTCCACCCATCCCCAACCTGACTAATCTCATCGAAAAACTCACAATTCGCCAGCACCGTCACTGTCGCTAGGACATAATCATCCGTGGCAAACTCTGTATCCTTCGACTGGAACGTCTTCAACAAGCCCGAAATCGCGCGATGGTAAGCTTTCACAGCTTGCTTCAGTAAATTCTGATCTTTGAAAATACTCCCGACCTGTACCAGCGACATCGCATCGAGACCTGCACTTACTTCTGGCCGCAGGTTCGGGGTTTGGATGAGTTGTTGTAAGAAGGAGAAGTGGGCGTCTTGCTCCCCGATTCGTTGGGGAAGGTAGGTGTCCATGAAGGTTGAGTAGATGACTTGTTTCTCCATGGCGGGGCTGTGGATGATGGATGGGGTGGTGTAGAGTTCCATAGCGCGGGTTATGTCCATAGGCGTGCCGTTGCGGTCTTTGAACCAGAATTCGTTCAGGCCGTCGTCGTGGGGATGGCGTTGCTTGGTTCGAGGCGAGGCTGTGGCGGTGGGCATTGCGTTCAGGATCATTTGATTCAGGTCGATCCCACCACCTGCTTCTCCTCCTCCACTTCCACCCAACATCCCAAAATCCATCCCCACGCCGCCGAACGCATCGAAGCCCAGAATTTCCGCTCCAGAATTGAAATCCCAGACCAACTCGCCATCTCCAACACCACTCTCAGACGCCCTCACAACATTAATCACACTCCCACTCCCACTTCCACCCTTCATCCCCTTCCCACCACCCCTCTCCCTCTCCCTCCTCGGCACAGATACCCCCACCCCCACCCCTCCCCCCTCCTGCACAAACAGCACCTTCCCCTTCTCCGGCAATCGATACCCCCCACAAACAACCCCATGCACCCGACACCTCTCACACCCCGGCCGTCCCTCATCACATCGAATTTTCCTCTTCCTACATGTTGCGCAGCCTGTGGATTTCGTAGGCATAGCTCCAAATGTTCCGTCTTATTGGTCGTATGCTGTAAGCGTCGTGGCCTCCGGTGCCACCTCGCACTCCCAGCTCAAGAGGGAAACAAGAAGTAAGATGCTCTCCGGCTCAACAAGAACGACAAAGAAGCATGGAGGCTGCCACGTTGTTTACTGTACCACTGTGCCACGTTGAGTAGGATTCTCAAGCCCCGAAGGATGCAGCTGAGCTAATAGCTCAAAACATAAAGTGGTGACGCTTTGCTGCATACGGGAAGGATTCTCGTATTGGAGTGTGACTCTCGGCGCGTAATTGTGCTTTGTCAAATTGTTCTGTTTACCTGAGGGCGGAAGTTCCAAAGACCTGGAAGACAGGACGATGTGAAGTCGATGGTCTTTGTCCTTCAACTGCCGCGTCAACATTCCGGAAAATCATCGCGCCGGATTCCGATGAGGCCGACAAAATGGTGTAGAACAGATATCATCATATTTCCCAAACATAGCCAGCTATCATACACTCAGTCTGCCTGGATGTCCTTCTCTGGGGGCCCACGATCCCGCTTGCTGTCAACATCAAAACGAAAGTGCTCGCTCATGCTATTCGTAAGCCAAACAGAACCCATATGCCCCATGAAGTCCTCCATCTTTCTGCTCATCCATTTTACAGCACACATTAATATTATCAATACCTCATTGTTTGGAAGCTTGTCCCTCGGGATGACTCCAAGAGAACTTCGGTGATCCGCATTGTGGTCAGCAGTTTGTTCGGAAGCACCAAGAGGGTGCCTCTCCAGTATCGTGCCATAGTGGGAGAGCACGCGTTGTGCTGCTTGTCGTCTGTTGTCATTTCGTTCACTTGTCCTCTCCAGTGACACTATCACGAGCAGAGATAGTGACCTCGTCGTCCTCTTTGATAGGGTTGCTGCTAAGGAACAGCGGGTTCGCCGGAGCCATGTCTTGTTGAGCGTGGAGTCCACCTTCGATCTTAGGGAAGGTAAGATCCATCGCAAGAGGGTTGATGTCGAAGAGGCCAGCAAAGGGATCATTGTTCGGTGGCTGGTACATTGGGTTTGCAATGCCAGTCTGCATTGGATGTGGGCCAAACGAGAAGTGCTGCTGGAATGGGTTGGGAGCGTGGTGACTGGTGGGAGCCCCGGACTGCTGGGAGACGGTCTGGTGGTTGAGGAAGTTGCCAAAGTTGGCGAGGCCTGGATTAGGCATAGCGTTGTTTCCACCAGATGTAGGACGGAAGGTACCATTGACGTTGCCCCAAGATGGCTGTCGTCCGTGAGCACGAGGCACATTCATGTCATTCTGGTACTGTCGATAGAGGTTATCGCGTTGATTACCTTGCTGGAAAGGGTTGCGGAAGCCAGAGGTGAGGTAGTTCATTGGTGGTGGGTTGTCGAAAGTGATGTCGGGACCACTGTTGTCGCGATGGATGCTGAAACCAGTCCGCTTACGTTGACGGGTAGGAGCGAATGTGAGGTCATCATCCTCATCCTCGATCTTCATCACTGTTGCCGCTCGCGTGCTGCGACCGAATGGCGGGTGATGAGACTGACCACGATTGCGGAGGATGCGGCCAGTATTGACATCCTTGTCTACCAGAGCAGGTCTGGCACGACGACGTGTACGCTTCTTCTCCGTGATCTCTGGCTCTGGCTCGGACTCTCCCTCGATGAGACTATCGTCAGAGGCTGGACTGCCGGTGATGAGTCGTTCCTTGCGGAGTATGCCTTCGGTATCCCAGACGCTCTCGGTAGGCTCGACGACCTCGCTCGTGGCCTGTAGTGACCTCAACACAGAGGCATGTTTCTTCTGATTCCGCTTCCGTCTCATCTCTGCAGTGGCGGAGTCGAAAATGTCCATGCCAGGCCACCTAATGCCCTTGAGCTTCGTCTCGTCATTTGGCATCTCGTCAACACTGGCGTCGTCATCCATCAAAGAGCCAAGTGATCCGCTGCCATTGTGTTGTCGGCGGCGAGCGGCCGGACGGCGGGGTCGCGGCTCCACGACGTAACTATCGTCGTCGTCGTCGTCATCGTCGTCATTGTCGGAGAAGGAGCTCATGCTCTCCTGCTTGACGTATGGCGAGTTCGAGCCGGAGCCGGAAAATGAGATGTTCATGCCATTGGGCGCAAAGTTGCCGATAGGTGGTGCATACGGGTGATTCATGCCTCGATCGAAAGAGAAATGAGAGTGAGGAGTTCCAGATCGTGACATGGGATCCGCCATCTGGTGTCGGTTGAGCTGAGGATCCAGCATGTGAAGGTTGTGTCTCAGAAGACGCTGCTGACGTTGACCGCGACCTGACGGAACAGGGGTGTTTCGCGCGGAGTTTGATGCCGTTGAAGCTGACCACTGTTAGCATAGTGATGGCAGAAGTTGACAAACACTCACCGCCAGAGCCTCTCCGCGAGGTGTCGACGCGACGTGCGCCTGAGGCACGCTTCTTTTCCTTCTGGCTCATCCGCTCTTGCATCAGTGTTGCCACGTCCCACTCTTCATACCATTCATCGTAGTCATCGATGACCTTCTGTGAGCTCGCGTCGGTGCTGCCCTTGACTTTGGTCCTGAAGTACCAGCTGAGGTGGCCCTTGCTTGCAATGTGGGTGAGGAGATGGCTGACATCTGAAAAGTCTGGCCGCTTTGGGCAAATGTTGCAATGGAGGGGTATGTTGCTGGCATCCTGTGCTAGCAAGCTCATGCTTGGCAACGGTGCAGCCGTTGAAAGGAGGAGGAGCTGATCCAGCTGCGGTGGGATGAGTGAATGCAGAGGTGCCGCTGTTCCGGCGTTGGTGGCAATTGCGGTGGCTGCCGCTGACCGTGTCGTTATGGGGTGGAACTGGTTCTCGTGAGCTGATGGCTACTCGTGGCTGCTGAAGGAGAGACGGTGAGGTCGATTAATGCATGTGGTCGGAAGCAGCGTGCTGTGCTATGCTGTGGCTCGCTGATGCAGCACGAACGCTCAAAAACACCAAAGGAGGGACGAAGGACAATCCAAAAGAACGCAGCACAAAGGCAAGAGAGTTGTTGTGTGGATGAAGGTGATGAAGGAGGGAGGAGAACAGAAGGGAGGATGAAGTGTGCAGCCAGGCGAGTAGCCCAGGTGCAGGATGCTGCCGCGAGTGGTGGTGGTTCTTGCTGCTTCAGAAGCGGAGTGTGGTGGGTGAGTGTGGGGGGAGGAAGTCGCTGCTGTGAAAGAGGTAGGTGTGTTGGTGAAGAGTCGGTGGGAAAGCTGCTGTGTGGCGTCAATGCCTGTCGTCTTGCCTGGAACGTGCCGGCATCGCGTATCAACCGCTCCCGTCGCGCGTGCACATGACCGCTTTCACTCTCCGGGAACGACAGTGAGGTCTACCAACACAATGAGATAGCTAAAATGATACTCGCCGTCCATGCGGTGATCGCGTGATAACCTGCGATGGCATTTACAAGGCATGTCATGAGCGTGAAGTAACCTACCCGCAGCTGGTGTGACGGTCAG
This sequence comes from Fulvia fulva, assembly GCF_020509005.1. Classification (NCBI taxonomy): domain Eukaryota; kingdom Fungi; phylum Ascomycota; class Dothideomycetes; order Mycosphaerellales; family Mycosphaerellaceae; genus Fulvia; species Fulvia fulva. The sequence continues at coordinate 3,079,547 of NC_063021.1, forward strand.
GTCAATTGTCAAATAGCTCAAATATCAATCTGCTCTCGGAGTGTAGCCCGGTCTCATTGATGTGCTCAACACGGGTTATTAGATTGCGAGAGGTGGAGGGGAAGGGTGCACTCGGTTTGCCGCTTTCATAGCACAAGCAGCACAACGCCTCGCGGTTCGAGTATCGCAGACACTGTGTGCTTGGCGCGGTGCATAAAGGACTCACATAGCATCTGTAGTCCTCGTAGTTATTCTTATGACTCTGAGGATTGACATGCGTGGCTACATATACGGCAGATATGCCACATGGTTCATGACGTGCCCTTTTGAGGCAAAGCCATGACTCGTCGTGATTCAGCTGGAGCCTCGAAACTACCGTGTGAGAACTTTGTCCACAATAGCCTTCGGCATGCAACTGTGGAGGTGTTAGCAAGACTTTCTCACCCAAACAGAAGATCTGTCAAACTTACTACGCTGGGTCCACCTCTTTCAGTCCGGGATATTGGAGTAAGCTCAAACCAGCGATTCCAAAGACCGTATGGAATACGTCGACCATGTCGCCAGGTCTGTCCGCGATGCCGCCCTGGTCGGGATCTTGTGCGCTCAATATGAAATGGGCCAGCTTCTTGCCATCGATCCAGTGTATTCTGTCAATCATAGCCATGCTCGTCAGCACCCACCAGCTGTAGCACACATCAACCAGCTTCTCTGGGCGGCCATTGAGGCCACCACTGGCAAGTTGCCGCTCACTGAGCCAGGCCCCAAGCCTGTCTTTGCCTTCCTCACCAAGGTAGGAGCCGAGCTCGCCGCCAAGTGTGAGGGCACCAACGCAGGTGTAGACTTGGCCAGAGTGCGACTCTGCGCCTGGCGCGATACCAAAGGCTCCGTCGAAGTTCTGGCAGGACTTGATGAAATCCATGGCCGCTTTGAGATCGATGATCGGCGTCTCATTCGGTCGTTGATGTGGTAGCTTGTGGAGGAGGGAAAGGGCAAGTAATGCGCAGAACAGGAAACGGCTGTCTGTCTCGCCCCATTTGTCGCCCGCAAAAGTTCCGTTCGATTGCTGTAGGCTGGCGATAAAGTCGGCTACTTTCTCCCGGCCACCTGGCAATCTGTCGTCGAGCTCATCGAAGCCATCGATCATGGCCAGTATCTGCACTGCCGAGCACGTGTAGAGCATGTGAGGATCGTGACCGGGAGATGCACCGAATCCTCCATTATCATGCAGACAACTGAAGACGAAGTCGAGCAGACCGTCTCTTGGTAGAGCTTCTGGATGTCCGAGTAGATGCAGTGCAGTAAAGCCCCAGTACACGCCGCTCATACGGAGATGTTCCGTCAGGTGATATTCGAGCTCATCTCGACGCTACTGCACCGTCAGTGTCAGCTCAAGTGTTGTTGTTGGACAGCCTCTCCCACCTACAGTGTCCAGGCTTTTGATGTACGAGACATGCTTCTCTACCACCAGCTGCAGTTCGTCGGGCAGCTGCCCAGAAGCAGCGCCTCCTCCGCGACCAGGCCCAGCGGCGAGAGACATGTCGTGATGAAAGTGAGGACTGTCTTCGGCTTCGAGACGTCAAATTACGGTGTACAGTACACTAAGACGATGCCTAACGTCGTGCCGATAAGCTGATGCCTGCTTCGTGATCACAAGCTTGTCAAGACTGGTGCAGTGTCTGTGCTGGTGGGAGCAGGTGAGGTGGGCGGCGGAATATGCGACTTCTGCGGCTCGCTGCAGGCACACAAGCGCAACCAAACTGTGCATTCGTGTGGCGGCAGAGGTGGTGTTTTTAGTGTCAAGCTTTGACAGCCGCCTGGCAGAGAAGCCTTGGCGTGCCGTCGCGTACCTGAGCGGGAGAGTGGAGAAACAGACTGGGATTGGTAGATATAGGGAGAGAGAGTAGAGTGCGGCCGCCGAGTGCTGCATTCGTGTTCGTATTATTACAGTATTTCAGTGCGCAGTTCTGGCAGTATACTACAGCTACAGCAGAAGCCAGTGTGCAGGATGCGTGCTGTGCATGAGTTGTGCAGGCATGGCCGGGCAGTGACACGAGCATAACTACAGTCTACAGTCTACAGCACGAACCAGGGGTAGATAACTCCAAGCTTACCTAGCCCTGAACGACAGCCGCGGACGGATACCTCGTCACTCAGAAGCCGACGCTCCCTCCCACTCGCTCACCAACGCACGACCGCAGACCGTACCCACAGCGGCTCGCCGACCCTGCTGTCCACTGCCATACAGACACAGACTCCAGCGAGTTCAGCTGTCTCAGCGTCGCTGCTCCCGCCCGGCAGCATTGCGCGCAGCTGCAGCCGCGAACAAAGAAATTCAGGCACAGGACAGCTGCAGGCGCCCGTGCGATTGGCCGCGCGTGCGATCGCAGCATTGAGTCGTTACCTGCCACACCCGCCCGTCTGGGCCGCTGCCCTGTTCCGGTAGCACAACCACGGTCCACGCTGCAATCTCACGACGTTGCGTCTGCGTGTGCGCCAGGCAGAGACATGCCTCGACACCAGCAGAAACCGTCCGAGCTCGCGCTGCAGAGCAAGAACCCGACCCTGAACCTGAATCATGGCCCCGCGAATGGTGCAATCCAGCAGCCGCAGCCGCCTGCAGACAGCAGCCCAATGAACCTCCAGGGCGTCGATCTTGGCTCCTTCGGCGGCGGCTTCGAACACGACGTTGCTGCAGGCCTCACGCCGTTGCCCTCCCTGCCGGCTTCACCACCTGGCTCTCCCCGGCAAACCAACCAAACCAACCGCCGAGACCGGTCCAAAAGCTTTCTCACCAACTTCAAGAGCAGGATCTCGCCCGAACAGGAGCAGCGGCAGCAGAAGAAGGAATTACGGCAAGGGAGCAATGAGGACGACGCAGACCGGCCCCCGACCAGCAGCACACACAGCATGGCATCCAAGATATACACCATACGGCGGAACGGAAGCACACCCGAATTGAGCTTGGTGGGCAGCAACGAGAAGCTGCGCAAGGACTCAGCAGAGGGTAAGTCGCGTGGTTTTGTGTTTCATCGTGCGTGACGTGATGTGAAGTGATATGCGGCGGCGGCGGCACAGCAGAGCAGAGCAGAGCAGAGCAGAGCAGAGCAGAGCAGAGCAGAGCAGAGCAGAGCAGAGCAGAGCAGAGCAGAGCAGAGCAGAGCAGAGCAGAGCAGAGCAGAGCAGAGCAGAGCAGAGCAGAGCAGAGCAGAGCAGAGCAGAGCAAGCGGACGAGAGTGAGCAGAAGTGAGCGCTGGGCGGAGCAGATCAGAGCAATTGGGCGGACAGGCAGACGCGAGCCAATAGGCGTGAGCGACAGTGAGCACAGTGAGGGCGCGGTGGGAGTGAAGGTCATGGTATAAGACGGACGACTTTTCTACATGTTGTCTGTCAACATGACCTTAACAACACCAGTGCCATCGACATGTCGCGCCCATGCTAACAGCCAACTAACTGCCATTGCTAACTACGCTACCGATATCATTCATTGCGCATCATCTAGAGCGTCTGTTTGCTGACCAGCGCTCGTTTCAGACCGCGACGCACCACCTTTACCGGGTCCGAGACCTCAACCGACACCTCACCAGAGCGAAGACAGCACCACGAGCCAACAACGGCGGCAGAGAGAACAAGGGGTAAACAGGCCCAGGATATTCAGATCAAAATCGATCCGACGAGACTCCGACTCGAACAAGTCACGGCCAAAGATGAATACCAAGGACTCCTTCGAGCACCCACCAAACACTGCACCTCTGCAGTCCGACTGGCCGGGCTCGAACGCACGGATGCAGGGCAAGGGTAAAGAGGCGGACAAGCGTGGCAAGTCGGCTGAGCGTGTATCGGCTCACCAGAGCGAGGAGAATCTTCACGGCAAGAGCAAGCAACAAGGCGGTGGTTTACGGACTAGCAATCCGTTCGGCGCCGGCATGAAGCAGATCAGTCGGACGAGCAAGGGCTTCCTTGGCAAGTTTGGCCGAAGCGGTAGCAGTAACAAGGAGCGCGAGGTGACTGACGCCGAGTATCAACTGCGGGTCATCAACCTGCCACTGATTGAGCAGACACGCATTACACGCATCAGCAAGAAGCTATCAGGATGCCGGGACAAGACCGAGTACTGGATGCCAAGTCTGCCTTGGAGATGCATAGAGTAAGTCTGGCTGAAGTGTGATCATGGAATGCCTCGTCACTGACAATCTATAGCTACCTCAACACGAACTGCGAGAATGAGGGCCTCTATCGTATTCCTGGAAGTGGACCTCAAGTCAAACACTGGCAGCGCCGATTCGACACCGAGCTCGACATCGATCTTCTCTCCGAAGAGGTACGTGACACGAACGAAATCGCCAGTATGCTGAAGGCCTGGCTGCGCGAGTTGCCCACGGAAATCATGCCTGTCGACCTCCAGAAACATCTTGCCAGAGAGCTCGAGGAAGAGAATCCACAATACAAGAATGTTGGACAGCCTGCGTCTCAGAAGCTACGCGACACTCTTTCCGACCTGCCGCCTTTCAACTACTATCTGCTCTTCGCCATTACTTGCCATCTTTCGCTCTTGTTAACCAACAAGGATCGCAACAAGATGGACCTCAACAACCTTGCAGTCTGTGTCGGTCCGTGCCTCAACTTGGAGCGTTGGCTATTCAACTATCTAGTCGGTGATTGGCGGCACTGCTGGCAAGGGTGCTATACAGAGAAGGATGCTCTCAAGATTGAAGAGGCCGTCGAGGCCGGTCATGATCCTCCAGCTCCTTCAGGCTCAAATCATACCGATTCAGCTTCTCTGGAGTCTTCTATGAGGGCCACGACTCTCGACGACAGCGCGTCCGAAGCACATTCCATGGATGATCGAGCGATCAGCAGCGGCACTGGAAGTACTGCGAGCAGGCCAATGGCCGGATACGATGACAACGGCAAGTCTCACTCACGCGACAACTCTCGGCCACGGGAGAATGCGAAACCAGCGACCTACCTTCCACAGGGTACAAAGGGATTCTCGAACGGCGCTGTCGGCCTCGGCATCAATGATGAGCCCAAGCGGCCATCAACTGCAGACAATCGCAATGCGCCTATCGATGGCAACATGACCGGCATGCAAAGCATCAACACCAATGCTGGCATGAACAACCGGACGAGCAGCACCACCACTACACCTCGCATGGGCCATAGTCGCAGCAGAAGCGACTTGCCTCCCACACCTGTCAAGACCAATGCCGACGCCGACTGGTCATTCCCGGTACATGCACAACGCTGACGCTCATCGCATGCCACAGGGAGGATGTTCCTTGCATCAGCACTCCCTGCAACACGCCAGAAATTGGCCCCGACCCTAATATGCCTATCGCCCTAAGGCATCGCAGAACGGCAACATCGGCAGCCTTCTCGGTGTTACGATAGACTGTTGCCAGTGTGTATGACCCTCGCGGCAAACACAAGACAACGGCACAATCCTACGAACTCATCATCACGGCTCCATCACTTTTCGGGATACCCAGGCCAGCAAGGTCACGGAGTACAACGGCGTTTTCCCTTCATGTTTTGAAGACCCATGGCGGACCGCTTTGACGGTCATCGCCAGTTGATGGGATCTACTCATCAGTCCATGGGCATCGGCGCTGGGCGCAAAATGGTTTATGGTTTGAGACGATCAGAGAAGACTTGGTATGCATGGGACAAAAGGAAGGATGAATCGTTCTACCTGCTTTCTACTTGCTTACTTCGAACGCCTTGATAGGGCGGTATTGTATGATTAGCTACTGACTAGAGACGCGAGTGAATGGATCTGCATGCGAGATGAGATGAGATACCAACGAGACTCTACTACACCATCGTCCGCCCGGGACAACTGTCGCTACTGATTCTATACAACAGGAACTCGCTGCGAATAAGACAAGAGATGACAGGAGTGTGATACAATCTTATAATGGTAAGGGGTCATCTGGAAGTCCTTCGTGCAATAGCGACCACGTCAGTGAATCGAGCTGACCAGGATGCAGGACTTATCTCCCACAAAGTCCCGGTCGACTACTCTCCGCTGTCGACCAGGACACGATATTATGCGTTGCTCCCAGCATTTGTTCGCGTGTGACTACAGTTGAAAGGCTTGGAACTCGAAGTGCACATCATCTCACTTTGACAGATGAACTGTCAAGGACTGGATGAGATCGACAGTTCAGCAGACTATATACCATGGCTGCTGCAGCAGTTTGCAATGCTACACGGAGCTCAAGCATCTGTTGTATGGACTCCCAAACCAGCAGCTGGAGCCTCCAACTCCAACATCCTGCTCATGTGGCGTGAAAACACAATGATCAAGGCGTTCCGTTCCTGCGTACAATGAGGGGCAGCAATGGCGTTCAGACAATCTGCGCGCAGACAAAGTTCAGACCAGTCCATGTTCCAGGAGGGGTAATTCCAGCGAGTGATGGGCAATGCGAGCTCGAAGCTCTATGGGGTTCAGACGTCACTGTCCAAGACTTTGAACATTGAATCATTTGAAGACTTGCTGGTGTTACCCGGTCGCCATACATCCCTTGTGCTACCAGCTGGAGAACGTCAGAGCAAAGACCAAGCCAGGACACAGCGACACCGCACAAGATGCCTTACTCAACGAAAGCAATGAAGAAGCTGGAGCACAGATCCCTCATCACAGCACCGAACAACTTGACATATTCGTACTACCTCTCCCCCAACTTCTCCCAGAAGCTATCCAAAGATGTCCCCACCCTCATGTTCGTCCACGGCTATCCAGATGACGCCTACATGTGGGCAGGCGCCATCCCTACCTTCCTCGAAATGCCCTACCCATTCCTCGTGCTGGACCTGCTAGGTTTCGGCCACAGCTCTAAACCCGTCGAGACGAAGAATTACAACTACAAAGCCATGGCAGACTCCATATCGCAAATCCTCGATAAGGAGAAAGTGCCGAATAGTGTTATTCCTATCGGTTCGTGTTCACCTCCAACCACGCCTCCAGAACGCTTGCTAACACAACACACGTCAGGCCACGACTGGGGCAGCGCAACCTCCCAACGCTTCTACCTCTACCACAAATCCCGCTGCATCGGCCTCTCCCTCCTCTCCCTAGCCTACCAAGTCCCCTCCCCCACCGCCTTCGACCTCGCAACAGCCAACGCCGACACCACGAAACGCTTCGGGTACCCGCAATGGGAGTACTGGAACTTCTTCACAGCACCGAACGCCGCTGAACTAATGCGGCATAACATGGAGCGCTTCTTCGAAGTCAACCACGGAAACTTCCCCTCGCCGAACAAGGAGACTGACAATAGCCCGAAATCGGGCCCGCTCGCGACGAAGGGAGATGAGCCGGGGAGGGATATTTGGATGAGGGAGATGTTTGATACGGGGGATGGGACGGTGGAGGGGAATGCGATGTATCAGTACGTCACGCAGACGGGTGCGTGGAAAGGGAGGATTGTGGAGTTGAAGGAGTATGCGAAGAATGACCCATCCATCTTTGAGAGGTTCCGGGAGAGGATGAGTCGCGATGGGTTCGAAGGTCCGGTGCAGTATTATCACAGTCTGAAGAATAATACTATGCTGGAGGATGAGAGGGCGTTGTGTGAGAAGGAGGAGAACAAGAAGATTGAGGTGCCGTTGCTTTATATTGGGCAGACGGGGGACTGGGTTTGTAGGGTTGATTTGATGGGTGACGCGGTGCAGCAGGGACTTGTGGGGGATTTGGAGGAGAGGGTGGTGGATGCGGGGCATTGGTGTTTGTATGAGAAGCCGGAGGAGATTGCGGCGAATATTAAGGAGTGGCTTGAAAGAAGATTTCCCGTGAAGAAGTAGGAGAGAATGTGGAGAAACGTTGTCCTCGTGGTTGGTAACAGGGTATCATTGTTCGGGGTCCCCCCACAGGCTATGCACTCTAGCACTTGCTTCTTTGCTAATGCACATTGTTCCGCACACAGCCTTGATGCCATCGACATTCCCTAGACCTAGCGCTGCTAGACCTAGGTAGCTGTGGTAGAGATCTGGTAGATCGCCGGGGTACTTGCCGAAGCCACCGAGAGCAGAGTGCTGGGTCTTACCAAGCAGGTAGTTTTCGATGAGCTCTTTGTTGTATAAGGTGGGCTGATCCAGCATGTGTAACGCGCCGCAGGTCCACCAGGCGTAGCAAGTGTCTGCTACTTTGTTTGTGCGGCCGTTCATGCCAGCTTCCAGGGTCACTGGCCCGAAGGGTGTCATAACATCTGCAGGGTCGACGGTTGACTTGTCAGGACTTTGGTGGATCGGGGTATCAGGGTCAGAGATCAACTTTGGCTTCTCTTCCATGCCGTCTTGCAATGCTGCACTCTCAGTGATATCTTCGTCTTCCGCATCAGGGTCAAGGAGATCCGTTTGCCGATTGACAAGCCAGCTCAACGTCAAGTTCAGATCCGAAGGTCCAGTCGGTCTTGACCTGTCATCCTCTCCCGATGTTCTTAAACGGCCGATGAACTTCAGACAGCCTAAGGAGCAGAAGGTGTAGCCTGCATGTGGTTCGTGAAAGGGCTGATCCGCGAGACCACCGTCAAAGCTCTGTTTTGATGTTAGTTCGGTGCACCTGACCATGTCAGCACATACTCACCTCTGCGAGCTGAACACACTTGACGTGCTTGTCCACATCGATGTCCTCAACAACAACGCCGTCAATGGTTAGTGGACCATCTTCGATATCGCCACGCAGAATGCGCCTTGCACCAGTAGCACAATAGCCAAAGCGTGGGTCCATGCCACCCTCTACTACTCCATGCACGAGCGTCTCACCAAAAGATCCGTCGTCCCGCTGCATCTGCCGCAACCAGTCCAGCGTCTCTCTCCGCTTGACGCGTTTGAGATCATCGCCCACGACCAACAGTGCTGACAAAGCAAAGTATGTTGCTGGCACATTCGCAGGATCCCATCTGGCGTTGTCCTCGTTAGCCAGTACGCCGAAGTCAGTTCCGGGCCACATGCGGAAACCGCCCTTGGGATGTTGACAATGGTAGATCCAGTCTACATAGTCCTTTCGTTCTTGTTCGTTGGTCATAGAATGCCATGAGTCCAGAAGGTCCAAAGCCGAAATTATGAAAAAGGCCAGATACATTCGATTGCTCTCATTGCCAGTATAATGGTGTGGCAGCAATGTCTTCAGGCATCTCGTCCAGTACTTGACATGCCTTGGCTTGTGCCGGACTCATGTCAACACACAAGACCCGTCGTAACGTTCCCGCAAATCTCACCTTGTCCAGGCAAGCCGCCTCATTGCGCCCAGCGCTCATTTCTTCGTTCGTAATTGATCTCGTCCAAAGCTCATCGTCGTACTCTCAGCTCGTCTTCCGCGCACATAGTACCTCAATACCGGGAAATGCAAGAACAGCAGACAGGTTCCGGTGAAAGTAATCAAACGCCACACAGCCTTCGGAGCTACGAAACAGCGAAGACTTCGCATCAACTCAAATAGATGTGGCGGTGGCTAGTGCGGAGCTAGCGCGTACATCCCTGTCAACTTTAGGCAGAAAGCGCGTCTGAACGTTGCAAGGATCTACATCAAGTTCAAGTGGCACTTCAAAGCATCAATTCGCGACTTCACTTCACTTCATCGCAACACACACCATACACACTTCGCCATGGCGCCGCGCAGAGAGCACGCTGTGGCGACTGTGTTCTCAACGCAAGTGCGATCGCATGATCAAAAGTCGATAGTGGTCGAAGCTGGGGGGTTTACGCCGACGAGATGGTTCCTGGAGCATGGATCACGGCCAGTCGCAAACGATGATGAACAAGGTCCGCCAAAGAAGCGCAGGAAGATTGAACGCGACCACAAAGAGGCCGATGACCCATCGACTGCACTGGAGCACATTCCCCTTGCTCAGGTCGCGATCGACTTCCACTTTCCACAGACAGCGCATTCGCGTGGCGCATCCGATCAGAGGATCCTCGATGATGTCGACTATACGGACATGCCACAGCTGGAGGTTGCGCTTGTCAGTGTCGGGGACGACGATCATGGTGTCAAGTTGCGCTTGTCTACTCCAGGAAGCAGGCAGTCTGTATTGATCCTCGAGTCGGATTCAATACCACAGCACACTCTTGAGTACCTCCGCAAGTTGGCGATCCCTGGCTACCATCTAGCAAACGCTCCATACAGAACACGAAGCGCAGAGCAACCGGCCACGATCACTAAGTGCACGTTGACCCGATCGAGTGGTCAGCTATACACTGTCATCAGATTCGCGGCAACACTCTCATGGCTGGATGGTGCTTCCGCTTTCACTGCAGGCGCGCCGACTGGCACTTCCAGGATCTATCCGGACGAGGACTTCCTACTCGAGGCATTCCCAGATCACAGAAAAGCGGCTGCGAACCTCGACGACCAGCCATGGACTCCACAGGATTTCTACGAAAGCGTACATGTGCCTCCCAAAGACGCCAGCGTAGAGGGCTACCGGGATGTACTTGATGTTGATCTGTACCCTTTCCAGAAGCGAGCAGTATCTTGGATGATTACACGTGAAGGCGCAGGCGAATCCACTGGCAGCCCTCAAAGTGACTTCTACACCTCGGTACAGGATCTCAACGGTGACGAATGCTTCGTGGATCATCTCCAGGGCATAGTGTCACGCAAGCTGCCAGATCAAGATGGCGCGCTCTCAGGTGGTCTGCTTGCAGAGGAGATGGGCCTGGGGAAGACGGTCGAGCTCATGGCACTTGTTTCGCTACACAACAGAACCTCTCTGTCCCCGAACAAGGTTCTCGACTCGGCTTCAGGCACTCAGGTCATACAATCACGAGCAACGTTGATTGTCACGCCTGCCTCGATCTTGCAACAGTGGCAAAGCGAGCTCAGCCGCCATGCCCCACATCTCAACGTGTACCACTATCAAGGCATTCCTGGCAGCAAGAAGAAGGATCCAACCGTCGACAATCTGATGAAGGAACTTGCAACGAGCTACGATGTGGTCCTGACGACATATGCCGTGCTGACACGTGAGGTGCATTTCGCAGAAGATCCGCCAGCGCGCAATATGCGACACGCGCCGAAATTCAAGAGAAAGAGAAGCCCACTGGTCCAGCTTGAATGGTGGCGTATCTGTATCGATGAGGCGCAAATGGTAGAGTCCGGCGTGACCAGCGCAGCTCGTGTAGCGCGCCGGCTGCCGAGAGTACACAGCTGGGCGGTAACCGGCACACCATTAAAGAAGGACTTTCAAGATCTCCATGGTTTGCTGATATTCCTCCGCTATGCACCATTGAGTGAAAGCGCCAAGCTTTGGAGCCATCTCGTCTGGAAGCACAAGCACTTGTTCCGCCACGTCTTCGGGAAGGTTGCGCTCCGGCATACAAAGGCGCTTGTTCGCGAAGAATTGCGACTACCACCACAGAAGCGCGTGGTCGTGACAGTGCCCTTCTCTGTGATCGAGCAGCAGCGATACACGGAGTTGTTCCAGGAGATGTGCGAAGAAGTTGGCCTCAGTGCAAGTGGCGCACCGATCACAGATGGTTGGGATTCCAAGCATGAGAGCACGCTCTCGAGTATGCGATCTTGGCTCGTTCGGCTGAGGCAAACTTGTCTACATCCGCAGGTTGGTGGAAAGAACCGAAAGGCTCTGGGAAGAGGAAACGCGCCCCTACGCACAGTCGCCGAAGTGCTCGATGTCATGATCGAGCAGAATGAGACGACCTTGCGCGTTAAGGAGAAAGACGTCATCACAGCAGCATTGAAGCATGCTCATATAGTTGGCAATAATGGACAGGACGACCACCGCAGCGAGCAAGCGCTCAACATCTACAAGGGCGCCTTCGCTACTACGCAAAAGATGTTGGAAGATGCGAGACAACAACTCGATAACGCGAAAGCAAGCCGCGCCAAGGAGACCGACGGCGACACCGAGACAGAGGACGAATCTTCAGACTCTTCGCAAGCACTGTCGCGTTACCGTGTTGCTTTTCGAGAGGCGCTCAAGCTTCATCATGTGTGCACTTTCTTTACAGCAACTGCGTACTACCAGATCAAGACTAATGAAGCACTGACTCTGGAGGGCTCGGATCAATTCAAGCGGCTCGAGGCGAAAGAGATTGAGCTCTATGACATCGCCAAAGCGTTGCGAAGGAATATTCTCATCGACATCTCCCGAAAAGCTGAAGGCTCCATGCAGCAGATCAAAGACCTCGAAGGTCAAGGTACGGCAACGAAGCTGCCGAAGATCAAAGACTTGGTAAGTCTCGGTGGCATCGAAAGTCGCAAGATCGTCGAGAAAGCCGATGATCTGTTCGACGTCATCCGCCAGCAGGCGAAGGTCATACAGAATTGGCGTTCAAAGATGGCAGAATACCTCACGAAGCCACTTGTTGATGAGGAAACTGATGGCGTAGAGACCACTGGTGATGAGTATGAAGATTCTACGAAGCAACAGGACGAACTCTATGTCTACTTTGACGCGCTAAAAGCAATGCACGCCGATCTGAATACCCTGATCACCGGTGAGACAGCGCCACTGATTGACATCGAAGTGAAGGGTCTCGTGAGAGCAGCCAAGACATACCTTAACCCAGAGACACCAGAAGAGCTGAGGCCGCAAGGTGTGCATGCACCAGAGTTGGTGCTTGAGCTGTTTGGAACCCGGAACAAGTTCCATGCACAGCAAAAGGATGTCAGCTCCGTTCAGAGATTGATACAGGAAGCTCGTACCGTTGAGACGGTCCTCGACTATCATCAGACTGGATCCCGTGCTGAGGCCGAGCATACGATTGTCAAGCAGTATCTCACTGCGCTCCAAAGCATCAGCTTGTCATATCGCAAGGTTCTATTGGGTCTTGAAAAGGAGATTGAGCTGTTTCGCACTACCCAAAACCAGCGAGTTGAGTTCTATCGCCAGCTGCAGGAACTTTCCGATGCTGTTCAGCCGTACAAGGAAGAGCTCGACGAGCAGCTTGACCAAATTGCGTTGACACTCGCTATGGATTACGAAGAGCTCGCGGTTCAGGAGAGAGACAGACATCGATCGCGACAACGCTTTCTCTTATCCATGAAGGACGAATCGGGATCGCAGTCAGAGCCCAAGACTTGCATTATCTGCACCAATACCTTCGAGAATGGCGTGATGACTGTCTGTGGCCATCAGTATTGCAAGGAGTGTATCACGCACTGGCACAAGTCGCATAAGAGCTGTCCGATGTGCAAGCGCAAGATCTCTCACAACGACATGCACCCGATCACACTGAAGCCACGCGAGGCACGTGCGCGAGAGGAAGTGCAGTCCGAGGCATCGTCAGATGGGTCCAGCTTGTCGTCGCCCTCTTCACAATCGTCAATCTACACCGATGTGGATTCAAAGCTCCTGGACGAGATCAAGACCATCGACTTGCCAACCTCTTACGGCACCAAGGTCGATACGCTAGGTCGACACCTACAGTGGATCCGGGAGCATGACCCAGGCGCCAAGTCCATCGTGTTCTCCCAGTATCGCGAGTTCCTGGATGTGCTCGGTACTGCGCTTAAGGAGTTCAAGATTGGTTATGCACGACTAGGACGATCCGGTGCAGCTGAGAAGTTCCGAAACGATCCCAGCATCGACTGTTTGCTGCTCGATGCAAAGACTGACTCTTCTGGCCTGACACTGGTTAATGCTACCCACGTCTTCATTTGCGAGCCTCTCATTCAGACTGCTGTCGAGCTGCAAGCGATTTCTCGAGTGCACAGAATCGGACAAACGCGACCAACCACTGTGTGGATGTATCTGATCACTGATACTGTGGAGGAAGCAATCTACGAGATGTCAGTCGCTCGCCGCCAGGCTCATGTCCAGGCACGACTGCAGTCTAAGAGAAGCGAAAAGTCTCGATCATCGACGCCGGCCCCGATGCAGGAGAATGCCATTGATGCCGCAAACTCAGAAGAGCTGCAGGCGGCACCGTTGACAAAGCTTCTGGTTCCTGGTAAGGGAGGTGGTGAGGTGGTTGGCAATGGTGATTTGTGGCAGTGCTTGTTCGGGAAGGCTCAGAAGGCGACCAGTACTGCTGCAGAGCAGGAACTCGGTCGTCATTTGAGAGCTGAAGCTGCTGAGCAGCGTCATGAGGCCTCGGCAGCGTAGAGCTGTTGTTGGGGCGTTACGACAGAACTGGGAGGTGGACTCCCGAGCGCTGTTTTGCAGCTTGACATGAAGATGGATCCACGAATCGCTTGCACGTAGAAACTTGATACCCCATGCAAATGCAAATGGCAACATGATAAATGACAATGTCTCTCACTTTTTGAGCACGGGCCACATATCTCAAGCTCCATCTCAGATCCCCATTCTCCATCCACAATTCCTCACCCACCACCATCATCACCACGATGTTCGCCCTCCGCGCTCTCCGCTTAGCGCCCTTCCGCCTTGCGCACCGTTCTCAGCCCCTCCGCCGCTATGCAACTGGACAACAACCCCAATACCAAGCTCCTACTTCAGCGTCAAAACCCAGCCCCCACCGCGAATTCTACCGAGGCGGGCTAGGACGCGCCGTGGCGTTCAATTTCTTGGTCGCGATGGCGACGTTTCAGGTCATTTATTGGGGATGGTTGAAGTTGGAGAGTTTGGAGGTCAAGGAAGAGAGGACGAGCGAGATTGAGAGGCTTGAGGGGGAGGTTGGGAGGTTGACAGGGGTGAAGACGGAGAAGGAGCGGTGATGTGTTGGAGCTTGGAATCAGTGGTACTGCGGAGACTTTTGCGATGGAGATGATGAGCGTGGACGGGTTATGGAAGAGCAGTCCTTGGCCTGTGCCTTTGTGGACGCGGCAGTCTGCAGTGAAGAGTTCTGGCGCTTTAGACATCTGTCGATGCATCAGATGACATATCGCATCTTGAAGCAGATGTACAGATGAAGTCTCCAATGAAGGTTCTAGCGCGGACAAGAAGCAGCGCGCGATGGCGTTGGATGATACGGGAAGTTAGCATCACAACAGGCCATCGAGCAGGACACATCCCGACGAGTTCCCTTCCTGTGCTCTGGACTCCACGGACACGGTTCATTGCACACATGCGACCCTTAGGGCCAGGGGAGAAATGCTTGCTCCGCGACCTTTAGACGACAAGTCCAGAAGCTATGGCATGATCTGAATGGGCTTGGTTGCAGGCTGTGGAGACAGCGAGCAGAAATGCGTTTTTGTGGTATGAGGACCTCCCACATGTCTTTTTCCCGAGGAGTTGGGGATGATACGGGTGGTCTGAACACTCAAGATGCTACAGTGTATATGTCTATGATAGCACAACGCCGACTGCGGCTCAAGAAAGTCCCAGTAGTAGCTACCATGACCCAAAACCACTCAGAGTCCCGAGCTGTCTCTCGTTCAGATGCAGTATGCGATCATTCTTCAACGAATGTGAACCGTGATATCGGTGCCATAACGCATTCCGTGAATGGAGATGGCTGGTAAAGTGGTGCATTTACCACCGCGATAAAAAAACGCGCTAGTAGACGCGCCTTCCTTGACGCGACGCAAAGCTGTTTCTTCGGCAAGCGCGCTCGAGTACCTTCTCTCTCTACAACACACCACACCTTCCACACCACCTTTGTGTTCCGCATTGCGCTTTCTGCTTTTCCGCTTTGCACCTTCCACACCGCGATCATGCCTGCCACAGTTCTGGGCAAGAGAACTCGAAGCGCCGCTGCTGCAGCAAGCACGAAGCCTTCGACAGAGGAAACGGACAGGCGCGTCACAGCTGCAGTATCATGCACAAGCAATGCATCCACAGCAACACGATCAAAGCGACGGATAGCGATCAATGAGCCAAATGATGAGAACGAGAACCCATTCATCAAGCACAAAGATGCCGAGGATGAGGGCGAAGAGGACGTTGAAACGAGGCCCACGAAGAAGACGCGATCATCGGGAAGGACTGCACCTGCTAAGCATGGCGTGCCCGAATCTCGTGTCGAGCAGTCTCCTGCCAAAGTTGAATCACACTTCAAAGTTTCCAAGGCTGCGGCGATCGGCGTGTACCAGGACGGCAAGAGCGACCAAGAAAACGTGGAACCTCAAACACCAAGGCATCGCGATCAGCTGTCGAAGAAGGTGCCCGTCACACCCCGGCACAGAGTCCTCATTGCCGGTAGCCAAGTCACACCACGAACGCCGAAGACACCACACACCCCATCTATCGCCAACTCTGTCTACAATCAAGCACGACAGCTTTTCTCGAGATGCTCAAATCCTGGACGATTGGTTGGCCGCGAAAGCGAGCGGGCAGATATCTCGAGCTTCATCAAGCATGCGGTCGAATCGAAAACGACAGGATGCCTGTACGTGTCAGGACCACCAGGCACAGGCAAGAGTGCGATGCTGGACGAGGTGATTCAAGAGCACACCAAAGACAGCCAGATTCCCGTTGCGGTGGTTAACTGCATGAGCGTACGAAACACAAAAGACTTGAGCCAAAAGCTGTCAGAAGACCTGAACATCAAGGAGAACGCGGGCCTCGAGCACCTCCGATCATGCTTCGTCCGAGGCAAGGCACGAGACAGCCAGAAATATCTGGTGGTTCTGGACGAGGTGGACCAGCTTGTGGATCTGGACCTTGAGCTTCTGTACAGCCTCTTCGAGTGGTCGATGCACAACACATCTCGACTCATCCTGATCGGTATCGCAAACGCTTTGGACTTGACAGACCGCTTCCTGCCACGGCTGAAGTCTCGCAACCTGAAGCCAGAGCTTCTCCCCTTCATGCCATACAGCGCAGCGCAAATTGCAGACGTGGTGACTTCAAAGCTCAAGACTCTGAACTCGGAAGACTCGCAGAACGTACCATTCTTGCACCCAGCAGCGATTCAATTCTGCGCGAAGAAGGTTGCAGCACAGACTGGAGATCTCCGCAAAGCATTTGACATCTGCAAAAGAGCGATTGATCTGGTGGACCGCGAGACTCGCGAAAGGGATGCAAAGGCTATTCTGGAGAACAGTCCATCGAAGACACCGCTGATGGAGAATATCAACCTCTCATCGCCAGCAAAATCGCCAGCAAAGGATCAGCCCAAGTACACTGTCGAGACTGCGCCAAAGGCGACTATTGCACACATGGCACGAGTGACGGCATTGGCATTCAGCAATGGCGCAACACAACGACTCGGCGGACTCAACCTGCAGCAGAAAGCAGTTCTCTGCGCTTTGGCAGCTCTGGAGAGACGCAAAAGAGAGACTCAAGTCGAGAAGACGATGTTCGCTACACCGTCGAAGACAAACAACAGCAGTGCACCATCTGTCAAACAGCTCTTCGAAGCCTACAGCGGTCTCTGCAAACACGAGAACCTCTTTCACGCTCTCTCGAGCCTGGAATTTCGTGACGTCGTCTCTGGACTGGAGACTCTGAGCTTGGTCTCTGGCGTCGATGGAAAGAACGGCAGCTTCGCTGTCCCCATTACACCTTCGAGAACACCTGGCAGGAAGCCGAAGGGTGCCTTCGGCGGTGCTGCTATTGGTGATGAGAGAAGGATTGCAAGTGCAGTCAGTGTTAAGGAGCTTTCTGGTGCGCTCGAGGGCCCCGGTGGAGATCTGCTCAAGGAGATGTTGGAGGGCAATGGATTGTGAGAGATGGTGCATTTCTGGTTTTGATTGTGGTCCTGCGTTTAGCGAGCATGGCATGGCATGGCATGGTGGAGCGATATGTGCATTTGCATTGGACTGCATGGCGAGCGAATTCTGTTTTGGTCTGGATTAGCGAGGCGTTGATGGGAACTTGGTGAGCATAGAGACGACTTGGATAAAGTCGTGCTGGCATGAGATGACCTTGAACGAGGTAGATGAACATCCTGAACACGAGCCTTCTCGAACGCTTTCTTCTGACATCGTTCTTGTTGATGACGGCATGGGACTGCTGCTCATGTCGGCGTTGCCACTCTACAATATCTCCATTCCCGAGAAGTGGCCCCCATCAACAACACTTCAACCTCATCGTGATCAAAAAGTGTTTACCAGAAAGGCCAGTGAAACTAAACCTCACGATTAACATCCGTTCGATCATCGCAAATCATCAAAAACCCACAGCCTATTCCCACAGCCCAGCCAGTACCTCACTGACGGCCTCAGCACTCCAATACACCCATACACCTCCTCACCTTCGTCCCACCACTTCCCCGGCACACCACCTCAACCCTAGCACTTTGAAGGATCAAGCGGACGCAAGCGGACTCGCATCGGCCGACGAGGCGGACGCATATGGCATTTCTAAGCTGCCACAGGATTCGATGCCAGGAACCTGCCTGCAGTAGTGTTTCTTCCGCGAGGGCGGTTGAGAGGTGTGATTGACTGCTGGTGGTGGAGGAGGTGGATCGTCTGTCGGACAACTTAAAGGCGACATGCCGTGATTGTAAAGGTGATGAGTGAACTGTTTGCAACAGTGCGGAATTGTTGGGGTTGGGATTGGGGTGGTATATAACACGAGCGTTGCAGCGTCGTCAATCCTTGTTAAAGCAGCTCGCAAGTCTCAAGCCATCATCTCTGCGCCAGCCCAAACACAATGGCGAACCAAGCATGGCAAAACACCAAGCCAGGGCACCTCTCCCTCTTAGACCTAGTTCCCCTCCCCAAGCCAGGCCCCGGCGAAGCCCTCGGCCGCATCCACGCAGTCTCCCTCAACTACCGCGACATCCTCATCGTGGCCCACAACCCAGCCTACCCCTGGATTGCCAAGCCCCATGTCGTCCCTGGCAGTGACGGCGCAGGAGTCATAGAAGAAGTAGGGCCTGACTTTCACTGGAAGAAAGGAGACCGTGTCATTGTCCAGCCCAATACCTGGGAGACTGGGACCGACGTGCGTGATAATGACTTGACGAAGATGCTCGGAGGTGGCGATGTGGATGGGACGTTTCGGAGATATATGGTCATGCCGGAGGATAGGCTCGTGCGTGCGCCTGAGGGGATGTTGTTTGAGGAGACTTGTACGATTTATACGGCTGGGGTGACGACTTGGCATACGTTGTTTCATGGACATATCAAGCTGGCGCCGGGGATGAAGGTGCTTACGCAGGGGACTGGTGGGCTGAGCTGTTTTGCGATTCAGGTGTGTTTGTATGACCATGCGTCGAGGGTATTGCTGACAGGTCCAGATCGCTGCGGCACATGGTGCTACAGTCATTGCGACTTCGTCGTCAGATGAGAAACTTGAGGTGGCGAAGAAGCTGGGAGCTACACGCTTGATCAACTATGGCAAGCATCCTGAGTGGGCGCCTGAGGTGCTGAGGATGGCTGATGGTAAGGGAGTGGACATCGTGGTCGAGGTTGTGGGTGTCGACAGTATTGAGCAAAGTGTCAAGGCCACCAGATGGGGAGGGTCGATTGAGCTGGTCGGCGTGCTATCGAAGGACCCAGCGAAACCTGTCAACATCCTGAACGATCTGCTGTTTAATGGCGGAAAGACCAGTAAGTCTTCAATACTGGCTGATGAATGGGTCGGTATGAATCTGTGCGATAGTTCATGCGATCCTTGGTGCTGGAAGCAGGGAGCTGACCGAAGAGTTCTC
This sequence comes from Fulvia fulva, assembly GCF_020509005.1. Taxonomy (NCBI): domain Eukaryota; kingdom Fungi; phylum Ascomycota; class Dothideomycetes; order Mycosphaerellales; family Mycosphaerellaceae; genus Fulvia; species Fulvia fulva. Next base: position 3,098,999 of record NC_063021.1, read on the forward strand.
AAAGTTCCTCGAGAAGCACCAGATCCATCCACAAATCGCAAGAACCTTCGAATTTGAGGAGATGGAGGGCGCACTCGACTTAGCCACCAACTTATGAAGTGCGCCGGGCAAGGTGGTGGTGAAGGTATGAGGACGGTCGATAGCCATCAAATCTTCTCAGACTGTCGCTTCGAGGCTTCAGAGGTTAAATACACCTTGTATTCCTGTTTCACATCAGTATCAGATTCTACCAATGCGGCAACATGCTCTACACACCTCACAAGCCCTCCTGACACCCTCCGATATGCCCACCTTCGGATAGTAGCCTAGTATGCGTTGCGCCTTCTCATTGTTCGAGTACTGAGTCCGAACACCATCGGCAACACTACCGGTATCAAGGGTACTTGCCGTGCCAGTCAAAAAGGTGATCATCTCCAGAATCAAGCCCAAGAACCAAGCGATCTGCATCGGTATGTAAATACGAAAAGCAGGCACATGTCCGAATTGCGCCCACACAAAAGCCAAGAAGTCCCAGAAGTAGATCGGCTCCTGGTTCGAGATGAACATGGCCTCTCCTGCCGCTGTCTGTGTAGTGAGGAGGTTCTCGATGGCGAGAATGTGCGCATCTACAGCGTTGTCGATGTACATGAAGTCGTAGATGTTGTCGCCGTCACCCACGATGAAGTATGTCTCTCTTTTTGCGATGCAGTCGTAGAAGATGCTGACAACTGCCCTGTCGCCTGGTCCGATGATGGTGCATGGACGCAAGGCACAGGCTGTTAAGCCTTTCTCTTGATGCTGAGATGAAAGGACGTACTGTTCGGCCAGCCCTTTCGATTTGCCATAGTGTAGATGTGCCAGACCTAGAGGTGTCGTCTCGTCCATGTGGTAGTAGTCGTGTTTCAGGTCATCAACCACGACTGTACAGCTGCTGGTGAAGACGAGCTTGCGACAATCACCAGCAAGCATTGCATCGACGACGTGGCGCGTACCATCATAGTTGATAGCTTTGACCTTCTCCCATTGCCTGCTGTTCGTGCTGTATCGTTGGGTCCGAGCAGGTACAATGCCGGCTGTATGGACCACCAGCTCCGGATGCAGGTTTGCGAAAGCCTTCTTCACGCTGTCTTCAGACGTGATATCCGCCTGAACGAAGGCAGCGATGCGGTTCTGTACATCTTCATCCGGCGGCTGCAGATCCAAGATGGTGATGTTCCAGGCCGGGTAGCGGTCCAGTAGTGCTCTCACGATGCCTCGTCCCAGGTAGCCGGATCCACCTGTCACCAAGATGTCCTTCGCGTCTTCGAGAGCCATGGTGAGCAGCACGCATGCTCTCGGAGGAGGAAGCGTGTCGCAAACATGTCGGATGACGAATCGACGTGAAAGTTAGATGAAAGTGTACTCGTCTCGGCTTTCACAACACCAACATTACTAGCATACTCGTTGTGCACTGATATACTATCACGGCAATGAGTGCAAGAGAAACCTTCCGTATCACTAACATCATGCTGTCTAGACCAACCGCACCCTATGTCCCACCATGACCCAGTCCCAAGCGTTCAGCTAGGCCTCCGACAGCCTCGACTCATGACGACCGCGATCACGACCGGACCAGGCAGTACGACCGCTCACGACATAATGAGGGAAAGCATCGGCATTGAGTATATGCCGGCACAACGAGAACTTCTCAAAGCCGCCCCGGGACAAATGCAGACCAAGCCTGTGACAGAAGCAAAAAGATGAACAAAATGAGCAACTCGAATCGAACGTGGTCACCCACCATAAAAGGAATCGCAGCGCTTGTTGCTTAAGCACAGAGCGGCGATGAAGAGCCCGATTGACTACACCACAGAGCCGCAAAATGGATAGCCCAACACACCGGGTAGATCTGCTCCTAGGCTACGCAGTACGCTGGACTGCAAAAGAAAACAGATTTCTGCGGAGCATAACGACATGCTACTCGAACGGTCTCCGAAGAGAGGACACGAGCAGCCAATTTTAGCTCAGAGCCCTGGCCATGCCGGATCGCCTGGGGTGAAGTGAGGTAAGCCAAAATTTCAAAATACATATACCTTCCGAAATCTGCGCGGCAACTAAGCCGATGCAACGGGACTTCGCAGGAACGGCACGCTCACTACCATATATCCGCGATGTTGGAAAGGTGATTTTCTAGCAAATGGCGCAAGGATTTGTGTACCTGCTGCCTACGCTTGCGCGCTTCTTTGCTACCAGTCGGTGGAAACTTCTACAGCTACCTTGTCCAAGCCATGGAGCCTTGTGCAGCGAGAAGCACACATCGCGTCGTACGACGGGAGCTTCGTGCCACTAATGAGAAAGCTACGCTTTCTGAGTCCAATAACAACGATAGTAGTCGGGCCTGACCTTATGAGCACCGGCGTGCATGCAACTTACATTGCGCCGCGAGACTGTCACATGGGCCAGAGTACGGCGTAGGCAGCCACGCTACGACTCTGCGGTCGAACTCCCAGTGGCAGTGCAGCGCTGTACAAGAAGGGGGGATCTCGCCAGCGTTCGCATGTGATCCCCGCTCCGCTTCATCCACATCTAGCAGATCTCGAAGCATACGGTGTATGCATGGAGACATCGATGAATAACATTCGATGTTGACGTGCGACGCGCCAGCTTCAACAGTGCCGGTCGTGACCTGAACGCTACAAAGACTGTACTCTGGGCGTAGCATACTACCAGACCTATGAAGCAGTTGTGCTCTCGCTTCGCGAAGCGCTGTGTCCAGCGGTCGACCGGGCTATAGTCGGGAGAGCGACTTCATTCCGTTTGCATGTGATTGTCGCTTAGCTTCGGTCACCATTAAATCCAATTTCCCCGCTTCCATCACGGGTTCCTGTTCCTATTACCGTTGTCCGGGGGGCTCAGATACACGCATATTTGCATGCTCTACCAGTATGGCCACACGGGAGCACTCAGTGCCACCTGGTGACAATGTCGACTCTGTGCTCCGTGAACTGCTCGCCCCATACTCGACATGCCAGCATCCCGTCTCGTCTCCCTGGCAAAGGACAAGTTCGGCCATGACAGAGTGGTTGCCAATGAGTACAATGCTGTCACAGAGATCATCACAGGGCGATATCGTAAGTTTACTTTGCGCAGGCCCCCCAACGGGATAGTGCTCACACATCTGTCAGATCTAGAAGAAGCAGACCCAGAGGTCAGCGCAGACGTTCAGGCAGGGTTAGCAAACAAGGGCAAGACACTCGAACAGATAGGCTATGACCCAGATAAGGAACTGGCAAAGATCAACGAGCAATACCAAACGGAGGCAGAGAAAGCGAGAGACAATGAGAAGCGCACAGGCAGGAAGCGCAAACGCGACCAGACCTCCGCAGAAGATGGCGACATAGATCTCACGGACATTGCGAACAGACTACCGAAGCATCCCTGCTCTGGGCTCTTTTGCTCGAACGGGTTTGACTGGCACGATGGCAATGCCACGCCCATCATTGACGAAGTATGTACATCCTTCGCGCAGCACAAGCCTCGACTAACAGTATAGCAGATAATGAACTCCATCGAGGACCACTGCTCGGCACACGACGGTCCCATCACCAGCAAAGGCCGCAGCCGTAAAGGCATCAAATTCAGCCTCACAAACGAGTACCTCCGAGTCGCATTGCAGAGTATCTTCAAGAGCGGACATCGACTACGCTCCCGCATCGAGGCTTCTCTCGAGCGTTTCATCCGCTTGAACCTCGACGCCTTTCCCGAAATGAGGACTCGCCTCAAGCCACTGCCTTGCGGACCTTACGACGATACCCTCAAGATCTTACCGGAGAAGGACGGCCTGGCGCTTGACTTGCCCCTGACTGTCGACAAGGCAGAACAAACCGCCGAGGCCATCTTCGATGCCGTAGAGCGGCGGTTCAAGCGAGAGGCACCCGAGTCGGCGCGCTTCAGGGAGCCCAAGGGAACGAGTAAGAAGGAGAAGAAGCGGCGGAAGCTGACTGGAACCTCGAAGAATGTCAGCCTCGAGGAGAAGTACTCGCTAGCGCCAGTGAAGGAGGATGATGATGGGAAGAATTTCAATTTCAAAGATACGCTGAAGGCTTGCTTTGCGGGGCCGCATGGTGTTTTGGAGGCATTGGAGGTGGAAGTGTACAGGCTTGCCGAGCTTGAGCACAAGGCGTTCCCGGAGCTGTCGGGCTGGCCCACGCCTTGAATGTGATGCGATCTATGGTGACCATCCTTAGAAGCGTGCTATGGTCATCAAGCAGCCTGGCGAATGTCCACGTCTTGTTGATATAATAGAAGTAAGCGCTTCGTGGACCATAAAGCCATCCATTAAACAGTACAAACACTGATCGATATCATCTGCCGTCCCTAAGCCTTCAGCGCCCCATACATATACTCCCCCTTAACAATATCCGCCGCCTTCTCCGCCACCGCATACACACTACTCACAATATTCCCACTGACATGATTCGGGAACACACTCGCATCCACCACTCTAATATTCTTCGTCCCGACCACCTTCAACTTACTATCCACCGCATCTCCCATCGCCACAGAGCCACAGGGGTGATACTCACTCAGACAAAGACTTCTCACACACTCCCTCATCTGCTCCGTGTTATCCATATCAACATCTGCCGGCGGGAACAGCCGCTTCGTGATGTTGGACTTCATGTGCTTGCTCTCCTCCACCTTACCCAGCATCTTCAGCCCCGCGGCGAGGACATCGACGTCTGCCTGGTGCGAGAGGAAGGCAGGGTCGACGGCGGGGTGGTCGTTGGGGTTGGAGGTTTTGATGTGAACGGTTCCGCGGGAGAGGGGGTATTGGAGGCACATTGCGGCGCTGACGCCTCCGGGGTCTTCTGGGTTGTCAGGGGGAGGGAAGACGACGCTTTGGTCTTCGACGCCTTTTTCCATGCCGAAGTGGGAGGGGACGAGGACGAGTTGGAGGTTGGCGGATTTGTTATCTTTGAGGTGGGCAAGGGTGCGTTCGTGTTGTTTGCGTTGGTAGGGGGTGAGGTTGGGGAGGTCGGATTCGATGGATTTGACGATGCGGTCTTGTTCTTCTTGGGTGGCGAACATCTGCGGATGTTAGTGGAAGCGGAGACAGCTAGATGAAGGGGAGTGGGAAGTACCTTGTAGGGGAAAAATCCTTGCATGGTGCACACTGAAGTGAGTGGACCACCACCGGTCTCAGCCAACTGCTTCTGCGCGGCCTCCATAACCTCTGGATTATGAATAGCCTCAAGAGTCATGATGCCTGGCTTCACCTCCCAGCATCCCACAGTCATAACGTGATCCTGGAAGTTCGCGCCAACTGCCTTATTCTCAATCTTGGGCTCAACACCAGCAGCCTTGATGATCTCAGGGTCACCAATACCCGACAACTCCAGGATCTGAGGAGATTGGATCGCACCACAAGCGACGAGGACTTCCTTCTTGACCTTGACAGTGTGCTCCTTGCCTCCACACTTGAACGTCACGCCAGTGGCAGTGTCGCCATCAAGCTCGATACGCTGGACCATGGCGTCTGTAAGGACGTGAAGATTTGGTCGATGTGCGTTGGCGGCGAAGTATCCACGGGCAGCATAAGATCGCATGCCCTTGTTTGGTCCCGACCTGGCGACGAGGCCAAGGGTATTGTAGAAGCCAATGTGGTCTCCTGACCAGGGATCGTTCGGCTTCTTGTCCAAACCAGTGGCGTCATCGCAGGCCTTGATGAAGTCGTCTTCAATGGGCAGACGCCAATCGTTGAATGAGGTCCTGGCGGGTCCGGAAGTGCCGTGGTACTCGCCCACGAAAGGCATAGTAGAGCGATCGGTAACGCAGTCGTCGATGGGCTCCAGAGTCTGGTGCTTGCGCATGTATGGCATCAAGGCTTCGGCGTTCCAGCCCTCGTCTCCTGCGATGATGGCCCAGTCGTCGTAGTCTTGCAGTGATCCGCGAACATACATCATATAGTTAATCGCACTTGACCCGCCCAGCGCCTTGCCTCGTGGAATGTGATGTCTTCGGCCCTTGTTATGTTTCTATCGTAGGTATCAGCAAGACGCAATCCCATCTCCCTCTCCATATGATATGGCCTACCTGCGGCTCCGTCATGAACCCCCAATCATAATCCGGGTTGTTGAACGTCTGCATGAACATGACTGGCGAGTCGACCAGCATATCTCCAAGCTTGCTATTACCAGCTTCGAGCACGCCCACGCTCACATCTTCATTCTCAGTAAGTCGTGCCGCCACAACAAGACCAGCCGTGCCACCGCCGACAATGATGAAGTCGTAGTCGTGCTTGAGGAAGTCCTCGGCGTTTGTATGCAGAGCAGGGAGACTGTGGCCGTTGGCCGTGCCATTGGTCGCCATCGTCGATGAATCGTCAGCGAGCTGTGAGGTGCCGATGTTGTGGATCGTCTGTGCGCTCGTGGTCAATGTGAATGGCAAGATGGACTGATCTCTCACACATGAGAGCTACGGCATGAGCTTTATAGAGCTCCAAGAGAGCGGAACAGTGCGAACATAGGAACTCGTTAGTACAATGCAGGGCAGCATCCTACAGCGAGACATCGATGGGATCCCCACCTCGACCTTGATGGGTTGGCGAATGAGCTCCATAGGAGGCCTCGTCCGACTCAGATCCGAGATGCCGTTGGCCGCCTCCGGTCCAGTGGTAGTGGCAGTACGTAGATCAAAGCGAAAAGAGCCGAAGCAGTAGCCCACTGGCGCGGATTGCTTGATCGAGAATTAGATTCGCTGCTGCAAAGTAAGCTCAGCTTGCCTCGCTTAACAGCATGTGTGTGAGATGCCGTTCGTCTCACCAGCTACACGTATATGATCCTCGAGATCGCGGTGGTCGATCATGCTGTCGGTAGCCACTTCCCTCTGACAACACCCATCAACCATAGAGCTGGAACTGGTGGGTGTGTCTAGGGTTGCCTAGTGCTAGTAGAGGAACAAGAAGGTGGGGATACGCAGCTTGCATGCGGGGTCTGGGGTGCATATGAGTGCGGAATGTGAACCGTCAGAGAGGCCTCACTTTCTGCTAACGAGGAACTGATCCGGAGAGAACACATGGGTTGAAGGGAATGCGGTCGATGTTGTCGCTGATCTCTTGGAAGTCGTAATATTGTACAAGCTGCTGCTCTTGCTATCAGAGCAGTCGATGCGTAGGATCTCGAAAGACTGGCTCGAATAGCCGTCTTTCCGATGTATAGCTCGGAGATGCCAGAGCTGCCGCTTGCTGCTCAGAACGTACCATTCGACGCTCGCTTTTAGTGACAAACCTTTACCTCTGAACGCCGGAGATTGCTGGTATCATTCTAGGAAACAGTCGCGGTCTTGGTCTTCTTGGCGACTGGGACCTCCGCCTGCTGGTCGACAGTCTCGTCGATCGATCTCTTCTCTGCCTCCTTGCTGAGGTCCTGCTCTGCCTTGAGGAACTTCTTCTTCTCCTCTGGGCTGAGCTCGAGCAGTGGCCTCTCCTTCTCGGAGCTCAAGTTGAAGTGGAAGTTCCTGATAATGCTGTCTGCGTCGTCGATGGCCAGTGGCCTTACGTCTGCGAGCGCCTTGATCTTCAGTGTCACCTGCTTGATCTGGGCTTCGGTCATGTTGAGACTGAGCTGCTCAGCACGCGACTTGATCGCATTCCAGCCAGTCAATCTCGAGGCGAAGTGGACATATCTGCTCATTCCGAAATCGGCCGGGTTGATGATCTCGTATGTCGATGGGTTGTTCAGGATGGCCTTGGCATGAATACCAGCCTTGTGGGTAAAGGCGCAGAACCCGGTGATTGGGTTGTTGAATGGCACGTTGATCTCAACAGCCTCGGCGACCAAATCCTCGATCTCCTTGATCTTCTCCAGCTTGTACTTGCTCTTGACGTAGTCGCGGTCTGCGACGATCATGCGAGCCATCAGGCCACCGAGAGGAGTGATACCGTTTCGCTCGCCAATACCGATGACCGAAGTATCGATGTGGGTAGCCCCGGCCTCGAGGGCACAGTATGCGTTTGCGATGGCGCATCCGGTGTCGTTGTGGAAGTGAGTCTCGATGTCGCAGCTGACTACACCGCGGAGCGTTCGTACGAGGTCGTAGACCTGGCGTGGGGTGGCGCAACTTGTCATTGTCAGCTTGCGTCTTTACATCCCGCGCCCAAGTCCCGCGCCCAAGTGAGAAACTTACCCAACTGTGTCTGCGATGCCAACTCTGTGCACACCGACCTTGTCGACAGCACTGTAGATGCTGAGGAGATCGACCAGGTCACTGCGGAAGGAATCTTCCGAGCTGAATCGGATCTCCTTGCCTTGCGACTTGACGTACTCAATGACTTCGATGGCAGTGTTCTTGATATATGTCATGTCCTTGCCGTGACTGTGCTGCATCAAGTGGCTACTGGTGCCAATGACGACGTCCACACCGTCAACTCCTGTTGCAACCGCGAGCTTGGCATCCGACATGTTACACCTCACGTGTGTGAGAATCTTAGCCTTGAGTCCAAGCTTGCAGATCTCCTCGCAGTCGAGTCGCGACTGTTCTGATGCGGCTGGCGAGGTGAGCTCGATGTAGTCCACGCCAAAGTCGTCGAGTGCCTTGGCGATCTTGATCTTGGTCTCGGTGTCGAAGAAGGCATTGGCGAACTGCTCGCCCTCTCGGAGGGTGGATTCGATGATCTTGAAGTTCGATACATTGCTTAGGAAGTCCTGTACGGGTGCGTATGGGTTGGTGGATTGTGGTCTTGAGGCCTGCTTGGTCTCAAAAGCCCTGGAAGCGGTCAGCGTCGGTAGTGAAACGCAGCTTCAGCCATCAAGGTGCGCACTCACTTGTAGCTGCCGTCTGGCTGGCCATTGGAGGCACCATTGGTGCCGTTGGCATGGCCATTTGTCGCGTCATCTGGTGCTGGACACATGTTGTTCTTGTGAGCTCACTGCTCCGGTATCGGCTGTGTTTCTGCTCAAGCCGCTGTGGTATGGCGGTGTAATGTCGATAGGGATAAAAGGATGTTGGTGAGTATGTAGAGGAGAGACCTGCTCTATGCGTGCAGGCCGAGGCTGGTGGTGAGTCAAAGTGAAGAGTTGCCGTCAGAGTGAGAAGTCTCAATGGCAGACAGGCCAAGGCGACTTTTGTCGAGGTTCTATAAGCCAGTGAGCCCGTGCCTCCAGCAGCTACGCCATTGTCGCGGGGAACATCGGCATTCATGCACTGTATCGAGTAAAGCGTAGGTAAGCACGTGCCGTATCACAGAAAGAGCAGTATGTGATTGGTGTACAAGTGACGGCAGCTAGAGGAAGTGCAAAGCGGCCGCCAGGACCAGAGGCCTCGCCTGTCTCGCTCTTTGTGAGCAATTTTCGGTGGAACAATACTTCCTGGTCGCATAGAATTGCGGCTTTTTGAAGGAACATGTGTCTGGGTTCTGTTGGCCAGCAGCCCTTCAGAGCCGGAACGAGCGTTATGACTTGGTCAAACAAGCTATTCGCGGCCGTGAGAACACGACGACGATGGAGAGAGTCTGGCCATCAGTCGACTTCGGTACGACGCGATACAGCGTACAAAGGCACAAAACCAGGTAGAAGCCAACAGGAAAAGGCGCAGCATGGCTTGCATTACTCTTGATGGTTCATACTGAAGTCCTCGAAGCGGTGAGGCTCCTGCTTGACATGCTTCTGTTAGCGTCAGTACCCCAACTCTGTCGCATGTTGCATACACACACATTCGTCACACCAGCCTGGGAGTGGTGAGGCACATCGAGGCCGTCCGGGGAAATATTGCTACGCGCGTGTTTCCGTGGTTGGCTCAAAGATTGAAGATTGAAGGACGAGAAGGCCCCGAGGACGGTGAAAAGAGACGGTTGCCAGGAGATGGAAGCATTCTTGCTTCGAATGCAGCAGACACTGTTAGGCGTAATGCATTGTATGCATCACTCGATGAGCAAAACTGTCGAGCTTCCATGGCTTGCTAGTCGCGAACCATTACTACGCCACCTCAAGCTGTTGCAATCGCCGTCGTGATCCTGCACCTTCCAGCCAGCTCCATGTCTCGAGGCAGAAGCCTACGCAGCGTTCAGACACCACTTGGGATCGCCATCGTCGGCATGCACACGAGCGTGTCGTCGCACTTGCCTGCGAAAAGCGTCAGTCCGTGCGTATAGACATAGTAGGCTAGCACTCATGCTTGCGCCGAGTGACAGGATGGCACTCACCTGTTCTGCACTTGGGCCACCTAGACAGAAAGGTGTTAGCCATACTCGAACACCGTGTGCCAGTGTCTCAGCAATCAGTGCTGAGGTGGAGATGCAGCACGCATGTCTCAGACGGACCATGCCTCCTGCCCTTCGGATTCACTCACCAGTAAGGGTTTGGATTCACCCAGTATCGAAGACAGCCGCTGGTGTAGTAACCGCCTTGCTTATCGTTCTCGGTCTGGTCGTTGCAACTAAATTCATCAGCGCTGCGTGTGCCGAGAAGGGGGTCCAAACATACTCGTCAACAGGATTCATCAAGTTCTTGTAGCAGGCATCTCTATTCATCTGAATCGGTGGATCGCACGGCTTCTCCTCGATCATGTCGATGCTCACGTCGACGCGGCCTTCCTCGAACGTGCCACGGAAGTGGCGTACGCCTGTACCTTCCAGGATAGCGGTGTAGTTCCTACATGACCGTCAGCTGATCCCGGAAGATGGTGCTTGAGTGAAGGACTCACCAAGACAAGCGAGCAGCCTCGCCATCAATCGGGTAGGTCCACTCGCCGAAGTCATCGCAGTAGTGATTGACCGCGTCTACGATGTCAGCTCGGTCGACGCCGAAGCAAGCGTCGTTGCAGATGACGGTGCTTGTAGGCTCGGCTGCCATGGCCTGGGTGGGAATGGCTTCGACGCGTTGAACGGCGGCGGCGGTGGAGGTTGTGGCGCTTGAGAGTGAGACGAGAGCCATGATGGCAATGATAACGAGGGTGATGGGGTGTGCCATCTTGTCGGTTTGCAGTGATTGCTTGTTGATGGTGGTGTATAATCGTGTCTATGTGTGATTGTGTTCAAGCTTAGTCCGGGAAGTGCAAGTGCAAGTGTGCCGTCAGGCAGCAGGGGCTTCCACGAGGCAGGAGGTAGACATGGCAGCCACGAGGCATGAGGTAGATATGGCAGGAGCTTCCAAGAAGTGGCAACGGCTTCGCATCGATAACCACTCTGGGAAGCGACCAGCATAGATTGACTTTAATTTATCGGCTTCACTTCACCTCCCAACACTCAGTGCTTGATACCACTGGATCAGGCATGGAATCCTTTCTAGATGTACTTACAACGAACCTTCGGAGCCATCCTCAATCATACCAAATCGCATTCATGCCAAACCCCGGCTCCTTGATATCAAGATGAGCCACCCTTCCCAAGAACTCATCCTTCCACCTATAAATCTCCACCCACCCCTGCTCATCATCACAAAGCGCCACCCACTCATCGGTCCACGGACACGGACTCACAGCATTACTATGCCCTCCACTTGTTGGCGTCGGATTCAAGCAGATCTGCCTCTGGACCTGCCCTTCCTTTCCAAGCTTGAACGCCGCGATATAACCTGTCAGCTTGGGAGAATTGCTTCGAGAAGTGGCGAAGAGGTAGTCTCCTGATTGGGAAGTGAAGACGACGTCCGAACGGTACATTTTTGGGTGGAAAGTGGAGAAGTTTGGCGGAATGAGAGGATAGGAGGTGCGAGTGTAGACGGGGAGGTGGGTCTTTTCGTCGATCACGTAGATGCAGAGACGATTGCCGGCTTCCATGAGGACGTAGAGGTAGGCGCCGGAGGGGGAGATCTCGACCCAGCGGGGGTGGTCGCCGGAGTCTTGGGCGTCGACAAAGCCGACGAGTTCGAGGGTACCGTCGGGTTTCTTTCGAGGTCAGCTCAAGCAAGTCTTGCCGCGAGTTAACGTGCCTACCTTCTTATGCGTCCAGATCTTGTTCGCCCACATATCGGCGGAGTACAGGTACTCTTCCTGCGGATCGAAGACCATGCCGTGAATAGCGGACCGCTCGTCAAGCTCGGCATTTTGAACGTTCTCAGCCAGCCTACCCTCAGAGTCAACGCTGTGTACGTTGAGGAAGCCAGCATGATCGTAGAAAGGGTTGCCGTAGACGTAGTAGGGTGCTTTCTTTGCGGCGAGGACAAAAATGGCTCTGGTCTTGGTGTCGCTATCGTTTGCTCGTGCTGGCGTTCCGTTAGATCTTGAAAGGAGTCACACTTCATTGCTACGCTCACGATGTCCACCCATGGGTATCGATGCATGGTGCGTTATTTCACTTGGGCTCGCCATAAAATAGGAACCCCATTTCTTCATGCCGGCTCCATAGATGTTCTTTCGCGCATGCTATCGATCAAGAGTCAGATGCGCACTATATTGTGATGACTCTAAACAATCATGCCCGTACATCGAATGTCATCCATGATATCGGCTGGTCCTCTGGGATTTCCGTTCGTTTGATCAACTTCAGCTCGTGAGTCTCGTCGTCGAACTGCACTGTGAATATTGCTCCTGGTGGCGTCCTTTGTGGTCACGTCTCAGCGAACGATCTTTCCCCTTCGTTCCTTCCGAGTCCACAGCTGCAGTCATGCCGCCAGAAGCTCGGAGCAAGCACAAGTGCCCAATGGTGGCTCTCAGCTTTGTAAATTCTGCTTCAGGTCCTGCACGGAGGCGGATGAAGACGGTTCAGACCTTGATCTGCTCGCACGACCACAAGGAAAATGTCGAAGAAGTGGAAATGGTACACGTACCACGTTCCAATCATAAGATGATGCTTCATGTTGACGTTTCTTGTCGGGCGGAAAGCGGAGCTTGATGAGAGTAGTCTTGCTGTGCGACGGAACATACAAAAGGACCAAGAAGAGACATATACTACCTTGAGAACGTTCCTATCGTCAACTGAAGTGTTGCTGCTAAAGTCATAGCCGCAAGCTGAAGCCGAAACCCATCTTCGGCATTGCCTCCGCTCAACAGACTTTCACTCCTCGTGTCGTGCGTGTTTAGCGAGAAGTGGCGCTCTGCCAGAAGCAGGGATAGTTAGCCTCAACCTTCCAGCCACCAGGAACGCAGTGCAACGGCCAACCCAGACACCGCATCTTTGAGCATGGAAGCGAGAGAGCTGAGTAACAACAGGACATCTCTCTCATCATCCATCGACCGACCCTGTTCGCTCGTTAAAAGACTAGAGCGATCACACTGTCTCACCTCACAGCCTGGTAGCCGGAGCCGCCAGCGCACGAGCAAACACTCACCGACAACCAATCCCAGCCATCCAGCGCATCGTGGAGCCCAACCAACCGAACCAATAGCCAAGGATCACACTACGACTTCGACATGGGCCTCTTCGACGACGGTCGCTCCTACAGCGCACCAGACGGTTTCCTCGGCGTGTCGCGAAGCACACATGGCAGCCACAGTCGTGGTGTCTCACCAGCGCGTAGCGTTGGGGGACGATCGACCAAGTCACAAGGGTACTTTGTGAAACCTTCCGCGAATTCCCATTACTCTTCCTCGCGACCTGGATACGCTCGCAGTGCCAGTGGGGGTTTTTTCGGCGGAGGCTCGAAGAATTATGGGTATGGTGGTGGAAGCAGAGGCATATTTGGGGGCGGCGGAGGGTCCTCGTACTACAAGAGACGGCCTAGAGATGGATATATCCAGTTCCTCGTACACAAGCTGCAGAGGATGATCAAGGACTTGTGGTACTATGCCAGGCGGCACCCTGTCAAGGCATTCTTCGCCGTGATTGTGCCATTGCTAAGCGCAGGAGGTGCTATCCATGGACTGCTGAGACAGTTTGGCATCAGGATGCCATTTGGCCTCGATGGTGCGACGAGGCACGGTGGAGGTGGATACTATGGCTCGAGCGGATACAGCAGCCGAGGCGGAGGAGGGTTGATGGACCAATTTGGCGGCATGAGCGGAGTCATGGGAATCGCTCGAGCTTTTATGTGAACAAGACGAGACTGACACTGAGGCGACTTGTGGAAGGGACGACATGATGGAGTTATGAGATGATCTTCAAGGCGAACGATTTATGAGAAAAAGGACTACGGGACAAGCGCAAGCTTGGGCAGGCTGGCTGACTGCTTGTGTTGCGGATACCCTTTAGGCTACGAAAAAGCAAGAATGTAAAAGTGACGACCTCGATGCTGTCAAACTTGAAGTGAATGAAACAAAAGTAAGTGATCAGTATTACCTGCACATGCTAAACGCAGGCACCAGATCCGGAATGTTCGACCCCACCCACAGCGCTTGCTTCCAGACGGACTTCTTTCTTGATGCGACACAATCACGGACCTCTCTTGCAGCACATAACTATTGCAGAGTGACCTTGGCCAGATCTTACACCGAAACACCATCAACATTATTGACATTCGCATGTTCGCATCCAGGAACATCTTCGCGCAACAAAAGCAGTTTACATATATATCGCTAGCTCCACGCAAGCGCAACATCAGGAAGCATGGATGTCGACAAGGTGATTCGGGCCTTCGAAAATTGGCCAAAGGCGAAAGACTTTCGATACGCCTGCCCACCACCATCAGGCCTGCTGCGACGCACCGTGAATCCACCGCCCCCGCCGCCGACCATCCAAGTCATTCTGGTGTACGGCTCAATTTACGAGATGATTCACAAGATCGTGCCATCTCTGGCGGGACATCTCGGAAATTGGGGCATTTTGAACATCAGCGATCTGTTGTATACGCTCAACAAGCTTCCTCACGACCACCCTGCCAAGAAGGATGTGCTGTGCAACATGGATCGCTATGCTCTCGAGGAGTGCTCCGTTCGCAAGCTCAATCCATCCCCTCAGCTTCTGATCGACATCGTCAAGTGCCAGATCGACGAACATGTCGCTGTCGGCCACAGGAAGTTTATGATCTATGGTCTGCCATCAGGTGCCGGCCCGCTCCATTGGTTTCGCGAGAAGGTAAGTCCCAACAAATCGCCAGGGCTCTATATCTTCGGGTGCATCGTTCTAGTAGCTAACAGCACCACAGATTGCTGAGCCAAACGCCATCATCATTCTGCAAGATCCAGAGCCACTGCCATGGCACGCGCAAGTGAAAGACTACTACAGGGTGGGGAGGAAGACTGACAAAGTCCTCATCGTGCCGGTCGTCGAGAACTCTACCGTGAAGACATACGAGAGACTGCTGAGCGCATTGCGTCAAAGGATACAGGCAAGCATGAGAGCTACCAAGCCAGCTGGGGAAATGGCTGTAGCTCATGTACCCGAAAACCACGCGACCGCAACCACTGATACATCTACACCACCTGCCAAGGGTCCCCAGATCGATAGAACAGATACGCCGATGGTAGATGGAGGTGATGAAGACCCAATGGACACTGGGCAAGACGCATTGGGATCAAAGTGAGTCCAGCCAAGTTTGTGTCGACTGCGCAGGCTGACGAATATCACAGGAACAGCGACGCGAGCTCAAAGACCCCAAAGAGCACGTCAAAGAAAGTGCATAAATCGCAAAGACTTGGAAATCAACGCGATCGAGGGTCACGTAAAAGCTCTAGACTAGAGAGGTTCAATGTTGAGTGAGCGTTGAACCGCCATAGGAACAGCGGTTCGGGTTCCACCCTGATTGGACCAGGCCAGGCCAAGACGCGAAGTCTTTCAATTGGGAACAAAAGCGATTGAGAGCCACACAGAATATTTGATGTACCGAGTCTATGAGTATGTACGCACAGTCATGCACTATGATCCTTGTTGGGTCTCAATCTCTAAGCCACGACCCGTTCATTGTCGCAGAACTTGACTAGCACAGTACCTGAAGAGACTGGTGTCATGAACATGAGTCCTTGCCCCTCTGGATCAACGTGCTGGACGTTCCTGACTCTGGCCCACCTTTCCCTTCGTACAGTATGCACTGCAGTCTGTAAGTATCTCCGCCAATATGTGAGCGCTGGCGCAACACTATTGGGTATAATCGTCGCGGAAGTGACTGCGTGAACCTAAGATGTTGAAGTTCCAGGGTGACCACAGATCACAGTCATGGTTAATACCTAGCTATAAGGTTGGTCTAGATTAGTACTCAGCGTTATTCCATAGATCGTGCGATGCTTACCTGACCCAAAGTGCGCGCGAGTCGGCTCGAGACATCGTTCTGGTGGCCCAAGACCTGTTCAAAAAAAAATCGGAGGCATCCCGGACTCCTCGTCGGTTCTGGAGTGTAGGTGGGTTTGGTTGCTGCAGTATACTCGTGCGCTCTGTTCTAAGTACGGAACTTTGGTGGCAACTTCGCGTACGGTGGTTGAGCTCTTGACGAGCATCACAGGCTTGTACTCGTAGATCAGAGTGAAGGAGTTCTCCTCGTCACCCACCGGGGTCGCAGACGGCTCGTGCTTCTTGGCGGCTGGGTCATCGGGATCGTCGTTGGTCTTGTGTTTCCGGTCATCGAGCTTTGGAGCACTGGCTTGATTGTCCTTGTTCTTGTGGTCACGAGCACGTGGCTTGTACTGTTGACTCTTCGTCAGCAAATATGACCAGAGTGCCAGGGAATTTGGTCACTCACCTCTTCCCCTGTTAGCTCTCCAGTCTTGACGCTCTCCTCATCAAGCGCAGTCTTCGGGACCTTCTTGGAGAGCTCATCGTGGACCTCGCGCATCTGTGTCGACTTCTTGACTGGCATCTTGGAGCGGCTGCCACAGTCGGCCTTGTCCGGAATCGTCTGCACGGCCACGAGGGTGGAAACTTCCTTAGAGCTGGATGATGTACCACGTCCGTTGCTCGTCTGGGTCGTGATCTTCTCCTTGTCCTCAGCCTTGGTCTGTGGCTTCACAAGTTTTGCCGCAGGAGAATGGGGTGTCTCGTTCTGGCCGGGGCGTACATTTGGCTGGGGCTGTAGGGTAGTGTCGACTGGCGGGACTTGCTGCTGCTCCGTAGTCTTGACAGCAGTACTGGCTTCGTTGAGGTCGATGACGGCGGTAGTAGACAAGGTGGTTCCTGGCTCCGGAACTGGCCAGTCGCCTGGCATCTTGCTTAGGGTCTGACCCATGTTGTCCTTCGAACAATTTCACCAGCTGGTAAGAATTTCGTGGCTGGTGTGGAATATGCTGAACTAAGTGCTGAAGGCGCTGTGGAAAGCATCTTGTCGTCCATCGAAGCACGGATCTGCGCACGGACATCACTGTTCGACGCTACGCGTGTGAGTGAGATCTCATGACGCTGTTCGTCCATAAAGCTCTGATGAGGGTCATTAATTTTCAACTGGATTCTGGTGATTTTCGGTCAATTGGGTCATCTTGTGGCATCAAAAGCACATACCATACTGCATATGAAGCCTGTCTAGTCGTCTCCTGTACGTCCTCTATGACATCCTCGAGGCAGTGCCTCATCAAAACTCGACCTGAAACCTCGGATACGTCCGTATCCTCTTCCCATAATGGTAAAAGAACCACGGTATCGGACACATCGCCAACGCCAGGAAAGCCAACAAACTATTCCCCCACCCCAGTCCCAACCCATCATACATCTGCAGTCCGAACAGCGGGAACACCCCTCCAAAGATAGACCGTAGAATCGTATTAGCGGCCATCGCGCTCGCCGCATACAGCGTAAAAGTGTCCACCAGGTACGTGTTGATGCACATAAAGCACGCAATCAAGCCGATGCCCACGAACATCGTTCCAACGAGAGGTACAGCCCACTGCACTTCGTACTGAGCTGTCCAGCCGTAGATGAATAGACCGACCGGTATAAAAGGCCCCGCATACATCAGCAGCGGAAGTCGATACTCCGGTTTGATATCGCCTCCATTCTTCTTCGCAAGCCTCGCCATAACACGATCACTCGTGAATCCCAGCAGTGCAAGGCCGATGAAGTTCCCCAGACCGAGACCGAGGTAAACCAGACCGACGATGCTGTTGGAGAAGCCGTACTGGTCCTCGAATACGAAGGCGAAGGTTGTGAATAGGAGGTAGAGGAAGCCGTAGACGACGGCCATGTAGAGGGACATTGCGGCGCAGATTGGGGAGAGGAACATAAGTTTTGCCGGACGTACGATGGCGCGGGTGAAGAGTTGACGGGGCGAGAGGCCTGTGTCGAGTTTGGAGCGGAGGGACATGTTGCCAGTCTCTTTCTGGAGACGCTTCGTCTTCCACTGGAGCAGGACAGGTGCGTAGGTCTCGCGGAGGAAGATGACGGCTGAGATGGAGGTTACGCCAAGGGCCATGGCTATGACCCAGAAAATCCATCTGTCGCGGGAGTCAGTGCTGTAGCAACTGCGGTTGCTTGACCAGTGCTTACCGCCATCCCTGTGATTCTGATAGGAAGCCGCCTCCAACAGGGCCTACTACAGGCCCTAAGAGGGGCCCCATGGCCCATATTGCCATCTCACCGCCACGTCGCGCTGGTGGCATGAGATCTGCTATGGTTCCGCCGCCGATGGTGACAGGTGCCACTCCCAACACGCCGGCAAAGAATCGGAATGCTATCAGGGAGCCCATGCTAGGCGCCACTGCGCATGCTATTGTGAAAGCGATGAAGCCGACGTTGCACACGTGGTAGACTATCAGGCGGCCATAGAGCTCTGACATCGGTGCGCACACTAGAGGGCCGATGGCGAAGCCAAGGACGTAGATTGAGACGACGAAGGTGGCGATGAGGTTGCTATGGGAATCGAACTCCTTCATCGCTGCTGGTACACCGGGAGCGAACATTGATGAAGCCGGTGGTGTCAAGAACGTCATGGCTGAAAGGACTGCGATGTTTCCCCATTTCTTACCGGCTGACCAGTTTATGGGATTCGCTGGGTCATTTTCGCCATCCCAGAAGACGATGTTGGGATCAAGTTGCTCCTCAGTGATGGTCGTGGGCTGATGCTTCTCCGCACCAATCTCACCACTCTGTAGATGGCTCCCATTGAGCGATGTTGTCTCTGACTTGTCGAGTGGCTCCCCTTTCTCCAGCTCAATCTCTTCGCGGGCGGAGCTTGATAAAGGCTGGACCAAATGTCGAATCAGAGGTGGCTCGACAACGCCTTCATTTGATGGAATGTCTGCATCGTGGCCTTCCTGATATGCTAATCGCACTGGCTCAGGGAGATCGCTGCCAAGATAGCCAGCGATGTCTTTCTGCTGACCCAGGTGGCCACTTTGAGCAGCCATGCTGCGCTGCTAAACTGTCTGGAGCCATGATCAGTACGTTTCTTTGACCAGTCCCTCAACATCTTCGATCTGGCATCGATGCGATGCAGTCCAGTCTCGACAAGAGGCCAAGCATACCTCGGCTTCTCTCCGCGGCTTGCCCAGGCGTCCAAGGGAGCACCCGTGAGCTTCCTTCCTGTCGGGATGCTCCACAAGTTCTAGTATTGCAGGGACTGTACCAAAGTCAATGAATAGCATAAGTGTTGATGCTCTTTTGATGCGCTTGCTGCTTGACAAGGAGGAATGGGATGTTCAGTGTACTTGTGAGGATTGAGCTCGACCGCCACGAGGCCCGCCTACCAGACACAACGCACCTGGCGACGGAAGAGCGGCACATTGGCGCATGCCACTTGCATTGTGCTAGCTTGTGCATTTGTGCTGCTGTCCTCTCCGCAAGATGTTCCCTGCTGGATTGCATAAACAGGGAGATCTGGAGGTGGCGCACGACATCGGTCGAGATGTCGGTCGAATACAATTGGAGATCGCACTCTCCGTGGAGACTCCGGATGAAATACCTGACATGATTGGTTATACTGCATCACGTGTTGTCGTATCAATACACTCCACCTCGAACATGGTGCAAGCGATCATGCCCGTCAACAACCCTACGCTTGATAGCCAGGAGCTCGACTCCTACCTACGCACTTTAGAAGCAGCCAGATCATATTGTGCTGCCAGTCTCTCGATCAGATGCGTGGCGTTCACATTCGACGCGAAGAGGGGTCGGCGTTCGTCCTTGCCCGTGCGCCGTCTTTGTGAAGCATTCTTTCTGCACAACGGGCGTGTTTTCGAGGTCAGCGTTTGATGCTTGCGAGAGCGCCAACAGGAAGGTAACAAGTAAGATGTGTACGGTGATGACAATCGTAGGTCTTTTCAGGCATCGTCAGTCCGGCCAGTGAGAAGTGAAAGTGCAAGGAAGAGAAGTAAGATCGATGGCATACAGTCTGATACAGTAGACTATTGTACAGTAGACTATTGTAGATTTCTATGTCTGGACGCTTGGGCCACGCCAAGATTCCGCGCGCAAATTGTCCCACCTCACGTGAAGACCACATGCAATCTTCCCGCGCGACGTCAAAGATTCATGTTCGCCGTCAGATAGCACACAGCACTTCCGAACAGCAAGGAGCTTGTACCGTAGACTGTGCACACGTACGAAAACCTTAGACCCAACACTGTCCACCGATCCCCGACAAAGCCGACCACAATCGTAGACAACACCACCCAACATGCCGGGCTTCCCTAAGCTCTCCCTCGTGGAAGGCGCATTCGAAGAGCTTGGCCTCGAGCTCGCTGCATACCTCGATACCGCAAAAGGCGAGAGCTCGAACCTCGTTGCAGAGATCACGCCCCTCCTCGCAGACCCAGAGAAGTCGGACAGGCCGAAAGAGACAGACCGCGATGCCGTGCTTAAGAAGTTGGTGGGCGCATGCTCTATCCTGAACGGCGCACCAGAGAGAGAACTGCAGGCCGCATACAACCTTCTCATACATCTCGTGTCGCAGGCCGAGGACCCAGACATGTACATTGCCCGCATATGCCAGTACCTCAAGTCACCCATCACTTCTTCACCACACAACGGCGCTGGCATTGCGCTTGGCATATTGAGCACACTCTACAACACCGTCGAGCCAGATGACTCCACCCGGTTCAACGTACTGCTTGCGATCGTGGAGGTGATCAAGGGCACTGGAAACTTCGAGACATTTGAGCCACAACTCAAGAATGTGGACAGCTGGATTCAGGAGTGGGAGTTGGAGGCAAAGGAGGCACGCAGTCTGTATCTGTCAATCTCCGATGCCGCAGCAGCTGCCAAGGAGCCAGAGCAGAGCTACTTCTACCTCCTGAAGGCTCTCAAGACCACCCAGAATGAGGCCTCATCTCCAGAAGCTCGTGACCTTTCCATTCGTGCACTCAAGCTTGCTCTCCAGAACGACAAGCACTTCGACTTCCAGGACCTCACAGCACTCGACAGCATCCAGTCGCTGCGAAAGTCCGACCAGGTCTGGTCCGAGCTCCTCGAGATCTTCAGCGCACAGAACTACGATGACTTTGCCGACTTCAAGGAGGCCAACAATGACTTCCTCTCCACCAAGGATCTCGATGAGGATGTGCTCGACAAGAAGATGCGCCAACTTACCCTCGCATCTCTTGCAGCACAAGCATCTTCCACACGCACCCTCCCATACGGCCGCATCGCAAAGGAGCTCAACATCCCCACCGAGGACGTGGAAATGTGGGTCATCGACAGCATCCGCAGCGGACTCGTCGAGGGCAAACTCAGCCAAGCGAAGCAAGAGTTCCTCGTGCACCGCAGCACATACCGCGTCTTCACCGACAACCAATGGCGAGAAGTTGCCAGCCGACTAGAGACATGGCGCAGCAGCCTGACGAACGTGCTGGCCGTCATCCGTGCCCAAAAAGAGGAGTTCGTGCGCGAGAAGGAGGCTGAGTTGACCGGTTCAGGTGTTCAGAATGGTCAGGGATACCGACCTGATAGGAGACAGCGCAATGCACCTGAGCGCCAACAGCAGCAATCGATCGAGGTCGAGTAGAGGATCTTGCAGATGATTGATGGAAAAGCGTTTGCTACGATCATGGTTGGCTTGCATTGAGCGCGGCTGGCGTCAGGCGTGTGTGTTGCTGGCTATGCGTTGGAAGGATAGAGCATGATGTGATGCGTTTGATGGATGGGACAGCGTGTGGTCGGTATGATCATGCGAGCGGCGCAGGTAATGCGTATAAGACTTCTGCCCTTTCCTCCCTGAACTTGATTTCTTTCTTCAACATCAAACACTTTTGATAAGCTTTGGACTAACACTGTCGGTCCAGCGCGATGCATACTTCCATCTTACTGTCGGCGACTGTGCTGATAGTCAGCAATGTTGGCACCCTTGCCAGCCCACTCGACCGTGAGGCGGGGACAATCGATCCGGCATTGCTCAGTATACAACCGGGCTCTGACCAGCAGTCGAGTTCTAGCCAACAGACCGGGGTGCAGGCTGGCAATTCCGACTATATACGCAAAGCCGAAGATAACGGCAGGAATCAAGCGAATGCATGGCTCTTTGCGCAGAGCATCGATGAACTGGAAGTAATGCTCGACAAGTATATGAAGCATCACGATGGCAGGATGCAGAAGTGGCAGCGCACCGTAAGCTCAAGGCGGGTCAAAGACGAGTGGACTTGTACGGACACCACTCGATCACCAGGTATGTGAAGAAGAGCGCGCCATGTCCCTCACGCTCTGCGCTAAACTCGATGCCAACGCTATCGATGACCGATGATAGCTGACAGTGTCATCGTTGAAGGTAATTTCAACGGCTTCGAGGAGTCTTTGTCGCATCTTCGAATCGATCCGCCCGCAGGCCTGACCCTTAGACCTCTTGACATTCCTCAGCCTTCGACCTCGATGTACCCAGACGGCCCGTGGGTCAGGATGAAGGCTGTCCAGAATAAGCCGTACAAAGCATTCAGGGATGCACACTGGGAGCCAGATGTGGTCCGGACAAGGCTTAACTCGGTTACCACGAGAACTCCGTTTGAGGTACGTACACCCAGCACGTAGATGCAGGATCGATGTCTTCTGAAGGCATACTGATGACGATAACAGGCCACGGAAATGGCTTATGAGAATGCGTACAATATCGTGGACGGTATCTTGATCCTCCAGTCGGTACGAAAGCCACAGCATGGGATCGACAGGACAGACCTACAACTTCCTCAACCTCACACCTGGGGCGAATTATCCATGCACATCTGGAAGGAGTTGCGGAAAGGGGTTGACGCCCAGGGCGCTTACGGGACGTTCTGCAAGATTGAAGTCGGGGATCAAGGCCAACCCAAACACAACCCCCTGGCAAAGTTCCGGCCGTACGGCGATGAGTCGCAAATACTACGAATCGAGCACAAGTCAACAATGTTTCACTACCCCCATCATCTGAACTACATCATTGTCCCGGATGTCAGTCCAACTACCCAGATCAACAAAGCCCTCCACCTGATTATCAAAGACTGCCTCCTGTCTCGGGACGTCAGACAGATTCCAACCATGGAGAACAGGGAATCCTTTGGGGTCGGACATTGGTGAGATATCCCTTACAACAAACACATGTTGCACATCACTGACTGCTTACAGGTGCTTCTATGCCCTCCTTGGCGCCGGCAACGAACGTATAGCCCTGATGCTGGCACAGCATCGAGACCCGTCAGCCCTCTATTTGGGCCACAAGTTCATTCAGTCGATCTCTATCTTCAAGCCCGCCGAGAAACAGTTCCCCAGCCTGCTCTTCTCCATCGCGGACTGGAGTGACGCGGCGACCGTGGCGAAGGACTTGACTGAGACGGTTTGGCGCTCAGCTGTGGCCAGTGGAGGAAAGTATAAGCCTGTGAGCAAGGAATGCGACTCAGCTCTCCACTTGTAGCAGGAATGGTGGATGCTCTTGATGGTGGCAAGGACTCCGGGCTGGGTCGGGGAGATGGGGGATAGGACGGACTGTTTTATTTTCTACTATGGAGTTGGGGTCACTGGAATGGTGTGGAGGTGATGTATCTTTACAGGGCATGTGACATTGAGCCGTGATATGACAGGGTCAAATCATGCCCTTGGGAGTGGGCATCGTGTACTATCAGTATGGCTAGTCGTAGTACACAAATCGATAGTAACACGGCACAGCAGCGCCGTGTCATGACTGGGGCAGCCATCCACTAGCCTGAGTCACAGCACCGTCCACTCAAGCAGCTGGCTCCATCTCACGGTGTACATGTCCACTAGTGTAACCTGAAGCCGTCAAACTGCTGGGGTGCTGCATCATCCTCGACACCATAGAGGAATTCCAGCATGGACACCAGCGAGGGCCGATAGAACAATTTAAACCATGTTTGGTGTCCTCAACAGTTACCTCACTTTCTCAAACCAAATCATCCCCTTCTTCCGGCCCTCCCTATTCAGACTCTCCTGTGCATCCCTTACCATCTCCAGCTCCATTTCAGCGCCAAGCCACTCGACCTCCCCATCAAGCCCATACTCGAAGATCGCCTTGCTTATAAAAGCGACGACCAATGCCATCTCATTTCTACACTCCAGCACCCTACTAACCGAAGCTTTGGCGTTGTGGGTAGATCTCTTACAGCCTTCCACATCATCGTCGTCGCCGTGCAGATTCACCGCCTGTACATAAAAGGTGGAGAAGGTGTCGTGGGACAAGGCGAAGGCATTCGACCAGAGTCTCGGCGAGGGTTCGGCGAGGAGCATGATTTTGCTGGAGGCTGTAGATGAAGCAAGAAGTGTTTGGTGCAGGGTGAAGTCTGGTGCGGCCTCTTTCTTGTCGAGTAGGAAGCTAATGTTGAGGACACCGTAGGCTGGGTGAGAGTACAGTCCGACGTAATCGTGGATGTTGCCCGGTAGTGGTCGTGACTCAGCTTTTGTAGCTTTCGACAAAGGCTCAGTGTCCTGTTGAGCAGCCACATTAGCCCTCTCGATGTCCCTGGTCGCACCGGGCACCATCATCTCCTTCTTCGCCTCCAGCAATCCATCACTCTCCAAGCTCTCCAAACTCTCGACATCCACCTTCTCCAACCCTGTCAACACCTCCAAAAACAACTTCGTCCCAGCCACCGCAGCCTCCTCACTCCACGAATTGCAAACACTCACAAACCCCAACCTCAACTCCGGCACCAAGAACACATCCGTCAAGAACCCAGGCACGCCACCACCATGAGTGATAACATTATACGGTCCAGCCCTTGCCAAAAGCCAGCCTAGGGCATACGTTATTGGCGCGCCAGAGCTCCTGTACTCACTCGGGAGAACGATCCTGGGCGTCGTCACGTCTGCGAAGAGGCTGGTTGTGATGGGGTTTGTCTTGTTGACGAAGCTCGGTCCGGCAGCGTTGAGGAGAGCCTTGATCCATAAGGCGTAGTCGTTGACCGAGGAGATGATGGCGCCTGCGCCAGCTACGGGGATGATGTTGTAGTACTTTCCCGGGATGTAGTAAGCGTCTCCATGCCAGAAATACCCTCTCGCGAGATTCTTCTTAGCAGTATCGCTACATGCTGCGAAAGCTGTTGAGCGCATGCCGAGAGGCTCCCAGATCCAGGTTCGGAGAACATCTTCAAGGCTATGACCAGTGTGCTTCTCGATCATAGCACCAGCAGTTCCGTACATCAGATTACAGTACTGCCACCGTGTCCGTGGCTCAGCTGTCATGGGTAAGTACCGCATCCGTCTGACATTCTCGATGACAGAAGCGTTGCCCCAACCGTACGCATAGTCGTGGCGTGGCAGGCCGGAGCGATGAGAAAGGGCATCTTCGAGAGTTGTGTGGGATGATTCGTACTCTTTGCTCAAAGCGAAGTCGGGTGCTAAAAGTTCGGACATGGAAGCGGACCATCTGAGGTCTGGGAACTGGGTCTCGTTTTGAACCATCATACCCGCTGCAGCCGCTACAAAGGCTTTCGTCGTACTGCCGGTGTAGTACAGAGTGTCTGCCGTGGCGGGTACATCAGGAAGCTGTTTGAAGCCATAGACCTGGTGTTTATGTTAGTGTGTTGGCCTCGAAATGGAGTGCTGAAGGGGTGGCAGACCTTCGATGCGATCTTATCGCCTTGAACAACCGCTATGCTAATCCCGGGGATGTGTAGTACGTCCAGAAGCTCCTCGGCTTTCTTATCGAATGCCCCATTGAGCGGATCGAACGGGGTTTGCCCAAGCACAGCGTGCACTGTCGTGGTCAGCAATGCTGTCAGCGTCAAAGTCGTGCACATCTTGCTGTGCCGACCAGTGCAGTCTGATCTGGTACTGGAAAGAGTGAGAACAAAGAGACTTATCAGTCTTACTGATATCGGTGCCTGATTCCACCGTCGCGCAGGATCTAGGGTAGCTGCAAGTTCCCTCATCCGAGCTCCATCCTTTGCCAAGTATACAGCTCAATTCGGCATCCTCTTCGTGCCGAAGTGACCATGTCGACCCCGAGCAGTCAACATGGCGATTCGTTACCTGTGTTGGCTGATACCACACCTTACGCAGGCCCGGTCTAATCCACCTCAACCTCACTCTCACTCGGCAAAAAGCACTCGTCCACACAGTCCTCCCCTCCCCATTCACCTCATCGAAAATCTCGTACTCACAATCCCCATGCCCATGCTAATGCACCTCGAGCTAAATGGTTCGAAGCTTCAGTAAAGCTTGTCGTTGCTGTCAGAGAGCCGATGTAGCAGCTAAAGAGAGGCAGTTAATGGCCGCCGACAAGGCAGCTTCGCTCAAATATCATTTCATTGTGTTCATCATGCGTACAATACGCAGAAGGTTCTGATGGTGCTATCTTCCCAATCGTTGCGGGCTTTGCCACCAGACAATGCCATTTCAACATGATCCGAGCCCTACTGCAATGCCCTTCACATGACATGGCTATACACACCTCATGCCTATCTGCACGACGCCATCCTAACGTGCCATGCTAGCTTGCATATTTCTGGGGCTCCCTTGCAGTTGTGATCCTGGACTCTGCACACTATTCCCAACAGCAACGCCACTACCCGAGCTGCCAATGCGCTGCATTTGCGGAGTGTTGCTTCTCGAAGGGGGTCGCTGATTGTTCATGCCAGCTATAGGGTTGCTCGTCGGATTCATGTTGGAGTACTGCAGACTTGGACTGGCAGGCGCCATGCTGGGACTAGCATGATTCACGCTCGGACTTCCGTTCAGTTGTGCGTGGCTGTTGTGAGGGCTGTGCGACTGCATCTGCTGCTGCATCAGCTTACGCTGCTGATATTGCAGGTTTTGAGCATAAAGTTGTTGTTGCGAAGGACTGCTGCCATTGGCTGGTGGACTGATGTTTGCTGTTTGAGCAGTCTCGCCGCCATTCGCGTACGTGCCATTGACGTTCGATGCTTGACCAGTGGGAATCTGTCCGTTGCGCTGGTAAGCTAACTGGCTGTTAGCATACTGCGGCTGCACGACGTTCGATGATGGTGTCGAGATACCAGTGGCAGCGTTGATGGCGGTCTGCCTTGCTTGCGAGGACTGGGACAGCTTTGTCATCTGTTGCGTGGCCATGACTTTGAGGTTTTCCTCGCTGACGCCAGGATTCTGAGCACGAATCTGATTCTGAATAGCGATGATCTGAGGAACGTGGCCAGACGAAAGCTGCCGGGGCATACTTTGTGGGGTTGGAGGCGGAGGCATGCTGGGCGAGGATGCGGACAGCTGTGGATTGCTATTGGTGTGGTTCATGTTCTGAGCCTGTGCACCATTAGCTTGCTGCTGATGATATGCTTGAAGGAGGGCCTGATTTTGTTGAAGCTGTTGGGCAGTGGTCATTGTGCTTCCACCGGGACTGGACATATTACCATTCTGCATCGGGTATTGCTGCTGATTGACGAACTGTGGGTTTCGTCCTTGTGCGCTACCAAGGGTCATTTGCTGCATGTTTGGAGGAGGTGCCATGCCGCCTCGAGCCTGCATTTGAGCTTGTGGTATGCCCTGTGCATTGACCTGAGGAGGTGCCAAGTGCCCATTGCGCTGTGGTGCCATTTGCATTCGTGCTTGCTGCTGGGCTGCGTTCTGGACACCATTTGGTTGCGGTTGACCATTGGGCATCTGTGCTTGCTGAGGCGCTTGACCAGGCCCTGGTGGGCGTTGTTGTTGCCCAGGCGGCATTGGTTGGGCTAGACCTTGAGCCGCTGCTCGCGCTGCTGCGATTTGACGTTGTTGAGCCTCGATCATCTTTTGACGATGCTGTTTCTGCGCTTCGAGGATCTGCATGTCGCGTTCGTGCCGCTTCTTGCTGAACTCTTGTGGCGTCATCTTGACCATCTTCTGCGCAGGCTGGGCTTCCGTCTGCGACTTCCTCTGAGCAGCAGCACGTGCGTTCTCGGCTTGTTTCCAGGCGGCCTGTTCGCGCCTCTTCGCAAGCTTCCTGAAGCCATCGACCATCCACAGATATCTTGTAGATCTGCGCTTCTCGACACGAGTAGGTGTCGTACGCCGTCGAAGAGGTATATGGGTCGGTCCACCGCTCTGCGCTGCTTGCTGTTGGATGTGCGCCACTTGTGCCTGGTAACGCCGCTCAGCAGCCTGCTGACTTTGCTCGAGTCTTTGGAACCAAGTTTTGAAGTAGACTGTCTTGCGCATGTCGGCAGGAAGCGATTCGAGCTCGACCCAACGCTCGAAACATTCCCATGGTGTCCTCCGCTCGGCCGAGCTCTTGTAACGGGTTGGCAATGCCATCTCGTCAGCAATGAGCGACCAGTTGAATGAGTACTCTTTGGCAAGCTTTCTAAGCTTCTGGTCGTCCTCCCAGATCCACTGTGAGCCACTGCGATATTCGTAGAAGGATATCGTCGGCATGATGAACTCAGATGGTGGCCTAAACACATTGTTGGAATGTAGGCGATCGCGGATAGCCTTGTTGTCGGGGTGGAAGAGAGCACACTCGACGTCTTCCGCAGGCAGATGATCTGCATCACGCAGCCGCTTGCTCGCCGGTTCTTCACCCACTATCTCCGCTTCATCCTCGTAGTCATAACGACTTCGCTTGCGAGGAGGTGCGGGTGCTTTGGGCAGAATCTTGCCACTAACGAATTTCGACACCGATGTCACAGGTTCTGGCTGATGCTTCAGTTCGCGATCCAAAAGGCCAGTCTTTGGTAATGCAGCAAGCGCCTTTGGAAGTTTGCCAGACTTCTGCAGTTCTTCTATAGCGTCTGCCAACTCCGGAGCCACGACTAGGGTCCTTGGCAGAGGAGTAGTCGATCGCGGAGTTGGTGGCGAAATGTCGTCTTCGGGTGCAGAATCACCTCCTTGCTCCAGATCTGGCACATCGGCATCGGGTTCAGACTTCTTCGCATGCTTGGCCTTCGTCTTGATTTGCAGCTGCGCACGCTGTTCTGGGTCGGCGTTCACCCACTCGGCGCATCGTTGCGCTAGCCACGCACAAACGCTCCTCTTCATCTTCCTTTCGGCTTTGAAGTCCTTGCGCATCCACTTCATCTCTTGCATCATGTGATCGAGATGACAGACAGGCTGTTCAGGCTCTTTCATCTTTTCCATTTGACGAAGCGACCACTTGTTGGCATTTTGGAGCTGATAGATTCTGCGGAGCATCCGGAAGTCAAGTCGTTCATGGATGGCGGTAAAGTGATCTTCAGTTGACAGAGCTTTGGGTACCATCTTAATGAGATCACCCAATGTTCTAGTCCCAGAGTTCTGGGCCTCATGAGCTTGAATCCTGAAAAGCGATTCGAGATAGTCCCGTTCTGGATCTCCTGATGCACCTTTCAACGTCTGCAGCTGCTCGAGCGCAGACGTGGACGTAACAGGTGTCCGATGCGGTAGACTTGCTTGAGAAAGTTGTCGTAGCATGGCTGGCGTGAAAGTATTCTCTTGTGGATGGCGCACACTCATTGGGGAGACCGGCACTGACGATGAAGCCTCTTTGCGACGGCTCGCTGACTGTTCCGGGGGAGGCGACTGTATGTGACCAAGGATCTCTGAGACAGACTTTTGACGCATCGCGCCAGATGAGACTCGTGTTGTCATTCCGCCGCGTCTAGCTGAAGCTGATGTGGAAGAGGACGTCTGCGCGGTGGCGATTGCTGCCTCAGCAGGCTGTGTTGGTCCGAGAGGTGGCTGTGATGTTTTCCTTCGCGCGACAGCGATAGTATCGCCATGATCCTGTGCCGTAGACTGCTGGACAGCAGTTGTCC
The DNA here is from genome assembly GCF_020509005.1 of Fulvia fulva. NCBI lineage: Eukaryota > Fungi > Ascomycota > Dothideomycetes > Mycosphaerellales > Mycosphaerellaceae > Fulvia > Fulvia fulva. Next base: position 3,128,837 of record NC_063021.1, read on the forward strand.
TCACTTCTGGCTCACCTGACTGATTATCACGAGCTGAGTCGGCAGAGGGTTTAGCATCCGCATCGATCTCTGCCACGGCCTGCTCGGCCTCGGTAGATTCACGGCCATCTTTATTGTCTGGCTCGGGCCCACCAACAGCCTCTCTCGCTGCACGTTCTTCGGCTTCACGTGCAGCAGCTTCGCGTTCTTCCCATCTGAGTTGCTCATCGGGTGTTTCTGCCACGTCGCCTAGCGCCTGCTTGCGAGCGATCTCCTTTTGTGCCTCGAGGATGCGATCGTGCTCCTCTTTCGCTCGTTGTTCTTCGGCCGATGGTTGAAGGTCCTTCGGGGGAGGAATCTCAACCTGCTCGCCCTCAGACTCGGGAGAAGTATCGGGCGAGTCTTGAGGTGGTCGAGGCGTCGAAGTAGAGTAAGGACCAACGGTAGATGATGGAGACGAGGCAAGCTCGTTGTGGGGTGCGGCAAGACGTTGCGATGATCTGGACTCGGTCTCAGACTGCCTCCTCTGCTCCAGATCGGCCTCACGCTCGCGCAACTTCTGTTCCTGCACCTCTTCAGAAGGAAGATGCACGACCTTTGCTGGTTTCGAAGGCACTTCGTCGTTCACTAGTTGCTGTACTGAGCTCGATAGATTGGCCTGCTCCTCGAGTTGAGGTGGTGCTACCTTTGCCGGCGCGATGTCGCGCTCGTCCACAGCAGAGGCTTCCCTCGAAGCATGAGCTGGCAGAGCAATTGAAGGTGATGTTCCTGGGGGTGGTTCCGTGCCTAATTGGCCCGCGGTGTGGATGTTGGGCGTAGCAGCGTCTGGAAGAGAAGCATTGGGATCCAGGAAACCAGCTGTAGCGCTTGCATCGGCAGAAACAGAAGATTGCGCCTGGTCAGTAGGTTTGACTGGCAATGACGAAGGGTTTGCCGCATGTATGGAAGCGTCCTGTTGTGTTGGTGCTGTTGTGGCGGGTGGTGGTGGCAGCAGTACAAGCTGGCCTATGTCGAACGTTTGGCCGCTACAACATGTTAAATGTGCTCAATGCCAGAAACACGAGCGATACATACTTTGCGATGTCATTCTGCTGAAGAAAAGCGAGTTCCTCGTTGGAGACATGCTCCAAGTCGATCGCTTTGCTGAGGAATGTGTCGATGTTTACATCCTTGTCGACGGTAGCGAAGGCGCGGTACAGTGCTAGCAGCTCGGTCGCATGTTTTGAAGCCAGGCCACTGCGAGCATCAATCGTTAGCATCGCGACCATTTGACGGCCAAAAAACTCGCAACAAAACGTGCGACCGTGATCTCGCGCTCGAGAAACATGGTCATGCAGGCGGTAAGGATTATACAGCGAAGGGGACGTACGTCAACTCATGTTTCCGCTCGAGCAAGACGTCGCGTCGCAGCAAATCGCCGACCAGCGACATGTGATTGTGTCAATTCTGGCGTGCTGCATCTGTCGTTCGATGCAGATGCGCGTGGGTTATTCTGCGATGGAGTGGTGGGAATTGTTGATGGAATGCTGTCGCACCGTCGTCGGCTGTCGCGTTCTGTCTTGTTGGGCGATGCAGTGACTGATGTCGCGATGCTCTCCGCTGCTGGCCGTCGGCAAACTTGGCTCCGTCTTTGGGTTCGTTCGGCTAGCTGCTCTCGCGCTAGTGATAATTTCGAGCAGACTTCAATGTTCCTGTCGGGGAGACCCAACGCCAGCAACTGATAAGTACAACCTGAGTACAACATCGCAATATGGCCACGACGTCTGGAAAGAGAAAGCGCGCAGACGGTGCTACGCAACTGCTGCCTGCGAAGCAGCAGGCGACCGCTGCCGCTGCGGCACAGCACAAGTCCTCCACAAAACAGAGCTCCAACAAGCCGACATCCAAGGCAGACATATCTGCAAGGACGAACGGGAGCCATGCCCACGACCAGAACAACTTCCATGTGCAGATAGTAACCGGATCATACGAACGAGTTCTCCATGGTATCTCGGCCACCATCCCACCAAAACAGCTTCAACGACAAACCGAAACATCCAATGCAGCAGGCACAGAGACGCCATCAACCACAGAAGGCATCACATTCTCAGATACATTCCTCTTCGCCGCCCACGAATCTGCAATCCGCTGCCTCGCCATCTCCCCACCCACAGACGAGTCTGACAAACGCTACCTCGCCACTGGAGATTCCGGCCACCGCATCAACGTCTACACCCTATCAACCGCCCCTCCCACCCTATCCTCAAACCCCAAACTCCCCTCCCTCTCCGGCACAACCATAACAGAAAACCGCCGCAACCGCAACCTCGGCTCCCTAAACATCCACGAACGCGCCATCACCCGCCTCCAATACCCAACCAAAACCAAACTCTTCTCCGCCGCCGAAGACGCCACCATCCAAATCACGCGAACCAAAGACTGGACCACCCTCGAAAGCATCAAAGCCCCAATCCCCAAACCTATCGGCCGCCCTAGTGGAGATACTGCCGCGCCGGGTGAAGTTCCAGCGGGCGTGAACGATTTCGCCATTCATCCGTCCCAGAAGGTTATGCTCAGTGTAGGCAAGGGCGAGAAATGTCTCCGACTGTGGAACCTCATGACGGGCAAAAAAGCTGGTGTGCTGAACTTCGACCGCGAGCTTCTATCGCAGGCTAATGAAGGTCGCTTCGCGAGTGGGGACGGGAGGAGAGTTTTATGGGAGGAACCTGCGGATCCTGAGGCGGAGGCGGATCTCAACTTTGTTGTTGGGTTGGAGAGGGCTGCGGCGCTGTATGGAGTGGACTCGAAGCCGAAGGCTGTGATTAAGGCCACACCTTCGACGAAGTTCCATGAGATGCGGTTCCTGACGCTGCCAAGCTCTGCTGGAAGTATTCTGGCTGTCTCGACCGAGGACGGAAGGATCTTGTTCTTCGATGTTGGCGCGATAGGGAACGGGGAGGACGGGAAACTGCCTCTGGTGCCCTGTGTCGCGCAATTGGGAGGCACTGCTGCGGGGATTGTTGGGAGAATCAAGGACTTTGACATCGTGCCACTTCCGAAGACAGAGGCGGGTGAGCATAGGTGGTTGTTCGTGACGGGGAGCAGTGATGGGTCGATTCGGTTGTGGAACGTATTCGAAGATGAGGTCTCGAACAGTACTGGCAAGGCAGATTCTGCTCCCAGGCAAGCTGGGACCGCGATTGCAGCGCAGAAGACGGACGCGAGAATTACGTGTCTTGGCGCGTTCATGCTAGATGGCAAAGTCAGCGATGCGACAAGTGATGCGACCGAGGCGTTAGCAGGTGCAGATCTTGAGGATGGGCCAGAAGAGGAGGATTCAGATGACAGTGACTCTGAGTAGTAGCATTTATAGCTTACTATGGTATCTCGTCTCTGAGCGTGGCCTTTAGCCTAGCATACCGAGTCGTCTTCTCGTGCTGCTCATGATATCTTTTCTCTTCCCAAACCTCATCGTATGCAAAGCACAACTTCAGCACCTCTTGCGTGGGTGAAGTACCTTCAGTTCCTGCTTTAACAGTATACCCTGCCAAAACACCCCCTCCAACCTTCCTACCCAACCTCGTCCACCGAGTCCGCCCGTGTCATCCTACTCCACAAACTCCCCCCCAGCCCACCCCCTCTTCTTCACCCCCAACTCCACCGCCGCAGCGCCCCAATCCTCCCCATGATTATGTCCCTTCCCCGCTTCATCAATCCCCGCCCTCTCCAACCCTTGCTCCTCTGTCAACAGCGTCAACAACCCAAAAATCACCGGACACCCCGTATCCATCTGCACCTTCATCAACGCATGGCTCACCGCATCACTGATATACTCAAAATGCATCGTGCTCCCCTTGATCAGGGCGCCAATACTTATCACCGCATCAAACGACCTCGTAGACGGGGGGTCTTTGTCTTTCTTACCCTCGAGGGACAGATCGGCGGTGGAGGAGGAGAGGAGGTCCGTAGCGGATTGGAGGAGCACGCCGGCGCGGGTTTGCTGTGTTTGCCCGGCTTGGATCATTTGCTGCGTTGCGTAGGGGAGTTCGTAGGAGCCGGGCACGGATTGGAGGATTATGTTTTCGTCCTTGACACCGGCGGCTGTGAGGGATTTCTTGGTGCCGGCGATGAGGGCGTCGATGATTTTGGTGTTCCAGCGGGCGTGGATTATGCCGATGCGGAGGTTGGAGCCTGGGAGGTGTTAGATGGTGTGGAGGGAGGGGTGGGAGGAGGAATTGTGGTACCGTCGTAGGCTTTGGCTTCGCCGGGGCCTTTGAGGGTTGTCATGGTGGATGTAGTGATGGTTTGGTGGTGCGTAGAGCTGTTTGGTAAGGGAATTGTTATGTTGTGTCGTGTTATGATATGAGTCCCTGAGAGCTGTCCTTATTGATTGAGCTTCGACAAAGCACCCCGCCAATGATCGAATCTTGGCGCAACGTCTGATGCAAGGTACAGGGGTCTCAAGGAAAGTCTCTCTGGAGGGGTCGATCAACAACAACCTGCTCTCATCAACATCAACATCAATCAATCACTCCATTCCGTCAAATCTGCGTTTTCGACGATAAGCATCATGTTGGCGAGCCTCGAGCTGTACTTCCGAAGAGTTGCGCTATCACAGTAGCTACTATCGACAGGTCCTTCCGGATGGATCCCTACTTCGCCTTCCTAGGTACACAATTCCAACGACACATCTTTTGATTGAGGCATTGATCCAGGTCGTGGGAACCGCACCTATCGAGCGATAGTGAGACGTTTGATAAGGACAGAAGACTTCCCAACATGATCTCTCCGGTGCCTTATAGATGCCCAGATCTGCGCTCTGTTGTTGAAATGACTTTTGTCCCAAGTGTACAGGTGGAACACGCGGCTACACAACACGCGAAACACAGCTCCACTGGCAGAATGGAGCGTGCTTAAATGAGCGGTCCAGTGCACTGAGGTCTATTCATGACAAAGAAGCTCCGATCTATGATTCGCACCACTCGTTATGCGACAATCCAAGCTGCGACCATCTCACGAAGTTTTGTCTCGATCGGGATTGAACTCAAGCTACCTCATCCTGGCTGACACAATGCTTCGTTCAAGTTCCGCAAATCACTTGTATCGAGTAGCCACATCCGGTTGTTAGAAGCAATCGGCGACTGGAAAGACAACATCAAGCTTACCCTAACAGCATGGGACTTCGCCACCTGCTCAGCTTAGGCATGTTGGGCTCGCATCTGGGTTGTGCAGGAGATCAGGGCTGGTCTGTAAAACATCAGGACAATCTTTTGTGGGAGAACCATCATATCATGGTGGGCGCACGAAATGGTCGAAGACTTGCGCGCGAGCACTGCCACGATAGAGGACTACTTTCCTTCACGCATCCCGCCATACGACCCAAGATTTACCTTGATATGGTGCTCGATCACAGTCCTTGTTAGCAGTCTCTGACTGTACGGACCTCTTCCTGCGGTTCTGGACCTGCGGTCCTAAAATGGAGTGTGGTACAGACGTAAAAGTACCGTCTAGTGAAGGCGTGTAGACACCGAGCACTATCATTTCACATGCTACATTAATCCCGCGAACCTTTATTGCCCATGGTCACCGTCCGCTTGCCCCATACGTTTCCTTGTATCCATGTCGTGTGGCTGCTACTAACACAACCCATCGGTACCTAATCCCAGTCAGCCTTTGCTTGACATGTGATGTACAGTGAGTAGGACACCTACACTTTGACGCCTCATATTCATCGACACCGATTGAGAGCAAACAGGCAAGGAGTGCGGCTATTGCTGTTATCATACACATCCAAGCCAGGCCTTCGTTATTCAAACATACCTTGAGCCCCTGGTACATAGGCTGCAGCGCATGAAGCGCCAGTCTCTGCGAGAACGGTGACGCAAATCTCAAGTCGTTTACAACCCGCACACCAACCGAGCCGGTGGCCCAGTACCTCGATATGAAGGTTTTCACAAAGAGAGGATTGTGGAGAGGAGTTGACGTCTTCTTTCATTTCTGGAGCCGATAGACCCGTGGATTTTTCCACATCTGGAGCTGATAGATCCGTGGATTTTTCCACATCTGGAGCTGATAGATCCGTGGATCCTTCCATTTCTGGAGCTGATAGATCCGTGTATCCTGCAGGGTCGGTCGGCATCGTGTTACCAACGGCAAGGAAAGCCAGCTGGATGGCGAGGAGGGAGACAATAGATGATCGCATAATTGCTGCGGTTGTCGATCTGCGGAGTGAGAGAAGCGTAAAGATTGCAAGCTGTACAGACTTGGTGATGGAAGAAGTGAAGAGACAAAGTGGAGGGCGAGCGAGGAGTTTATATATGCTATCGAACTTCTATAGATCGCTGATCTCTATCTACCGTGATGTCTAGTTGTCCATTGATCTCCAGCATGCCGGTAGATGCTCTGCTCTCACTAGGATATCACTCCAACATATTCATTGCTAGCCTCTTGACACTGTGATGTCCAGTCGTCCATCCCACGTGCGTATAGCTGTCCTACTTGTTATACCGTAATATTTATTAACATGCCCGTAGATGTCTTGCTCTCACTAGGATATCAATCCAACATGTTTATTGCTAGCTTCTAGGTACCGTAATGTCTAGTCGTCTATCCTACGTGCGTATAGCTGTCCTACCTGTTATACCGTAATTTCATTGCTAGCTTCTAGGTACCGTAATGTCTAGTCGTCCATCCGACATGCCGCTAGATCTTTTGCTCTTACTGGGACATTGATCCAAGATGTTTATCGCGAGCCTCTGGGCACCGTGATGTCTAACATCTACTAGGGTCATGACTCATGATTCATCTCGATCTCGAATCGCGACTACCTAGTATGACGCAAGCGTGCCAGCAAATACGCCGTCCGGACTGCGAACTTAAACTGATCGTGAGAGGACCCCAGTCTCTAGGGGCACTACCATCGGACACCACCCTCGGCTACTCAGCTCGGATGTTGACGCGCTTAATAAGGGTGTTGTATCTATCTACCTATACGCTGAATTAACACTAAATTCTCAGGCGCTTTACGATAGGTATATATAATATGGAAATAATTATATCTATATTTATATAACGTTATACTATAGTACTAATATTAAGGTTATAAAGCTAAAGCTATACTTAGTAAGATTATTAGAATCCTACTACTTTATTCTATACTAAGACATCCTAAACTCTAATTCCTTACTAAGTAGCTTAGTAATACTATATCTAATACTAACTTATTCTCGTACTAGTAATACTATAACTACTTATATATATATTATATATAAGACGGCAATTATAGAGCTTATTTAGACTAATATTATATTTTTATATCGTTAAAATCGATTGTATAGTAACCGACTTCTATTAATCCGAGTATATAAGTCCCGGGGCCGTAATCTAAGCTCTTCCTTACCGTAGAATAGAGCCTCTTTTGACTTCTTCTTAATCGATAGTAGTAGATTTAACGGCTTAGATAATATAATAGGCCTACTAATACTAGTTACGTACGAAGGCTATAGTAAGGGTATACTATATCTACTATAGTAGCTAAGAGCTACTATTAATAATACTATATAACGTACTTTACTACCGAGCGGGCTATACTACCGAGCGGGCTATACTACTAAGCGGGCTACTTTTACTAAGAGCTATACTACTTCTATAGATATAGCTATATAACTACTATTATAGCGTATATTGTCTTCAAACGAGGCCAAACTGACCTTGGCTATCTAGGCTACGAAACGCGACGCGATAATTACGAATCGACTTGCTATAAAGGTATATAACGCGTCTCGAACTATACTAGGGTATCGATTAAATAGACGACCTCCTCGGGGTGACTACGAGCCTAATTCGAAGAAGCTTATAGAGCTAGAAGAGAGGGTGATACTTAAGTATATACTCGAGCTAGATCTTAGAGGTTTTCCGCTATTAAAGGCTAGTATACGAGCAATAGCCGATTTATTACTATAAGAGAAGGGTCTTAAGCCCGCTAGTCTTAATTAGACAGACAGGTTTATTAGGCGGTATTGTGAGCTAAAAGTTCGTATAATACGTAGATACGATCGTTAGCAAGCCCTAATAGAAGATCTAGACGTTATCAAGAAGTAGTTCTTACTTATACGTAATATAAAGGAGAAGTATAGTATCCTTAACTAGGACACCTATAACTTCGACGAGACAGGGCTTATAATAGGTGTTATTACACCTTAGAGCGTCGTTACGGGTTCAGAAAGGCGTAGTAGAAAGAGGAAGGTCGTTTAATAGGGCAATAGAGAATAGGTAATAGTAATTAAGACTATCTATATAGACGGAATAGCGCTCCTACCCTACGTTATCCTTATAGGCAAACAGCACATTAGTACCTAGTACTAAGACGACAACTAAGGTCTAGACTAGACAATCGGGCTAATAGAGAACGGCTAGACTAACAATAAGTTCGGTATACGATAGCTAGAGCATTTCTAGATGTATACTATAGCTCGTACGACTAGGGCATAGAGACTACTTATTATCGATAGCTACAAGAGCTATAACTCGAAGGCATTCTAGAATCTGTATAAGGAATACAAGATCTTGGCCCTATATATACCATCGCACGCCTCGGACTTACTCTAGCTATTAGATATAGGTTGCTATTTACCTTTGAAGAAGGTATACGGTGCTTAGCTCTTAGGCTTAGCACGCTAGCGCATTACTTATATCGATAAAGTAGAGTTCCTACGCGCCTTCCGGGCAGCCTATAACGCTATATTTAGACAGGAGAACATCCTATCGAGCTTCAGAGGCGCTAGTTTAGTCCCATTCAATCTATAGGTAGTGATAGACAAGCTTAATGTCAAGCTACGTACGCTAACCCCTCTAGCTCCGGACTCTACCCCTTAGGAGTCGAAGACACTACGAACTACAAAAGAATTCGACTCTTAATCGGTACTAGTAACGAACAAAATGCGTACCCGGGCAGGTTCATCGCTAAACTCGTTATAGGAAGGGGTATATTAGCTTATAAAAGGGAGTAGAGAGATAGCGTATTAGATAGCTCTTATACGAAGCGAGATTAGTAAGCTACGTAAGTCTAACGAGGCCCTTATATAGCGAAAAGCACGAAAGCGCAAGTACATTCAGTCTAGAGGGTCTCTAACCTTTGATAAGGCGTCGTAATTAATACCTCTAGAGGATACTAGGAGGTAGGAAGTGAGTAGAGAGTCGCTAGATAGTGTTTGGCTAGTACTAAGGCTACGACGCTATAAGCGATATAGCAAGTCGGGGCATAACGTACGCACCTATTAAGTAGACTTACTAGATAGTAAAGAATCTAAAGAGGAATTATCCTCCTAGTAACGATTCTATAGGATGTTGTCGTATTAAGATACCGTAGTAATTAGAGTAGAAGTAGTATAGTTCTTAGTAAAAGTAGCCCGCTCGGTAGTATAGCCCGCTCGGTAGTAAAGCACGTTATATTAATAGTAGTTTTATCAATAGTAGTATAGACTAGTACCCTCTCTAACTAATACTAATTCGTAGGTAGATAAGTATAGTCGGTCGTAGGGCTATTAATAGCGGGCTTATATAACGAGATACTATACGTAGGTAGGTACCGGTAGGTAGTAGTTTAGCGGAATACAATATTCTAAGAGGAGGGTAAAGATAGCGTAAAGTACGTATAAAATATAAGTACTCGTATAGGTAGTAACTATCTTATCGTCGTAGCGGTAGTAGTAATCTATATTATTATTATTAGATACCTCCCTCTTTACTACCGCTCCCTTCTTCTATACTAAGAAATAAAGTTTAAGCTTTTTATAGCCCCCCGGCTAAAGCCGGCTAAAGGTAGCCTAGAATATATACCGCTATCTACGCTTTATTTCTTCCCTTACTTTATAAGTATATCCCGTAGACTTATTTACCGGGTACCCTTAATACGCTAATAGTATATAGAAATATAGAAGGAAAGTACTAAATAAGAGATTACGGCTAAAATTACTTACCTATAGGATTAACCCGGGTTAATCCTATCCTCTCTCTCTCTCCCTCTCTATACTAAGTCGTTTTTCCCTCCTGCCCCCCTTAAGACTCCTCCGCTAATCTCGGCTAGTTCTCGTTCTTCTTAGTTAGTATATCTATACTCTTATTCGGCTTTAGGAGGTTATTAAAGTTTATACCTATCCTAAAGAACAACTTCTTAGCCGGGTAGCTATATCTCTTATAACTCTTCTATCTTATATATCTAATCTTCGCTATAGAAATAGCCTTCTCTTAACTATTACGGATTATATTCTAGAAACTACTATTACGGATTATAAAGAGAGCGGTTATATAGTTATAGAAGAAGAAGGATACCTCGGGGTCGTCCTATTAACGCTATATAATAATAGCCTCCTATAAGACGTTATAGAATTAGTAGCGGACAGTATACGGAGCTTTAAATTTAACCTCTCTATATAGATTACGAAGACCTAATACTATAGCTAGAGGTACGGTATAATTACGGTGAGCGGTAGTAATATCTATCTAACTACCGGCCTTCTCTATCTCGAGGCTCTCTCTCTTAATATAAGTATACTATAGAAATAGATTACGACGACGCTTACTACTACCCGGGGCGCTATACGGAAGGTACGGTATACTAATACGGAAATCTCCTACGCCGTAGATCTACTACTCCTACTACGTACTAAAATCTTTAAGGTCCTTATCGGTAAGTAGGTAGTTAGTAATCTTTTCTACCTTTATAGCGCTTTACTTACTACGGCGATCTACGACTATTCTATACTACTCGTCCTAGATCTCGGGACGATAGAATTTCTTAATAATAGAGGTCGAGTTCTTACCTTACTTTATAGTAAGTACGATAGAGCCCTAGATTATATTCTTTCCGCCTATAGTCTCGTTTATAGTTATAATATTATTATCGATATATCTAAAGCTATTCTTACTAAAGTTTAGTTCTAGCTTAGTACGCTCGGGGTACTAATCCTTTATATAGTACGGGTAGGATATAAGATAGATTGTATAATCGGGGCGTAGATGTACGTAAGCGAAGTAGTAGGTAAGGTCGGTACGTATAAGCTACTAGACGATACTAAATACTATATTACGGCCCTATCTCTAATTAGATCGGTCGTTAATACGGCGGCTATACTACTCGTAGATAGAGAATTCTCTATTAATAAGGAGACCGAGCTCGCTATTAAGGACCTAGTCGAAGGCCTTAGGTAGTACTACGGTACCCTCGCTACGGAACTCGTAGTAAAGCTTAATATCAAAACCTAGAGTAGCCTATAACTCCCGTATATTAGACTTACTTAAGAAGTCGGAGATCGCTATAGTAGTAGAGAAGAAACGCTCGGGTCCGAGTTTACTAGTCTAGACCTTAGGGCGACGGCTACTCCTAAAGTACGCCGGGTTATCGAGCTTAAATTAGTATATCTTAAGGAGGTCCGTCGAATAGCGGCCTATAGTAAGGGCTCGATCGGTAAGGGATTAGTTTGTTACTCTACTATTATAGAAGCCGAGGACGCCTCCGAGAAGTAACTTACGATAATAGAAGTATATACGAGTAGTATTTCGCTCGTTCTTATTAAAGTATCTTATTAAATAGGTACGGATTAATAGTAGCGGGGTAGAGTAAGAGATCAATCTTTAACTAACTAATAGTACAAGTATATAGCAATATATTAGGAACTAATATATTGATTATATTAGATATCTATCTAAGTTAAAGGGGAGAGAAGGTATCTCCCTATAAGCTAAGTCATTATAGATGTCTTAGGCTACTAGATCACTTCCTAATTGTTAACTCCCTTTAAGATACTATATCTTAATATATCTCTTCTTATTACCTATATTACGGAGGTACTTATAAAGAATATCGTATTACTCCTAGTTAGTATAGACGTCGAGCTTCAAGTTAGTAATAGTAAGATATCGCTTAATAACCTTAGTATCGTAGCTCTTATAGTAACTACGACCTTTATTATAGCTATTATTACTTAGCGGGTCCGAGTAGCGGGAGGTAGCTTATAAGTCGCGCGAGTATATAGACGGGGTAGATTAGTTTAATCGGTATAAGGTATTTAAGTCGGCGCGCTATTTCGACCCTCGTATTAGACGTATAGATATAACGGGGGTACTATCCTAAGTAGCTATCTCCTATATAATACCCGGTACGGGCCCCGGTATAGAACGTATAATTTCTTTACCCTTACTTATCGTAGGAGGTATTAGTAGGTTATCTTATACCTCCTTTTCTTAAGTAAAGGAGAGGGTTACGCTTAGGTTATATCTACTTAGATAATTAAGGCAAATCGTAAGGAAGTTACTCTTAGGAATAAGCCGGTTCTCGGCTATAATATTCCGGACCTTCGGATTATTAATATTAAGGGCCTTAATCTTCGTAAGTTTCTTCTTATCCTCGATAGTATTATAGTCGTATATAATAAGCTTAGGGATATTATAAATACCGGACGTCGAGTAGGTAATTCTTTAGAGAATCGCCCGGGTAAGGAGGGTATCGACCTCGCTAAACCTCTTATACTTACTAATAAAGGCGTTAAACTTCTAATAACTATTTAGTATACTTAAGATTTTGTCTAAGATTGTATCCCTTACTAGGTCGCTCGGCTAGTACGTATTAAGTAAGTTTACGGCCTTATTAAAGCGCTTCTTTATATTCTTTACCTCGGTTAGAGCCGTCGAGAATCAAGGAGTATTGTCGTAGTTACCGCGTACGCCCTTCTTAGTTATAAGATCTACGGCGCGGTTACTAAGTTCTTTTACGAGAGCCTCGTTAAGGTCTTAATAGGTATAGAAGAACTTAGCTACGAATTAGTTAATACCGTTAATAAGAAAGGCCTATTCGTACTTCTAATACTCTCGGGATACGTACTTAGTAAACGCGGCGATAACGTCGCGGACGCGTCCCTTTTATAGAGCGGTAGAGAGTTCTTAAGGAAGGGTATAGTTATATAGAAGCGATATATCGTATTAGCGTTTATTAATAATAAGGGAGGACTCGGTACTAAGTCTATTATTAAATACGCTATAGGTAGCGAGTATACGCGTAATCTAGTTACTCTCGTTATCTCGCTAGATCTCGATAGTAGCCTCGCGCTCGCGTTATAGAGGAGCGCTTCTCTTATCTACTTGACTAGAGGACCGAGTAGTATATTTACTAGGAGGAGGGTTATTCTTATTAGATATATTATCTTTATCGAGTATTAGTAGTAAGTGTATAGATATAGTATATATTAGTAGGACTAGAGGTAGTTAGTAGAGGTATATAATATACTATAGAGGGTTTAGGCTAAATAGTAAGAAGTCTTAAGTAGGTAAGGAGCGGGAGTATCCGCTTACTACCTACTCGTAAAGTTTATATTTACCGTAAATTACGGTATTATATAGAAGTATATCAAAGCGAGCGCCTACGCGGGCATTTACTTATAATATATAATTTACTTATAAGATTTCTTAGTATTATATACAAATCTCCTCCCCGTACGAGTATACTATCCCTCTCTATATAGCTAAGCGTACGCGAAGATATTTCGAGGTCGCTCGCAAAGACGTATCTAAAGGAATACGTATATAGCGGGAGGGGTACGCCCTATATAGTAGGATTAACCTAGGTTAATCCTATAGATAAGGGCGTCGGGACCCTTATATATACATAACTACTTCCTTGTAGTTAAGATCGTTAAATCGAACGGATATAAAATAAGTTAGTTATATAAGAGGTATCGTTTCCGGCCGTAAATCGTAAGGTTATAAGCGCGGGTAGCCGGACGTATTTCTCGTCTTTTATAATTATACCGGCGTATTATTAGGGATATTATCCTCCTCCTTAGCGTATAACTAATAGTACCTATACTAGCTCTCGGAAATTAGTCTTATAACCCCGTTATTGAAAATAGGGCGGCGCGTCCTATCGCTACCGCGTTATGTCGAGGTCGTAGCGTTAGGCGGTCGCGCTATATCTTAGCGAGAGATTTCTTCGGTATTGTCCTTACTATTAGTATTATCTAGGATAGGCCGTACCTTATATATTTCGCGTCTCTTAAACGGTAGGACCTTCTTTAATAGGCGGTACGTAAAGGGGCTCTCTATCTATATACTATTAAGTTCCTCTAGCTAATAGGAGTATAGGGGGCCAATATCTTCTCTATCTTATATTATAGGAGGTAGCTCCTCTTTAGTTCGTATACGAATACGAAAAGGTCCTCGCTACTAATAGTATATTTTCTTTAATCTATCCTTCTCGATAATCCCTTTCTATATTAAGACGAGAAATCCGACCTTATATTCCTCCGTATCGACGTCCCTCGTTATATTATAGTATTCCTTTACCTTCTTCTTTAGGTGTACCCGTCTCCTCTATACTTCTTCTGATACCTAGTAGACGACTTCGTTACTACGCGTAAAGTTAGAGGAGCGTCTCTCTATCGCGTACCGTACTCTAGTTAATATTTCGGAAGCTTAGGTATCGCGCCTTAATAGAGAGGATTATATTATATCCGAATATAAGAGTAGCGGGCGTCTATCTAGTAGACGTATATAATAATAATAATAAATTTATAATATCTATCTAGCTCCTAAATAGTCTACGAGGCTAGGGGCTATTAAGGAAGAGAGAGGAGAAAACCGTCGTACGGAGTAAAACCCTCTTCGGCTTCGGGGGTTAGTAAGTTCTCTCTATTACTTATCGGTCGATACGTTATACTAGAAGCGGTAAGCTCTTAAGCGGTTAGCCGCCCTAGAGTATTAATCTACCTAGTACTAAGAGAAAGTATTAGTAGCTAACCGACTCGCCTACTATTAGCCGGTCGCCCGTTAGGCGGAGCTTAAGTCGCTAAACCGCTAACTTGTTAGTCGCTCTAGGTTAGTCCTCCCTTTATAGCTACTATCGCGGTCGGGGTCATCGCGGGCTATAGTCTACTCGCTCGCGGGGTCGTTAGTACTATCGTCGGTACCCTACTAAATTAGTAGGCCGGACGCCCTCGTAGGCTTCCTAGAGTTCTTCCTCCTAGGCTACCTCTCCCGCCCTAACTACTATCTTATTCGCTATTTAGAACTATTAGAGTAAGCTAGTCCGTATTACTATCCTCGCCGCCGCTCGTATCCCGTACGCTATATTTATTATATACTAGAAGTTCGTTACCCTAGTTTCGAGGCGTATTACCTACCGGGCTTCTACGAGGCGCGGGTAGAATAGTACGATATATTTTAGCGTTTAGACGCGTCCGTACTTATATAGATTACTATCGATATCTAGTACCTTACGGTAGTATAGGTAGTCCTTAAAGCCGATATCTTCTAAGCGGAGTAGTATTACGACTATAGCCTACGGGCGGGTAAGGGCTCGGAAGAGTATTACTCGATTTCGGCTAACGGGTCCCGTCTTCGCTACTACCTCGTCCTCTCTACGATACGTTCGTCGCCGTAGTAGTTACCCGTTTAGGTACCTTTCGCCTTTTTCCTAGCGCTCGTTCTAGATCCTCTATATATATCCGCGGACCGCGTCTACCGTAGCTTTCCGGTTTTTATGTCTCTATTCCGCTCCTATTACGGGTATACTACTAGCTCGGCTCTATGCCTAGAACTTTATTCTAGGGGTCTATTATACTTCGGGCCGCCGCTATAGCTATAGCTATATTCGTACCCTCCCTCTACGCGCTACCGGTCGAAGGCGTATCGTAATTACCTAGTACGCCGCGCGGATATTACTCTCTACCTTACTATTTACCGTCTATAGCGTATAGCTTATAGCGAGCTATCGGAGGTAGAGGTCTAGTAGCGCGATCTACGTATCCGTATCTAGGACCTACGTTAGTATAGTACGGTATACCCCTATTACTTTACGGAGGTATTCGGTCTATACGTTTTAGATCTATTTAAGCTAGCTAGTCGCGTAGGATAGATACTAGACTAGCGCCTTAAAGGTAATTACTAGCCGGACGATAGACCTATATAGCTAGCGTACCTTTATAAAGGCTATACCCTACGTAGAGGCCGCGAGACGTATAACTAAGGCCTTATTCTAGTCTCTACGCTACCGGAGTTACTTTAGGTAGGCGTACTACCGGAGCTATATATCTACTTAGAATCCTAGGACCCCGATAGATAGCTACGGAGTAATCTAGCTTCCGCCGGTTCCGGCCTTAATAGTAGCCTAGAGGTTATACTTCTTCGGAGTCCTCGTAAGGTAGATTATCTAGTACTTTTCGGGTACGAAGACCGCCCGTACCGCTCTATCTAGTCGTTATATATCTTAAGCGCCGCTTCGAATTAGCGATAGTTAGTTTTAGTTAAGTCGCGATATATTAGGATATTCGTATTGTCGATAAAGCCTATATAGGAGTTAGTACCGCCGGCGCTACCTCTAAGTAGCGGTAGGAGTATAGAGGCGAAGAAGAGGAAGAGGATCGGGGAGAGCGAAGAGCTCTACGGGATTCCCGTTTCCGTAGGCCGTATATAGGGTTTACGCTACTCCCTAAGGATAAGCTTCGTAGATCGGTTAGTAAGGAAGGACTAGACGAACCCGACGAGCTAACTAGGTATACCTTTTGCCCGGAGGTTATAAAGTAGCCTAGTATAGGAGACCTTATCGAACGCCTCTAAGATATTAAGTAATAGTAGAGTAGCGACCTATTATCGGCGTATTACCTATATTATATAGACCTACTCCGTAACGAGTTCTAGGGCCGTTATAGTAGACCGCTCTAGCCGGGCTCCTATCTACTCGGCCGGGAGGAGCTAGTACTCCTCGGCTAGCTTAGAGATACGGTCGGCCGCGATACGCTCTAGCGCCTTCCCGACCGTACTTAGTAGGGCTATCGGGCGGTAGGCCTTCCCGACGTCGTATCTAGCCTTACCCTCCTTACGGAGGACGACTATACTCGAGTACCGGAAAGGAGTCGGTACGTAGAACTACCGGAGGTATATCGTAAATAGCCCCGCGAGGTATAGGCCGAGCGTCTAGCGGTAGTATTTAAGGAATCGGTTCGGGATCTTATCCGGTCTAGGGGTCTTATCTAGTAGCGCTACTTTTAGTACTATTAGTACCTCCGCCTCTATTACCTCTTAGCTAGTCTCGAGCTCTATTAGGTATATAAAGCCCTCGATATCGTCGAGCCGAGCCGTAACTAGAGGAGGGAAGAACGCTTCTACTAATACGTCGGCTCTACCTTACTAGGTTTCCTAGAGAATCCCTTATCTATTATAGATAGGCGGGAATTATAGTAGTAGCGGCGGCGTCCCCGGCTTTCTCGTACGCGCCTACTTAGCGAGCTTCTAGATCTTACTCTAGTCTCCTATAGCTTCCCTAACGGCGTCGCGCTACGCGATATTACCCTAGCGCCGGATAATCCTACCTTTCTCGTTATCTAACCGGCGGTATTAGGCGTATATAGCGTCCTATTTCGTCTCCTTCTACTAGCCTCTCGCCGCTACCGTAGAGCGGACTATATCTACGTATTTCTATAACTAGGCTAGCGACGCGTACTTAGAGGGTCGGGCTTAGGGAATTATATTCCGGATAACTCCCGCGATATACTACTATAGGTTCTCTACTACCGCGTCGAGTTCCGCTTCTAAGTAGAGGGGTATTAGCGGTAGGAGGGCCGTTATTTGTTCCTTTAGGGTCTTATTAACCTCCTTCTAGTCTATACGCTTCTACTAGGGCCGCGGTTCGGGGACTAGTAGCGCTTATAGGTATACTATATCGAACGTTGTATAGATAGCTAGGTAGTCTAGGTAACTAGTATCGAGTTCTAGGTCCGTATTAGAGAAGACTATCCGCTAGGCTAACTATTAGGTCGTAAAGGTTAGGTTAAGCGTTTAGCTCGTATTTTACTATTAGTACGTAACTATATCTACTAGGAGTACTAGGTTAAGGCCGGATACTTCTATTAGGCCGATAAGTATATTAGCGGTAGTATAGGCCGAGAGTACGCTATCCCCTCCCTATCTCGGGTAGTAGAGGTTAAGGTTACCGACTAAGATATATATATCGGCGTCCTCCTAGAGGGCTCCTTAGAGCTAGTAGAGAGTAGTCGACTAGCTATCGTCTTCTATCGAGCCCGGTATAGAGTACTAGTTCTAGGCGTTATAGATAGCTACTATTTCACGTCGGTAAGGCGTAGCGGTAGCGAAGCTACGTCGCTAGAGTAGGTATAGGTCGTCTACGTTATTATCGCGATTTCTTTACTTACGTAGAAGTAGACCTACGCTACCGGCTAGTTACCTTTAGGGACTACGAGGTAGTATCTTAGGTCTCCGAGTATCGTCTTCCCGTTCGTCTACTATTCCTAGATAGCGACTACGTAGTATCGGCTAGGGTATAGGAGGCTAAGTAGTAACTTATAGGCCTTATCCTTACTCTTATTAGCGTTATACTATATAATAGTTAGTTAGATAAGCGTATTATTTATAGTTAGACTATTATATTAGCTATAGTTCTCCGTTCTATCTCCGCGGTTAGGCCGCTACCGCTATCGGAGCTACTAGTATAGGTACTTTACCTCCGTAAGGACGGAATATCGTTATATCGAGGCGCGTCTATCTAGAGGCCTAGGCCCGGGGGTCGGTAAGTACTAGTTAACCTACTCCGTATACTAGGCGTCTATCGCCGTTCGGTCGCCTCTTCTTACCTACTTCTATAACTAGCTAGAAACCGTCGGTATCGATCCTTAGTCGGTATAATACGGTCGCTATTTCTCCTCCTACTATTATACGCCTAGACGCGCTCCTACCGCCTACTCCGCCGCCTACCTCTTTACTCTATACCTACCTATCTACGCCTTATAGCCTCTACCGTAGTTAGCGTACTTACTTATCTCGGGTTAGGGGTAGTCGCGGGTATTATACGCTATCGCGTAGTAGCCGTACTAGGTCTCCCGTCGGTAGTATTTTATAGTATATCCGAATCCCTAGTACCGGAAGTACTAGGTTACTATATAGGTATAGTTATACTTCTCTACGTAGTAGTACGAGTAGGCGAGGACTAGTCCCTTTAGTAGACGTATATATTATAGTCTATTTGGCCTATATAACGGTAGAGACGTATTTCCTCTATATAGTCGTAAACCCGTTCGATAATTTAGATAGAGCGGCGAGGATAGGTTTATACCCTACCTCGATTTAAATATTCGAGTATAGATTATAGGGTAAGATCTTAACCCTTTTTATATCTATACTAAGAAGAAGGGTCTCGACCTCTCTGTAATAGTTCTTTACGTTATCTAGTACGACCTTATATAGGTAGCCGTATCTATAGAATATATCTTTATAAAGGAAGTCCGAAATTTTTATAGATATAATCCCTTTCGACCCGTAGATAACCGCTTTTATCTCGACCTATATAGTAACGACTTCTCTCGCTATAAGGAGGGCTCCTCTAGAGGTAATATATACCGGATCGGCAACCTACCTTTCTCTAACGACTATTCATAATAACGGGCGTAGTTCTACGGCTCGGGGGTAGCTATTTCTAAAGTAGTATAGTAGGTACGCCTTATAATATCGAGCGTATACTTTATATATACCCTTCTACTACTATCTTTAGCTAAGCTTCTAGAAATAGTAGTCCGTAGAGCGATACCCCTAACTTTCGTACGTACTCTATACGAGCTTATCTCGTACTTCTAATTTATTAATTACTCGCTATTATAGTATATTAAATCTAGCTTATCAGTATAGGACTTTATCCTCTATAACGAAGTTATAATTTTTCTTATTATACCTCTAATATTAGGAGAGACTTATACCTTCTAGCCTTCTTCGCTTTTCGACGATATACGTAAATACGCGGACTCGTAACTATACTTATCGGGCGCGGTAAGGATATTCTCATCTCCCTAGCCTTCTCCTATAATTTACTATATAGAGAAGGTAAGACAGAGGATATAATCTATCTCGTCCTCGTATCTCTAGTCGCCCTTAATAGTAGTAAGTTCTTCTTCCGTCGGCTCCTCTTCTATAAACTCTATACGTAAAAGCGTATCTAGACCGCTATAACGGTACCTAGGAATTTATCGTACCTCGAATATAAATAGACAGATCTAGATAATCCACCTTATAATAGCCGCGTTAGGTAAATCCGACTAACCTCTATTAAGCTAATAGACTAATATATTCGCGTTAATCTTAAGGACGAAATATACTCCGTATAGCTATAGGCAATACTTTCGGAGGGCCTTTAATACGCCGAGACATTCGAGTTTACCTAACTCGTACTTTCTCTCGGCCTTAGACTATAGTCCGCTCTTATATCTATACGGGTGGCGTATCTTCTTATTATAAGGCTTTACCTATATAAGCATATAGCCCTAGTCTATCCCTAACGTATCTACGGTAAGAACGATCTCTCCTACCGTTTTATTATCTAGGGTTATCGGATATTTAAGGGCCTTAAGTATAGAGATGCTTATTAATCGCTTACTAATTTCCGCCTCTACCTTTTTATATTCGTTATCCTATATAAATTCTATATTCTTCCGTATAAGACTAGCGATAATAGATATATTAGGGATCTATACGCGATTATACCCCGTAAGGCTAATCTAAGTTTATACGTTAGTAGTACTCTTAAGGTCTAGCTAGTTAACGACTTGTACGACTATCGTAGGATATAGGTAGCGGCTAGTAGTATTAGTAATATAGCCGACGATCTTTAGCCTTTTATATAAGAGCTACAACTTATACTATAATACGGTTATACCGGCTCTCTTAAGGTCGGCGAGGATAGTATTAAGAGATATTATATATTCTATAATAAATCTCCGAAGACCCGGGTCTACCTTCTCGTTATTATACCGTATCTTAGGTCCCCTTACGGCTACATTATTAAGGAAGGGTCGAGCTCTATATATAAATATATTGTTTATTAAGCTATTATAGTGCCTCCTAGCCTATATAGCTATTCTACGTACTTCTGTCTTACGAAGGGGAAACCGCTCGCGGTAAAAACCCCTCTCCTCTCCTATACTACTATTGTCCGTTATTTGCCTTCCCGCTTTCCTTATAAAGGGTGTACTAGTGTCATAGGCCTGCCCTAATGACTACCTTGTCTATATCCCCTTAGTCTCCCTCCTCTTCTCTATCTACTCCTCCGTCTCGTTAGCTAGTTTAAACTAGGTAAGGTATCCTTATCTTAGGACCTAACGTGCTATCCTCTATACGTCGCTCTTATTCGTAACGATCGACTAGTAGTCGCGTCTAGCTACTCTCGCTCTCTATATACTCCGCCCTTCTACCTACTATAGGTACTGTACGACTATATATTCCGGGTTCTACGACGGGTAGCTATACTTATACGCTAGGTTATCTATATCTAGGACGTTTCTCCTATATAAGTAAGCCCTAAGCCCGATATATTCGGACCGGATTTAGATTATTACGCTTACTTCTACCCTTATAAGGTCGCGGTATAGGAGGTAGTTATGTCTCTAGAAGGTTCGTAGGGCTAGGGGGCCTATTCTCGCTAGCGGGTTACTATTCTATTCCTATTCCTATAGGTAGTAGGCTATCTACTCTACGAGGCTCTAGGACTTTGCCTTGCTCCCCTTCTTTTCCCGGGTTCTTCGTTCCTCCTCCTCCCTCGCTAGCTACTCCGGCGTACCTTATACTTTCCTAAAAATCCGTAGGTCGTCCCGCTTCTAACTCCTCCTTACGTACGGTCCTATATATAGCCGGCTATATCTCTATACGACTCGTGCTATCTTATCGTAGATAGTTTACTATACTAGGTACTCTATCGTCTTCGCCGTATATTAGATCCTAATCCCTTAGATATAGTAACAGACAGGTAGTGTCCCGGTTTATATCTCGGCTACTCTCGTCGGTATAGTCCTATACGCTCCGAGAATTCTCCTTAAGTTATCTACTTAAGTTCGATTAAGAGGCTATTCGATATGTCGCGGTACTAGCTTATCGACTCCCCCCGTACCCTAGATTTATACCCCGTAAAGTATTGCTAGTCAAACGATTACTTTATATAGATAGATAGATTTGTTATTCCTCTATTCTAGGACCCTATTCGGCCTATATAGGTATATATCTATTGTTATATATAAAGGGAAACCCGAATAGGTGAAAACCCTTCCTACCCCCGACCTCTCCTTATCTAGATTAGCTTTCCCTCTAAATGTACGTAGTCTATATTACTACCCCGTTAGCACCCGCTCCTAGCCGGTCTCGTCGCGCTACGGCGTATCCTCTCTACCTATACTAGTCCTACTAGGCGGTACTATTCTAGCTAGCCCTTCTCTAGTATCTAGTTCGTAATACGCCGTAGGTCCTTAACGTTATTAAGAAGTGCCCTAATCGTCCGGTTCCTCGCCTTTACTATCTACTCCCCCCTTCCTAGCGACTACCTCGTATAGACGAGGAGTACGTACCGTATATTCTAGGAGTAATAGCCGTAGGGGTAGCTAGTATTTATATATAGTAGAACCTTCCTCTAGAATAGGTACCCCTAGAGGCCGATATGTTTGCTTTGTAGTTAGGTTACTATACTACTCTATATCCTCGTAAGGCGATAGTAGATAAGCTTTAGGGGGTACTTAACCGCGGATTTTGTAGCTAACTATTCCTTAGGTTATCCCGCTAGCTAAGGGCATCTACTATACCCTATAACCTAGTTATTCTACCTCTCTTTCTATAGTTACTCTATAAACGATTTCTTACCCTCCTATTATATTACTAGCTATTTGTCTCTTACTCGGTAGTTCGGCTCGTTTCCGGGTCGAATACCCTTATACGCTAGTACTAATTTACGGGCCCTTACGACTATACTAGCAATGACCTTCTATACTAGGTACTATACCGACTTGCCTAAGTAGGAGGTCCGTAGTCCCTAGATATATAGGTCGATTGGCGGTATAGCGGTCTCGTACTTAAGTATCCTTATTAGTATCGACTTATATACCCCGGTGACCTTCCTTAGGCATTGGTTTTAGATCTTCGCTAGCGGCGCGACGAGTCCCTTCGATAGGTAGGCCCTCTCGCCTAAGGACTATACTTAGCTACTATAGGTAAGGACTAGCCGTATAATAGCCGTATATAGAAGTCGTAACTACTAAAAGTCCGCCCTCTATATAGACGTAGTAAGCCTCTAGTATAATACTATATTCTGTTTAGCTTTCCGTAATATTACCTATATATCCTTCCTCTACCGTAGCGCCGGGCCTACCTATAGTCCGAGGATCCTAAGCTAATTTACCGGGTTAGTCGTATACCCCTATATCTCGATAGAAGCTTATATATTATATAACCGTAGCCGGCGCGTAAAGTGTATTAGATTGTACTTTTCTAGGGTAAGCCGAGCCCTATACCTCCTAGCCTAGTCCTCGTAGATCTTATACTTCTCTACTAGTAGCCTATAGTTCTCCTTAGTCGAGGACGACTACGCTAGGATGTTTATATCGTCTACGAAGCCGCTCGTAGCGGTGTTCTAGGATTCTAGGGCTAGAAGTAGCGTCGCTATAAAGAAGAGGAATAGGATAGATACTGTTAAATAGGTACGAGTTACGTAGTAGTAGAAGATAGCGGATTATACGAAAGACGAAGAAGGACCTAATAGGATAGCGTATATCTATATACAGTATCGCCGGTATTAGTATAGGTGTTTTAGGAGGGACAGCTATACTTAGGACTTGACTAGTAAGCCCTAATTACTAATCCCCCTAAGCACCTAATGTTGACCCTATGACCTGTATATTCTTAATAGATACTAGCGTTAAGCCTTACGGGATTCTAGTATAGACTACTTAAAATAGGCTTTGATACTAGCCGACTAGGATCGACGTACTACGGTTTTAGAGGTAGGACCGTACGAAGTTAATAAGCTACTTAGGGAGTCCTTTCGACCTTAAGATATAGAGTAGCCGCGGGTATAATACGTAGTCGAAGGCTCTCGATATGTCTAGACTAAGTAAGGATGCTACCTTGTCCCTATTCCTATACTAGATAGCCTTTACCTAAGAGGTAATAAGTTCTATCGCGGATAGCGTCGATCGCTATAGGCGCGTACCTATCTAGGTGTCCGGGAGTAGGAAGTACTCCTCTACCGCCTCGGAGAGTCTCGTTATAACTAGCTTCTTAAGCGCCTTCCTAAGAGTATTAAGGAGCGTAATTAGGCGGTACGACTTTACCTACGTATAGTCTTCCTTTTACGGCTTATATAGGACTACTATCGTCGATTATTTAAATACTATTAGGTAGTATCTGGTCTATAGGCAGGCGTTAAAGATCGCTACGACTACTAGGGCTAGTTAATCTCTATACTTCTTTAGTAGCTCGTTTAGGATCCTATCCGGCCCCGGGGCTTTCTTTGCCGGTAACTTCCTAAGTATAGCGGTAATATCTCCCTCGGACATATCCTATTAGACCGATTACTTTATATATTATTCTTACTTTGTCGAAGGTTGCCCCCTACGGTGACTTAGTAAGACGTGTTATTAATGCCTCGTTTACTTATACCCTATTCTAGGCCTTCTTAATCTATAGGTTCTAGCTTAGCTTCGGGTCTAGCTAGATTCCTAGTACTCGGAGTTCGGGGGAGGGCTACGTCTCGTATCCCTAGATTATTATAGTTGCCTATATATTGTAGTAGGTCCTCGCTTTACTGAAGTAGATTAGCTAGTATTTCTCTAGGGCAAAACGGACGCCGTAGCGTCTAGCCTAGTCCTCGTATACTCTATGTCTCTCCGTAAGTAGTCTATAGTTTTCCTCCGTTATCGCGGACTAGGCTAGGATATTTATATCGTCTACGAAGCCTAACGCCAAAGTCTAAGGGGACGTAAGTAAGGGGATAAGGTCGGCTATAAAGATTAGGAATAGGATCGGGGATAGCGTAGATCCTTAGGGGATTCCGGTCTCTACGTATACCCTTTCGGATTTATACCTCCCGAAGACTATTCTTATAGTCCTCTCTTTAAGGAAGGAGTAAATAAATTTCGTAGCCTTTATAGGGACTCCTTTCTATCGGAGTATATAGAGTAGTCTTTCGTAGGAGACGTTATTTAATACTCCGGAGATGTCTAGGAAGAGTAGCGATACTATTCTATCCCGTCTATAGTACTAGAGGGTTTAGATCTATTTGGTTATTAGTTCTATTACTATAAGGGTTAAGCGGTTACTTCTCCCTCCTATCTATATCTCCGGGAGGATATTGTTCTCCTCGACTAGTTTTATAAGTCTCTAGGCTACTACCTTCTCTAGGATCTTCCCTACTATATTTAGGAGCGTAATCGGTCTATATAACTTAAGCCTATTATAGTCTTTCTTCTATAGCTTCCGGATAACTACTATTAGGGAGTCTCTATACGGCTTCGGATAGTAGCCTTTCCGTAGATAAGTAGTAAAGAGCTTAGCTAGGCTCGGGGCGATTTCCTCTTTATATTCCTTTAGTAGGAGGTTTAGGATTTTGTCGGGCCCTAGGGCCTTTTTTCCCTTAAGCTGTCCTATTACGGCCTTAACCTCGCCTAGCTAGACTGTCTAGTATATATCTAGTAGTTCCGGGTACGACGTGCCTACTATATCCGTTAGGTCCGCGTCGACTTATATTAAGAAGAAGTAGTCCGTAAACGCCTTCGCTTTTACCTCCGGCGTTAACCTTAGCGTTCCCGTTATATCGACTATAGGCGGGAAGTAAGGCGTCTTCTCGGTCCCTCTGGCTCTCGCCTACCTCGCTAGTCGCTATATCTAGTTAGGATTCTCTATTACGAGCCCGACCGTCGTTCTCTAGTCTAGCTATTTATCCCGACGTACCTAGGCTTTCTTAGCTTAGCTAGCCCTTTAGTATACGTCCTATATTACTTATATATACTCCTTCGTCTACTCTCGTCTAGCCCTCCTCGCCTCCTTTACCCTTCCCGCGTACGCCGGAGTCTAGAATAGCTTCTATCTTTAAGAAGGTCGAATATAGGGTATATACCGACGAGCTATCCTCTATACGACTATCGTTATCCGTTCGGCTTCCTTATCGAGCTCGGCTTCTTATTCTACTTCTATTCCCGCTTCTAGTCCCGTATTTGCTCTATTATTATATAGTCGTACCGCTAGTTCGTCTCGGATTTCCTCCTACGGGGCCTTCTTCTAGTTTAGGCGTAGCTCCGCTATAGGTTCCTCCTCGACTCCTACCTCGATTGTTATCTAGATCGAGATATAGTCTAATCCTACTTCGAGCGAGAGGTTCGGGCGGTACTTATCTAGTCTCGTTACTAGCCCTCTTAAGAGAAAGTATAGGTCGATCGTACTTACGCTTAATCTCGCCTTCTACGTCTCTATACCCTTTAGGGTCGCTAGTTCTATATCGCGGCTTGCGGTAATTTCTAGTAACTTACCTCCTAGGTATACGTATAGGAGGGTAAAGGCTAGACCCTATTACGGGTAGTAAAGGTTAAAGTTGCCTACTAGGACTTAGTATATATCCCCTTATTTAAGTATCCGGTCTAGCGTAGCTAGGGTTCCTAGGTCTCTACTCGTTCGTCCTTATAGAGTAGGGTTATAGACGTTATAGATTCGGACGGTTCCCTAGCCTATTGCTATTTCGATTGTCGTTATGTCCCCCTAGTAGCCCTCCGGCTATAGTACGACCTTCTATACTTCTATACTAATAGCCTTACTTACGTAGGTATATATTCTTAGGGTATATCCTATACCCCTACCAATTACCGTATAGTATCGTTAGTCGTTATAGGTTACCGGTTTACTTATATATAGATTAGTCTAAGGTTCCTATAGCGCTACGATATAGTACTTTTAGTAGTCGAGTTCTTATAGGAAGTAGAGTTAGACCTTATCTTTGCTCTTATTAACGTTATACTATATAATAGTAAGGTTGTCCTATACTACTATTATAGGCTGACTAGGATAATGTCTATAGGGGTGCTCCGGGCTTAAGTAGTACCTACGGTTATCGTATCTTCCTCTTAGGTTAGTAGGCCTTCGGTCGGTAGGGGTATTCTAAAAATCCGTATCTATCCTATCTCGTTTACCGCCCTATTTAGCCCCCTTAGCCGTCCTAGCGGCGGGTACGTACTCGGTAGGGTGCCTCTTATAGCCTCCTCCGTTCTCTTTCTTTTTACTACCTTAAAGCCTTTATATTAAGCGCTACCTTACTACGGACTAGGATACCTCGCTAGGGTCGTTATTCGTACTTAGTTAGCCTTCCCTTTTACGGCGATCCGGGTTAGGCATTAGCTCGAGTACGCTAGGTATTTCCGGCTATAGTATACGTACCTTACTTCT
Source organism: Fulvia fulva (assembly GCF_020509005.1). Taxonomy (NCBI): domain Eukaryota; kingdom Fungi; phylum Ascomycota; class Dothideomycetes; order Mycosphaerellales; family Mycosphaerellaceae; genus Fulvia; species Fulvia fulva. The sequence goes on from NC_063021.1 coordinate 3,156,032, forward strand.
TCTCGTAGGCATTACTTTCCCTAGTATAGGCCTACGTAGTATAGGTACTTCGGGGTCTTCTCCGTATATTTCGGGGCGATATGTCCGTACTATTAGTAGTTAAAGTATTAGAGTACTCTATAGCTACTCTAGTAGATTTTCGTAGTAAGACGTTTATAGTTCTAGTATAGTCCTTTATCTAGGACAAGGTTTACTTATTCTATATTTGCTATCTAGACGATTAATAAGGAGTATATCTTTATTAGTTCGACGCTCCTATATAGCTAGACGGCCTTAGAGAAGCGTACTCCTAGGTATATACTCTAGTTCTATATTTATAGCTAGGGGAGGTCATTTTCGACCTTAAAGGTTCTAGGGACCCTATAGACTATTACTATAGATTGTTAGTAGGAGACCTTTGCTAACTTTACTACTTTAGTTATCTATTCCTTATATGTCTCGAGTCTTTATCGGTCTGTCTCCTATACGGTAAAAAGCCTTACTACCCCCCTTAGCTCTACCTTCGCTCCTACGATCTCCTTCCGGCCGATTCTATCTACGAGCTCCTTACTTATAAGGCCCTCGAGTTCCCTTTTCTCCTCCGGGTCGGTAACGTAGACTCGGATCGCGTTATTAGTCCTCTAGTGCTAGGCCGGATAGTATCCCGCGGCAATTATAGCCTACGTAGGGTTCTTCTATTATATTACGTACTATATAGTCTAGTAGATTGTTCTTAGGGTCTAGTATTCGAGTGCCTTAAGTATACTAGGGAGCTACGCGATTATATTCTTATATACTCGGGCTAGGTGTTTGTCTTCGTCTAGTATTACCTAGGCTTCTTTATACAATTCTGTCTACGCGGAGGGGCCGGGGGCGGCTAGGGTTCGTTATACTTTTCCTAGGCCCTTAGCTTGTTATCGTTAGCCGTTGTCTTACTATTGCTAGGTTAGTTATTAGCTAAGCTATTAATAGGTTAGTTACTACTAGCTAGGTTCCTATATTACTTCCCCGTTTATAGAGATTTAGGTGTCCCTCGTAAGCTACCTAATGCTCGCGAGTTAGGCTTAGGATCTAGTCTCTATATCGCTATACTTTAGCTACGGCTAAGGTTAGAAGTTGCCTAAATAGGCAATCTACCTCCGCGGCTCCGTAATTTTAGGGACCTATTAGATAGGAGGTAGATTCCTATTTTCTAGTCGCTTTCCGTAGCAATTACGTAGCCGCTAGTATAGGCGCGCTACTCTTGTTCTCGTTAGGTAATAGCCTTAATAGGCGCTTTCGAATAGTACGTCGTACAAGGTCGGCCTATAGAAAATGCTAACGATATTATATAGTAAGGATACTATCTCTACCGCCGAGTTATATAGGAATATTAAAAAGATCGGTCTCTTTAGTATACTAGACGACTTTATAATAGTATCTAGCCCTTAGATAGTTACTAAGCTTAGGACTAGTAAAGGTTAGCCTAAAGCCTTACTTAATAAGAGATCTAAAGTTAATATTATTAGCCCGAAGATAGTATATAAGTTTAGCTTACCTATTGTACCTAGTACCTACCTATCCTTCCGAGGAGCGGGCGGAAGAGTAAAGTCTAAGAGAGTAATTTTAGAGCTTAATACCTAGGAATTTGGTATATAATACTAGATCGATATAACGTGCTTTACTACTAAGCGGGCTATACTACCAAGCGGGCCACTTTTACTAAGAACTATACTACTTCTATAGATATAGCTATATAACTACTACTATAGCGTATATTGTCTTTAAACGAGGCTAAACTAACCTTAGCTATCTAGGCTATAAAACGCGACGCGATAATTACAAATCGTCTTACTATAAAGGTATATAACGCGTCTCGAACTATACTAGGGTATCGATTGAATAGACGACCTCCTCGGGGTGACTACGAGCCTAATTCGAAGAAGCTTATAGAGCTAGAAGAGAGGGTGATACTTAAGTATATACTCGAGCTAGATCTTAGAGGTTTTCCGCTATTAAAGGCTAGTATACGAGCAATAGCCGATTTATTACTATAAGAGAAGGGTCTTAAGCCCGCTAGTCTTAATTAGACAGACAGGTTTATTAGGCGGTATTGTGAGCTAAAAGTTCGTATAATACGTAGATACGATCGTTAGCAAGCCCTAATAGAAGATCTAGACGTTATCAAGAAGTAGTTCTTACTTATACGTAATATAAAGGAGAAGTATAGTATCCTTAACTAGGACACCTATAACTTCGACGAGACAGGGCTTATAATAGGTGTTATTACATCTTAGAGCGTCGTTACGGGTTCAGAAAGGCGTAGTAGAAAGAGGAAGGTCGTTTAATAGGGCAATAGAGAATAGGTAATAGTAATTAAGACTATCTATATAGACGGAATAGCGCTCCTACCCTACGTTATCCTTATAGGCAAACAGCACATTAGTACCTAGTACTAAGACGACAACTAAGGTCTAGACTAGACAATCGGGCTAATAGAGAACGGCTAGACTAACAATAAGTTCGGTATACGATAGCTAGAGCATTTCTAGATGTATACTATAGCTCGTACGACTAGGGCATAGAGACTACTTATTATCGATAGCTACAAGAGCTATAACTCGAAGGCATTCTAGAATCTGTATAAGGAATACAAGATCTTGGCCCTATATATACCATCGCACGCCTCGGACTTACTCTAGCTATTAGATATAGGTTGCTATTTACCTTTGAAGAAGGTATACGGTGCTTAGCTCTTAGGCTTAGCACGCTAGCGCATTACTTATATCGATAAAGTAGAGTTCCTACGCGCCTTCCGGGCAGCCTATAACGCTATATTTAGACAGGAGAACATCCTATCGAGCTTCAGAGGCGCTAGTTTAGTCCCATTCAATCTATAGGTAGTGATAGACAAGCTTAATGTCAAGCTACGTACGCTAACCCCTCTAGCTCCGGACTCTACCCCTTAGGAGTCGAAGACACTACGAACTACAAAAGAATTCGACTCTTAATCGGTACTAGTAACGAACAAAATGCGTACCCGGGCAGGTTCATCGCTAAACTCGTTATAGGAAGGGGTATATTAGCTTATAAAAGGGAGTAGAGAGATAGCGTATTAGATAGCTCTTATACGAAGCGAGATTAGTAAGCTACGTAAGTCTAACGAGGCCCTTATATAGCGAAAAGCACGAAAGCGCAAGTACATTCAGTCTAGAGGGTCTCTAACCTTTGATAAGGCGTCGTAATTAATACCTCTAGAGGATACTAGGAGGTAGGAAGTGAGTAGAGAGTCGCTAGATAGTGTTTGGCTAGTACTAAGGCTACGACGCTATAAGTAATATAGCGAGTCGGGGTATAACGTACGTACCTATTAAGTAGACTTACTAGATAGCGAAGAATCTAAAGAGGAATTGTCCTCCTAGTAACGATTCTATAGGATGTCGTCGTGTTAAGATACCGTCGTAATTAAAGTAGAAGTAGTATAGTTCTTAGCAAAAGTAGCCTACTCGGTAGTATAGCCCGCTCGGTAGTAAAGCACGTTATTCGTCTCCGCTAATCTAGATTTGCCTACGATCCTTAGCCGCCCTTAGTATAGAAAGGTAAGACTAATAGGCCGTAACTATAATAATAGATTATAGGAGGGAGCGATTACTAGTAGGAAGGGAGAAAGTATAATATTTACGGCTATTATAGGTACTAATAAGTATAAGACTCTTTAAGAACTTCTATAGTCTTTGGAAAAAGCAAACGCGAGTTAATTTACGGTAGTTAGCCCGCTATAAATATTAGAAGTCCGGTTTTAAAGTAAGTCCGATTTTCGAGTCTAGTCGGGAAAACCTTAGTAGATTATTTACCGGTCCCGGGACTAGTAAATAGGTTAGGAGTAAAGTATTCTAATTATATAGCGTATTAATATCGATAAGAAGGTATAATAAAGCTAAACCTAAAGCCTATAGATATAACTATCTTCGACTACTTTAAGAACTACTATAGTACCGTATTATAATAAAGAGAAGACTTCCTTAACCTTAGCCTATATTCGAAGAAGTTACTAGAACTACTTAGAGAACGCTAATACTTAAGCGCTAAGGTAACTACTAACGCTCTAGAAGAGTAAGTTATTATAAATATATACTCCGTATAGAGCGACTAGTATTCTAAGATCCTAAAATAGAGTTAGACTAATACGTAGGCTTAGAAACGAGGTATAGAGTTATATAGACCCGGTATTAGGATACCGTATATATTTACTATATATAAGCGGAAAGCTAATAAGAAAAGACCTATTAATACGAGCGTTTACGAGAGACCTTAGTCGAAAGTAGATAGTAATATAAATTAGAAGCGGAAGGCCCTTTACTAGGAATCTCTAATACTAGTAGAGTAAGGTCCGTTCGATAGGAAGTATGTTATTAAGAAGTTCTCTAGTATCGAGCGCGGCTCGAGAATTATACCTAAAAGGCTCGCTAGTATTAAGGTTAGTATTACTCTCTCGGCCGAGGAAAGATAGCTATTTAATAAAATGCTCTTTAACCGAGAAGGTGTCCTAGCGTAGGATTTTAGCTATATACTGTAGATTAGTTATAATATTATACCTCTTTAGAAGATTACGATAGTTCCGTATAAACTATAGTAGGCGAGGAATATTTAGTTATACCTAAGCTTACGAGCGATTATAGAATAGATAATCCGCGCTCGAATTAAGAATAGAATTGTTAAGTATAGTTAAGGTACTTATACGAATACTTAGTTCTTAGTAGTAAAGAAGGTCGAGCCGAATAGCGAGGCTATACTATATAGATTAATTAACTCCGCTATACTCTTAAACGAGGTAACAATAAGGGATACGAATATTTCTCTATATACGGACGGGTTTTCGGAAGACTTTACTAGCTATCGAGTAGCCTCTTTAGTAGGCTTATGTTTAGAATACGACTAGATTACGCTTAATAAAATTAGCCGAGATTTAACTACCTTTATAACTCCTCTTAGACTTATACGATATACTACGCTACTATAAGGTATAATACACTTAGTTACTTAGTTCGTACGGGTAGTAACTAAGGTATTAATAGACTATATTTCTTACTAAGTAAAACTATTTCTTAATAATATCGGCGTAAAGGGTCCTACTAAAGATTACAGTAACGCTAAGGTAGAGCCTAGCCTTTAATAATAGGTCGTAGAATATATTATATCCCTTAATCTTATTCTTATAGACCTAGAGAGGACCGGAGCGGTAGTCGTAGAGGAGAAGTCTTAGTAGCTTTATAAGACACTAAATATCGTAGGATATATTACTAGCCCGAGCGGCCGCTATCTAGATCCTAAGGTAGTAGCTAAGATCTAAAACTAGCTAACCCTAAAGTACGTAAAGGACGTTCGAGCTTATATTAGGATCTATATTTACTTCCGAATTTAGGTCCTCTAGTTCGTAATCGTCTCTCGGCTAATAAATGAGCTTTTAAGGAAGGACGTCGAGTTTATCTAGACTAAGAATAAGTAGTTCTCAAAAGAGAATCTAGTAAGGTTCTTAGTAATAATACCGGCGTAAGTAACTATCTCCTACGCCCTAGGAGCTAGTAGGATCTTCGTTTCTATTAACGCGAGTAGGATTAGGTAGGATTATATAATATCGTAGGAGTTACTAGATAATACTCGACGGAGATATCCGGTAAGGTACGAGAGCGGTACCTAGAACGTAAACGAGGCTAAGTACAATATAGAAAGCGGGAGTACCTTAGAGTACTAAAAGGCCTTAAGAAGGTATAGCGCTATCTTATAGGAGTAGACTTTATTCTCGAAGTTAATACTAAAACGTTAGTATAGTAGTTCGGCTAGTATCCGATATCCTAAACTCTATAATAGTAAAGTAGGTTACTTTAATCCGGCTATTTACCTTTAAAGTAAGGTATATTAATAGAAAGAAGTACTCCGGACCGGATATACTTTCTTATAAACCGTCTATAGCTAAAGAGCTTACGGAACCTAATAAGAATAATAATAATATAATTAACGATAAATTCTTTCGTTACGCCGAGCTAGTTAATACTTTCCCCGTTATTCTAGAGCATAAACGACTCCTCGAACCCTAGTATAGTAATAATTCCGAGCTTATAGCTTATATTCTAGAATATCGAATACGACCGGAAGAGGTTACTTAGGCTAAGTATCAAAACCTCGTTAAGAAGAGTCCTTAGTACTACTTAAGAGATAAGCTCTTATTTTATTAGCGGCGACGGAGTATACTAATATAGCTAGTAGTAGACGATAATAACGCTTAGAAAGAGATCGTAATATACTATTATAAAAAGTATAGTTACCGGAGTACCGAGCTAGTATATAACCTTATTTTTAGTTAGTATTACTAGAAGGGCTACTTCTCTAATATATCGAATTAGGTAAGGACTTATACTCCTTATAACTTTCTCGAAGGTAACTAGAGAGTAGAGGAGATATACTTATCGACTTAGTAGGTAGTAGGAGAAAGATAGTACTACGATCCCGTCTATATATAGAAACGGGTACCTCCTTATTACCTAGGAAGCTCTAAGTAGATAGATCGAGACGAAGGTCGTATAGAAGCCTCCGAATTCGCGGGTAATTACTAAGTTCTTATAAGAGATAGTATTTAGCCGGTATAGATACTCCTATAAGATTATACTTAATAACGCTAGTATTAACGAAGAGGAAGTAGAGAGGATACTTATTAGTATAGATATTAAGTATATCCAGATCCTACCCTACTACCCGTAATTAAATATAACTATAGAGGTAGAATATCGACCTATCCTAGCTATATTAGCTAAGCTTACTAAGATTATCTATAAGTCCTAGAAACGTTAGATTACTACGGTACTTTAGGCTAATAGAACTACAGTATCTAGAATTACGGGTATAACTCCGGCGGAGGTTCTATATAGTTATTATACTATTCTTCTAATCGAGGTAGGTTACCTAATATAGTTAAACTATAAATAGGAATCTGTTAGATCAATAGAGGAGCTATTAGCTATTCGGGCGCGTTAGTTATAAGTAAGGGATATAAGTCTTTAGGAGTTATAGTTATAGAGGACGAGGCTTCGTACCCTAAGTAAGGAGTACTTTAATAGATAGATAGATTTGTTATTCCCCTATTCTAGGACCCTATCCGGCCTATATAGGTATATATCTATTATTATATACAAAGGGAAACCCGAATAGGTAAAAACCCTTCCCGCCCCTAACTACTCCTTATCTAGATTAGCTTTCCCTCTAAACGTACGTAGTCTATATTACTACGCCGTTAGCCCCCGCTCCTAGCCGGTCTCGTCGCGCTACGCCGTGTCCTCTCTTCCTATACTACTCCTACTAGGCGGTACTATTCTAGCTAGCCCTTCTCTAGTATTTAGTTCGTAATACGCCGTAGGTCCTTAGCGTTGTTAAGAAGTGCCCTAATCGTCCGGTTCCTCGCCTTTACCGTCTACTCCCCCCTTCCTAGCGACCACCTCGGATAGACGAGGAGTACGTACCGTACGTTCTAGGAGCGATAGCCGTAGGGGTAGCTAGTATTCGTGTATCCTAGAACCTTCCTCTATAATAGGTACCCCTAGAGGCCGATATGTTTGCTTCGTAGTTAGGTTACTATACTACTCTATACCCTCGTAAGGCGGTAGTAGATAAGCTTCGGGGGGTACTTAACTACGGATTTTGTAGCTGACTATTCCTTAGGTTGTCCCGCTAGCTAAGGGCGTCTACTATACCCTATAACCTAGTTGTTCTACCTCTCTTTCTATAGTTACTCTACAAACAATTTCTTACCTTCCTATTATATTACTAGCTATTCGTCCCTTACCCGGTAGTTCGGCTCGTTTCCGGGTCGAATGCCCTTATACGCTAGTACTAATTCGCGGGCCCTTACGACTATACTAGCGATGACCTTCTATACTAGGTACTATACCGACTTACCTAAGTAGGAGGTCCGTAGTCCCTAGATATATAGGTCGATCGGCGGTATAGCGGTCTCGTACTTAAGCATCCTCGTTAGTGTCGACTTATATACCCCGGTAACCTTCCTTAGGCATTAGTTTTAGATCTTCGCTAGCGGCGCGACGAGTCCCTTCGATAGGTAGGCCCTCTCGCCTAAGGACTATACTTGGCTACTATAGGTAAGTACTAGCCGTATAATAGCCGTATATAGAAGTCGTAACTACCGGAAGTCCGCCCCCTATATAGACGTAGTAAGCCTCTAGTATAATACTATATTCTGTTCAGCTTTCCGTAATATTGCCTATACGTACTTCCTCTACCGTAGCGCCGGGTCTACCTATAGTCCGAGGATTCTAAGCTGATTTGCCGGGTTAGTCGTGTGCCCCTATATCTAGATAGAAGCTTATATATTGTGGAACCGTGGCCGGCGCGTAAAGTGTATTAGATTGTACTTTTCTAGGGCAAACCGAGCCCCGTGCCTCCTAGCCTAGTCCTCGTAGATCTTATGCTTCTCTTCTAGTAGCCTATAGTTCTCCTTAGTCGAGGAAGACTACGCTAGGATGTTTATGTCGTCTACGAAGCCGCTCGTAGCGGTGTTCTAGGATTCTAGGGCTAGGAGTAGCGTCGCTATAAAGAAGAGGAACAGAATAGGTACTAGCGTTAAGCCTTACGGGATTCTAGTATAGACTGCTTAAAATAGGCTTCTATACTAGCCGACTAGGATCGACGTACTACGGTTTTAGAGGTAGGACCGTACGAAGTTAACAAGCCACTTAGGGAGTCCTTTCGACCTTAGGATGTAGAGTAGCCGCGGGTATAATACGTAGTCGAAGGCTCCCGATATGTCTAGGCTAAGTAAGGAAGCCACCTTGTCCCTATTCTTATACTAGATGGCCTTTACCTAAGAGGTGATAAGTTCTATTACGGATAGCGTCGATCGCTATAGGCGCGCACCTATCTAGGTGTCCGGGAGTAGGGAGTGTTCCTCTACCGCCTCGGAGAGTCTCGTTATAACTAGCTTCTTAAGCGCCTTCCTAAGAGTATTAAGGAGCGTAATTAGGCGGTACGACTTTACCTACGTATAGTCTTCCTTTTGCGGCTTACGTAGGACCACTATCGTCGATTGTTTAAAAGCTATCGGGTGGTATCCGGTCTATAGGTAGGCGTTAAAGATTGCTATAACTACTAGGGCTAGTTGATCTCTATACTTCTTTAGTAGCTCGTTTAGGATCCTATCCGGCCCCGGGGCTTTCTTCGCCGGCAACTTCCTTAGTATAGCGGTAACTTCTCCCTCGGACACCTCCTATTAGACCGCGATACTAGGGGCTAGGGGAGTAGAGCTGTTTATATCGCTTAGATTAGCCTCGACTAGGGGCGGGAAGAACTTACTAGCTAGTAGACGCGCCTTAGTCTCGGGGTCGCTAACCGGGCCACTAGGCGATTATAGCGCTAGGATAGAGAAGGAGGGGCCCTATATAGGGTCCTGTCGGGCCTATTTCGCTAGCTTTTATATCCTCTCTAGCTTGCCGGCGATTTCTTCTACTATAGCCCTCTAGCCGACTGCTTTCTCCCTCCGTATTATAGCTTTCTTCTGTTAGTATACCTCCCTATATACGTTCTAGGCCTCCTCGCTATAGCTACTCGTCTATACCCGGCGGGCTCTCCTTGCTTCTCTTACTACCGTAGTATACTCCGGCGTCTAGTATAGTTTATACTATATTATTAGTTAGGTAAGCGGAACGTAAAGTAAGGTCGCTTTTCTTATTTCGTCTATCAACCCCTAAACTGCTTCGTCTATCTCGTCTTTACTATTGTATTACTACTACGCGATCTAGACTAGCCTCTTAGAGTTATCGAGGTACGCCTAGATGTTAGCCTAGTAGGCCTTTCCCTAGTTTAGCTTAGGGGTTCTCGCTAGTATACGTTATATCTATATCGTAATAGAGGTCCTGACTAGTATATAGTCTAACGACGCCTCGAGTTTATGTTCGATCCTATAGTAGGTTACGGTATAGTAGTAGCTATCTAAGATCTAGGAGAGGTCGATCGTGCCTTAGAGTCCCCCTCTCTTCTAGGTGCCTAGGTCCTTCGGGGTATTAAGGGCAATTACGTTGCTCGCTATCAAGTCGAGTACTTCGTCGGCTATAGGGTACGGCTATATAAGGCTTTCCTAGGAAGGGTAGTATATATTAAAGTCTCCTACTACGATGTAGTACCCTTGTCTCTTAAGCGTACTATCTAGGTGTCTGTAGACCCCTAGGTCGCGGCTAGACCTCGAGGCTAGCGGTTGTATATATAGGTTGTGTATCTAGGTGCTACCTACGTAGAGGGAGGTAATATCGCCCCCGCCTTCTTCGTCTACGTAGTATACTACCTCCTAGTCGGATTCTAGTATGTCCTTACTAACATAGAAGCACGTACGGGGTCTACCGTCGCCTCGTAGGTATATCGTATAGCCTAGTAACTTATAGGTCGTTAGTCTCTTATAGTACGGGTTAATCTATAGCTCCTAGATTATAAGGACGTAGTAGACGCGCGGGTCCGCCTCGTATAGGAAATGGTTCTAGACTATATCCTTGCTATAGTTAACGTTATACTAGATAATACTAAGCGTGTCGAGGCTAGTTATCGGCATCGACAATCATTTCCTCTATATCGTCCTATGTCCTACTACCCTATACGTCCTAGTCTACGCCTATCGGCTATATACTAAAGGGGAGCCGGGCCTAGTTAGATTCCCTCGCCGTAGCTAGTAGAGCACGTGGCCTCCCGTACGCCCTAGGTTACGTATCCTTTATATCGTTCTCGGCCCTAGGGCGCTTATACCCGACCGCCGCTAGTTAGTTCCGGTATAGGCTAGCCTTACGGTCGCCGTAGAATCTTAGGGCGACGGTTCTGTTTGTGATTGCCTTGTTTTTCGCTAGTTTCCGCTATAGGCATTCCGTACTATACGATAGGTAGTGCCCCGGACAGTTCGCGTACCGTCTCGTAGTCGATATATAGTCCCTAGACATATAGTCTCCTATATAGTTCGAGTAGGCCTACTTATTTATATACGTATAGGTTTGGTATCTATACTGTTAGCATTTAAAGCATTAGAGGATACGAAAGGATAAGGAGTACTTTTCTACTATCTTAAGGCTATATTACTAGACTAGGCCTTGTTCTATCGCTAGATCCGCCGCTTTCGCGTCTTATAGCTATAATATTAGCGCCGAGGCCTTCTTGCCTTCTAGCCATTTCCTATAGAGCTAAGTCGCCTTCTAGATTAGAGAGTTAAGAGTGACCGGGTTGTTACTTAGAGAGTACGTAGGTGACCCTAGTTAGTTAGGTCAAACTCCTTAGGCATATCGTAGACTAGGATCGTGAATTGTTTCGTTAAGACCTTCGCTAATGCCGTAACCTTAGATGCTTACTACGGCTATACCTCTAGGTGCCTCCTAGTAGTAGTAGAGCTAGTATAGATCTATAGAGTGCCGTTAGACTGTTAGTTCACTACGACCACCCCTAGTTAGTTAATTCGTTAGGCGAGCTCCTTGTTCGATAGCTTCGTAACTTCGGCCTAGTCTTCCTTTACTACAATACGGATCGTAACTATATCGTACGTTAGGCGGGGGCCTAGTATCGATGCCGCGACCGATGCCTAGCTATAGGGGTGTTAATTCCGGGTGGCCTTACTAATCGCCTAGGACGTCGTCCTCATTTCTTGTTGCCCTCGGTGATACGACAGTACAAGCGCCGTACGTAGCTAAGTGATTATTACCTATAGAGACCGGTAAGGGAGCTAGTCGTTAGTTTCTATACTTTTTACGTCCTCTATAAGTTGCTACTAGTTATCTTAGGGGGGCTTCGCCTATAGGGCCGTAGGCGCCGTTAGTACCGTAGCCTAGGCTACTATTACCTAGGAGTTGCCTAATGTAGCTAGGCACCTCCGCGGCGTTTGGAGCTAAAGAAACAGGGTGAAGAGAGCTTCAAGCTATCTAGATTAAATAAGGTAGAACTCCCTTAGTCCTAGGGGTAGTGGCCTACTTTATATATCGTTAGAATAGCCTTGATAAGAGCTTTCAAATGTGTCGTGTTTTGGCGTAGAGATCGATCGCGGCTAGGCGTATTTAATCTAAGTACTTTAATACTAAATGTAGTATTAACTTTATAGGGTTCTAGGTCGGGGACCTTATAGTGAAGTTCAATAAGCCGTATAAGGATAATCTATCTAGAAAGATTAGGTACCGCTAGCTTAGGCCGTAGTAGATAGCTAAGGTATACTCGGGGTTTAGTATATACGTCCTCGAGGAGCTTAATAGTATAAGGTTAAAGGGTATGTAAACTCGAGAAAACCTAAAGCTAATCCTATAGTTAAGACTAGACCCGGAGCTTAATCTTCCTAAAGCTAAGGATATTATTATACTAGAAGATAGGGTTAATCTCCTAATAGAAGAGGAAAATATCGTAAATATCAAAAAAGGTGACCTTCTAAACGAGAATAACCCTATTACTTCCGAATCTAACGACAAAGAAGATAACGATATACTTCTAATAGGTATTAATAGAGCTACTATACTTCCGGAACCAGAACCTAAGCCGACGAGACTATAGGTACGGCTCTATAACCTTACTACGGAGGAGATAGCTAAGTTTACTAGGATTTAGGTTAAAGGAGAGATAGGATTTTATTATTTCTTTTCTTAGGCGTAAGGAGTTTACTAACTTAGGGTTTACTAACTTATAGTTTACTAGTACGACGGATATACGAAGGCCTTTAGAAAATACTTAGGAGAGACTCTTACTTCCTAGTCGTACCTCCTTTACTAAGGAATTTACTTAGTAGTCTATATATTTACCGGTCCTCGGACCGGTATATACTATATATAACTTTACTAGCTTTACTAAAAAGGTAAAGAAGCTTTACTAAATACGGCTAACTATATTACTTAACCCTATTATATAGTAAGAATAGGGGTTACTTACCTTATTATTAGAGCTTTCTAGTTACGCTTTACTAACGCTCTTACCTTTTAGGAATAGCTTCCTTTCTTAAGCTATAGTAGGGACTACGCGAGCTTATATTAAGTAGGTTAAAAGAACTACTTTTCTACTTTTATTTCCTCTTTCCGATATTATATAATTATACTATAAGGATAGCTACCTCTACTATATTATACTACTCCTTAACTATTGAGTCTTCTCTTATCCCTTAATACTATAGCCTTAAGTATACTAACCTTTCTAGCGGTACTACGAGATTACCGTTATACCTCTATACCTCTCTCTCTCCTTTAGTATTATTACTATATCGAGCTCGAACGCCGGCTCTAGCTAGCCCTTATCCTACCTAGTACCTATCATACCTTCGGCTATAAGGGCTATTACTAAGCCTCTATAGTACGTATTTACCCTTACTAAGCTCCTAAAGGAGGTTAAAGATATAATAGAGAAGTATACCGAGCTAAAGGACGTTATTAAGAGTATATTCCGCGGCCTTAATAAGAAGAAGAAGGTCTCCGTCCTCCGTAGCTAGTATATATCCTTTAAATAGAACTACGGAAATACTACTATCTAGACCGATATATTCTTTAAGGCCGCTAAGATATACCTAGGCTCTGGCTTTTAAAGCAAGTTCCTAGTCGGTAAGAATCTAGAGGCCGATTTCCGTCTCGTTAGTACTCTCTATAAGGCCGGTAAGAATATCTACGATTATATAAAGGCCTTAGCGAGCGCTATTACTCGTAACTAGCCTACCTAAATACGAGATAAGTTCTTAGAACGCTCTATAATTACGGAGCTCTATAGCGGCGATAGTAGCCGGCGTCGTTTTATAACCTTCTATAATAAGTTTAAGAACTATAAGAACGCCGTAGAAGCTATATAGCGAGGTATTATATAGCGCTTCTTAAAGCCGCGCGTAGAAGTTAAGATAGACCGCTAGTTCCTATCTCTAGACCTTACGTAGGTAGATAAGGCTAAGTATAAGGCCGAGTATAAGGTAATCTAGATAAATAGTAACGAATATAACGCTATTTGTACGAGATATAGTATCTTAAACTACGAAGATAGCCTTCTATATTTTGCTTACCGTAGTAATCGAGAGGTTACTTCTCCGTCTATAGAGATTATACTTCTAGATCCTACTCCTACTATAGGTAAGGATAAGGGTATAGGTAAGGCTCTGCTTAGTTATAATAACCCAAATACTAGTATAGACGACTAACTACTCTAGTAAGTAAGGGTGCGCCTAGTAACCTTAGAATAGCTTACGCGTAGGTATATATATTTACCGGTCCGCGGGCCGTAAAATAAATACTAAGATCCTAAAAAATAATAAATCTAAAATTCTTAGATTTCCGTATTTCTACCTTATAGAGAGATTTCTTTATAAGTCCTACCTCGCTACTAAGGTCGCCTCCTAGCTCTATATATCTTAGTAGTACCCCTATATACCCCCGCTACGTAATTAACTACTAAAGGTTAACGAGATTCGACGCGTAAATTCTAGGGTCTAAAGGGGCCCTTAACTTATAAATAGTAGTCGGGCTTATAACTATTACGTTTTTTATATAGGAAGTTAGTATACGGGCTTATATAGAGTATTTTAAAAGTAGGTTATATATTATATAACGTGCTTTACTACCGAGCGGGTCATACTACCGAGCGGGTTATACTACCGAGCGGGCTACTTTTACTAAGAACTATACTACTTCTATAGATATAGCTATATAACTACTATTATAGCGTATATTGTCTATAAACGAGGCCAAACTGACCTTAGCTGTCTAGGCCACGAAGCGCGACGCGATAATCACGAATCGACTTACTATAAAGGTATACGACGCGTCTCGAACTATACTAGGGTATCGATTGAATAGACGACCTCCTTAGGGTAACTACGAGCCTAATTCGAAGAAGCTTATAGAGCTAGAAGACAGGGTGATACTTGAGTATATACTCGAGCTAGATCTTAGAGGTTTTCTGCTATTAAAGGCTAGTGTACGAGCAATAGCCGATTTATTACTATAAGAGAAGGGTCTTAAGCCCGCTAGTCTTAATTAGACAGACAGGTTTATGAGGCGGCATCGTAAGCTAAAGGTTCGTATAACACGTAGATACGATCGTTAGCGAGCCCTAATATAAGATCTAGACGTTATTAAGAAGTAGTTCTTACTTATACGTAATATAAAGGAGAAGTATAGTATCCTTAACTAGGACACCTATAACTTCGACGAGATAGGGTTTATAATAGGTATTATTACGTCTTAGAGCGTTGTTACGGATTTAGAAAGGCGTAGTAGAAAGAGGAAGGTCGTTTAACAGGGTAATAGAGAGGGAGTAGAGAGATAGCGTATTAGATAGCTCTTATACGAAGCGAGATTAGTAAGCTACGTAAGTCTAACGAGGCCCTTATATAGCGGAAAGTACGAAAGCGCAAGTACATTCAGTCTAGAGGGTCTCTAACCTTTGATAAGGCGTCGTAATTAATACCTCTAGAGGATACTAGGAGGTAGGAAGTGAGTAGAGAGTCGCTAGATAGTGTTTGGCTAGTACTAAGGCTACGACGCTATAAGTAATATAGCGAGTCGGGGTATAACGTACGTACCTATTAAGTAGACTTACTAGATAGCGAAGAATCTAAAGAGGAATTGTCCTCCTAGTAACGATTCTATAGGATGTCGTCGTGTTAAGATACCGTCGTAATTAAAGTAGAAGTAGTATAGTTCTTAGCAAAAGTAGCCTGCTCGGTAGTATAGCCCGCTCGGTAGTAAAGCACGTTATATCTATTTAGAATAGATAAGTATTACTCTTAAAGAGGCTATGGGTAACTAATTAGTTACCTATTTCTTAGCGTACGTAGCCTTGAACTTTAATAATAGGCTTTTATCTATATATACGCTTAGATCGCGATATATAAGCCTATATAATAACTTCCTCTATCTCTAATATAATATAGTACTTACTAGTATAGATTAGTAGCCGGGCTTTATAGATAATATAGTATTACTAATTGAGCTACTAGAGCGCCTATAAGCTCGTAATTGTATTATAGCTTCTATTCTTCGAATACTATACTATATACTTACTAAGTAGCTACCGGATTAATTTAAGTACTTCGTAAGTAAGTTAGAGGCCTTTAGAATATTACGAATAGACTAGTATAGGTACGAGATACGTCTACAAGTACTACTATAGTTACGGCTGTTTAAGTAGTAGGATTAGGCTCCTTAGTATTGTCTACTAGTACGATCTAATAGGCTACTCGGTAGGCTATAAACTAATATAGAGATCGCTTCTAGGGTGACGTAGCTTACTAAGTAACAAGCGTAATACGCTATAGCTAAGTTATAAGCCGCGGAGTAGTTATAGAGCTAGTAGGTAAATAACTACGAGGATAATACTACTAAAGCCGGAAATTTAAGCTCCTAACCGGGTCTTTTTTAAAAGAACGACTCTATTATTTCTATATCCTAATTAGGGTAACTTAATACGGTAAATCCTAATCTAGTATCTAATTTAGCTATAGGTATTTAGGGTAGTCGTAGTAGCTAAATTACTACTCGTAGGTAGAGGAAAGCTTATATCGTAGCTCTTCTCTAAAATCCGGCTGAAAATAATAGCGCTAGTATAATATAACTAGATATAGCCGTAATATCTCAAAATTCTCGCGACCGTAAGATTAGGCGCCCTTAGATATATAGTAAGTAACTTAAGTAGATACGAGTAATATAAATATATATTATATCGTGTTTAAAACACTAGTGTTTTAAAGTTAAGAAGAATAGGTGAAATTTGCTTATATAAGCCTCTTAGCCGAGGGTAGTGTCCGATAGTGGTGCCCCTAGACATTGGGTGAGAGGACATACCCGCGCGCTTGCGAGATGGCCGCGATTCGAGATGACCCTGGTAGATGTTAGTCGTTCAATCCCTTTGCCCCTTCTCTCGGTCAAAGTCTCTCCAAAGTCAGCTTGTTCCCTGCCAGCTGCGTCCTCATCTGATACGTCGACGACAGGCACATAGGGGTCGCAAGGACATGGACTTACACCTCGAACAGGTATAGTAAGGCTGAAAATGCTGGTCGTAGAAGAAGACCCTTTTGTGTACCAGTTTGCAAAGGGATGCCACGTGCGTATCGCTGTTTTTACCTGTCGTATCATCCAGGCCCGGGGCTGGGTGTGCGAGAGTTAGGATTCGAGGACCCTTATGCGAACGTATAGGGAGTCTGTTGCCCCGAGCACTGCGCGAGTATGAGGTGGTTCCAACGTGCAATCGGCTTTGAAGCACAAGGGTCCCACGTGGCACGCGCGTGGGTCTCTCGAAGGATCCACCAACTTCACATTACGGAGCCGTGATCGAGCGTAGCGATCGAGCGCTAGCCACACCGTAGTACGAGCTTGCGAGCACGTAGGTGAGGCCTTAGCGAGGGAGTGAAGCTCTATACCAGCCCCGGACGAGCCTTGGCGCCCGCTGTGATTGGTTAATTTTCAAGCTTTGGTAGCACGTGACACCGCCAACAACACATTTTCTAGGAGGTAGAAGTGATGGACGAAGTGCTATATTTCATGAAGGGAGTAAGGCGGTCACCTCCGCCAAAAGCCCTCACTGAAGGCAAGACGTATACTGGAAGTCGCCGCCGATATCCTTCTATGAGACTTCCAGCGTCATAAGCTGTCAATCCACCAAGCATCGGGCTGGCGAGCCTGAGATGCCGCGGCAGGCACACAGCGCGCCGCAGCTCTTGGCCATCACAGTATATCGACCAGCGTCTAAACCATACAAGTACTCTTCTTGACTTCAAAACCCACTACATCTCTTGTACACACCACGGTCCCGCATCCAATGTCCGCCCCGACACGATAACCATCAAGGTCTGCCGCGCTTTGAAGTGTTGGCATTTCTTAGCGTGAATGACCTCCATTTGAGATGCTCCTAGCGCAGCAGAGTTTGAGATGCAGATCTTGAAGATACTATGCTGGCCCTGCTCTTGCTCTGCTGGTTTGCAGGGGTCGTCACTTCAGCCGTCGATACCTGTTTAGCCGTGCAGCGTGAGCCTAAGTTGCCTCAATGCCAAGCTCTGAGCTCGAGGCATCACGCCGAACATCAAAGGCTTCTACACAGCATAAGCCGTAGTCATGGCAGATGGAACAACAAGCATCCACGATGGGCTATTCTCGAAGCTCTTCATGGCTATGACCGATATCGGGAAATTGCTGGGGCTGAGATAGATCGATTCGAGGATCTGTACAAGCATGTGCCGAAAAAGCACAAGAAAGTCGGTCGTAGCCCAGCAAGGGCAGTAAGACCTGGCTAATCCCTCTATAGATCTTGGAGTCGACCATCCAATACCAGAACAACTTCCAAGAAGCAAGGACCCTCCTAGACCACAACGCCAAAACATGCCAAGCCATCGTCGAGAACGGCCTCGCCCTCTACAACATCACCCGCGCAGAACTCAACACCTTCATCACCGAATCCGACAACGTCGAAAAGAAGCACCGCGACAACAAACACCGCGTCCTGCGCACCCACACCTCCCACGCCCTGAAGCACGTAGTCCGAGACTGGTCCCGCGACTCCCACGCCGAAAGACAAGCAACATTCCCCTACATCCTGGATTGCCTCAGCCACCACCTTGACCTAACGCAGCCCACCAACATCCTCATCCCCGGCGCAGGTCTCGGCCGCTTAGCTCATGAAATTTCCCACCTCTCACCAACCGTCACTACAACCTCCAACGAAAAGGACGCATACATGAACCTCGCATACCATTACCTCACCTCGCCCACGCACTCCTCCCCATCAAGTCTGAACTTCTCCCTACACCCCTACCTCGAATCCTGGTCCCACGCCCGCTCTCGCGCATCCCTCTACCGCTCCGTCCAAATCCCCGACTCCCACCTCTCCTTAAACGCTCCCAACCTCCTCGTCGAAGGCGACTTCACCACCGCTTTCTCGTACCAACCGGCAACCTACGACGCAGTCGTGACGCTCTTCTTCATCGACACAGCGCGGAATCTGGTGCAGTACTTCGAGACGATCGCGGAGCTTCTGAAACCTGGGGGTTTGTGGGTGAATGTGGGCCCGCTGCTTTACGGGAGTGCGCCGTTTGTGCAGTTGAGTCTTGACGAAGTGTTGCTGGTGGCGAGGGAGATGGGGCTTGAGGTGGAGTATCGTGCTGAGAGAGAGGTTATGTATGATTTTGGGGCGGGGAATATGCATAGGAATGGGTATGTGGCGCAGTATTGGGTTGCTAGGAAGGTTAGTGGGGAGGCGGAGAAGGGGAAGGGGTGGTGGAGTTGAGATGGGGAGTGGGATGACCAGGTATCTGCAGATGACCAATGCCACTGTCTACAGTTTCAACTCACCTGTCTCAAGAAACACGAGTCGATATTTTCCGCCCCTCCCCGACAACCCATCACCGCCTCCCTAAACAGCACTAGGCTTAACATTATCACTCGGCTTATGCCTTCCAAAATGCGTATCAGGCTGCTCCAACCTCTCACCATCCAGCTCAATCTCCACCTTCTCATTGTAGAAGCAGCACAGTCCTGTCACATCATCAGCATCAATCTCATCATCTATCGTAACCCCATACTCACCCTCAATCCTCGCACTCTCCAAGAGCGGCGTAGTATAATACCACACCACATCCTCCCACACCTCCCCATTCACCTCCACACTATAATACTCCGCCTCGCCTTTATACGGACACAGCGTCCTAGCATCACCATCACGTCAGAACGTCATCCCCATCACCGCCTACTTATCAGGTTGTAGGATGGGATGACGGGTACATACCTCGTCTTGCTCTTCCTCAGCACCCCGGGATCGATACTCGTCAACGGCAAATAATACCTCACCGGCAACCCCGTCTCGTAAAGATGCATACTACTCCTCGTATCCGCCACAACCTGCCCGCCCACTTTGATCCGGATGTGCCGTGTGCTTTGTAGGATGTTGACGCGCTTGAATGGGTCCTTGGGGTGTACGTAGATGGGGGTGTCTTCTTCGAACCATTGGTCCTGTTGGCAGTTGTTAGTCATACTCCTTCGGGGTCGATTTCTGAACGGGAACGGTTTGGGGAGGGAACGTACCACACTGGCAAAGTCGATTTTAACCAATCCCTTCAGCTCCGCTGCTTTGGTAGGGAGATCCTCTTCCCAGGCAATGACGTTGTTGATGGATTTGTTGTTGATGGAGAGGATGAGTTGCTTGGCAATCACCTTCCCGTTGTCATCGGCATACTCCTCCCCCTCCGCCACGTTCAACCCTACACGCCTTCATCAGCACCAAAACCCCAACTCCAATTCCCACCTATCTTTGCCAACTCACCCTCACACGCCGCCTCCTCCCTCTCCAACTCAGTCCTCGGGAAATACAACTGCGGATAATACGGATGCTCCCACACGAACGAAGCCTTAGTAGTCTTGATGATATACGCTCCATTGAAGAGGACCTGGATCTTGCGAGGGGTTGGTAGGACTTTGTGAGGGCCGTCCGTGCCGAGTTTGAGTGCGAGTTTCTTTGGACTATACATGGGAGGGGAGACGTTGGCTTGATGGTATGACGCTGTTGTTTGGGGGAGGACTTACTCTGGCGGTGGTGGCGGCATGGTTGTTGGCTTTGGGCTGGTGATGGAGTGGAGGTGAGGTGATTTTGCTTGGATGGGGCCTCTTTTAATGTTATCTTGATAGTTGTAAATCAATGAGTGAGGTGAGGTCCGATCGCTCCTGCCCAGCTCCAAACTGTATGTCAGCATTGCAGCTCCAAGGTGGGGAAGGATCCACGATGATGCCTTCCATGTGCATCGTATGCAGGTACAAGCATCACGATGTGGAATCAACAAACAACGAGCTGTACAGACACCACTTTCATCGTGGGTGCTCTATATGTCGTACACACTACTATCTCTCATCTCACTTCATCTCGCTTCATCTCAGCTGCTGGCTTCGACTGTTCGTCTTCATGCCGCTGCTCGCTCGAACGCTGCTATAGAGGAAACGCCCAAAAAGGTGCACACGCCAGAACGAATGGGGGTATGATGCATCGCTTTCACCAAATCAAAAAAGAAGTCGGCAGATAACCATGCCCTCCGTGCCAGAAATGCAGGACATCACATGCCTGCCGCCCAATCGCAAAATCCCGCGCTGGTCGGGAATCCCGAAACCAGCTCATTATCATACTATGCATCTAATCATGCCGCCATGCAAATGTATGCAGGCTTTATCCTCCGTCGAAAACGCCAGAAAGAAGTGTTGGGGTATAGGGGTATAAGTGTGTATCGATCAGAGTCTGTGATCTGTCTCTGTCGGCGCAAAGCATTAGAAACTCGTGCCTTGTTCTTGGCGCAGGCGGGATGCAGATGATTTCTTCTGCATTCCCATGTGGATGCCGAGCATGCCGGATTCGCGTCGGCGTGATTTGATCTCGCGAGGTGTTGGTGCGCCAGTGCCGGTCATGCCGTAAACAGTAGGAGAGCGCAGGGCATCGTTAAGGCTTGCGAAGCCGCCTTCTCCTTGTGGTGCCATTTGATAGTTGGCGTAGGTTGGTTGCATGGGTGTCATTCCAGTATCGTCAACCTCGCCGCTTTGAAACTGTGTCTGGTTGTAGGCCGGGGTTGGTAGGTCGCTGAACATTTGCTTTCGAGGGGAACGTAAGTCAGCGGATGACGCTGGCTTGGCCTCAAGCTCTTGTGTAGACACAGGCTGTTGACGAGACTGCAGAGCTGGGCCGAATATACGACGCTGCTCCTCCACGAACAGCGAAATCAACGGTCCGGGAAGGTTGAGCGTAGGTGAAAAGACAACGCCGACTATGTATGTGTTAGCAACAGTATTAGGATGCATGGTTTGAGTCAACTTACGGTTGCGAACGTTCATCTTGTTCAGTTCCACCTTATCGACAATCCTCATCATCAAATCCGAAAGCGCTTCGAGTAATGCGCGGTTTTGCGCGGGTAGGCGTCGTACAAGTTCGTTCAGCTGGAAAATCTTCTCCTCGCCAACAGTCTCCAAGCAATGCAGGAAATCAAGGTGCAAGTCGCGAGTCAGTATGCTAGCCGGTAGCTCGCGCAGATACAGCTTGAGCAAGCTTGCCACCGCGTGGACATCGTAAGAGTGTTCGTCTGCCATCAGATTGACGTCGCCTTCGGTATTGAAGCGATCTTTCAGCGACCTGATGACCGTGTTCGAGCCAGACAATCGGAAGATGCCCTCCTCGGCTACCGCATGCTTGCCAATCAGGTACTCAACGCAACGGTATACAACAGCGGGGAGGTCCGTTTCGGCATCCTCTACTGGCACCGCAGCGACGGCTTCGGCGAGTGGGACACCAAATACGCCTCGGGATCCAGTAGATGCATTCGCTGCTTTGATATCACCAGGTGCCAGATCCGAGGATGAACGCCCACGACCGAAGGGCAAGCTCGAGAACATGCTTCGCTTCTTGTCCTTCGCTCCCGGAATCGGTGGCGGCCTCATGCCCCAGTCGCCAGTGTTTTGAATGACTTGCAGGTTTGTCGGGCCTGAGATCGCGGGATGTACAGCCTGCGACTGGTCGGCAGTCAATTGTTCATAAGGTGGCGATGGTGTCTGGCTGCCAGGTGGGTACATGAGCGGGGCCTCCCCGGCGACGGTCTCGTTGTAACCTATCGTTCGCACTTCATCAGAAGGAAGTGACGGGGCTGATTGGAACGATTGAGCAGATTGCACGGACTGCGCAGATGCGGAAGTCGTGGACTGCATCGTGATTCGGCTCGTGTTTGACGACGGCCGGAGGTCACTCATCGATTTTTGCAACCTTGGACTGCGGTGGCCAGTGATCTCGGTTTTAGAAACCTGAGCTTGACGGGCAGGCTGTTGGTCCTCGTCATCCTGGAAGTCGACGTACTGTAGCAGCGCCCCGACCCAGGCATCGCGCTCATCATCGCTCTCTGCACACAGCACGTGTCGCACAAGTGCTGAAGAATCCTTCTTCTTCGGCTCCAAAATCAAGAACGCATGCCTGAATTGATTCTCTTCGTCATCTGGAGAGGCATTGTTGTTGGGTGATTGTTTGCCGATCTGCGCCTTCTGCAGCTTGATTGACCCAAGATGCGCGCCACCAGGGCCTTCGAAATACTTCAAGTTTGGTCCATCGAGAACAAAGTACCGCGCCTTCCAGCCGCCAAAGTTCTTGCCACGTTTGGTCAGGTAGCCTGCACGATTCGGTCGCAACTTCCCAACAGGTGAGTCTGGTCGTCCAACGCTGATCTTGGTCCCGAAGTAGTCGCTACCCTCTCCAGTGAATGGATCCTTAGACAGGAATTTGCAGACAACCGCGGCTACCTTCTCGTTACCAGCGGAGTCCAACACTTGCTCAAAGTATTGGTTGAGTGCCATCCTTCTGGCGTCTATCTTGGAAGGCGCGTGACCAGCGAACAACTGCTTATCAGGCAGACCGCGCAGTTGGCACAGTGATTTAATTTGCTGATCAAAGCTGGCAAGCGCAGCAAAGGTCTTCTCGACGCGCCATAATTGCCGTCTATCCGACCTCAAGTGCACGGCCATGGTGAAGACAGGATTCTCGTCTGCCTGCTTTGGCGCAATGTAGCTTGCACGTGATGGCAGCATCCGAGATGATGCTGTGGTCACATACACGTGCGATAAAGCAGACGGTGGGAGAAGCTGGTCCGGATATGCCGGGTCCGTGAGGCCCTTATAGACCTCGCCGGGTGTGGATGCCGGCAGGCTGCTCGGTGAGGTCGACGGACGTTCATAGTCGGATATCGCATCGGGAGATGGCCTCAACCTGTCTACAAGGTTAGAAAGAGGTTGCGTCTGCGGCTGCGACTGCTGGTGATAGGCTTTGGCTCGATCGAGATGGGGCGAGGTCACAATCAGAGGTGTCTGAGGTGGCAGCGGGATTGGCTGTCTTGGCGCACGAGGTGACAGGGGGAAGCCTGCTGTGGGCGACATTGGGATTGACTTTGGCTGTGCATTCAATGCACGCGGCATGGGTGAATTCGGAGGTCTGTCACCAGGTCGTGGACTCATCGGCAGCCCAGGACTCATGAGAGAAGGCGCTGTCGTGCTGCGTGGGAGCATACCAGTCGCATCCGACTTTGCGCGGTTGCGAATGATGTCAGCCGGGTTCGTAGTGGCTTGGAAAACCGGTTGCTGGCGAGGTGCATCCTGCGTTGACTGGGGAGCCCGTACATCAAGCTGTGCTGCTTGCCGGATTTCAGCGTCTGCGGAGGGACGACTTTTGCTCTTCTTGTCCTTTTTAGAACGGCTCCGCTGCTCCTCTTCTTGCTGGACCACCAAGTCGCGCTCACGGTCGTCATCTTCGCGAGTCTTCCTACGACCTCTTTCCATGTATTCCGAACGTGCACTTTCCGGGTCGTCCTCGTAGTCCGAGTCGGAAGCGTCTACAATGTTATTCACAAAGTTAGGGTCTGATCGTGCAGATTCGAGTCTCAGAGGTGCCGGGGGTGCCTTTCTCGTCTTCGGGCTGGAGAACGATTGCGCGGACGGTGGGGGACTTGTCTGCAGGGATGATGAGGAATGTTGCTTGTGATGGCTGTGGGCTGCTTGCTGCGACAGACTCGCCAGCCTGGGCGACACAGGCGGCGTATGCCTTGTAGGTGCTCGATGGTGTATCTCAGCCACTCTGTGCTCGGCTTTGGCCTGAGCTGAGGCCGCTGCAGCATTACTGCGATCAAGCTCACGTGAACTTGTGCTCAGGCTGCTGGCTGACTGAGGCGTCGTGGGCAGTCCTGACGACGAGAGGATGGCCGGATCTTGAGGAGTGTCTGACCGACCGGCGCTCGCGATCCTTGTATCTGCAGAATCGTTGGCCTTGCGCGTGTCCACGCTGATGTCGCGCAATGTGTTCGGCGGAGGAACGTCCGGGTTTGAAGATGAGGGACTGGCGTTGTTCGAGTGGGGCGCATTCCTATCGCCAGTGTCGAGCAAGGCCGGCGCAGACGAAGATTGCGCCAGCTGGTCCTTCAACTTCCGCCTATATCGCTCTTTTTCCTTCAATGCCTTCTCGAGGTCCTTGTTCAGGCCTAGAATCATCGAGCGCTGCTTCTCCACCAAGCGCCACAGCTGCGCATTGTGTGATGCTGCCTGCTGCTTCTCCTGCAGTAGTTTCTGAACAGCCAGCTCCGCAGAGCCAGCTGCGGCGATAGCAGAGTGCGGGTCCTGCGGTCCGACTGACTCTGCAGAGACTCGGTATGCATTGTTTCCATTCGCACGTTGTTGTTGTTGTGAGGCGGTGGTCGAGGACGAGATCGAGGACACGGTGGAGTCGATAGATGCGGTTCGGTGCGCGGCCATCATCGGGCCACGGTCTGCGCGGATGGCCGCTTTAGAGCTGTTCATGCTAGTGGTGGGTGAGGTCGGCGACGATGTGTTCGGTGCAGCGCCAAGCACGGGCGAGGTGTGAGCAGCAGCAGTGTTAGTGGTGCTCGTGCTCGTGCCAGTGGAGTCGTGCTGCTGAGCCTGGACAGCGGCGCGCTGTTCTTCTGCTATAGCCTGGCGCGTGATGGCAGCGTGTATGGCATCCTTGTCCTTCCCCGTGACCTTCTTTGCAGGATTGGGCGCCCGCGGATGTCTGGCGGAGTGGTCGAGGTCGAGGTCGGGCGAGTAAGCTGCACGCTTGGGTGTGATGGTCGGTGATTGTGGTGGTAGTGCTGACGGTGGTTGTGATGGTGTTGCTGCGACCGTGCTGGGCTTGGTGGTCGGCGACTCGAGCAGCAGGCCTTCGCGACGAGCAGCAGTGGCAGCAACACCGACGCTGGCAGCGCTGGGGCCAGCAGCCATGTTAGACGATAACTTTGCCCATCGAATGACAAGGGTTAAAGCTCAAGGGCGAGATTTGAGCGCTAGTCGTGAGCTGTTCCTTGCGCGCAGCGAATAAGCGCTGTCGGCTTGCCACTATCTTCCCTGCACCTCACTGCTCACGCGGCCGGCGGTGAGGAAGTTGATGCAAGTCTGATCAAGCTGTATGTATAGGGCGTGTGTGATGGATGTGCGGCGGTGGTAGGCAGGCAGGCAGCTTCGCAGGTGGTCGTGGACAATGGCGTCTGTAACAAGATGGAGCTGTGTGCTGTCTCGCAGGCGAACGGGCAGGGATATCTGCATTCGACAGCCACACCCGCCAGCGCTAGTGCTGCATGCTCTTCAATCATATTCTACTATTCTATCCATGCGCTAGCACAACTATTGCCTCGCTGACCTCACCACTGCCATTATTGCTGTCAGCTGGGCACTGCGAGGCCATACATAGCTGTTGCCGTTATTAGCAGCAGCAACGGTCAGCTGTGCACGACTATGGCGATCAGCAGCACCCCCTCCCCCGACTGTTTCATGTTGGGCAAGTCGGGACCACACGACAGCACTCACGAGCATGCGATCACCCGCTACCGCGAAACACTTCCGCCTCCGGTCTACTAGTTCTTACCTAATCTCGTACCTGGCATGACCGATTATCATTAGGCAAAAGTGCTTACGTCGTCCGCGGCGAGTGGCTGCTTCGACGAGTGCTGGCTGCTCGAGTAGCGTGCTTCAGCACTGCTGCATACGGTCGAGCTGAGTCGTGAACGAGCGTTTGTCCTGTGCGCCTACCGGAGGTATGTATCATACAGAGTTACAAACTCCAGTTTGAGGGAAGTGCATTTCTCGAATCTCGGCAACATGCAAGCACTTCTGCTTCCGTGACATGGCAAAACGCCCCTTGCCACACTTGTTCACTCGCTCGCAGTCTTTGCAGCAGCAAGTGGAGATTCTGAGTGCCAGAGACACGCACCTCATCAGCAGAGTAGACATTGTTGTGCCTTCCATCGAAAGTCACTTTGCGACGGCTCTGTCATCTGCCGGTAGACGCCGCCGCCTTATACATTTACTCTGACAATTTCTTCTCCTATCGTACAAATACCACGTGCTGCCTACTACGCGACTAGCGTTCACTGCGGTTACTCGGAAACGGTCGATAGCAAACGGTCAATGGTCCGCAATGACAGAGGCGTCAGTGTCATCATTTGCGGGCGCAATCCTCGGCCACCACCATAAACATGTATGCGGCGAATCACCCGACGGACCACTGGGTCACATTGCGACTGCACATCGGCCGGGAGGACTGCCAACTTTGAGATGGAGTTCCAGCTCACGAGGTGAACGATTCTGGTAGTGGTTGCTATCAAGCTTTGATGACTACATGTTCAAGACACCTGCCCCTGACCTATGCAGCCGTGCGCATGCACCTCCACACCTGCAACCTTATAACGAGCCACCACCCCCCGGACTGTTGTCAACGCCTCGGCGCTTCAATGATATTGCACCACCATTGTCGATGCTCGCTCGTGGCCACCGTGACAGCCATGATTTGCAGCCTTCGTGGTAGCGACCATTTCGGTCTCAGCACAACCAAACCTGCTGCGGTCGGAACCACAGCCGGGAGCACGTCGATGCACACGAGAAGCAGCCGCAATATTGGCACATGACTGGTTGTTCAGGACTTCATGTCCCAACTATCTGGAAATGTCCTGCGAACCCCTCCCTTCTAGCAGCGCACGGAGGCGCAGCGGGACAGTTGATGACCGGACATATACCAGTCAAGAATTATAAGCACACCCATGGAAAGCTTACTAACTTTCGCTGACGACTGGCAACCTATAGCAATTGCGAAATAAACATCACTTCGTGAATGCGAACAGTATCCATGAGCATACTTTAGCGAAGCTCGAACGTGTGCTATTTCAGGGCATCTCAAAAGCTGTCTAGGGGCAAGGCCATTTCCGCATAGACGCGCGAGGGGGATCGTTGTCGTAATATCTGAGGAAGCTTTCGGTACTTGGCGAGTTGCCGGCAAACTGAGACGGAGTGCCCTACCTTACATCCACGCTTCAATGGGGTACTAAAATTGATAGTGAGAGTGATGAGTGTGAGTGCGACTCTGAACGAGCTTCGACAATTGTCTGAACCTGAACAAGAACAAAACCAGGGAAGATCCGCAGGCTGCGCTGCATCACCAGAGGCTGTCTGTTGACATCTTAGTGATAGCAGCAACTGTGATGGGGTGCACTGTATGAGCGCAAACCATCTGAAGCACGACGTCGCTCTCACATATGGACACGCTAAAAAGAATGCAGCAATGAGCCTACTATGCACCGCTTACCTCGAAAGTATCGCCGCGCCGCAGAGACACTAAGGTGGGTCAAGCTCTACGTTCACGGTTCCTTCCGACTCTGCTGTTCGTAAAATCATCAACCTCACTTCGAAACAGCGTATCCAGCACTGAACATCGATCGACATGGCCGCCGCGAACGGTACCGCGCCCACGGCTCGTGCCCCACCGCGGATCCGCGCCTGCATCTTGGACATGGACGGTCTCCTCATCAACAGTGAAGATCTAATCACCCAGTCCATCAACGAAGTTCTCCACGAGTACGGCAAGCCCTCCCTTCCGTGGAGCGTCAAGGTCAACCTCCAAGGCCGCACACTAGCAGAATCTAGCAGAATCTTCCAAGAATGGGCACAACTCCCCATCTCAGACCAAGAGTTCCAAGAAAAGCTTAAGGAGCTACACACGAAGCTGTTCCCAACCTGCCAGCCACTACCAGGAGTCCAGTCGCTACTCGAGAAGTTGAGCCATGACACTGCCATCCACCTTGCCCTCGCCACCAGCTCTCGACGCGATAAGTTCGAGCTGAAGACAGCGCATTTGCAACCGCTCTTCTCGGCGTTCCAGCCCGAGCACATAATCCTCGGCGATGATCCACGCATTGCACCAGGGAGACACAAGCCTTGCCCCGACATCTACACGCTCGCGTTGCAGTGCATCAACGCTACTGTGCGAAAGTCCGGAGGGCAGCTGATTCAACGGGAGGAATGTCTGGTGTTCGAAGATGCGGTGCAGGGTGTAGAGGCGGGGAGGAGAGCGGGTATGCACGTTATTTGGTGTCCTCATGAAGGGCTCCTTGAGGAGCTCGAGAGGGCTGGAAGGGTTGATAAGGTTTTGGCTGGTCCGGTGAGGCAGGATGAGCAGGGAGGTGATGATGTGGTGGAGGTTTGGCCGGCGAGGCTTGTGAGGTCTTTGGAAGGGTTTGATGGTGAAGAGGATGGTGTTTTCATGACGGCTGCGTAGCCGAGCTAAGGATCCACGACCAAGATGTCCATGTTTTGGAACGGAAAGCTCTCTCACCTGCCCGATGGAAACGCGATGCACTGATCGTCCACTACAGCCACAAACCCGCACAAGCCATCTCTACCCAGATTGCCTAGTACCGACACCCATATGGCCGTGCTAAGGCACCTTGGGGGTTTCCGCAGGCATCGCAGGCTGTGGCCATCATCCAGCCACGGACTGGGCGACTGCGCGTCTACTGCGATATAAGTCCTTCACACGCGGCCGCGCAGGAGCCTATAGGCTTTGAGGGGTGTTGGATGTAAGGCTGTGGGCAGTGGTGTAGGGTATGGCAGTGTAGTGCGGTGCACACACGAGCGGTTCGCAAGCTGTGAGTAGACAGACATGTATGAAGTGCATCAAGTAGAACCCGGAACCACTTGCCGAAAGCAGTTACAGTTTCCATGCGAGCACCTCATCGCCCTTCGCAATACCATGAAGATCTCTCGTTTGATGGTGTGTCTACCTCGCAAATACATCAATAAGTTACGTCCCGGCATTCAGGCGCTTCACAGTTGCAGTTACTAGTGGCAGACCCTCCCTCCAATGCAAGCACGCAAGCACGGCAGACCCGAACCGACCAGAGAGTTCGACATCGCGGATATGCCCGAGCGATCCTTTGTGGAGAAACCTCAAGCTCTAGCAACGCGCCTGACCATTTACGACGTTTGTGCGACTCCATCGTGAGCTCGTGGTCTGACTGCAAGGGTTGTTTCCGCGATCGAGCTCCCAGAAGAGCAACGCGCTTTGTTGCAAAATGGCGCATAGGCATGAGGTACATATACAAGTAGGCTGTCGTGTCCACCTTCGCACGCCTCGATGCTGCTGTTGTGAAGGGCTCATCAGTACAACAACACTGCCGCGTCGAAAAGAATGCTTGAAGCAGAGCTTGAGGTTGCCGTTACGAAGGCTAGCAGTGGTATCTTGACTACCATCGCGCATGGTTTTCAGTACTTCCAGCAGGGTGTGATGCATTATTTGGATTTCCTTGAGACGGGTGAGTGAGCGATGTTTTTGTCGTGGCCATTCCGTGTTATGTGATTGTGCTGACCATAGCCCAGCCGAATGGTGATCCATATTGCATCAGCGTCATGCAGGGACTCGTACACCCAGGCATGAGCATTGAGAAAGTTCTGGTTTGGATTCGACTGCAAGCAAAGGATATTCGAAGGAGCGGTCTGAGTCCAGCGTTCGAGCGTGCCGGTGTTCAGGATTCCAGGCCGTTTGGCATGATGGTCGGCGCTCGGCGAACATTTCGGTTATCAACTTGGCTATCGGGAAAGGCTTGCTTGAGGATGTCATCGTCCTGTCTTGCCGCTCCCGAAAGACTCGTGATAGTCCGTCTCGCCTTCAATCAGCTTTGGAAAATTGACCCGGGTAGACAGGACGATATTCGGCGTCTGCGGAACGGCATTGTAACCTTCATGGTGTTCGTCGATATTGCTGAAGGTAGCTTCGTTTCCAATCGGTTTGTGCTGTGCAAATAGTGCTGGCTGCACACCAAGACAAGTCCTTGTTCGCCGTCCCTCAGATCCATGGCACATTGAGCGGAGCATCATGTCGAAAGGTCCGGTGACTTTCCATACGCCTTGTTCGTACAGGATACGACGAGCCATGGGTAAGGTAATCGCATAGCCAAACGTGCAAGTACTTTGCCACGCGCGCGAGACCACACGCGTTCGCGGTGGGTATGCAAAGATGCCTTCGCCGCCGAATTCTTTGTTGACATT
Organism: Fulvia fulva; assembly: GCF_020509005.1. Classification (NCBI taxonomy): domain Eukaryota; kingdom Fungi; phylum Ascomycota; class Dothideomycetes; order Mycosphaerellales; family Mycosphaerellaceae; genus Fulvia; species Fulvia fulva. The sequence goes on from NC_063021.1 coordinate 3,186,841, forward strand.
GGTCGAAACAGTATCGTCGTTTGGGATGACCACCCGACCAAGAGGTGCCTTCAGATCACTGGCTGCTGGGAAGTCAGAGCCGCAGTGGCCAAGCCACAAAGCATCCCAGTGCCTGAGATCTCCATAGGGTGAAGATGTAGGGAGTTCGACGCCATAGTCTGACGATATATTGAACTCCGCAGCATCTTCACCAATCGCTGGAGACGGGTAGCTAGGGTCCAGAAACTGGTCTTGGGTACCGCGCAGTGGCTGCACCAACAGTCTCGATGCTCTCGCGAAGGTGTGCATTTGTGACTTAATTCGTAGGTCCCAGTCTGCATCATCTTCCGAGATAAGGGCAGAGCTTATGTCCTCTTCAACCATTCTGATCAGATCAGCCAAGGAACATCAACCAGGAATTGAAGAGACTCATACCTCCGAACAACATTCATGTGAGCACGCCAGCTTTTCAGGCCGCCCAAGGCGAGGTCTGATTCATTACCCCACGGTGGGAACGCTCTCGAGTCCACGTCAGTCACGCCGTCCGCATAGTCGACCTGCAGCTCCGTGAAGTGTGCAGCAAGTGATATGGCATCTCTATGATCGGTTCTGAGCGGCAAGTTCACCACGAAGATCTTCTCAAACTGTATTACATCAGTATCTTGTCACTTGTTGGATGCAAACCATGAGGTAATGAATGACCTACCCCAAGTGTCGCATTGAGCACGTCATCTAATAAGTCTCCCTTGCCAACGGCATCGTTGTTGATTCCTGTCCGACCTCGAAATGCTGGTAGGCTTGGCTTGAGACTCGGATAGGTGAAGGCCAAGATAGTGATGAGCAGGATAGCGACCAGCAGAAGAATGCCGACACGGCCACCCGCCGGCGCCGTAAAGGCCCTATTCAGCATGTCCGATACTGATGAAGTCTGTCGCTAGGGTGGAACTCATACGCTTCATGGCAGCGACCTGGATATGGCGCAAGGAGGCATCGCTGTTGAGTGTCACAGCAGCAGGTGAAGTCGCACATCTTCACTTTCCAGATGCAAGTGCGAGCACTTGTGAAAGACGTGGCTTGCGTCGCTCGTCCGGTGATGCTCCTGAGATTGCGTTTGTTCAACGGCTGTGGCTGCACTTCGAGCATCCATGCTCAGCGCATTCGACACAACTAAGCGACATTACGCCGGCGAACTTCTTCAGTCTAACATATCGTCGCGACGATGATTACTGTTCTTCCAAGCAATCCCTTTGCATATTCGTCCTCAAAAGTTACTTTCCATTTTCAGCCTCAAAACAAGGGCTTAAGCTGCATAGCCTTCACAAATCTGCCTGTGCGAGCTATGTAGCGACAGACCGGACCAGTTAGACTCTATCGTTGTTAAGTAACGTTCAAAAGTTAGACAGGGCCTCCGCACAGACTTGGACCGACGAAAGGTGCAAAGGGATGCTTCCTTTGAAGTACGAAACGCCAGATCTACTAAGATTTTCGAAGAGAGAGCGTTGGACGAACCCTGCGAAACACGTGCGATGTGCGTGATAGAGTTTCGGTACAAGAGGGGCAGGGCTGAAGTCGAAAGGCAGGAGCTTCAAGCTTGGTGGTGAACACGCGGCAAACACTTTGATGCGTTGCAGTACACTGCAACTGCTGAAGACATGTCAGCCCGCGATACACATAATTGCGATCAATGCTGGGCTTCTTGACGTCTCCTGCACACGCTGCGATGTCTCCACGTCAGCCTGGCGATCAGCAAAGGCACATGAGACCGAGCATGTAGCGGTCATTGCAGCATCATGCATGACATCAGGAGCAGCAGACGAGAGATAGGTATAACAGTATATGCTTGAGTTGATGGCACGGAACTATAAGCGCTCTCGATGCTACGAGTATTCGCCAGAACAGGATTTTCAACGATTAGCAGAAGAACCATGACTTCCATCACAGGACGCCAGCCGAGCGCTGGAGAGCAGACCATCATCGACGAGGTCTTATCGCTGTACCAGCTCAAACCGACAGGTATGCTCGAGACCTGACAGAAGACGATCGTACCTGACCCGTTCCAGACAAGTCGTACTCCCACTACCGCAGCGATGCCGTCTTCCACGACCCAGTCTCCATCGCGAAGGGCCTAGAGAGCATCAAGTCCCAGTTCAACGGCATGCCCAAGCTCTTCTCCGAGTCCACGACCCAGAAGTGCGAAGTCATGGATCCCTCGACTGCCACCGAGCAGAGCGCAAAAGCCAGCACACACCACGGCGAAGGTGGGAACATTGTGCTAAACCTGACACAACACTACGTCTTCAAGGGCGACAAGACGCCGGAGAAGACTTTGAACAGCAAGATCACTCTCAAGCTTGATCACGAGGGCATGATCCAGCATCATGAAGAAGAGTGGGACCACCAGCCGAATAAGACCGGTGATGATGGATTTGTGGGCAAGCTCCAGGAGTGGAGGAAGAAGGCTGATGCGAAGCTGGTTGAGGCTGGCGTGACCAGCGATCCGAAGAAGGTATAACAGGTCAATCAAGATCTGGCATACCGGAATATGTGTGCACGACTCGAACATGGTACTTTCTTCGGCAAGATTTAGCCGAGATCGGTGCATGCTCACAACACCCGACTCCCGAGACATGGGCGTTCGTGGCAGGAGCACATTCCTTCTTCAGCTTTCACACTTTCAGCACCATTCCTTCTGCCACTTCATCCTCCCTCTACATCCCTACGTAACGTCCGGCAACCACATCACTCATTAATATGATGCCATCGACGAAAGTGGCTGCATCTCCAGCGCCGTTGATCCGCACGGCTGCAACCTTCGTCTACCTCCAACCCCGCCACTGCCCGCCTCTATAGGAAGGACATGAGCCTGATCCGGTCACGATCCTACCTGGAATAGCAATACAGCGGTTCAAGCTTCTGGATGACCAACAGCTCTCTGCAGCCACGATAGCAGTACAAGAGGAAGATCGGCGCCTACCGCCTGATGTGCCTGCTCTGAACCCTCCGGAATGCATCATCGTGTCATGCTAACCCAATATTGAATCCTTTTCAGCTCGTGCACTGCATGCAGATGTCGATCGAAAGCAACGACCGCAGCATAAGATGGCGCTGTCGGCCTGTTGTTGTTCCTTTGGTTGTTGCTGTGGTCTTAGCATCTTTGACCATGATGTATAGCAAAGCTTACTTTCAAGGATCTCTCGCATTAGCTGGGCTTCTGAGCCTTTCAGACTGCTCCCCTCTATCGCAGCTCTTCTCCCGAGACGTAACGACAGCTAATACTGAAGCTGCGTTCAAGACTCTGCAGCAATGGTACAACCAATCGACAGGCCTCTGGATCCCGAGCACCGGGTGGTGGAATAGTGCAAACTGCATCACAGTGATCGCGGACCTTGTGGCGGTCGATGGGAACGTCAGGGGAAAGGCTACTGATATCTTTGCAAATACGTATACCAATGCACAGAAGTACAGTCTGCAGATGACGAAAGTGCAAGGAGTGCAGGGCACTTCGCAGTGGGATGCGTTTTTGCCGAGATGTTATTATCAGGACTATGGTCCTCAGGTTCCACCGGGTAATGCGCAAAGTCTGAGGGCTCAAGTCACAGGCGGCTTTCTGAATGAGTAAGTCATGTCATGACCATCGGGTGTGTGAAACGAGCTGATCGTTGTCAGCTACTATGACGATGAGGGATGGTGGGCACTTGGCTGGATTGCGGCATACGATGTGACCGGCAATCAGAGATATCTTTCACAAGCCGAGACGATTTTCAACGATATGAAGGCAGTCTTCGGCAAGACGAACTGCAGCACGATTAATGGCAATACTGGAGGCATCTGGTGGGATAAGCCGCATTCATATGTCAATGCCATCGCCAACGAGCTGTTTCTGGACGTCGCCGCCCACCTTGCTAATCGTGTCAAGGGCAGCAAGACGACGTATGTCAACATCGCTAAACAGCAATGGGCGTGGTTTCAAGCATCTGGCATGATGAATGCTCAACACACCATTAACGACGGCCTCGATCAGAAGACGTGCAAGAACAACGACGGCACGGTGTGGTCCTATAACCAGGGCGTAATCCTCGGCGGCCTGACAGAACTGAGCAGAGCCACTGGCGACAATTCATACATCACCACCGCCCAGCAGATCGCCGACGCTGCCATCGCTGCTCTGGCACGCTCTGGCATCCTCACAGATCCCTGCGAACCAGACTGCGGAGCAGATGGTGCGCAATTCAAGGGCGTCTTTGCGAGGAATCTTCAGATCCTGCAGAAAGCCAAGCCGCAGAAGAAGTATGCGGATTTCTTGGACAGGAATGCGGCGAGTATCTGGCAGAATGATAGGAATCAGAGGAATGAGTTGAGTGTCAAGTGGGCGGGACCTTTTATTCAGCCGGCGAATGCGAGTACGCAGAGTTCGGCGTTGGATGCGATTGTTGCTGCTTTGGCGACGTAGATGGAATACCGACAGATGAGGTAGTGACAGTACTGAGCAGGCTCTTTCCTGGTTGGAGAGCGGTCGTGTATCCATCCCTGGAGCCTCTGATCAGGCTCCCACATGTACGATGCATCCTCCACGAGATAGTGCATTCTGCACCGCGACGCGCGCGCAGCCCGTTGCTGTACAACGAAAGGTAGAAAATAACCGCGGAGCAGCGCGAGACAAAGGTGAAGAGTGAAGAGGTGTGATCGTGCTCGCATTCGGTATGGGCCGGGAAGAGTGCGTCAAGAGATTGCGACTGCGGAGACGCGGACTGTGTTGATGTCGAGGCATCAACATTTCATGCTCGCCGAGGCTCCAAACACTGCGGACTGTGGGAGAGCCAGCCCAGCCCACTGATGAGCCCAGATTTTGCCTTCTGTCACTGAGAGAGTTCGCGGCTGTGGGGACGTTATGCCAGAAGGGGTGCTCAAGGCGCAGTGAGGTGATTGGTAGATGTGCCACTACCGAGGCCTTGGAGGAGGTTCCCAAAACACGTCGACGGCGGCGAAACGTTCAATTGCTCGTGACGGTAGAGGCATATATCCTTTCTACCTCTCGTGCACAATCTAGGAACCATTGCTGTACCCTTGCATTTCTGACACTACTGGTCGTTGTCAGCGGTCACGATTTCTCGCGCGTAACAAGCATCACAACAGCCCACATCCCTGCGGCATCCGTCAGCCACCTACCGGCTACCGCAAACATGGCGTGGCAACCAATGGAGAAGGGCGAGGACAACTTCGACGTCGTCATCGTCGGCGCCGGAATATCAGGCATCAACTTCGGGTACCGTCTCCAGGAGCGATGTCCTAACCTGTCCTACACCATCCTCGAAGGCCGCCACGAGCTGGGCGGTACGTGGAGTCTGTTCAAGTACCCCGGCATCCGATCCGATTCAGATCTCTTCACCTTCGGCTTCTCGTGGCGACCATGGAGCGAGAAGACGTCGATCGCGCAGGGCGACTTGATCAAGCAGTACTTGAAGGACTCGGCGGCGCAAGAGGGCATTGACAAGCACATCACATTCAACACGAAGGTGAACAGCACCAACTACAACTCCACGGAGAAGACATGGACGCTGCAGACTACACAGAATGGCTCAGAGAAGAGATCGTTCAAGTGCCGATTCATGCTCATGTGCACTGGCTACTACGACTACGAGACGCCCCTCGCAGCCTCTATCCCCGGCCTTGACAACTTCCAAGGCGAGGTCATCCACCCCCAATTCTGGCCCGAGGCCCTCGACTACAGCGGCAAGGAAGTCGTCATCATCGGCTCAGGCGCAACCGCAATCACAGTCCTCCCCGTAATGGCCGAGACAGCCAAGAAAGTCACCATGCTGCAACGCTCACCCAGCTACATCATGGCCGTCCCCCAAGAAGACGCCTTCGAGAAAGTCGTCCGCAAAGTCTTCTGGTGGTTCCCAGCAGCCCAACACGCCATCATCCGCATCAAGTGGATCATGATGCCCCTCCTCCTGACCTCCTACTCCGCCAAATACCCCAAGAAAATGCAGCAACTAATGTACAAACTCACCCAAAAGCAACTCCCCGGCTCAATACCTCGCGATCCCCACTTTACCCCGAAATACTACCCCTGGGAGCAGCGCATGTGCATGTGCCCCGACGGCGACTTCTACAAAGCTCTCCACAAGGGCGTAGCCACCATCGAGACCGGCGTAATCAAAGAAGTCACAACCAACGCCATCAAGCTCGAAAGCGGCACCGAACTCAACCCGGACATCATCGTCACCGCAACCGGCCTCAAGCTCCAATTCGCCGGCGGCATGAACGTCTCCATCGACAACAAGCCCTACGACTGCAGCGAGAAATTCGTCTGGAAAGGCGTCATGCTCGAGGACATGCCCAACGCCGCCTTCGTGGTAGGCTACGTCGACGCATCCTGGACTCTCGGCGCCGACGCTACGGCCCAGACTATCACGCGCATGATCAACCAGATGAAGCGCGAGGCTGTCGTGGAGGTTACGCCGCATAGGTCCGCGGAGGAGGTTAAGAATATGCAGGAGAAGAGCTTGTTGAGGTTGAACAGCACGTATGTGACGAAGGGCAAGAGCGTGCTGCCGAAGGGAGGGGATCGGGGACAGTGGATGCCGAGGGCGAGTTATATTAGGGATATTATGACGGCGTGGTATGGGGATATTAAGACGGGGACGACTTGGGTGAGGGGTGTATCAGAATCTCGTTTCGTTGAGTACTGATGGGCAATGGCGTTACTTGGAGTATGACAGTATGGTATGAGGTGATATCAGGATTTTACGGAACACTCGAGAGAGGGCGGTGTTGCTTGCATGCACTGCAGAGTTGGCAGGGTTTCAGAATTCGATTGGGCGTAGATGTGCATATGCGATGCGAGACAGTAGAATGATCAACAACAGGACTCATGATACCTAGTCGTTCTCACATGTCAAGTGATGTAATCTTGTGTTATGTATACTGCTCGCAGTTGTGTGCCCATCAGCGACGATTGTGGTCAGTCTGGCGCAGTCGGAAGAAATCGACCGCAGAATCATGGTTCGTCACCACGCCGACGACTTCACCTGTTGTCGGCGATGATGACGTCTTTGGGCTGTTGCTGTTTGAACCGGAGTGGTCCCCTTTTGCCATTCTTCGCCCGTTGACCAAAAGACATACATGTAGCCATCAGCAATTCCCCTTCGCCTGCTGCTCCATCCAAGGTCGTCACGAACAGACCACACCATCTATCACGACCCACCCCCCTCCTCAAACACAACCCTAACCCCCTCACTCCCCTTCCTCGCCCTAGGCACAACACAACACCTCACCATCTCCACATCCCTCCTATCCGTCCCCCACAACCTTGCCCTCCCTCCCACCTCCGAGCGAAAGAAGCTCGCCAGCGCCAGATACAATTCCGCATAAGCCAGCTGCAACCCAACACACTTCCTCGTCCCCTTGCCGAAAGAGACCATATAGCTGCTCAACGACCTCCCATCGGGGGCCTTGGGGTTGTCGAGCCAGCGCTCAGGCACGAAGCGGTGTGAGGCGGGGAATATGGTTTCGTCGTGGGCGACGTCCCAGGTGTCCATGCTGACGAAGGTGCCGGGGCGGATGGTGAAGGAGTCGTAGGTTAGGGGGAAGGAGTCGTAGGCGCGGGCGCGGCGTTCGGTTACGCCGTAGGTTAGGCGGAGGGATTCTTCGATGCAGGCTGTGAGGTAGGGGAGGCGGGAGAGGTGGTCCTGGGGTTTGTGAGCATTGAATGTCGTCAGCGGAATGAGGCATACTCACGAGGTTTGGCATGTTGCTTTGGTCAGGAATGGCTTGGTGTAGTTCGGCCATTAGGCGTTGTCTGACATCCGGCTGGTCCAGGATATGGAATGTAGCGGCTGAAAGTGCTCGAGCTACTGTCTCGCCTCCAGCTCCAACCACAGATTTTGCTTCACACTCGAGACGACCTTGAGTGATGTCGTGGCGCTGTGGGTCCTGTTCGAGGAGTGCAGCGAACATGTTCTCGCCAAGTTTCTCACCTTTGTCGTGGGCCTCCAAGACTTTGGCAATTCGGTCATCTTGCTCCTATGCCAGGTCAGTGACTGAGCTCGGATTCCCAGTGTGCATTTGAGATTATTATACCTGCCAAAAGTCCAGCATAGCTCCCGCCTCGGGTGACATCCACTTCACGAATCCGACCGGCAAAGCTTGGGTAATCGTAAGAAGCCATGGTACATGCTAGAACCAATGAAGCTGCTCGGTAATGTTGAACATAGCTTCATTGATAGTAGACTTAAAGCCTGGCGTTTCGATGAAACCGCTCTGCTGGTTGAAGGCGAAGTTCATGATGTTATCGGACGCAAAGCACTCCCACATCTTCCTGATATTAAGAGGCTGACCAGTCGCATAGTACTCTACGCGCACACGAGAGAGTAGCCGGTCCATCAAGGCCTGGATCTGAGCTCCATGCTCTGCGACCTTTCGGCGTGAGAAGAAGATGTTGAGACCAGGACGCCTAGTGCGGTGTGTAGCAGGGTCTTCAGCGCCAAACGCTGCAAGCTCGTTGTTTAGGCGGACGCCAAAGTTCTTGATCTTGCGAGCTGGGCGTGTGGATGAGAAGATTGTGTCGTAGCAGGAAGAGTCCCGTATGTGAAGCTGGTCTGGGTCGATTCTTATGATTGGGCCATATCTTGATGTGAGTTAGCTGTGGTCGAATGGATACAATGCTGCTAGACTTACTGATCATGCCACTGGCGGTAAGCTTGCTGAAACTGACCTCCTCCCTCATGAAACAGCTCGTAGTACGCAGAGACCAGGTATGTTGCAGCTGTGAGCTTCGGGCCAGGAAACTTGGCAAGTGGGTGACAGTACAGTCGGTAGATTATGACCCATAGCCGGTACAGCACAAACGCCAAAAGCGTGCCTAAGAGCATACGAGGCGTACCTTCCATAGTGACGTTCCGTTAGAACGTGGAAGCAGTAAGCAGCCGCCGTTGACGCAGAAAGCCAAATGATTCTCAGGTTTTTGCAGCGTGCTGAGTCACGGTGAGCTCTATCGGGACGTGCGTGCCATGTTGTAGCTCACGCCCACTCTCTGGTAAGGTCGGACCGCATAGTGACCTGCATGTAGAGCATGGTGCTTAAGCGAAGCTGGGAATCTGCATGTCTCCATATACGAGCTAGGGCTGCATGTCAACATGCACCGAGGATTTTCCGCAGAATCAAGTGGACAGCATAGACCGATGCGTCGGAAATCGCGTTCTCGAGCCCAACTTTGCTGTATCGACTGTGGGCGTTCTGTGATGGCAGTCCTATGCCATCGACCACTGTCAGGGTCCTGGTGTTGAGCGACAAGACGCTCTGTGGATGTCGAGATTGGAGTTTTTCAGGCAAATGCCGACATCCTAGCAACTTGAGACAGAGCACCTGTCGTACCGTCCAATCCTTTCTCGCCTGGTTCCTTCTGAGTTGCTTGGAGCTCAGAGCTACCTTCATCGTTCACGTCGGCCTCATTCTCTATTGAAGCCTCATAAGCATTATCGACCAGAGCTCGATACTCCGCGCCAAAATCACCTGACACTGGTCCATCATCAGGGAGCGTTGAAGTTGGACTTTGTACCTGAAGACCAGGCGGCTCCATATCTGCTTCCCAAGCCGTGCGGAACTCATCCAGTTCTTGGGCGAGAAGGTCTATCGAAGGATGTGCGGCTTGTTTCGTATCTGCACCTTGTTTACGCATGATAAAATTGCGTTCCTTTGGGGCCAGTGCTGACGCGGGTACTGTGTAGACTTTTGCTGGTGTCAGTCTCCTCTTGCGAGAACCATTGCTGTGCTGCTCACCTTCTGGGAACAGTCCAGCGTTGCCAGTAGACATGTGACGTCCAAGAAACCATCCGTCGCCGAAGTCATCATCCCTAGGTCATGGTCAGATTGCATGATCATTCACACTTTGGAGTAACGGCTTGACCGACCTTTCGACAAGCTCAACTCTATCGCCCTTCTCAAGACTGAGCTCATCTGGGCTTCGGGCTGTGAAAGAATGTACCGTAAGTAATATGGTTCCTGGCGTTATAGTGCTCGTGCTAGCGGCTTTTGGCGACGAATCTGTCAATTGTCTCATGATGTGCCCAGTGGTGGTGATTCTGATATCTCCTTGGATTCTGATATCTCCTTGGATTCTGATATCTCCTTGGATTCTGATATCTCCTTGGATCACTACAGACGTTGCGGTGGCACCGTGGCTATATTTGAGCAGATATTGTTTGATGGCCTCCGTGAATGATGCTTTGGTCTCGTAGTTGACTGCCTTCGCTCAGGAGGCCAAAGGCCTGTTCACGTAAGCTTTCATGTACTCTGATTCGACTTCCTCATCGTCCTCGGTGAACCACTCGATGATCTTGTCGCAATGCTCGATGAACGTGAGTGCCACGCTCTCCAGTTGCAAAGAGTGATCCGGCTTGACAGTGTGGTCACCAGCCACAGGATCGCTTGGAGGACATCATGCGGCAAGGGATCGGATTGCCTGTCGGGGCCGTGTTGCCACCGATGATTCAGAAGGTCGCCAGCTTGAGTGCCTGACAGTGCCTTTTGAAAGTGAAACAGATCGAAGCAGTCGATGCGGTGCATGCCGCACAGTAGCCACAGCCGGCGTGCTTGAACGAATTCCTGTATCACCCAGGTCCTACCAAAGTACTGTCGCGTGTGAATAAGAACATGCATGAGGTGTGAAAGAGATGTCGGAAGACAGACAAGCGTGTTGCATAGCTGAGGTGCGGCATGATCCATCGTGCAGACGCCTCAGCCCCAATAGTCGATGCATGCATGGCGTGAGGGGTGGCCACTTCGATGCCTTCTGCTTTTCATCAGTACCATCAGTGCTTCATAATCATCATACGCCGCCATCCCATCGTCATTCGATTGCGGTATGCCCCTACCGTGCGTCTCGGTTACGATATGAATGGAACCCACACGTGTCAGAAGGCAAGCAGCGCTTCCTAGCGACGTTTCCGACATGGGGATCATCTCGTCTGGGGAGATGAACGCGCGCCGTCGGTTCCGTATACAACTCACATCATCAACGGAGGAGGCTGCTGAAGGTGTTCCGGAAGACGCTGAGGACGAGGAAGTTATGATCGACTTGGAAGTTGCAGCCTTGCAGGTGCTCTGGACAGGGGAGGACAGGCCAGGCCTTGGCGTTTTCGGCAACGACTTGCAACTCCTCTTCCCTCACCAGAGTCACCACCATGGCGACCTTTCTCTACACGGCATCGGCACAATGAACTTCGCGAGACAGCACTCGTAGAGCTAGCGAGCTCATGTGCAAGACGGACTTAGCACATCGACACCAATACACCTCACCTCTGAGTACCGACCCAGCGCTCGAACCATAGCGTCACATTCGCGCCGAACGACTCGAACTACTCGAAGCCCTTGACGTGCCAGAGGGCCACACAAGCGACAGTCGCAAATTTGATTGACCCACAAGAGCCAGAATACCCAAGACCGTCAGCATCAGACGAGTCATGGTTGCAGCTTTAGCATAGTCCAAAGACCACAAACATGTCATTTCAGCATGATGAGGCTCACTGGCGTCCGGAAGCGTTCGCCAGTCAGTAACTCGGGCTACAAGATGACATTGAAGTGAAGATGGACTGCTATCCGGAAGTGTTTAGCAGCACACCTCACTCATGATGAGTGCCTGGAACTGGACTCATCGCGGCAGCCTCCGGAGGTGTTGGCCTGCCTCCCACCAACGTGCCTTGACGACAAAGGTGCAATGCAGCGTCCGGAAGTGTTCGCTTGCGTCGCGATCATGACAAATTTCCTGCAACTCTGCTGTACTTTGTGCTTGAGAAGACGCCATGGGGCTCAACGACGTCCGGAAATGTTCGTCTGTTGCGGCCTGACACAGCTTGACGAGTGTCTGTGTTCTTGCTCGGCCATCAACGATCAAAGCAGGGAAGGACTGCATCCGGAAGCGTTTGCATGTCAATCCCCCACGCTCCGACCGCCAAGGCTGCGCCGTTCGAAAGTTGATACCCTCACTTCTGTGCAGCATCACCTCGCGTGACTGTATTGTCACAGCATCTTGCAGAGGCATGAGGACGACAAATACACCAACATTGTGACATGATCCTGGCATCAAATCCCTGCTCAACAATCGACAGGTCACGTGACCATACCACCACGTCCTTCGAATAGACACATCGAACATCCACCTTGTGTTACTGGCCGCTAGTACCATGCCTCGAGTGGTCGTACGCTGCAAGTTCGATGCCTGACGGACTCTGTACCATTCTGCTCATCGTCTGGCCTTTCATCGACGTCGCTGGAACACCACGTCCCGCCGAACCTCCGCCTTCGCCTTCGCCGCCTTTACATCATGCCTTCAAGCACTCCTTTGTCTCTCTTCGATCGTTCTTTCACTTCAAGCATGGTATGTCTGCTGGCGCATGATCCTATCCTTGGTATCCCTCTCTATACGATAAGCTCAATGCTATCGCTCTCCCCCGCCAGAGGCCGGAATGAGTACCGGCCAGGCGAATCACGAAGGGACACCTCGTGATATGGTAATTTTCGGCTTTGAAGAGGCCGGTATGCATTCCGGCCATGGCATACATATCCACGAGATTCCCCAGATTGAACTTGCTTTCTTTTCCTTACCAAAAGCCACTCAGTACCATTCTCCTGAGCAGCACTTTGTCTTGCACGTGACTCGTGACCCGTGCCAAGACTCCTTCCTCTTTTTAACATTCTTTGCATCACACTCTTCCACCATGTCACCTTTCCTAAGCAGCAACCTCGGCCACGAGGATGAGCCTAGACAGACCGACACCAAGGCTGTCTTCCCTCACATTGATGCTGAACCTGCTGTCCTGCCCTCATCCCTAGATCCATTCACCATCACAACATCAAATGGTTTCATGCCACTGCAGACACCAACAACCGATCTGCCTGATGCGTTCAAGCCTTTACTGGACCTGGCGGATGAGATGCCGATCGTGAAGGAAGATGGCCAGCCAGGTCTCTTGGCCAAATACGAGCTTGGCGCAGCCATCGACGAGAAGAAGCTTCTGCCCGACCTCACCAACGAGATCGACAGCCTTGTCACCGCTGACGGCCAGCCTGATTTGGTTGCAGTCACTGCTGCATTCCGTGACTATTCCTTCCTTGCTTCAGCCTATCTCCTGGAGCCATGCTGGGAGCGTTGGAGCAAAGGCTTGGAGGGTTATGGTCTTGGTCGTGAAGTGTTGCCTGCTTGCCTTGCAGGTCCTCTTTGGAAGACCGCGAAAATGTACGTTCAATCGATAGCCTTTGATACAACGTCATGCTAACCTAGCGATAGGCTCGAGATTCCGCCCTTCATGGCATACGCTGCTGGCTATGCACTGTACAACTGGCGCTTCGCAGATCCGAGTGTTGGCTACGATGAGTATTACAACCTTCGTCTCATCCGTGCCTTCGAGAAAGGCCTGGATCCGTACTCGTCGGAGGCCGGCTTCATCCTCACCCACGTGGACATCGTAAGGCACACTGGAGGTCTCATTGAGGGTGCCGTCAAGACGATGGATGCTGTTGCCGCGGATGACGGCAGCGCTAATGTTGCCGATTCTTTGGAGGTGCTCTTAAACACTATGCATGATATCGAAGAGTCCATGGAGAAGATGTGGGCTCACAGCAAACCTAAGGACTATATCAGCTACCGGACTTTCATCTTCGGCATTACCAACCAATCCATGTTCCCTAACGGTGTCATCTATGGAGGCATCAACGACAACAAGCCTCAATACTTTCGTGGAGAATCTGGCGCCAACGACAGCATCATACCACTGCTCGACCACCTCCTTGAGATCCCAATGCCGCAAAATCCACTCACGGAGATCCTCAAGGACTTCCGCAACTATCGACCAAAGCCACACCGCGAGTTCCTAGCCTACGTCCGCGAGCGCGCAGAGCAAATCGGCGTGAAGCAATACTGCCGGAAGAATCTCGACACCAAAGTCAAGTATTTGCGTCTCCTCGAGCACGTGCGAAGCTTCCGATGGCGACACTGGCTTTTCGCCCGCGAGTACATCATCCGTCGAAGCATTCATCCCACGGCGACAGGAGGGAGTCCTATTGTGACGTGGCTGCCGAACCAGCTGTTTGCTGTCATGGAGCTGATGCGGGAGGTTTGGGAGAGCATTACTGTGGAGGAGCGGGATGCGCAGGGGAAGACGGTCAATGAGATGATGGAGAATGTTTATGATTCGTATGACAAACTGCAGAAAGAGGTGCAGCGGTGGTGCAAGGAGAGAGATCCGAAGGCATCGCAGGCTGAGGCTGAGGCTCTGCGCCGACTGGAGGCGTGAGGATTGCAGCGCGGTCTTGAAGCTGCATGTGGAAGGTCGTGGGCGTGTGGTTGATGTTGGTTCTTTGTGCATGGCGCCCCGTGGTGTAGTCGGAATAACCGGCTTGGACATGCCTTAGCTTCGAAGCTTGGCCACGTACTTTGGCTGAATCGTCGAATGAGACTCCCAGCTTACCGCATGTGCCTGCAGATCTCTGTGTCGATCTTCAGCTTCTACGCGCCTTCTATGCACAAGCATTCGCTTCTTGTTGTTGCTTGGCCAGCCATGTGCCTGTCTTGCCGTGTGTGGTGTAGATCTGGGTGGAATTTGGGAAGGCACTGTTCGACAGGCGAACGCTAGATTGATGTGGGAGGAACAACAGGCGGGCGATTGCCCATATACAGCCCGGATGGACGCACTGCACCTGCAGTAGGGATGTACGACATTTGGATTCTCCGACGATGAAGACGGGATCTAAGCATATATAACAGAAGCTTTGCCATCGACCCAGCACAGCCAAATAAGGAGCAACTGCATCAATCAACATGAAGACCACATTTGGGTATCACTGACGCATATTCCGAGAACTGCCCTGGTCTGGACAACTAGGAGTCGTGCCATCATGGAGATGCTGATCACGAGGAGGTTTCTTGCAGCTTTGGAACGCGGCGGGTCCAGGGTGATCAGAAGCCATTGCCATGACTTTGCGCCTATGATACAGCCATCTGCATCATATCATGTCGACATGAGCTCTTTGTTCTACTCAACTTTGATGTGCGCCTCCTTTGTCAGGCTAAGGTTAGCACAAAGCCAGCGCTCTCCATGGCCCCATTGTTATGGCCGTGCCATATACCACACTCATCTCTCCAACGCCACAGCCCCAAATGTCTCCCCTATTTTCCTGCTTCACACTATCTCACAACCCCTTAGCTCTGGAAGCAAGGCTCCAACGATACAACCTCCGCAAACACCGCCAAAAATTTCCCCAAAATGCTCCCCTCACGCATCGACTTCCTCAACAACGGGCTGGTCCCCGTCCAAGAAGTCTCAACCCTCCCGACAGACGACTGCGCCATCTGCACTGACACTTTTACAGACCCTATCTCTCTTCCCTGCAAGCACACTTTCTGTAAAGGCTGCATAACCCAATGGCTTAACATCCGGCACAAGAACAGCTGCCCAACCTGTCGCACGGCTTTTTTCACCCTCGACGACGCAGATCGCGGCCCAGTCGGGTCTGATCGCATTGTAGCGATGGGACATGCTCTGGGCCATTCTGGTCTGCTGGGTGGTAATTACCAGACGTTCAACGATCAGATGTATCGGAACGATAGTGCATTCATGAGAGCTACCGCTCAGGCTAACACGTGGCTTGCTGAGCAGAACCACCCTCACGCTGCGGGTCCGGCGGTGATTGATACGGCTTTGCTTGGGCATCACATCATTGCCATGGGGAACCTCTTGAAGGGGTATGCCAGGACTATGGGTAGGCCTTATAGTACGTACCAGTCGAGGGACTGGAGGAATATCATCAATGTCCTCTGGAGAGTATTGCTAGAGAGGGAGGTTACGACGGTTGATGCTGTGGTGCTTGCTAATGCGTTGAAGGAGGATGTTAGGGTTAAGCTTGTGATGGAAGGGCTTAATCTTGAGCGCTACTTCGAGCAGAGCGCTGAAGTTGAGTCGGCGGCGGGTGATTTTGACGTTCTCCTGCAGTATGTGGTGAAGCAGAGTGCTGAGGAGTTTGCGAGGAGGGAGATGAGGAGGGCGGCGGTTAGAGAGCAGCCGACGGTGCTGGGAAAAGTTGGGGTGTGGTTGAGTCAGTATTATCATGCTTGAGCTTTCGACAGTAAGTGGGTAATATATCATCGGTAGTTTCCAATGCAGATACCTCTGGACTCTACCCATTGCTCACCAAGTAAAGTCCATCACATCCTCATCTTCCACTTTGATGCCATGTCCATTCTTCTGTCCGTCTCCTCGGCATCACGCCTTCCTCTCATCAACCTGATGCCCCCTCGCCTTCTCCTCATCTCGCCTCCTCGCACTACACTCAGCAACAGCCTCATCCGTAACCCGCCTATCCTCCCTAGCGTCAAACAAACGTCCCGGCATACCATAGCCCGGCTGTGCCCTCAACTTCTTCAACACTAAAGCTCGAACCTCCATGATCTCATCCGATTTGGCTTGTGTAATGTTTGCGCGGTACCCTAGTGGGGTCTCTTGGATGGTCTGAAGCATCCACCTAAGGTGTGCTGCACCTTCTTCCGTGCCCTCTTGAGCTAGCGCGAGCTGGTAACGCTTGATGAGAAAGTCTTTGTAGTTGTGGACGCCGGTGGACGATATGTTGTAGGCTGGGTTGCCGGTGGTTGACATGGTGGTCGGATGGATCTCAGGTATTGTGTGGAGTGGTCGAAGTGTTAGTTGTATGGTTGTGGGACCTGGAAAGTTGTGGTTGAGTGTTGTCTGGTCAGCCGAAGGAAGACTGCGTGTCAGTATATATAAGCGTTGAGCTGATGTGGCAGGCATGTCGCAGAGCAGGTCTACGACATCAGCAGATGTCTGGAATGGCGTAACATGCCTGTCTCACTCTTGTGACGAAAGGATATGACACCGAGCGTCTTGAATGTCTGAGACAAGAGAACTTGCCTTTGGCTGGCGAAGCGGAATGAGCTCCAGCATCCTTAATATCTACAGCAGCTTCTTATCCTCCTCCGCCTTCTCCTGCTTCCACTTCTCGAAGTTATATCCAACATCTTCAAGACTCGTTCTCTGATGTCTCTCATCTGCTAGATCCTGGAAAGCCTTCTTAATGCTCGGGAACCTTTCTCGTGTCCAATACTCCTTCTCGCCCCAGCGAGGCGGCGTTTTGCCAATCTTCTTGACACCATCGGCCTGCGACTGATCGTCGACACTAACAGCCCAATCATGCAGCATATTGATGAACTCTGCATCTTTTGGGAACTTCAGGACATGAAAGCTCCTACCATCACCCATCTCCTCGACTGTTTCAACCTCCCAATCTTCCATCTCGCCGGGGCTTGGAAGTGTAAGCCGACCTGAAAAGACTCTCGCAATGACTGCAGCTTGGGCCTCTGAGAATGGGAATGGAATGACTTTCTGATTGAGCACCGTGAATGCTAGGCTGGGATTCGGTCTGTAGAACGTGTGCAGATATGTGTTCTCGACCCTCTCGCCAGTCGTGATTAAGGGTGGATCCAGGTTTCGGACGAATGGAAAGCTGTAGAAGTAGCCTGTGCAGTAAAGGATGGAATCTATGTTGCTCTCGATTGTGCCATCTGCGAAACGGACACTGCGGTCTTTCAAAATATACTCAACAATCTCCGGCTTTTCTTGCTTACCAGGACTTGGATCGCCCACCTGCAGATATGATTCGGACTTTTGTGACATCAGCAGAGGATGCTGAGACACTGTCGCGATCTGAGCCCCAATGTCAATGCCGGAGGCAGAGTTGCCTACTACGATGACCTTCTTGCCAGTGTAGTGTTCTGGCTTGCGATACAACTTGGAATGTGATATTATCCCTGGGTATGCCGAGTTCCAGGCTTCGATGCCAGCAGCGGAGGGGATGTAAGGTATGTCGTAGTGACCATTGGCGACGATTACAGCATCAAAGTCGTGCTCCTGAACGTCGTGCCGCTCGCTTTTGCTCACTGCCTGTGTCGTGATATGCCATGTTCCGTCGTCCTTCTCGTGAACGTCTAGGACCTGAGTATTGAACGAGATGAGGTGCCTGACGCCCTCAGCATGACGTTCAAGGTATGCCAGAACATCATCATGCTTTGGAAACAGCTGGGTGTTTTCCGGCCAGGCTAGGGCCGAGAAGCCCATCAGACTACGAGGAATATTTGTCTCCAGCCTTTCATATAGCGGCGTCAGAAACGCCGCCTGCTCTTCTACATCTTTCCCAAGCAGCTTGGACGCATTGCTGTGCCGCCAGAGAGGCTTAGCAACGGCCGAATGAGGGTTCGTCTGAGGTACCGAGACATCCTTTGGGGACGCCTCATCGTATGGTACATAGTTCCATATCCCACCCACTCCAGATCGTTGCTCGAAGACTGTGATTCGGGAGAAGGCTCGTTCGGCGAGGAGATACCTACAACCATGTGAGTGCCAATGCTTCGCCATGCCGCAGTGTCGTCCTGACCCTACTTCGCCGCTGCTACACCACTGGGACCGGCCCCGATGATTGCTACACTGTCTGCTTTGAAGCGGCTCTCAGCTTCGAGGGAGCCCATGATTGCAGACCTACTGAAGCGTGATCTATGTCGCAGCCCGCGAACCAGTGCACGAACTGCACTCGTATGGTGAGAAGAAGTTCACTCGAAGCGGGTCATGTTGAGGCTCTTCGTCGGCAATTGCATGCGCGATCTGCGAGATCGGCGGCGCGTCGCGGTTGGCAACCTCATCTCCTGCTTTCCACTCTACCGCATCGCCAGCGACAACATCGTTGCAATCACATCAAAGAACACCATGAAGCGAAGTCGAGGTACAGGAAGGCAGTGAAGGATGAACAAAGCAGCCCACTGAACGCCAAGGAAGGTGCTCCGCATATGCTCAGTCGACACTGCAACGGTCATCGTTACCTCGTCCAATGCTGGACATCGAACACAGGCATACGCTTATTACGCTGCCGATTCATCGCAACGGCTGAACAGACTCAAGTCCGAATAATACACTGGATCAACCTTGGTGTCTGCAGAAGTCGAATCGATCCAAGTGCCAGGGCCTTTGTGCGCGTTTGAACACCCATGCTACTGCCTGAGCCGAGGAGTCTGGCAGGCCTATAAGCAATCTGCTAATATGCGGCTATGTGTAAGAATTTCTGGAAGTCTAGAAGCACACGAACGGCCGTGGCATCTCATGTTTGGAAAGTCTCCATACCACGGCGCCGTGGCTGCAGCCAGCGCCGAGGATGACTTCCATCGCGCTCGGACGCCCTTGGGCACAACTAGGGCAGCATCACGCCTTTCGCTTGCTTCGCAGACGTTCTGTTGATGAATGAGGCTCTGGACCAGCTTGTTTTGCCACCTCGCATTCCCTGGGCTGATTGACACTAATTACCCGTGCAGTAGCGATATGAGCTTTTGCATGCATGCTACCGCAAAGACCATACCACCATGGCCGAGAGATCATGTCCATTGCACAAAGACTCGCAATTCATTCCGCAAACAGAGTATGAAACCGCATCGAAGACCAGGCTGACCTGTGTTGGCAACATTCCTTGCCTGATGTGCTATGGTATAGCGTTCAGATTCACGACGAATAGCAGCCCACTGCTATGGCTCTGGTACACTATTCATTCGGAGACATCGTGAGATGCGACACGGATGTCAGATGTGGTGATCCAGAGAAACGCACGCCGAAGGTCGAGGTATAAAGCTCATGGCTGCTGAGCAGCAGGATGATACCAAATCAACCTCATCTCACTCCTAGCAGTGAGCTCTTATAGCATCATGCGTTGTCGACAAATGGCATTGCGACTTGCGCTCGCGCTTGCACCATCCCTCGCTGCGTCCAAGCTGCTCACCGTCACGCAGTACCCGAGCACATGCAGTGCACACTACTCTAGCTCCTCATGGCCAAGCAGCAGCTCAATCGACATCACTCCAACAACGAGTCAGTCCTCCGAGACAGCTTCTATGACAGTTCCGTCCAGCTCCCCGATTCCTCACGTTGATATCTGCCCGGACTACAACGGACAGAACTACACAAATCCAGCCAGTGGCACGTATGGCGTGCATTGCGACATTGCGGTGAATGGCACTCGGCTCTCCAGCATCATGGCCAGGCAAGCGACGATGGTTGAGCAATCTTCCCAACAGGACTGCATTACGGCATGCCAACAGAATGATGCATGTGTTGCTCTTAACCTCAGTCCAACATCATGCGAATATTTCAGCAACGTCACTGGAACAACAGATGCACCAGGGTTTGCGGCTCTTGTCAAGTTAGCTCCAGAGCCTATCGATGACCTCGAGGCCACCGCTACCACTTCGTAAACCAGTTTACCGGCCGAGCGGACCGTGGTCAGCACCCTGATTATCAGTGTTCCTTATACCACCACTCCCATCAGTCAGGTGGTATCGACAGCAATCTCGACATCTGTCAGTCTGGTGCCCACAACGATCGTATCCACATACATAAGCACCTCGGTCAGCACAGTACCGACGACTATATTGTTCACTGTTATCTCGACATCAATCAGTACAGTGCCGACCACAGTAGTCACCACCACTGTAAGCTTGTCAACGAGCACGTTGGTCGCAACTGTCGACCAGACACGCTATGTCACAGCAACAACAGCCATTCCGACGACCGTCGTATCGAGCTACATCAGCACCACACTGGAGACTGTATATTTTCCATCGGTGGCTACTGCTACTAGCTTGGTTGTCTCGACGGTTTTCTTCCCCACGACTACGACGTCTATTAGCCTAGTGCCGACTACGGTTGTCTCCACGTCGCTGAGCAGTTACCCCGTTACAACAATACTGGTACAGACAGCTACCAGCCTGGTTCCCACGACGCTTGTGACGACCTATATCACGACAGAGACCGCCACTGAAACCGCAACAGAGACTACGGTCTCTAGCTACGGGGTCACAGCCACCGAGACCACGTCAGAAGTTAGCACACAAGTCACGACTGAAAGAGTCACTGCAACACCAAGCGTGATTACCCTACCCAACAATCTGGGTACTCAATTCGGCGGCGTCGATGTTACCAAAGGATTTGCAAACCCCAACTTCATACGGCCTGGTCTGTTCAACCTGGGCGGACTTCCAGGTAGCGAATATGACACACAAACAGTGTACTATGGCGCTACCGAAGGACAGTGGACATATCATATTCCCGAATTTTTAGGGTTCACCTGGGCTTCGCAGCTGAACACCGAGACCGTCACTGGCGAGACCAAGAGCGAAAACCAGCGCAGTCTCAGTGAAAAGTTCTCTGCCAACATCGGTTTCGCAGGCTTCGGTCTGGAAATACAGCATACTTTTGAAGAGACGACCAACGTCGAGACTTTTCACAAATATGCGTCCTTGTACGCACGACAGCAGATATATCGTGTCAGTGTGCGCGAGTTCCCTGCTGCATTACAAAGCTACTTGAGCGAACGTGCCCTCAGACTGTTCCGAGAAGGAGACCCAAAGGCCATTGTGGACACATTCGGCACGCATTACATGACTTCAGCAAGCTTTGGTGGAATGAGGCGATTCGCAAGCACGCTCGACGTTCGGGACGAAGGAATATCTACCAAGCTTGGCCAAGCATTAAAGATGAAGTTCGCTGTCGAGACAGAGGCAGGAGAAGTATCTGGAGGTGCTGGTAACGAGAACACGGATGCGACGGTACAGAAAATCCATAATCAGATGGACGTGAAGAACTCGATAGTTTTCGGTAGAACTTATGTGGAAGGCAAAGATGATAGCTGGGTACGTGGGTCACATTCTGTCTCATTGGCGTATGCTAACATTGGACAGATCCCGTCACTGTATCGAAACCCATCAGCGATCGATTTCGAACTGGCTAGTCTGTCGGACTTGATCCTCGATCCGGCTATCAAGGCAGCCGTGCAGGCGGAGATTGCCAGCAGGATGTCAAGCGACCAGGTGACAAGTAACGCACAGGCTTTAGTTATGTGGGAATCGCTCAGAGACAAGGTGGATGACGCTGGCAGTGGAGCCCACAACAGTAAGTAACCGCTGTGCAGTGTCTCGATGAAAGACACTAATCTCTCACCCAGGTTGGGCGACCGCCACTGTCAACCCTAAGCAAGGCTGGTTCACCCTTGGTCAATACGGTCTATCTGGCGAAGCTCTTAATTGGTGGTCTCCGACTCGTTCGAAGGGACTACTAATCCGAAATATTCCGGGGTCAAATCAGCAGCTCATCAGGAGACCGGATGACATCGACGGGCGTTGGGGCCATGCGCCACATTACGGACTCTATGAGATGATTTCCAGAACACCCGGTTACTACGCACTCTCAGGATTCTATTATCGAGACAACCACGCATCATTCCAGCTTATGGAACAAGAGAACCCTGGCATGGTCCACGAGAGCCTCACCCTCGAAGCGTCTGATGGAGGCGAACTTTGGAATGATAGTGGCTCGGGTGTCAACCAAGATGCTCGAGTCCACTGGGTCAATCAAGGGCCGCCAGATGATGATTCGATCAGGATTCTGCAAATTCCGGACGGACAGCCCCAGGCATACTTCTTCCACACTTGGCGGGGAGACCGCGATGGAGGGGGATCGGACATAAGGTACAGGCGCTTGGACTTTTCGAAGGTCCAGTTCGTTTCGAACAATTTCATCAACCCAGCATAAAAGAGGAGACTGGATTTTTGCTTCGTGGACAATGTTGCTGTACGTAGCCTGGTATGTTGACACTCGAATGAGACGCTTTGAGCTGATAATTTGAACACGACCAAGTGCATTACATGGATGGCAACCGTTCTTTAAGACTCATGTCAGGGCTTCCAGCGTTGAGGCCTCGCTGAGCGATTCGAAGACAATGTTGGTGAATAGCAAGAGCGCTCGACCAGGATATGTGTATCAATGTGCACAACGACCCAGAACGCGGCATCATTCCTGGTTACATCTTTTGCTCTCGACAGCCTGGCATACGTTGTTGGAAAGGCTTGACAAAGACCGCCATCTGTAGGCTGAGCACATAGCTGCCTCAGGCTCGACGGACAGACCCGAGCGCCAGGCCCAACAAGGAAACTGCGTCTTCGCGCCTTCTTCATGCATGTGATACTACTGCACAAACACATCGTGACTCACCAACTCCAGTACTGGGCTCACCACCACAACCTGCACTGCTCGAGATGTCTTCGGGCTCTACTGGTCAGAGCTCATCATCTTCCACACCAAACTCAACGTCGACCTACGAGTATTCTCATGAGCCATACGACACCTTCAAAGCAAAAGTCCTTTCGCTTACGCAGAGTCTAAGCAGCACTCAGGAGATCGATTTGCAGCGTGCTCGAGGCGGGAGCTACAACCGCGTTGTGATAGCGCGACTCACGCTAGCATCGTCGTGCCTAGCAGGCATATTCCGCATCCCACGATTTCCAGATATACCTGATGCTGGAGAAGAGGGTCGAACTGGCGCAATAGACGTCAACATCTTGGACCAAGCTGCTATCCTACAATTCCTCGCCAAGAAGCTGATTCCCGCCCCGCGCTTGATAGCGTTCGATGCATCCCCAAACAGTGCAATCGAGTCGCCATACATATTTCAGGAGTTCTCAGGCGGATCGGCGCTCGATCTGGTCTACGGCTCGATGTCTCATGGAGAGAAAATCGAGATCGTGGATGCATTGACAGACTTCTTGGTACGCATGGAGCATGTGCAATTTCCAGCGTGTGGGCTTCTTGTGGCTGAGAGCCGATCATCTAGTACGATGACGAAAGCATCTAGGCTCGACGACACGCTCCAGGACCTGACCTCAGCGGTCAAAGGCTTTACAATATCGACCGAAGATGACTCGACATACTCCTCATGCTCCACGAAAGCTCTCATCGGCCAGCTTCTCGCTGCTCGAAAGGAGGAAGACGAAACGGAATCTCGGAAACCCAATAAGGTCTCCTCCATGTGGTCCGGACTATGCGACATGTTTGACCATATGTGCTCACTGGGCTTCTTCTCTTCCTTGAACCAGTTTTCCGTTGATGGAAGCATTCTGTACCACTGGGACCTAGAGCCAAGGAACATCCTTGTGAAGCAGGCAAGCACCAAAGACCACAACGCATCGATACAGCACGCTGAAGAACGCCATGAAGAGCTTGCCACAATGAGCTGGACAATCGATAGAGTCATCGATTGGGACAGAGTGCAAGCAGTGCCGCCTCTCCTGGCAAGGAAACCACCTGTCTGGCTATGGGACTTCTCCGAGGACGACGAGCACTCATCCCTGCCAAGCATATACGACGGAGACGTCGACCTACTTTCAGCAAGTCGCTATGACCGCGATGAGGGTAGGCTTGACACGCAAAGCCAGCTTCTTCGAACACATTTTGAGGAAGGGTTCATACGACAGATGCAAAAGCTCTACCCAGAATACAACGCGGAAATATACCGGGAGGAGACATACGGCCGCGGCCGCTGGCTTCGACGACTCGCGCGGTTTGCTATACACGGTGCAAGTGATAACCAAGACGTGAAGAGATACACAGCTCTTGAACGAGAGTGGTGCACGGTGCGTTCGCAATACGAATAGTCCTGATATTGACAGTGCTTTACGACATAAAGAGTGCTGGCTAACGGCTCTGTTACTACACAAATGCCGACAAAAGATCACAACGAACTAGTCCCAGCGTTGACCCGCTCTCCAACGCTCTCCAACATTTTGATGACTATGCACTGCGCTGCAGGCTCCGACACTGAGTTCAGCAACGACCAAAGTGGACCGGCTACTGCATGCGTTGATATAGCATGATTCAGTGGCCTTGAGGGCATTTGTCTTCTTTGAGATAGGTCCACTCGCAGGTGGAGCAGTATGTCTGGTGTTTGGAGCAGTAAGGCTTCTTCTTTCGAGGCGTCTTGGCTTTGCGGCAGTTCCCTTTGCTCTTCATCGGGCAATGGTGAGTAGTACTTCCTTGGCCTGGCATTTTTCTCAAGCTGACAGTATGATAAGTTCTGGTGGTGAGCTAGCAATGTGATGAGTCCTGGTAGTGAGGGTATGGGACATTGACGTTCAGAACAGCAGGGCTATAAATGCCTACCTGCCATCCTTGATTCCAGACTTCATGGATGCTGTGATCTCTAGCCTCTTACGCCATCTCATGCGCCGCGCCTCGCGCGCTCACATGCGTCGTTGAATCGAGCATGAATAGAGTGCGTCGCCATGCTATTTTCAGATATTCAACATCCGCTTTCCTGTGAAGACGACGAAATATGTAAAGACCGACCAGCGAGAATCGAAGTCTGTTGCCTTAATCATGGATGATCTAGGGCGAGCTTCTGGTTGAGTCGTAAAAGTCTAAGCGATCTGTTCTTCGCGCACTGTGCTCTTCGTATAGCCTCATCTTCTTCGACGCCAAGGCAGTCACTGGTGTCAAGACACATACTTCAATCAAGTACATAGAATTGACAGGTCAATGTGCTACATGGCAAAGCTGAATGTCAGTCAAACAGACACCAGGAAGTTTGATCATTCCGTCAATCCCAATGTCGCATAACAGATTGACCCAAGCTGTGACGTCCGCTGATGATGCTCCCATAACAGCAGGTCTGTAGGCTCTTGCTACTTACTGATTAGATACTGTTCAAGTTGTGTCGGATGACGGGACTATCAGGACCGGCAAGGATGAATCGGACGGGCACAAATGGATTGCGCATACTCCGCTTGGGGGGGTCATTTCTGAGTCTGTCTTCGGTTGAGCTCCTGGGCTTCGCGGTGCTGGAAAGCTTCCAGATACTTGACCGAATGCTTTGCTGCCCGGGGTGTGTATAAAGCATGGACACTGAAGACCCATTGTGCGCAGAGCAGCTCCTCCCAGATATGCTAGGCTTCCTCATTGGCAAATAGGCTCCAGTCCGCTCTAGCCGAAATGTGGAAAAGCGAGTCCGCTCCCTGGATAGTCCGGCATGTGTAAATGGACCTGCCTTGTTATTCGCCTCGATGGTCGTGAATACTGATACTGGCCCGTGATCATGAGCACTTTATCGTGTATTCCTGACCCCCCGGCAGCTATCGAGGCCAGTATGGTCAGCGCTGTGCTCATCGTAAGATACCCAGCTTAGTACCTGGTCGTCAACCGGCCTTCAGTGACCAGGTGACTCGCATGATCTGAGTGTTTCAGCGTCATCGCATTCATGTCATATCGTCCCTACCTACCCTGTCATAAAGGCCTCGTCCTATCTCCCTCCCACATCCCCATCAACTCTCCCGTCTCCCCAACCCAATCCCTCACTCCATTGACCGCAGCCTTCGCCATGCCTGTCTGAGTATTACTCCTCTTATGCCTAGTCCTCCCTCCGCCTCCCCCATTCATCCCGTAAGCGCCTCCTACCTGATCCTGCCCAGGGCTGATAAAACTGCTCCCCGCCCCAGTCGCATACTCACTCCCCATGCTTGGAAGGACATTCTCCCCCGCACTCAAACTCACGAACAGCGCAAACGGCACCAACCACACATTCAGCCCAAAGAAACTCGCAATCTCCGTAAACGTCGGTATATCCTTCTGCTCGTAAAAGTGGTATCGCCCATTACTCCCGTATCCGTTCGCGCTCGCAGGAGGCTTGCTGAAGTGTCTGAACCACAGGTAATGGTTCACAAGCACCAGCGCGCAGCTCGAGAGGAAGACAGGATCGGTGAGCTTGACGACGGGAAAGCGGCGGAGGTTGAGAGAGTAGACGACGTGTGAGGCGATGGAGATTGCGCTCAGCCAGAGGGGGAATTTATCGATTAGGGCGAGGAGGACTTGGATGCTGACGATGGCGTAGATCATGCGGGTGAGGGTCTTTTTGGCGACGACGGTGTGTTCTTCGACGAGTTCGGAGAGGTAGTAGAGGCCACTGGCTATGGCGAGCGTGAGGAAGAGGAAGCCAAGGATGAGGCCGAGGTAGCCCTGTCTTAAGATAAGTACAGCATGATAGAGTATGTGGTGTGGTTGTGGCTTACAAGAAGTGGTAAGATCCACATTATCGCCAGATGGTAGTGCGCCGAGACCAGCCCATGCGCAAGATTTGGTGCAGTGGTAGATGTGGTGAGGTGTGATGTGGTGGTGTATTGACAGCTTACCTTCGAGGGCACTCGTGGTGAGCAGGGATCGCATGCAGCCGCGCGCCGAGCCGATATCGATAGTGACTAGCGCGATTTGAGTGAGTTCGAACTACGAAATTTGGACTTCGATACAGCAGCAACCACGCTCGCTATCACATGCTCGTCACAACACTCCACGCCTAATCCTCACGCCACAACAAGACGCCCTCTCAGATCTACTGCACTGAAAATCAGCAACCATGTCCCGCCCCGAAGACATCCTCCCGCCCGACCTGTTCTACGACGACTCCGAATCCCGCAAATACACCACCTCCTCCCGCATAAAAAACATCCAAGCGGAAATGACCAACCGCGCCCTCGAACTCCTCGACTTACCCTCTCCCTCCCTGATCCTCGACGTAGGCTGCGGATCTGGCCTCTCCGGCGAAATCCTCACCGAGAACGACCACACCTGGGTTGGGATGGACATTTCGAGTTCCATGCTTGCCCAGGCGTTAGAGAGGGACACCGAAGGCGACATGCTGCTAGCAGATATTGGGCAGGGTGTTCCATTCAGAGCGGGAAGTTTCGACGCGGCGATCAGTATCAGTGCGATTCAGTGGCTTTGTAATGCGGAGACGAGTGATGTGAGTCCTGAGGGGCGGTTGAAGAGGTTTTTCGATGGGCTTTATGCATCTCTAAGGAGAGGTGGAAAAGCGGTGTGCCAGTTCTACCCGAAGAATACACAGCAACGATCTTTGATCTCACAAGCTGCGATTAAGGCGGGATTTGGGGCTGGTATACTTGAGGATGACCCGGAGACGAAGAATGTCAAGTACTATCTTGTGTTGTCAGTGGGAGGCGGTGATGTCACGGGGACTGTGAGTGGGATGAATGATGTGGAGGTTCAAGATGCGAGAAGGAAAGACAGGAAGAGAGGGAAAGAGTTTGAGAAGAAAGGAAGCAAGGCGTGGATCATGAGGAAGAAGTCGCAGATGGAGGCTAAAGGGAAGGTTGTTAAGAGTTCTTCGAAGTATACGGGCAGGAAGAGGAATATCGCGTTTTGAGGGGTGACGTTGGACGGTTATGTTGCATGCTTTTATGATACCCCGACATCGAGGAAAATGTGCACAGGCATGGTTGCTGATTGTCACATTGGTGGAAAGCTTTATGAGACCAGAGTAACGATAACGAGAGGTCCGATTGAACGAGAATCCGGGGTTGGAGTTCAAAGCACGTTTTGTTTGAACAACTTTGCGGTACAGGACTCGACCATGCCGCAACGAGCATTCTCCTACTCACCCTCGCTACTTCCACAAATGACCAGGAGTAGCACAAGGATCGATTGATGCAGCACTCCATCGTCTGTGCACGCCAATAGCACTTCAGAGCCGACATCAGTGCTCACGTAGCCCAACCCACAGCTACATCCTCACTCTACCCGATCCTCGACATCCTCCGACGCCGACTGCACGCTCGTCTCATACTCAGCCTCGCCACCCTCCGGAACCAAGATCTCCACGATATTCAGAGGATACACCCACCTATACATCGGCGCCAGATCCTCAACCGTCACGCCCTTCAGAAGATCAACATGAATCACGAGCTCCCTCGTAACACCACGACGCTTCATATCCTCCGCATAGTTATGGAAGATCGTAGCCCAATGCCGCCGCCAGGTCGACTCGCTGTCCAGTGTGCAATCAAAGATCATGCGAACCGTGAGGCTCTGATCAGGTCGCAGCTGGGGAAAGAATTTGTAGAGTGACTGCTGTTGCGCAGTGAGGTCAGCGATGGCGGCCTCTGGGCTGGTGGTATCGACAAGCATATATATCTCGATATCGCTGGCCTGAGCGAGATGACTAGGGATGGCGAAGGAGGTGAGGTCCAGGGCGAGGTTCTGCTTCATCTTGGTGAGGATGACCGTCTTCTTGCGTGGTAGACGGGCGCGGTGCTCGTGGGTGAATTGTCGAGAAATCAGGAGGAGGTGCTTGTATCCCAGCTGCTTCGTGATCATCCTGACATGCGAAGACAAGATAGTCTCGTGGTCGGACGTGCAGTTGTCGTAGATCTCGTCGCGGAGTTCTGCTGGCAAGTCGAAGAATGGGAATATGTGTCGATTGTCGTCTCGCTCGTTTCTCGGTATGACTTTGTTTGTTCGTGCGATGGGGCTTGATTTGGGTGACGCAGTGTTGGACTTCCGCATAGCTTGGTAGTGCCGCTTCGGCCGACGCTTCATGTTGGTCCGGCTGTGGTGATTGTCACTGTGATGATCGTGGTGGTGTGATGGGGCTCTAGGTAGGACGTTAAAGCAGTTGGTTGTTGATATTGAAGGTGAGGTTTCTGTAGCGCGAAGTCGAGCCTCGGGAAATTTCGATGTTCGAGTGAATGCAGCCCCCATGCATGCCAAGACTCGACAGCGACCGACGATGGATCATTTGGAGGGCGATCGTACCGCACAGACAGAAGTGTGCTGTAGCCCATTCTCTTTTGTTGGAACTCCTTATTCTAGTACTGCTCTGTTTTCTGAAGCAAGCCTCAGCGTTTCCACTGATGTCGACTCATGTGGTCGAGTGAATGCGTATCTCTTCGAAATCACTCCACACTTCCTAATATACCAACTCCCCCTTCCTCACTTCCACAGCTCCTCCATCTCATCAGTCTCCGAACTCCATTGAATCTTCGTCTCGTCCATCTCAAACAGTACCTTCTCGTCCTCCTCCTCAACCCTCTTCTTCCCCCAGCAAACATAAACCTCCACCCCCTTACTGACCTTTCTCCGCCTCAAAGCACTCTTTGTCTGCCTGAAGATTCTCCGCCACTTAATCCCCGCCCACGACTTTCCACTCGGCCTCGTCCCAGTCACAACCCAACACACCGAGACTTTCTGCTTCGATGCCAGCTGTGGCAGGAGACTAGCGAGACCCGGCTTCAGTAGCTTGAAATCAGCCCAGAAAGTCTCCACATCCGAGTAGATAGGAATCACAATATTTTCGAACTCCGGAAGCGCTGTTGGGATCGTGAAGTCTGTGAGGTCGAGGCCAATGTCGAGGGAGATGTGCTTGGTGATGAGTGCGGTCTTGCATTGAGGTTGGCGAGCTGTGAGCTCGTGCTGGAATTGCTTGGATATCGTGAGGAGGTTTGTTGGTGTTGTGTCCCTGGCGATAATCTGGACGCCTGAGATGGTGCTAGGTCCTAAGGCTTTGTCTGTGAGGCAGTCGTCGTAGATGTGATTGCGAAGTTCGCCTGGAAGCTCAAAGAATTGGAAGATGTGGCGTTGCGGGTCTTGTGTAGTGTCGTCGTGTATTGTGGTGTTGGTCTCGACTGCATCTTGTGGCTGTTGAGGATCTTCGCCGGCGTCCAGCTCTGTACTCCAAATAGCCTCCACGGCGGTATGGTTTGCGAGTTCGTCAAAGTCACCCGCAGTGAAGAATCTGTCACTCGACATGTCCGCGTCTTCTTCGTTAAGGAAGTAGTTGTCGGTCAGCTCAAGCAAGCCTTCTTGCAACTCGGCGCAGAGGAAGGGGTTAATCCTGACCATATTGGTGATAGTGTCCGAAGTCCGTTGGATGTGTATGTGATGTGTTGGCGAGAAATAGCGCCAGAAGAAGTGGCGATGGAGGCAAGCTTTGCGATACTCACATGAAGTGAACCAAAGTGAGCTCCATAGGCTTTACTGGAGTGAAGCACTTGTGTAATTGCACGCTAGTATCAAGACAGTGTGAGTGCACGAGGCATGAAATCACGCGTATCTTCCATTGAGCAAGTCTTTCTGTGCTACGAATTACTTCTTTCTACTTCCACTGCACTGTGAAGGCTCTACTATGTCCTGTCGTTATCCTCGTCGTATGCATCCGTATCAACCACACCATGTGAGTGTTCTGGTGCTGGAGTCAGTAAGCCCTCGAACTGTTCTTGAGCTTGAGTGAATGCAGTCGCTCCTCGCGCCAAGACTTGGCATCAACCAAGTCTTTTCCAGCGCATGCCAAATCTCACCAACCAGTAGATGCGTAAATGCTCGGTGGTCTACAGTCGCTAACCAGAGCATGTTGAGACCTTACCGGACCTTCCTGTCCAAGCTTCTTCGGAGACGACATCGTACCCTCGTGCCCAACATCTGAGCTACGATCGGTCCCAGCGCTGCCAAAGCTTGCCCGATTTTGACTTCCACCTGACTTGTGCGCGATCCACGTTCCTCTTGGTGCCATCTTTCTTGACAACCTCCTCCTCCCAAAAGACGTGCACCACAATAGGCTTGGTATCGAAAGTCGTTTTCAATTCTTTCCCTACCCGCTTGAACCAGTTTCGCCAGCACCGACTTGACCAGGGGCGCTGAACGGGCGGGTTTCCCCTCATACACCAAGACGCGCTCAGGCACTGTGATGGCTGAAGCTGAGACACAAGGTGCGGCATTCCCTCGATCCAAAGGCTTATCTGGTCGTGGCAATCTTCTGGGTGCATGTACAACTGCAAGTCGATCTTCTGAACTTCTGCAAGCTGGGGCGGTAGGGTATAGCAAGCGAGGTCGACAGGCATTTGGAGGTACTTGTCCATTAGGAGTACTGCGGTTTTCTCGCGTAACTGACGAGCTTGCAGTTCTTGCCGAAATTGCTTGGAGACCAGGAGGACATGAGTCGCAGCCACTTTGATACCCATGACTTTCACCGCACAAATGTTGGCATGCTCTAGAACTTTGTCCTCGATGCAGTTGTCGTAGATGTGATTGCGGAGTTCACCGGGCAGTTCGAAGAAGGGGAAGATGTCGCGCTTCGGGTCTCGCATTGTGCTTGCCGTCGACAAGGCTGTGATGGTGTTGAAGGTGTTTGGAACCTCAGGTGTAGCGTCAGCCTCGATGTCGGCGTACCAAGTACTCTTCAATTATTTGTAGTCTCCATCGGTGAAGAAGTCGTCGCTCGTCATGTCCGCAATCTCTTCAGTCTCGAAGTAGTCATCACCCAGGGCGCAATGCATAGTCTCGGTGCCGATGTTGTTGTCGTGTGGTGGTGGTATTGCTTGATTGTTGCGGTAGTAGGTCTCAAGAGCTGGACTCTGCGGTGGTGTGTGACGGAAGGTTGCAGGAGTACGGAGCTCGAATGCGTTTGAAGAGTGTTCTAATATCGCTTGAAGAATTCGGAGGATCCACTTGCAGCTTGTGAAGAAGAAGTGAAGCGATTGGAAGCTGTCAGGTACTGGAGTATCGGCGCTTTCACAAGCCGAGTCTCACTAGTCGTAACGGCTTCATCCATGATCTGTCCCCACATGCATGATCGAGCTTGATGGCGCTGACCCCGAACTCCATAGCATCAGTGGCTGAGCTATGTCCACTGCGATCGTGTACTGTCGACGAAAGAAAGTGCCTGAAGGCACCAAAATCATACCTATTATACATTCTGGAGTCCTGCCTGTTCTCCTCCCTACCAAGCCATGCCACTGACGCAAGGAAATCTAATGCGTCCTCTCATTCTGTGATCCCCTGCCGATAACCCCGTTCCTGACTCCCTGACTCAAATCAACGTGCTCCAAATCATCACCAATATGCCCCACAACCACATCCTCCTTCGGCTCCGCGCTCGTAGCCTGACTCAACACCCCCGCAGCCCCAAGCCCATGACCTTGCTGTGAACTTCCCAAAGGATGCGCCGACCCCACACCAACAACGCCATTATGCACACCCGCGTGAAGATTCACGTTCGCGAGGCCACCATGAATAGCGCCCGAGACTGGCTGGAACGCGATAGGTTCGTGGGATGTAGTGGTAGTGGTTCCTTCACCGAGGCCTCGCTCTTGCTCGCGCGCGGCGATCTCGCTGTGGGGAAGGGTCTTGGGGCGGTGCTCGTAGCTTACGTCTGGGGCGGCTGAGCTCTCGACTGTGGTGCGGGGGATGCCTGGTGCTGTGCCGGCGTGAGTTGGGCGGGAGTCGGAGTTGCTGGCGAGGGGAGCGACGCCGGTGCCCGGCTCAGGGCCGGAGGAAGGGGTAAGGTGGCTATCGGTCTTGTGGTTGCTTGGGATCGAGGGGTAGTCCTGGCCGGTGCTTGTGTTCTGACCGAGGGCCTGTTGAGCTGAGACTGGGAGGATGGAAGCTGGGTTGCTGGCGACTTGCTGGACAGTCTCGCGAGCACGTGCAGCAGCATCTTGAGCCTGCTCGGCGAAGGGTCGCTCTGGGCCTGTGACATTCGCTCTCGCAGTGTTGGCATCCGGAATCTGTCGAGAGACCTGCTCAGTGACCGGTCTCTCCGACCCCGTAACATTAACCCTCGCAGTGTTCGCATCAGGAATCGACCGTGAAATCTGCTCCTGAGCTGACCTCGCCGCCTCAGCTGCAGCCGCACCAGCACTAGCCAGAGTCCTAGTAACGATATTGTTCTCACTGCTAGCCTGCGCAGGCTCCACTGCTCTCTTCAACTCCGCCTCGACATCGTTCTTCTCTTGGACAGCGAACGGGTTGGCGCTAGCTTCTGGTGCCACACCGGCAGCGTTCTGACTTTCTTGGACCACCCCCGGGGCCTCACCGCGCTGCAGCGAGGCATCAGAGGTGTTGGCAGCAGTTTGTGGGTCGATGGCCTTTTGGGCTGACTCTGGCAAGATCGTGGCGGGGTCTGTGCCGGTGGCCTGGTGGGTTTGTTGACGGGCATACTCCGCAGCGCCCGCGACGGCGGTACCAGCAGCGGCAAGACCGCCTGCAATGGTACCAGTTATTCCAGCGCCGTTGTTCGAAGGAGATGAAGAGCTGGTAGCGCCAGTGGCAGACTGCTCGAGAGCTTCGCTCTTGTGCTGCTCCTCGCCTGCGTTGTATGCCGGCAAGTCGAGAGGGGCTGTCTCGCCTGCTTTCCTGTGACTCTCTGCAACCAAGTCTGGCACTTCTCTAGCAGCCGGACCATCCTTCACGGAGACCTTGGGAGCCTCTGCTGAAGCAATACCGGTAGTCACGGTAGGCTGAGTCTGGCCCAGGGTGGAAGGACCTGATGGGAGACCTGAGCTGACACCGCTGGAAGTTGTGTGCGATGGTGCTTGAGCCTGTGAGCTTGCTGGTGCGTTGAGTCCTCTTCCTGTGCTGGAAGGTGTGACTTTGTTGGCGGAAGTCTGGCCGAAAACTTGCTCCTTTGCGTAGTTCAAGCCTTGCTGAGCCTGCTCTTGAGCGGCACGGGCTGCGTCCGAGGCCTGGTCGACGAGGGGACGCTCTGAGCCTGTGACGTTAGCTCTTGCGGTGTTGGCATCAGGGACCTGGTTCTGTGCAGAGCGAGCTGTATCCGAAGCTTGATCGACGATAGTTCGCTCAGAGCCAGTGACATTCGCTCTGGCAGTGTTGGCACTCGGGATCTGTCTCGAGACAGTATCCTGAGCAGGACGGGCAGCATCCGAAGCTTGATCCACAATGGGCCTCTCCGACCCAGTGACCTTCGCTCTAGCAGTATTAGCATCCGGCAAATTGCGTGAGATCTGCTCCGTGCTCGGAAGTGCTTGCTTAACAGCATTGACATCCTCGCGATCCGAAGTCTCAGACTCAAAAGCACCAGGGATATGAAGATCATCAACATCACTCGCCTTCTCGCTCTCAGGGTGTGGTTGAGCAGCAGTCTGAGCTGTAGCATTGCCGGCGCCCAGGACAAGGCTGCCTAGACCCGATAGCAGCGAGCTTGCACCACGGGCCACCGACTCGGCGGCTTGTTGGGCAGTCTCTGTAGCTTGCTGTGTAGTCGGCAGCTGCTCCTTGATCGACTCCGTGGTTGGCAGTTGACCAGCGACGGACTTTGGAGCTGCGGAGTCGGCGACTGAGTCGAGGCTGCTTTTGACTGAGCCGGGGAGTGCTGAGTTGTTTACTTCAGGGGTGCCAGTGTGAGTCGTGCTCGACAGGCCGGCAGGTGTGGCGTCTTTGTTTCCTGGTCGTGCGACGAA
Organism: Fulvia fulva; assembly: GCF_020509005.1. Lineage (NCBI taxonomy): Eukaryota > Fungi > Ascomycota > Dothideomycetes > Mycosphaerellales > Mycosphaerellaceae > Fulvia > Fulvia fulva. Next base: position 3,221,729 of record NC_063021.1, read on the forward strand.
CGAGCCAGCCAAGTTGGCATCTTGCTCACGCTCGGAGAGGGTTGTTGAGGGACCGGTGTGTGAAGGTGAAGAGACAGCACCGACATGTGCCGTATTGCTCACAGCGGGCCCTCGTCCATCAACACCACTCCGCGGCCCAGCCGGTGTGCTGCTCTGCACTCCCGGTCTCGCACCATATGTCCCATCAAGCGCCGCATCCTGCAAGCTCTCCGACAACTCCGTATCCTGTCCTACACTCCTCTCGCTGCCGGCGAGACCTCTCCCAACCGAGCTTCCACTCTGTGCAGTCCCTACATGAGGATATCCCGTGCCAGTCACACCATGTGTTCCCGTAGCAGACTGAGGTGCAACGGCGCCCTGATCGGCAGGGCCGCTGCTGGGAAGTCCACCAGTTGCTGACATGCCGTGTGGTGGGATATCTTGTGCTCCAGGTCGTGCCGGGAAGGATCCTGCTATGTTCTGATCTTGTTCGTGTTCTGGGAGGGAAGTGTCGGGTCGTGCGGCGGGGATGGCGGTGACTCTGCCGTCGTTGGGGTGGATGTATTCCTCTTTGATTTCGTTCGACATGGTGGGGGTGGTATGTGAGGGAGGGAGGTGTTTTCTGTTGGGTCAGTACACTCGTTTCTCACAACGAGGCCTTATGTACAGTACGAGAGGAAGGAGGGGAGATGTCCAGAGCGTTCACTTAGACTTCGTGCGTTTGCCTGTGTGGGTGTTGCTTTGTTTGCGTCACGTCACTGTGGTGGACTCTATGCCTTATGCGATTGTGACGTGCATCAACCAACTTTTGCGCGCGTGCAGCTTGGATAGGCGGTGGGCGGTTCGCAGCAGAGATCTGCGCATGTGCCACATCATCCTCGCGAGTGGCTACATCATTCTCCTCGTATGGACACGCGCTGACGAGTCTTGTGAAAAGACGTGGTGCATATGATGATGGAAGCTCAGGAAGTCACGGAGTGATGTCCATGCCCAAGAAAACACCGTTGGAAGATCCATGTCGGCTGGCGAGTCAAGTGACGAGATATTTGCCGGAGCCAACACCAATGTGGCGAAGATCAAAGATAACAGCAGCCAAGAGGTATGGTATGAACGCTACAGATCCGCTACTACAAAACTATCCAATGCTCTCCGAGATCCCCCTGCCAGTCTCTACCTCCCCGTCGGTGTCGAAGCAAGCTCAAAAATCGTCCTACTCCCCTCCGCAATCGCAAAGATCGTGCTACAGCTCTGCCGTGTCCCTGTCACGACACCATCCTTATCTCTGTCAAGGAACGAGCATCTTGTCTCTCGACCAGTGTGCGAGCCGCTGAATGCCGCGATGTTGGGCCTCGTCACCGGCGGCTCTGACGTTGTAGGAGTGTTGTCTTGCTGCCCCACAGGTGCCAGGCAAGTCGGACACACCCACTGAAACGCCGTGGTAGTCTGGCTACTTGTGGCAATCATGGAGGCGGAGGACACAGGTGCGTATGCGCAACCCCAATCACCACAGACGGTGGTCATGCGGACTGTGTTCAAGGACGGCGTGGCTGCGCGAGAAGTCGATGTCGATAGGCGGCTTGGGGCACTGTTTGGATCAGGCGGTGCTGTCCCGTTGGGATCGAGGAATCGCGTTGTGGTGATGGGACGGAGACTTGTCTTGATTGCAGTAGGTCGAGGACCTGTCAGTCCAAGACTGTTTGTGGTGCTCTTGCGTGTGTTGGTTAGTGACCTTGTTGCATTCTGTGAACTCGTTCCATTCGCGTAGATCGTCGTGAACCGAGTCGCTGTTGTGGTGTGCACACTTGTCACCGTGACGATGCCAGGATGAACTGCGATGTAACCTCCGGCGTCGCCTTGGCCCATCGCGAGCTGGCCAGCCAGCAGCGCCGTTAACTTTCCTATCGTTGGTGCTTTCATGTTTGCGTGATGTTATTGAGGATACAGGTGCGTAGGTCAGAATCATGAAGTGGACGTGTAATGAGTTCGCCTCATCGCAGCTATCCATTGTTGATACAAGTCGGGTGGCTTATACCACAAAGAAAGTCGAAATTTCGCCTTGTGGTGAACAAAGATTTCAGAGTTTCTTCGCAGTAAATATAGGCAGGCGCATGACCAGCAGTCCCAACTTCATCGTGGCGACCAACGTGTGCTGTTATGTCAGGTCGTACATCAGTATCGTATTTCGTGATCATGATCGTGATCTCAGATCATCAGATATCAAGAGCTCTTCACTGATGTGCACGATGGTCGTAGAATGCAATGTACTTCACAGATCTTCTTTGGCATGCTCGTACTTGCTTCCGCCACCCAAAGGATCGCCACCTGGGACACAAAGACCTAATCTCCAGAAGTAATCTCTGTGCGCGAAGAATAGCTGCCACAGCTTGTACCGCGATGGTATGCCCCGTGGCTCCGTACGAGCTTCGTGAATCTCGCCCTTGACGGATTGCAAGAGATCTCGCTTGTGCGCGTTTGTGTTCATGTCTCTCCTCAGACCCTGTGGCGTCACTATACCATGGTTCGGGTTCTGGCTGGAAGCTGTGGAGTCTTGCCCGGCTATACAGCCAGGGTCAACGTCGCCGTTGCACATTTCCACGTCCGTGATATCGGGAGATAGATCCGGCTTCGAGATATAGATCTCACCTGCATGCATGGCGTAGCCCCATTCAGTAAGTGGCAGTAGTGGTACGGGGTCATCAACGTGTGTTACCCTGCGGTACCTGATTTCAGTATCCTGCTCAGGAGCTGCGGATGTGAGATTGAAACGGTCGTCAATGTAATTGACGAGATTGATATTCCCAAGGCGAGGCTCGCCGAATGTTGTTACCGTAGGAGCCCATCCACGGGCTAGGAAGTCCAGACCTGCGAGAGCAGCAACGGCACCGCCTAGACTGTGACCGACCAGATTCAGCTTGTAGTTCGGATACAGAAAGATCTGTTCCTGCAGGTCAACTAGGATTCGCTTGCGTGTATTGAGCCAGCTGCTGTGGAAGCCGTAGTGAACGGTACAATTCAAGCACTTGGGTTCGCTCGGAGTTGGCAGAGCTCGTTTGAATGGACCTTTGATGCCCTGAAGTATGTCCTTCGACACGTCTACCGCAGCCGTCGCATCTCCTCCATCACCTTCGCCCGGGTAAGGCTCGTACTTTTGCGGCACAGTACTCAGGTCCACGATCGTATTGGCAATGCTATACGTCCCACGGAAGGCGACGATGATCCTCTGCTTGCCATGATCGAGCGCGATATAGCCGCAAGAATCGGAGAGAAGAGGCCCAGTATTCCATGTGGTGACCAGCTCAAACTGCGGAAAGTCCGTGCATCGCGACAGACATCTGAAGGGTTTTGATATTCCGAAGCTCGTCAGACCAACGCAGTAGGATATATCAACAATCCTGGCGAGTTCTTCCAGCTCGGAGAACAAGGCGACACTGACATTTCTGCCAGTGGCGTGGCGAAGGAGTGGGAACTGGTCATCTGGATGATGCGTAGACGTCGCAGGACCAAGCAGACCAAGGAGCCCCAGGGCAAGGATCAGGAAGTACAGCATGGCTGACGACTGGCCGACTCCCGATCACATGCTGATGCGACTCCCGAAAGCACCGGGCGGGCTCAAGGTGCCAGTGCAGGAGCGAACACCGCCACCACCAGCGCCTTAGGTGAATGTTGAGCGGCGAGGAGAAGGTTGTTGAAGATGCGTGATGCGTACGCGTTCGTTTCGGCCGTTTCACAGGATCGAGATGTATCTGTGTATGGAGAAGACAAGGGTGGGTGAGTAGTGAAAGGTGGAGCTCAGTCATCGCTTCCTCAGCAAATCCCTGCATGCCAAGGCGAACGTCATCATCAGGCCTGGTCCGTCCGCTCAGTGCACGTGACACTCATGTCGCGCGGGTCGTCTGCAACGGGAACGTCGGAAGGACAATTCACCAGCACAGCACTCTGGTCTGTTGGCTATCTCTTGTTGCGACTTCAGCTTATCGGTCGCCACCGCGCGTCAGTGACATAGATCTTGCGCTCTATTGCATACAGGATCTGGCATCGCAACTTCTCCTGGCGATTGAGCTCGGCGTACTGTTGTTCCGGACCCAGTACGACCATTACGACGAGCCAACACCCTGACCTCCACCCATTGAACCACCTCTTCTCCTCTTGGATACACACACAACTCTCTCGACATAGCGATATACCCTCCCCTTCTGCTTTCTATTGTTCTTTGGCGTTTGATGGGCAGCACTCTAGTCACTGGTACACCAAACACGATTTGAGGCTGTTGCCACGCGACGCTTGCTCAACATGGAGCCTACATCGCCCACTTCACCCAAGGAAGAGCCGGCCTCACAGCACGACTTCGACCAGCGACACGATGGGCCCTTCGAGGCAGCGCATAGACCGTCCATACAGATTCCCGAATCGGCGAAAGCACTTCCATCACGTCCGGGGCCGCCACGAGCAGATAGACAGGATTCGAATAGATCATTACCGCTGGCAGACAAGGCTTCAATGAGCCCGGGTGATACTGTCACGTCGCCAGCAAGAGGTCGCAAGAGTGTCCAGCTACCACGGCAAGACTCGGAACCAAGGGAAGGAGATGTTGGGCGAAAGAGTACACAGATAGCACGAGGGAATGGCCCCAGGCCTAGTCGTGACTTCGATGTACGAAGAGACGGACCTTATGGCAGACCCTCGATCACGATGGTGAGGCGGAGATCTTCTGCGTTTTCACCAACCGGACGACAATCACTGGATGTACGAAGACCATCGGCAACACTCGGTGCACTACATGGTCCTGCTGCGCCAACGCCAGAAGAGCTCGAGATGTATCCCAGCGCGGAGGAGAATGTTGCATTCGAGCCACGACCGCCTCCATTAAACTACAGCCTTTGGGATAGGAGATGGTTCATTGCATTCTTCTGGGGCATGATCTTGATTGATGTGATTGCGCAACCTATTGCGCTCTACTTCAGCTTGTGGTACTACACCAATTTGTCACCCAACACCGTCTTCTCGATCATCACTGCAGCACTTGGAGGTGTCAGTATCTTCGAGTACTTCCTGCGATTCTGGCGGTTGTGGAAGAAAGACAGTACTTGTCGCGTGCTGGGTGCACGACGCTGGTACTTGGACTGGTTTCATTGGAACTTCTCCGGAGGCTGGATCATCGTCATGATGGAGCTCATCGTGTACGTACTTATGACACCAATTGCTTCATTCTGCTAACATTCTCCAGTGGCTCCGTTCCAGAGGATCCACCCATCCGCCTCCTTGCCATGCCTCTCGCGACTATGCTCTTCGTCTTCGGCGTGGAAATGCTCGTCGTCGATACGATGCGCTACTTCCAGATGCCCGCCCCCGTCCGCATCTCCTCGATCCCGAAGGGCGCCCAGCTCCGCCCAGCAATCTACTCACTCATCGAGGACATCGTGGCTGTCGACGGCAGCGGCGGTTCGACCTACCGCGAAGCGCTCAACAAGCGCTACGAGTCTAGCCACGTCTTCCGCGCCATGCTCCGCCGCTTGGGCGCTTTCTGGATGGTTGGGTGTAACGCCATGGCTGTAGTCACCACGATCCTCATCTTCACGATCCAACACGAAGCGGCATACTGTGTAGGCTGGAGCGCGCCATTTGTATGGGTGGCAATCTGGACGGCCATGACGATTTGGTATGTCAAGAGGAAGCTGAGAGAGGAGCAAACGGCATGGGAAGCAGAGATTGCCGAAAAGCAGGGCGCCATTGCAATGAGTGAGCGCAACAGCGAAAGAAACGTAGTGGAAGGCACCGACGGCTCTGCAGAACCACTCCCTGTGGATCGCAAAGAGCATGAGCAGGAGATTGAGGTCCAGGGAACGAGTACAGCCACCATTCCTCCACATGCTACAGCTACGGGTTAGAGACCTGTTGAGCGGAGGGGAGTGTACATGTCGCTTCCGGATCAATGGCGTTTTGCGGATTTGAGATCTCTGAAAGAGTGGTATGAGGAGTTTGGGGAGCGAGTGTGATTACTGGATCGATGCGTTCTTCTTGAATAGTGTGGAGCGTTCACTTGCATGGGCATAGCAGGCCGAAGAGATTACTATACCAGATCGAGTTTTATGAATGGATAAGGGAGGGATTATCGATAATGTAGGAATTGGGGTTGGGTAGGCAATGGATGGTGTACATTGTGACAGATGCTACATACCTGCACCGTTGGTTTTCTCATGGAAAAGTTGGTATGTTCACACCGTGCGCCATGCTGAAGCTCCGATGGGAGGTCGGAAAGAGGGTGGCTTCGCGACCTGTTGATACCATCATCACGCTGACACCTTCTCCAGTACGGATGACATAAAGGCAGGCTGTTCAGCGCCAGATTGTCCCAGGCAATCAAGCGCATATGTCACGACACAACGCAAAGAGGTCCAGGTATCCTCATCCCTAATGACACACATTGGCCAAAAGACAACGAAGACATCAATATCTTGACTCGTTTCGAAGCAAAAGGAACAATCACCCCTGGTCTCAATGGTGCGACCCATCGGCCTAGATCTGTATCACGACATCTGTCGTGTTACGGGTGATGATCTGGTGGATTGTGTATATAGGCTGCCTTGTAGCATCGACCATCGACCATTTGGCCATCGGGAACAGAGATGATTGTCGAAGGCATGGAAAAGATGGTGGTGTGTGTATGTCAATCCCGATTTCTGATTGCGCGCTTGTTCATGTAGGAGGAGATGCGGATGTTCATCGATGCGGTTTGTGAAGACGGTGGTATGATAGATCATTGTATTCGTCGAGGTGACTGTTGTTTGTCCTCGCTTCCCACGCTGGCAACGCGGAGCTGCACGTTGACAGCGTGATGATGATGATTTTGGTATTGTTATTTGTTGTTGTCCAGCATAATCCATCCGCCCGGCCGTACTTCGATGATTGTCAGAGCATCATATAGAAGACTTTAATAGACAAGGTCGAAGTCTTTACTGATACTATGCAGAAGACTTTCAATAAACAAATGCCGAAGTCCCTACTATTGAAAACCTCGTGTGGCTTATCGAATACTATTATGCTATGGCCAAGTTCACCCGTCGATAGCTCGCACAGCCACAGCATACTGTGACTGTTAGAAATGTCGAAAGACACCACGTGCGGAAGATCGCCGTGCTACGCCTGTAGCGTGGAAGTGTAAACGATGGTATGGAGTCTGATGAGCATATAAGAGTTTCACTAGCCATAGTTCTCAGCTGGGCAGGGATCACTCGCTGTTTCTTGCTAGATTTGGCTGATTTGTTGTGATGGCGTTTGGAGCATGTGTTGATATACTTTTGAGAGTCTGATGGGTTTGCAACTTCGTGCGCTTCAACCATGAACCAAAGCTCCACGAGCCTATTCGTGTTAGTCACCAAAAATGTGCTGTTGGCGGTTGTGAACCTCCAAAGGTAAGCGTAGCGGAGTGGAGCTCTCTACCAACCCTTCTAGACTGCAAAGTAGCGTGCGATCCACGCTACCGCTACCCGACGTACAGTGCTTATTATACGACGACATAGGCGTTAGCGACGAGTATATGTTTGCGAGTTCGCCAACAGGCACAGTGCGGTAGGTCAGGTGACCCTAAAACTTGAAAGTTGACCAATCAGAGCGGGCGCCAAGGCTGGTTGAGGGCTGGTATAGAGCTTCACTCCCTCGCTGACGCCTCACCTACGTACTCGCAAGCTCGTACTCCGGTGTGGCTAGCGCTCGGTCGCTACGCTTAATTAAAGCATGGTGAGGCGGTGCGTGGCGATGCTGGTGGCTTAAGAGCAAGTGCATTCACGTTCCGTCGAGAGAATGACATTCGATAGCACCAGCTACAATTTCAGTACTCTTGCGGCAGGTCACTGTAGAGCAGAGTTCAGCACATCTCTCGATCGATCTCGACGACAGCCGCGCATCCACAAGGGTCCGCCAAGCCATGTTGAAAGCACTACCCGCGGATCTGAGTATGATCCCGACGATGCCAGCCGCCGTGATACCGCTGGTGAGCCTCCGCCACGAACAGGTGTTGCAGAAAATGTCACCCGTGTCTCAGCAGCGGTATGAAACAAAATTCCTTACAGTACCTCCCTCGGAGGCGTTGTCTCGATCGATCTCGACACTCGATATCTTGCTTCGCTTCGTGGGAACGTGGTTCGACATGTGCTGCTAAGACAACGGTAAAGCTTCCCCTCGGAGGCTTCTATCTTTGGCCCGTTCCCTGCAGATGAGAGTACCTGCACTGTGCCTGGAGGTTTTTGATGTTCGTCCGGATCCGTAATAATGAGTGTACTGTATATACAGCAATGTCGATATGGCTCGACGGAGCTGCACCATAAAAGCACCTCGCTCGGCAGGATGAGATTGGCTTTCTCTCGCTACCAATGTGTGAGGCCAAGCGAACATGCTGCCACCCTACTACTTTCGGTGTGAAGCCGAAAGCGCGTCATGACTGCCATAGCGAAGTTGGAGATGCCTTCAGCGCTGGCGCCTCCTCGGACATTGTCAGGTGGGCGCATCTCGATTGTGCTACCAGACTGCAGACAGATGTTGGTGGCTTCGCACAGTCAGCGATCGCGGACCGACGTTGCGCGACGGGCGTGAACGTGCTGCTGATGGGTCTCATATTCTTCGAAACGTGCTGAACGGCGAAGATGCGAAGGTACACGTTCGCCAGAGCACTGCCGGGTGCATGGCGACGTGGACTCCCCGTTGTCGATGTCCTATTTTCAGCTATCGTCAGGTAAACCCAATCTCCGGAGATCCTGAAGATGCCGGATGTCTCTTCAGAGGTGACGGTGGCGAGCAGTCCAGCAGCAGTGGCGGGTGTGGAATGCTCTCGCCGCAGCCATGACTGCCCCCCTCATCAGACAGCACAGTGCAAGACATGTGCTGTCGAGGTCGACGAGCGGCACGAGGGAGTGGTGAGGTGTCCGAGAGCTCGCAACTGCAGCTTGAACGGCCGGCCATTTCCGGTGCCGGTCCATGCGCTGTAGCCTGTACGGTGTACCGTGTACGCCGTGTACCATCGACATGGGAGGCATTAAGCCTCTTTCGACCTTCGCTTGTGCTCGAAGACTGTCATCATGTCTCACTCGAGCCTTCCACTACCGGCAAACACCACCGTCCGCCCAGCTGCAGCCCGCGCAACGACAGGCCATTTCCATGGCGCCACTGGGCGCGTAGCCATTCTAGCCTGCTCCCGCCGCGAACCCTATAGCCATCTGTAAGTGTGCTCGCACTGGACGGATGCTTGCGGTAGGTACATGCATTGTGCTACATTATTTACTACTGACGTCCTCCCACTTCATCGACCGGTCTCCGGTGTAACTTGGTCTATCTGCTCTTTGGGTATCCCTTGCTTCTGTGCCAGCGAAGTGAGAGGTCATCTGCTGCCGCTGACTATATATGCACGCCATCGTGCGTTGACACATCCGGCTTCTCAATGTACACTGGACCGACGAAGACCATCACTATGCCCCGCTCGCCAAAGAGACACGGCCTTGTTATCGAGGACGCCAGCTGGCGATGGTCAGAAGAAAGCACTCCGCCCCGACTGACCATATCACCGAGCTCATCCAACGAGAGCATCGACAGACTGATGCCATCTACCCCAAGGTCCAAGCCATCAACACCACTCAGCGAGAAGACCATGTCACTGGCCTTGACTCCGACTCCGACTGCGACTTCCGCTGATACCGAGTCGATGCTGCTTCCTGGATTCCACTTCTCTACCACTGACGAAAGCGTGGATGCTGCCGAGTTCCACCGCATCGCCGCCCAGCTACTGTCTGGGGAGCAGTCGAAGCGCGATTCTTTCGTCTCAGATGAAGTTGCTGAGGCTGCAAGGCCCCGACAGCTTCACTGTGACCTCGGAAAGGATCCTTCTGGGAGATATTGCTGTTCGTGTGGCAAATCTTACAACACTCAATCACGCTTGCGTGAGCATACTCAAGCATGCGCTGGCACTACCAATTATCCCTGTCCGACTTGCGACAAGATATTTACGTCCCAAACGCGACTGGATCGACACATCTCTTCAAGACACAACGACAACAAAGAAGCTTGTCCTGAGTGCGGTGAGATGTTCCGCGCGGATCGTCTTCCTCTCCACCTTGCATTCGGTCTTGGGGGGTGCGATGGCATGGTTCAGGCATCTTTAGGACCTGCACCCGAAATAGATCAGGTTTACCGGCATAGCGCTAGAGCTTCCACATCGCAACACTACTGGATCTATGATGGCGACCTTCGATGGAGACTGAGTCTGGGTACCAAGCACGACTCCGGCTATGATGAAGACAAAGCCGAGGAGCAGACTATGACCTTCGTTACCCGCCTGCTTCAGCGATCACAAGAATCGTCAGAACCATGCGATCTGTGCGGCGAGACCTTCGCGACCCAAGACGCACTCACGCAGCACATCGGCGAGCACTCTCTGGACTTCAACGAGAAACGTCATCGATGCGACGAATGCATGATCTATTTCGCGCACGAAAAAGATCTGGAACGACATCTGCAGTCTGTGAACCTTAACCAACATTGTGGCTTCACATTCCGGCACTGTGCTGGGGCTTGCACGGGTCACCACCCTCCAACATACTACAAGTCCAGCCTCTGCAACGATCACAACTTAATGCAGAAACACCTCTGGTCTTGGGAACTTTGCCAATTGAGGACGCATCGCGCTACCGTGGCACGCATGCTCGCCCAGCGCGTCAGCAAGACCGCTTCGCCGCACATGTCGGTGCAGGACTGCAAGCGTACATATCACTCCGTGCTGCCGCATATGAGCATCGCAAGCCGTGACAGCATTCGCTCGGACGCCAGCTGGTCCAGAGTGCGGCGTCCATCGGAGACATCTGAGCTCGTTGCGCACTTCAGCCGCATCGTCTCCCAGACGTACCCAAAGGAAGACCTGGTCCGACTCAAGGAACTCCAAGAAGCTGATGCTCTCCTCGGTGCTCGTCCAGACTCAGCCGTCTTGTCTAGTCCCCGCGACTCGAAGCACATCTCGAAACGGAAAAGCATCGTCGACCTCGCCAAGCGCAAGACGGTCCTCGATGGTGTCAAATACGGCCATAAACGAGGTAGTTCCAATCCTTTGAGCTTTCTGAGGCGTACAGCTAGTAGTGAAGATGCCAGGCCCCAATCATTGCCTGCCACCGCGCTGGGTAGCACGCCGTTGGTAAAGCTGTCTGCTTGATTTTTATGAACGATTGAACGGAGTTTTATACCTAGTCTCATGTACTTTGAGCGAATATTGGATTGAAGCGAAGATACCATTGATGCGAAAATTTATACGGGATGGGTTGAGATGGCGATTAGAGTCGCGGTAGCGATATCTGTGCAACATAATTTCTTATCTGGTCAAGACCAGTACTGCCTCCTTGCTCGCAGACACAACCTGTCACCTCCCTTGGAAAACGACCTCGACTGTGAGCGATCATCTCAATCCTCATGCCACCGTCGCGAGGTATCTAATGCCCCCTGCCAGACGGATCAGGGCAACGCTCACTTTCTCAGCAAAGCGATAGGGACTGTGTTTCCATGCCATTCTCGTAGCAAGACATAAACCACAACTTCATGATCGACAAGCCTTACAGACCACAGCGATAGTAGGAGGGAGATAAAGAGGATCATGGTAAAGAAAGAGAAGATCACGTACAGCAAATGCGATGCTGTGCCATTGCGAAGAAGTATATACCACTATACAAAACATATGTGGCTCTGTACAGCCGAGCGCCTCTCAAACATTACTTGCTGAGCAAAGATGCGACGCGCCGACTCGCTCCAACGTCCAGATTGAACGCCGTGCCTGATAAAATGTTGTGTGTAAATGCCGTGTAAGAACCAAATACCCAGGCAACCCTGGGTCGATCAGCTTCAAGCCATCGAAGACATGCTGATCATAGAATTTCGCATCGTGTGTTCAGCCAACCCCCCAAGAGATGGGTGACTCGCTTAGAGCGCCTTGACGGCAGCCTCAAGCGTCTCCTCAAGCTCGTCAAGAGCACGCTTAACGACAGTGCAGTCACCGTCCTCAGCGTGGCAGTCCTCGTACTCATCGAAAGCATCGTCAGCCTGCTCGGCCGCCTCCTCGATCCATCGGCGGGTGGCGTAAGTGCAGTCGTGAGTGTCGCAGAAAGCAGCGCGGGCAACGAGGTTGGTGCCCTCGGCGAGAGCATCCTCAGCCTCACGCTTGGCCTCCATGAACAGGCGGTGAGCCTTGGCGATAGCGTGGCACTCACCGCCCTGCTTGTGGCACTCATCCTCGAAGTAGTCTGGGCTGGCCTCGGTGATGGCGGCAGCAACATCCTCCTCGTTGAGAGCACCAGCCTCGGCGTCACGGCCACAGCTGAGACCTGGAACGCCGCAGCGGGTAAAGACACCCTTGGCCTTCTTTGGCTCGGCGTTACGGCGGAGAGTGGTGGCGCAGTCCTCACCGTTGACACCGCAGAAACCGTTCTGGTCGTCGTTGGAGTCGATGTGGAACTCGTCGTCGATGTTGCGGGTGCAGGACATGCCGGCGATACCGCAGCGCTTGGCGAGGTCCTCGACACCTGACTCAAGGCCGGAGTCCTCCTCGTCGCGGGCCATGGCTAGGCGCAGAGTGTGCTCTGCCTCAACGTCGCGACCGCAGGAAAGACCGGGGACACCGCAGCGGGTAAATGCAGCCTTGGCCTTCTTTGACTTCTTCTTTGCCTCGGGCTCTGCGTCGCGGCCACAGGAGAGACCAGGGACACCACAGCGGGTGAAGGCAGCCTTGGCCTTCTTTGCGTCTGCCTCAGCCTCTCGCTTTCCGCAGGAGAGACCGGGGACACCACAGCGGGTGAAGGCAGCCTTGGCCTTCTTTGACTTCTTTCTTGCCTCTGCCTCTGCCTCAGCCTCTGCCTCAGCCTCTCGCTTTCCGCAGGAGATACCAGGGACACCACAGCGGGTGAGGACGCCCTTGGCCTTCTTTGCCTCGGCGTCACGCTCCGCGACGCCAACGATGTCGTCCTCGGTGATTGCCTCCCAGCCGTCAGCCTCGAGGTCTCGCTTTCCGCAGGACAGACCAGGGACACCACAGCGGTACAGGAGACCGCCCTTCTTTGGCTCAGCGTCTCTGGCCTCAACATCCTCAATCTCCTCCTCGTCGATGACCTCAGCAACAGGCTCGAAGCCGTCAGCCTCGACGTCGCGCTTTCCGCAAGACAGACCTGGGACACCGCAGCGGTAGAGGATACCGCCCTTGGAGACCCTGACCTTCTTTGGAACCTTGCGGACGATGAACTTCTTGGGGAGAACCTTTGGCTCGGCTTCGGCCTCGGCATCTCTGGCCTCGATCTCAGTATCCTCGAGGTCGTCCCGCTTGCCACAGGAGAGACCTGGGACACCGCAACGGGTGAGAACACCCTTGGCCTTCTTGGCCTCGCGGGCAAGTGGGCAAGAGTAGCCACGGACACCACAGCGCGACTCAAGAGCAAGCTCCGTCTCGAGGTCTCGCTTGCCGCAGGAGAGACCGGGAACACCACAGCGGGTGAAGGCAGCCTTAGCCTTCTTGGCCTCAGCCTCAGCCTCCCGTTTGCCGCAGGAAAGACCGGGCACACCGCAGCGAGTGAAGGCAGCCTTGGCCTTCTTTGGGTCAGCCTCAGCTAGAGCCTCGGCGTCACGCTTCCTTCCGCAAGCAATGCCTGGTGCAGTGCAGCGGAAAACATCCCGCTTACCGCAGGAGAGACCGGGCACACCACAGCGAGTGAAAGCAGCCTTGGCCTTCTTTGACTTCTTCTTTGGGTCAGCCTCAGCCTCAGCATCACGGCCGCAGGACAAGCCAGGGACACCACAGCGGGTGAAAGCGGCCTTCGCCTTCTTTGCCAATGGCAGAGCCTCAGCATCAGCATCCCGCTTACCGCAGGACAGACCGGGCACACCACAGCGAGTGAAAGCAGCCTTGGCCTTCTTTGACTTCTTCTTTGGGTCAGCCTCAGCCTCAGCCTCAGCGTCACGGCCGCAGGACAAGCCGGGGACACCACAGCGGGTGAAGGCAGCCTTGGCTTTCTTCGCCTCAGCATCACGCTTGAAGCAAGCAATACCGGGTGCGGTGCACTGGTACTCTGGCTCAGCGTCGGCGTTGGCCTCCCTCTGCTCAAGGCTGCCGAAAATGCTGGCCTCCTCCAACTCTCGCTTGCCGCAGGAGATACCGGGAACACCACATCTGGTGAGGACGCCCTTGGCCTTCTTCGCCTCAGCGTAGCGCTTGTGCTCCCACATGAGCTGGTCGCGGGCCTTGGCGCAAGAGAAGCCACGGACACCACAGCTCGGTGGCTCCCATCGCTTGGTCTTCTCGTCGTAGGTGTGGTAGCTGACGTAGCGCTTCTCGGCGGCGCTCACGGTGTTGTAGACGTGCTCAGCGGCGATACCGACCTCGTTGATGGAGCGGCGGGCCTTGGCGCAAGCCTGGCCGTCGACACCGCAGAGACCAGACTGGTCTGGGTCTGCCTCAGCGAAAGCGTCCGCAATGGCGAGAGCGGAGCGCTTGGCGCGAGAGCAAGCTTCTCCGGGAAGACCGCAGAAACCGGCTTGACCAGCCTCGGCGTCACGCTTGCCGCAAGAGATACCTGGGACACCGCAGCGGGTGAGGACACCCTTGGCCTTTTTGGCCTCAGCGACAGCCTCAGCCTCACGCTTGCTGGAGACACCTGGGATCAGGAAAGCATCGGCCTCTCGCTTGCCGCAGGCGATACCTGGTGCAGTGCATCGGAAGAGAGCCGCAGCCTCAGCCTCTCGCTTTCCGCAAGAGATGCCAGGGACACCGCAGCGGGTAAGGACACCCTTCGCTTTCTTGGCATATGCGAGGGCCTCTGGGTTCGGGTCTGCGTCACGCTTGCCGCAGGAGAGACCGGGGACACCGCAGCGGGTGAAGGCAGCCTTGGCCTTCTTGGCTTCTGGTTCTGGGTGGGCAAGGGCCAAAGAAGCCGTGCCGACCAGCAGGATGGTCGAAAGTGTAACCTTCATGTTGTTTTTGGTTGCCTCTCAGATGGAGAGAGACAGTTTGGTGGTTGTGTAAAGAGTGACAGGAATGTCGTAGTCTTATGGCTTAGACTAGACTGGGTTTGTGTTTGAATGAGTGTAAAAGAATGACTCGTGGGTAAGGAAGAGAAGCATACGAAAGCGGCCATGAGAACAGCGATATATAGTCGTCGATACCAGTTTGAGAGTCGTTGGCGGTGCCCGATGAGTGTCTCAATAGCCTTCTGAATAAAGAGAAATCGACATTGGCCAGTGGCAATAGGCCTCGTGGCAGAGCATCTGGAGGTCAATAAGCGAGCTAGTAGAGCTCAATAAGGATGGTCTTTTGTAGCGCCACGGGAAGTCGACAATGAGAAACGGTAGAGAAAGTCTGAGTGCAGCACTGACCGTACGCGTGGGTCATTGGTAGTGTGATGAGTATCGAGGGCGGCAAGAGCTGCGAAAGTCAGTCGGTCTTGACTCGGGTTAAGTCTTCGAGGCCTGAATACCCTCTGTACTCACAATTCGGGCCCTGAATATTGCAGAGTGACCACGGACAGTGCTCATGTTGGTAGCCAGACTCACTGCCTTGTTGCTCTAATCTTGTTCCCCGCCAGGCCAAACCGACTTGACAGATACTCGTTATCCTTGCTCATATGCGACACCACATTGACCTCGAATGAATCCATGTGGTGGCGCTAGAGCTCGGCTCCGAGGTGTAGAATAGGCTGTCCAAAAGTGGTGCTCAATAGACATGAAGTTATTGAGCACCATTTTCGGCTAGCGCAAGGAGCCTTTGACACAAGGCGCCCACGCTACAGCTACCACTTTCACGTGGCAGCCACCAAAGACCTAAATGCTTCAGAAGTGCTTCAGTGCCAGATTGTACTTGGCGTTGCTTTCTTTCAATGTCTTCACTCGCTGATCTGGATGCTCTTGCGCTACAGTAGTCGTTCAGAGATCGGCTTGGCCGTTCTTGTTCTGGCTTGCCTTTCATCCTGACTGCGTCTCCTTCCCATTGGACCGTCACTTAGTAGCTATCAGCACATGCTGGAGCTCCTGCTGGCTATAGTATGCCTTCTGTTGGCACGAAAGGATGCGTGCAGTGTGTTGCTACGCGTCCAGCGGAGGGTCCCGTGCAGGCCATGGGCTATCGCTGGGATGATCTTGTCGCTGACAAGATGCTATGTGGTATACGCCATGTCGGTATCTTTCACGTTGTCATGACCCTGTGTGCTGTATCCGATGGAATTCACTGTGATGGTAAAGTCTTGGTGAAGGGTGAAGTCGGACGGCAAGCACCTTCGGATGGTGCATCGGCAAGTGGCCCTGCCGGCTAGCGTCATGCTGGCAAACCTTCATGCTGCAGAGCTCTTCAGGAATGCGCGAACATAGAGACGATCACCCATTCCTATAGCACGCCAACATGTTCTCAAGGCGGGCCGTCCAGGTGCGTGAAGCTCGCGCCAGACATCAGCTGACAAGTACTGACACCTACCGCGACACAGGCCCTGCGCTGCAATGCCTTCTCCGCCGCCCAGCCGTCGATCGCCGCGCGCAGTATGTAGCAACCCAGCACGCCTCCGCCGTCGACCGCCAGGAGCACGCATACTGATCACGATGGACAGCATACGCGACGACCGTCTCCTCGGACATCTTCAAGCCAACCAAGTTCGGTGGCAAGTACACAGTCACCCTGATTCCAGGTACGCGATCTCCAAAAGCAAAATCGGCATGTGATAAGAGGAGCAACAAGCTAAGAAGGAACACATAGGTGACGGTATTGGTGCGGAAGTGTCAGAGTCGGTCAAGACCATCTTCAAGGCAGACAACGTACCCGTGGAATGGGAGCAGGTCGATGTCTCTGGCATGGAGGACGGCAACAAGCACTCTGAGGAGCTTTTCCGCGAATCGCTGGCATCCCTCAAGCGCAACAAGCTCGGTCTGAAGGGCATCCTGCACACACCAGTAACACGATCCGGCCACCAGTCCTTCAACGTCGCTCTCCGTCAAGAACTCGACATCTACGCCTCGATCGTGCTCATCAAGAACATCCCTGGCTACGAAACCCGTCACAAGAACGTCGACCTCTGCATCATCCGTGAGAACACCGAGGGAGAGTACTCCGGCCTCGAGCACCAATCTGTCAACGGCGTCGTCGAGTCGCTCAAGATCATTACCCGCGCCAAGTCCGAGCGTATCGCCAAGTTCGCTTTCTCCTTCGCGCTTGCCAACAACCGCCGCAAGGTTACCTGCATCCACAAGGCCAACATCATGAAGCTGGCCGATGGCCTCTTCCGCAACACTGTCCGTAAGGTCGGCGAGGAGTACCCAACGATCGAGACCAACGACATGATCGTCGACAACGCATCCATGCAGTGTGTCTCCCGCCCACAGCAATTCGACGTCATGGTCATGCCCAACCTGTACGGAGGCATCCTCTCCAACATCGGCGCCGGCCTTGTTGGTGGCCCCGGTATTGTTCCAGGCTGCAACATGGGCCGTGAAGTCGCCGTTTTCGAACCAGGATGCCGTCACGTCGGTCTCGATATCCAGGGCAAAGATCAAGCCAACCCAACTGCGCTTATTCTCTCTGGCAGCATGATGTTGAGGCATCTTGGACTCGACGACCACGCGAACAGGATCAGCAAGGCTGTTTATGATGTGATTGCAGAGGGCAAGACGAGGACGAGGGATATGGGTGGCAGCTCCACTACACATGAGTTTACGAGGGCTGTGCTTGATCACATGGAGGCATCGGGATAGATTAGATTAGATGAGAGGAGAGCATTGGGTCACACAGCAACATTGTAGTATGGCGTCAGTAGCGTGCTCCTTTTTGATGTGTCTGATACTCTGTGTAGATGTGTACATTGCATGAGCCACTTCACGTATCCGCAATACCGTTCAAAATTAAGCAGCGCGTCGCGCCTCCGAGGCCTCACATTTGCTCGTCAAGTCCAAAGCGCCCTCCAGCGCCAGCGTCCTCCGACTTCGCCAGAAGCGATCGCGCTCAACCAATATTCCAGCCCTTACCCTTCTCATCTGCCTTGACGAAAGATCCTCGCTCCCGCGAGAACAACGCCATAGGCTCGCCGCAGGACCACTCCGCTCGAGTCTTGACCTCATCGTCACGAATGCGGCTCAGGTACAGCTGCACATACTCATGCTCGAGCAGCTTCTGATCTGGCATATATCTTCGACTCCCACATGCGCTTTTGTCTACTCATCGAGAATCCTTGGGTGCTTCCAGCCGTGGGGGGGTGAGATGGACTGAGATGCAGAGCTCCTTTCCATCCGACCTCTACAGCACAATTCACTCGTGTGATGCATCTGACTGTGAAATGTGGTCAATATGCTCAGGGGAGAGTGCTCAGATCAAAGCAATGGGCAATTCTGGTAGTCTGCATCGCAGCTTGTTACAACAGCTACGTCGAAGTCATGCTTGTACATGCAAGTCGAGATGCATGCTGGAGTGATGAGCAGACAATACCTTGATGATGTTCGCGTCTACTGACGGCCTACTCGTTCTATGACTTCCCATACGCGATCTGGTGAAGCCAGCCTAATGGCTTCCAAGCCATATAACCACATGAAGGTACAATGCAAGCGTTAGGTACATGTCAGCATGTATATTGATGAGCTCGGAAATAATGATTCATGGATGCGGTCCAGCTGCAAGTGGCAGGCTGGGCGAGTTCTGCTGCAGCGCGCCCGAGATCTCCCGTCAGCCAATCACAGTTTCCCTTACTCAGAACACCGCGAAGTTCTGCAACGCAACGCCATCCAAGCTCCTGCTGACCACGACCACCCCATCCACACCACTCTGCTCCACCTCCGCCATCGTGTAGATCGCCTCAAGTGCTGAGGCCGCTACCAGTCAATATGCTGAGCCGGACAGCAACCAAGGCTTCGCGCGCGTTCGGCGCCGCGAAGGGTGCTGCCAACAACACCGCAAAGGTATGCCAATTCCACATCAAAGCACGGCGGAGCTCTCGATTGGCACAGAAAGATGAAGAATATTGCCACAAACATACGGCGAACACCTGTGGTACATATCAGGACTGACCGAGCATGTTTCGCAGCGCAATGCCTCCTCGCAAAGCTCTTCCGAGTCGACCGCCTCATGGGGAAATACCGCACTCCTCACATCCTCCACCGCCGCCGCTGCTGCATCGGTAGCTTTTTACTGGTATCAGTTCGGCCGACCGGCACATGCCATGACTCCAGCTGAAGAAGGGTGAGTTGAAGGAAGAAGCCGAGGGCAATCGTGGGCCGGAACAAGGAGAATCAGAACAGGAACTGACAGCATCGGCACAGTCTCCACGCTACACAGTACCCATGGGAGCACGAAAAGTACACCAAGACCTTCGATCATGGCGCACTCCGCCGAGGTTTCCAGGTCTACCGGGAAGTCTGCGCTTCATGCCACTCGCTCAGCCGTATTCCCTACCGAACACTGGTCGGCAACATCATGACTGTCGACGAAGCCAAGGTCATCGCCGAAGAGAACGAGTACGACACCGAGCCCAACGACGAGGGCGAGATCGAGAAGCGCCCGGGAAAGCTTTCCGACTACATCCCAAGCCCATACAAGAACGACGAGGCCGCTCGTGCCGCAAACAATGGTGCACTGCCACCGGATCTCAGCTTGATCGTCAAGGGCCGTCACGGTGGCTGCAACTACATCTTCTCGCTTCTTACTGGATACCCCGAAGAGCCACCGGCCGGCGCCATTGTGCAGGAGGGCTTGAACTTCAACCCATACTTCCCTGGTACCGGTATCGCCATGGCTCGTGTGCTCTACGACGGCCTTGTTGAGTACGAGGACAAGACTCCAGCCACCACTTCGCAGATGGCCAAGGATGTCGTAGAGTTCTTGAACTGGGCTGCTGAGCCAGAGATGGACGAGCGCAAGAAGATGGGCTGGAAGGTTATGGTTATTGGTACCACGCTTTTCGCCATGTCTGTGTGGGTCAAGAGGTATGCCAGAATCGTTACATGCTTGGATCATCGAGTTAGCACTGACACAATTGCGATAGATACAAGTGGTCCACGATCAAGACCCGTAAGCTTTCGTACCAGCCACCGGTGCCGCAACAGCCAAAGCAGCCAGGCGGTGTATTCCGAAGATAAAGGACGATACCAGGCAGAAGGCAGGGGTCATAGAGGTGGACATTGGCATGTACAGATGTTTTCTAGCGTGCTTTCATTCAGACGTGTAACAAGAGCTCCCTCGATGCAAGATCCACCAAATGCACACAATTTTCGAACATCTATTGACTGCCGGCTCCAGAAAAGCTTTCATTATGTGAAAAAGCAAGCAGTTCAACTCCCTCATCATCAGATGACAACATCTACAACAGAAACACCCACCGCATCGCCCTCATAAACGGCTCCTTCACCGTCCACAACATCCCAGACTCAGCAGGTCCTTCTAGGAACCATTGATACACCGACTTCCACGCCTCCTCGCACCTCTCCTCAAACACATCCCCATGACATGGAACCACACGAGCTATCTCCCACTCCGCCACGCGCTTCGCATCCCGTCTCATCGACTTGTAGTCAACACTTGCGATGTAGTAAATCAGTCTCCGAAACCAGATCGACCAGGGATGCGCCCGCTCCGCGAAGAGGCGGGAGAAGAGGCCGGCTTGGGATGAGGTGGGGTGGTATTGCTCCGTGGCGAGTAAGTTCATGAGCAGGTCGGATTGGATGAGAGTTTTGGTGGGTTTGTGGTGCCAGGCTGTTGCGTGGGTTATGAAGCCGGTGAAGAGGACTGTTTCCATGTCTTCGCTGAAATTAAAGGCGGCCTCTGGAGTGAGAGTTTGGGGGGAGGGGGAGTAGATGAAGTCCCAGCTTATGTCTTTGCGTTTGGAGGCGAGGCCGGGCACGCCGATGGTTTTGGCAGTGGGCCAGCGGGTTAGGTAGGGGGTTATGTAGAGGTGGTGGCCTAGGTCGCTGGCTATGTAGTCGACGCCGCCGAGGGAGGTGAGTTTGTCTTCGATCTGGGTGGAGAGTTGGATGGGGTTGAGGAGGAGGACTTTGCCGTTGCTGAGACGGATGCATGTGGCGCGGTTGCCGACTGCGCAGAATTGCCTGTAGCCGAAGGGAGCGAAGCGGTAGAAGGGGGTTGTGAAGGTGGTGATGTAGGAGTCGAGGTCGCGGATGATTACGCCGAGTTCTGACATGGTGGGCGTTGGGAGGTGGATATAGGAGGTATGAACCAACGCGAAGACTCTGTATCACTCGTGCAAAGAGCCAGCTAACATCAGGCTGCGGCTTCGATAAGCCAGTTCAATGTACTTTGTAGATGAACATATAGAATCGATGAGGCGTGCATTGAAAGGTCAAGATGACGTCCCTAGCCCAAGCAAGGTACATGTATTGAGCATGGCAATCCAAGGCGATCTTTTGCCTACCTTTAAAGGGCCTCAGGTAATGCAGAAGCCATATCACCCTATATGATCGACCCAGTCCTATGGGCAGGTGGTGATGTTTGTATCGAAACACGCGATGTCTTTGGCGACACCTCCGCGTCGAGGCCGAGGGGCGCACAGCTCAGGTCAAGCTGGAAGATCCTTTCCATTGCATAGATGCATGTAGCATTGCGAGGCTGTATCATACTTTGTTCTTCCATTCATTGTACATGTAGTCGTTCATTCACTTGATGAAGTCTCTCTCGTCGGGGCTGTCAGCGTGGCGGGCTGTACAGAACAACCTTGCGCCTTCCGCAACCGCGACAGCAACATGCTACTACCCCTCCATCAGACCTTCCGCCTTCGGTCCCGCATCGATCCTGCCACTCACGAGACCACATAGCCTGCAGGTACGCAGTTACAGCTTGACCGCTACTGCCACCACACGATTGTCAGTGTGCAAACAACCACCACCACCACCACTACCGCTACCACACACACCCGCCGACTCGTCCTCCCTCCGCCTACTTGCCACAACTCGAGCCACCCGCCAGACACCCAGCATCAAGAGACACTGCTCGCATAGACGCACGATGTGTAGGAAGGACGCAGACACGGCGGATGCCAACATGGACATATCCAAGGGACGAGTGGTTCTACCAAAGAACGTCAAGCCATTGCACTACAATGTCACCCTCGAGCCCAACTTCAAGACGTTCAAGTACGACGGCAAGGTCGAGATTGAGCTGGATGTAGTCGAAGATACCAAGGCGATATCTCTCAACTCTCTGGAGATCGACATCAAGCACACCGAGATCAAGGCTGGTGGCAGCACCATCACCTCGTCGCCCAAACTGACCCACGACGAAGACACCCAGACGACTCATGTCGAGTTCACCGAGACGATCCCGGCTGGAACCAAGGCCACGCTCATCCAGAAGTTCGAGGGCACGTTGAACGATAACATGGCTGGCTTCTACCGATCCTCATACAAGGGCGACAATGGCGAAGATGCGTGGATAGCAACTACTCAGATGGAGCCCACAGACTGCCGCAGAGCATTCCCATGCTTCGACGAGCCAGCACTGAAGGCAACTTTCACTGTCACTTTGATTGCCGACGACAAGATGACATGCTTGAGCAACATGGATGTGGCTAGCGAGAAGGAAGTCGAGTCTGCGTTCGGTGGAAAGAGAAAGGCCGTTACATTCAACAAGACCCCGCTCATGTCCACATACCTGCTCGCCTTCATCGTTGGTGAGCTGAAGGTGCGCGAGGACAACAGCTTCCGTATACCAGTGCGAGTCTTCTGCACACCGGACAAGGACATCGCACATGGCAAGTTCTCTGTCGAGCTTGCTGCGCGTACACTCGAGTTCTACGAGAAGGAGTTCGCAAGCGACTTTCCCCTACCAAAGATGGACATGGTTGCCATCCCTGACTTCTCGGCTGGTGCCATGGAGAACTGGGGTCTCGTCACCTACCGTGTAGTGGATCTGCTTCTGGACGACAGAAACGTCAGTGCTTCGACCAAGCAGCGTGTGGCTGAGGTGGTGCAGCACGAGTTGGCTCATCAGTGGTTCGGTAACCTCGTTACGATGGACTTTTGGGATGGTCTGTGGCTCAACGAAGGTTTCGCTACCTGGATGTCATGGTACAGCTGCAACATCTTCTACCCAGAGTGGAAAGTCTGGGAAGGCTACGTCACGGATAACCTCCAATCTGCGCTTGGTCTCGACTCGCTGCGAAGCTCTCACCCTATCGAGGTGCCTGTTAAGCGTGCTGATGAGATCAACCAGATCTTCGACGCCATCTCATACTCGAAGGGTTCTTGCGTGCTGCGCATGATTTCTAAGTACCTTGGCGAAGATGTCTTCATGGAGGGTATCAGACGGTACCTGAAGAAGCATGCGTATGGCAACACGACTACTGGCGACCTGTGGGCTGCACTTAGCGATGCCAGCGGCAAGGATGTTGAGCGTGTTGCTGATATCTGGACGAAGAATGTTGGCTTCCCCGTTGTGACCGTCACCGAGGACCCTAAGAACAACAAGATTCATGTCAAGCAGAACCGTTTCCTGCGAACAGCTGATGTCAAGCCTGAGGAAGATCAGACTCTCTTCCCAGTGTTCCTTGGCCTGCGAACGAAGGACGGTGTCAAGGAGGATCTTACACTCAACAAGCGCGAGGCAGATTTCGATGCACCGCTGGACTTCTTCAAACTCAACGCTGACCACTCCGGTATCTACCGCACCTCGTACAGCCAAGAGCGTCTGCAAAAGCTCGGTGAGAATGCCAAAGCTGGATTGCTAAGTGTAGAGGACCGTGCCGGCATGATCGCCGATGCTGGTGCTCTTTCTGCTGCAGGCTACCAGAAGACAGACGGCGTTCTATCACTTCTCCAAGGATTTGACACTGAGACATCTTTCGTCGTCTGGGACGAACTCACCGCACGAATCGGCGCGATACGATCGGCCTGGATCTTCGAGGATGACAAGGCCAAGGATGCGCTGAAGAAGTTCCACCGGGATCTCGTGGCACCACAGTCGCACAAACTTGGCTGGCAATTCAGCGACAAGGACGGTCACATTGAGCAGCAGTTCAAGGCTCTGCTCTTCGGCAACGCCGCCTCTGCGGGCGACGAGAAGACCAAGGCTGCTGCCTTTGACATGTTCGAGAAATTCACCGCTGGCGACCGACAAGCTATCCACCCCAACTTGCGAGGTAGTGTCTACGCGGTCGTTCTCCAGTACGGAGGCGTGAAGGAGTACGATGCGCTTGTGCACGAGTACGAGACTGGAAAGAACAGCGACGAGCGCAATGCCGCACTTCGGTCACTTGGCCGGGCTAGAGACCCTGAGCTGATCAAGCGCACTTTGGCATACTCTCTCAGCAAGCACGTCAAGGAGCAGGACATCTACCTGCCTCTTGCCGGCCTGCGGGCTCACAAAGAAGGAATCGAGGCCTTCTGGGCATGGATGAAGGAGAACTGGGAGCTGCTCCGACAGAAGATGCCACCCAGCTTCACCCTACTTGGTAGCGTTGTCAGCATGGCAACCAGCAGCTTCACGAAAGAGAAGCAGCTTAAGGACGTGGAGCAGTTCTTTGATGCACACAGCACCAAGGGTTTTGACCGTAACTTGGCACAGAGTTACGATGCTATTCGTGCCAAGATTGGCTGGATCAACAGAGACTCGAAGATTGTGGAGCAGTGGTTGAAGGACAACAAGTACTATTAGGGGCTGAACCTGCTCCATCGCGACTTGGCAAGTCGTCCGAGAAAGCATTACCACAATACTGCCGCCGAGCCGCTGCTGGAAGGGCTGCTGACGCCTCATCCGATGTCGATTTGACACAGCGAAAAGACGCAGTGAAGTTTGCTGCATGGTATGAATCATTGATGTTATGCTCGGAGTACCTTTCCACGGTACACAAACTCACGGACTAGCGAAGTACAACAAAAAGCGTAGTGTATAGACTCGCAGATGGAGCTGCATGAGCGAAATGTAGATGCAAAGTCTAAAATATGAACAACGCACTTAGCAGATCCCTACATCACAGCACGAGGCACAAAGCTCATAATTAGCACACATTCTCAGCCTTGCCCAAATGATCCCCCGTGCCATGCACCGAGACAACAGCAGCACCTGGGGCGGCTACCGACATGTCTCGAGCAAGACCCGAACAGCCTCACCTCACGAAGGAGCTAGAAGCATACTTCCACCTTCTAGCCGCCCACCTCAGCGGCTTTCTTACTTGCGGTGCCAAATGTAGAGTCCTGACAGGCTGAGTGTGGAGCGTCCAGACGTGTGCTCTCCTGCCTGGCCAAACGTCGCAGGCCCGGCGCTTAGCATCTGACATCGGCATCGTGGCGGAGCAGGCTCTGTCGAAACTGCTCGAGCGCACATTATGCTGAATGATGTCGAGGTGTGTATCACGACGCGCTCGTTTCCAATATTGCGATCGCCACCGCCAGACTTGTCGCAGGAGAGGAAGGTTGAGGTTTTGGGTCGAATCGCTTCGTTACAGGCTGTGCAGGCTACGAACGGCGAGATGGAGAGGGAAGGAAAGGTGCTTTTGAGCGAATCGCTTCCATTCTGATACCGCTACCGCTACTGCTACCTTCTGCTATCTACTGCGTCTACTGCGTCTACCTAATGCCACGCCATGATTGTGATGGTCGTCATGTGTAGCGTTTTGTGTTCCTCGATTAGAGCCGCCGCCGCCGGGTGGTTCGTCCCCATCCCACGTAATTCCGAAAAAGGCCGCGAAGCCGATAATCAATGTTCCTCCTTTTGATTCGTAAAGTGTCGTTCATGTCGCTAGAGTTGGGTATAGTGATTAATCAAATGCTTCGATAGAAAATGCCAGAAGTGATGAAAGGAAGAACAGAAGAGGAAGAAAACGCCGAAGAAAATCAAACCACCCTCCTCCCGCTGCCGTGCTCATCAGACGTGATGACCATTCACCTCAACCTCATACCCCTCCCCCTTCTGCCTCAGCGCCTTCGCCAGCATAATCTCCCTCATCCAATCAATCCTTTGATCCTTCGTCTTAACCGCGAAATGATGCGTCTTCCCACTCCCACTCCCACCATCCGCCCTCTTCTCCGGCGACTTGACCTTACATGGCACAAGCTGGAACGCAAACGCCGTCGCGTCCGTCTCCTCCTTCTTCGCCTTGTCCTCCTTGATGCGCAGCGCCTTCATCGCCGCGGATAGTTTGTTGTTGGAGGAGACGGACGAGCAGGCCACCGAGTAGTGGTCGACGTTGATGATGTCGGTGGGGGTCGAGGTGAGTTTGGCGGTGGAGTGCTGCGAGAGTTCTGTTCCCTTGAGACGGAAGTGCAAGTCGGTCCATTCGTGGTGGAGGAATTTCGTTTTGCGCTTTTTCATCCAGCCGGCGTGGGTGCATTCGGGGCCGTAGCCGAAGTTTTTGGTCTCGATTGGGGAGTGGTGGGATGGGTCGCGGATTGTTTTCCTGCGGGCTAGGCCAAGGCTACCGTCGGTGGAGGTTGTTGTGGTGAGGCTGGGGCGTTTGGAGGGGAAGTCGTTGGAGGAGCTGGGAGAGAAGACTTCGTTTTCCTTGACGGCGGGGAGCTGCATGGAGGGTCTGCGCCAGTCGTGGGTGGTGCCGGAGCGGGAGTGGGAGCGGGATAGGGGTTGTTGTGGGCGGTATTGCATGTTGGGTGGGACGGATTGGGCTGCGTTGCGGGAGGCGATGGGGTCCTGGGGTGGAAGGGTGGAGACGGGGACGTCCATTTCTGAGGCTGGGGTGCCGAGGCGGTAGATCATGGTGGATGCTGGGGATGCCACCAGGTCTCTTGCTGGAGAAGCTGTGACGCTGCGGCAGATGGAGCCCGCTGTTTGAGGTGACATGAGACCGTGGTGGAGGGCTGGGCCTGCGCTGGCTGAGCGGGGGATGTCGAGTCTGGGGAGCTGTTGGCGGAGTTGCTGATGTGGGCCGGGGGTGAAGTAACGTTGTGGTTGGAGGTGGACTTGCGATCGATGAGCTGGAAATGGCGAGACAGACTTCGATGGGAACATCTCGTATGGTGGCGTTGGCGGTGCTTCGTCTGTGGTAGGAGACTGCATGTGCTGGAAGTTGAGGAACTGCTTGACGTTGTCTTGAGGGTCCCGTTTGCCCAGGTGCTGGAGCATGTCTTCGTGCAAAGCAAATTCCGGCAACTGACCGGGTCCAAGCAGGTCGGAAGAGGCGACGACGGAAGGCTGTGCCTCAGAGACTGGTCGAAATGGATCCTCCGCAGACGGCGGCTGGAGTTCATGCGGCTGGTAGATGTCAGAGGCCAGGTTATATGCTGTGGCTGCGTTGCCAGGATTACCAGCGACAAAGATACGACCACCTCGCGTGGGACTGATCGGGAAGCGGCCAATTCCATGTTCGCTTTGAAGTTGATCGAGTTGTCTTTGTTGCTTCCTGAATTTGGCGCAGCGTTCGCCCTTGGCACATGTATGTGGTTTGGGTAGCAGCTGTTCAATGGCAACTATGGAAATGGATTCTCCTGGAGTGACTGTGTCTCCAGTCTTCGGCGCTTTACGACCGCGCCTCTGCTTCTTGCCAGCGGTAGGTGTTGGCGGTAGATGTTCCATGGTCTGACTCTGCATGTGGCGGCCTTGGCTCGGAGACCGTCTGCGGCTTGCTGATCGACCAGGTGGCGCGGTGCAAGGTCGACTGATGTCCTGGAAGGGGGTGTTCGTAGGACTGACGTGACCATCCTCGCCAGTGAGAACACAGATAGCATTCCAAAGCTGATGTCTCTTGCCGAAGGACTGGATATCGAGTTCCTTGAGATCCTCGAACTGAAGATCGACCAGGACGGCTCCGTTGATGTCGTGTTGCGCAAAGCAGTCGATTACAGTTGGGTCTAGCCCGGCATCGCACATCCAGTCGATCACTTGCTGTGTGGACCACGAGCTGATGTTGGACATTGGGTCGCTATGTCCGGATTCTGGTTGCCTGAGTGCATTGTCTAGTGAGAAGCCGTGAGAAGGTCGCGAGGCAACAGGCGTCGCAGTCTGCTCGGTGAAGGCACTCTCCGTTCGAAGTGGTTGCTCCTTGGGAAGAAGTGGTGACATCTGCATGCCATAGTCGAAGTAGTCGAACTCTGCCGAGACCTGTGAGGCCCTGAACAGATGAGGACCTTTTGGTCCCTCCGTTGCGGGCCGGAAGCGTAGCTCGAAATGACCTCTCGGTACGCTGGTCCTTGGACTGGGCGTTGGTGCTTCATCGTAGGAAGATATGGTGGTCTGACTTCTCCGTCTGCTGTCTTCCTGCGGTGCTGTTAGTACCGGGCGCTGCCAAGACAGCATTATCGCAACTTACCGACTGGAGGCTGTCCTTGGGTGAAACTGGCTCGTAGTCGCTCTCGTCTTCGATGTCGGTGTCGAGGATTTCCGTCGCATCTGTCACGTACGACAGCGGTCGTGTGTCGAACATAGACGCTGTCTTGGCTCGCAGGAACATGTCTCCACTCGCCTCGAGAGGCGATACAGGTGTGATGACCGGCATCACGAAAGTGCTCGTTTGTGTACTTGCGGTCAGTGAGCGAGTGACTGTAGCGAGCGTCCTGTCACTGTCGCCGGCATGTCATCGCTCTACGAAACAGCAGGATGCAGGTATGCGGCACAGTAAGAAGGTCTCCAGAAGGTCGCCGTGCGCGGGTGGGTGCTGCAGTGATCTATACCGACACAGATCAGCGGTGTTCGGCGCTTCCCAAGCTCAGTCATGTTGTGCAGCGACGATAGTCCTGTTGCAGGGTGACGAACGGCGCCAACGTGAGAGTCGGAGGTGCATGCGGCTGCAGGACGTGGCCAGCCAAGTCATCCTGGTCACACATCGTGCATACAAGAGCCGGGCGCGTACAGGCTATTGGTCCTGCGCTTGCGGAGCTAGTGATGTAGACTTCTCTTCCTGCCTATTGAAGAGTTTAATGCTGCTAAATCTGCCGTGCGAGCAGAGGGAGAGCTAATTGACCATCTATCTTTGGCTCCAGGATCGTACCTGACCCCGACCGTTGTGGGCAAGAAGATCAACCTCACAGGCGAGTACGCTTCGGGACGATGCGGGCAAACCCTCTTCTCTAGCCCCTCGCTTTAGACAGGACGCCATCTTCGCATGATCGCTTGCAGATACCTGCCTCGAAGGACTCAATCAAGAAGAGATGCTCGCAGCTCATCGGATGCAGGCTCTTGAACACAACAGCTTCGTGTCCCAAGCTCGATGCTACGCGACACCTGTTCCTGATAAGCAATCTATAGTGCTTGCATGCAACGCAAAGTGCATGCAGTCGCGATGCAAGGGACACAGGGACACAAGTCGCACAAGACCCGTTGCCAGCCCACTGCACGCCTGCCACGAGAAGAAGCCCGATGGCGGCGTGCTACCATTTCCGTGCGCCATGTCACGACAGCAAATGCGCGTGGTCACAAGAGCAGCGCACATGCCAGCGCGGGACCAGGGAGCTGTTTTCGACTTGCAACGTGACCTGTGCATAGTGCCAATGGGTGGGTGGCGACATGACGAGATTCTCCACCCGAGTGGCAGAAGCTGGGAGGCTGGCCGGCGTGCTAAGCAGGCTACGGGATATGACTTGTTGAGGGCAGCGGAGTCTGCAGCAAAAGGAGCATGAGTGATCGGTCAAGATCAGAAAGAGAAGACGCGGTGTGTCGTTTCCTCTGCGTCGGTATCCAATGGTCTGGCGGAGGACGGAGTCTCGGCTGGTAGTACCGTAGCACCTCCACTCGAAGTCTCCGACGTCGTGAAGCGAAGGAAGGAGCTCAGCGTGGGAAGCTGTCCTTGGACTTCACGAGTTCTACGCAAGGCGTGTGTCCTTCTGCTCTTCTCTAACACGTGCACCACGAGGTGTGTGACGAGTGTGCGTGGAGTCTATGGCACGCGTGGCAGTGGAAAGTGAGGTGCGGCGTGCACGGCACTGGGCAACCTCTCAACGGCAGCCGTCGCCCCACGGAACTCTGCTCGGCCAAGACCCTCTCCCCCCACCTGAGTGGCTCGCGCGTTGCATGGCCATCACACTCTAATGCAACTTTCTGCCTCCTCGTCACATCTGAACAACCACTAAGCGCTTGCACACCTCGTCTTCCTCCATGTCACGCATGTCACGCACAGGATTCGCCCGATCACTATCTTGCTTTGGCATACAGCGTCGCCAAATGCGGATTTGCTATGGTCCAGTCGTCTCCGCGCCGACTTCCTCCCACCGATGACGGACTCGCAGGATGCAACATGAACTTACACCTTGCACCGACGGCCTCGCCTCTTCGCGGACATTGTGGCCTGGAAGACGCTGAATTGCATCCTGGTCCGTTGGCGGGACATCTATCAGCAGATCTAGCATCGCAGCATCAAGAGAGGCTCTGCCAGTCAAGCCATCGACATTCCTTCCGCAAGTGCCAGGACGTGGCTAGGCCACTTCGTACGTGCTGTACATGCACCTGCAGGGTTGATCCCCATGGTCGTCAACGGTCCGCATCGGGCAGCTATCGTAGACTACTGCACGCAAGCAATCAGTTTTGTGATCTGTCGTAACCGAAGCGCAACATGAGAGTGCGATCAAGCTCAGGATCCACTCTGTCAAACAACGATTCTATTTCTCCGGTGAGGCTGCCAATCGCGCGGCCGACTAGTCGGCTTGGGCTGTCAGCGGACAACAGACAGATCATATCAGTCAAAGCCATCTGCGAGTACCGGCTCAAGGCAAGACTGTGGGCCTGCCTTCTTGCTCACATCCACCAAGGTCAAGCTCCAGATTTTAGCAGCCATAGTCGGATTGCGACACTGACCAGTCGGGTGACCGTACGGGCGCCTGCAAGAATAGTGCCCACAAGACGATTCGTTGGATCTGCAGCCACAAGCTCGAACGGCCAATAGCCAGCAGGGTTGACCTCTCACAAGCCCGCACAATTAACAACATATGGCAGAGTCCCCACACGCTCGTGGCCCACCTTAATGCACCTTTCCACCGCATCCAGGAATAGATTGAGCTCTTTTTGCCCGCATTTCTACCTCTTGAGTGATATAAGGTACATGCCCTCCGACTCTCTTCACCAACACAGCAGTCGTTGATCGATTAATTTATTGTCTTTTCTTCCTTCCTTCGAACCAAAGCTTGCAGGCCAGGCTTTGCGTACCCTGTCCTTTAATCGAAAGCATCTCGGTCCCCTGCTCGTGTTCCCGGCCATTGTCGTCGGTAGCTCAGTCTGTACATATCCCCTTCATGTCTTCTTCCGCGCAACCTTCAGGCGTAACCAAGCAGACCTCCAAGATGGCGGCGCCTAAGAACGTGCCCTCAGCGGAGGCAAAGGCAGCTGCTTCCAAGATGCACAGACGGTCAAGATCAGGTACGTTCTTTCTGCTTTCTGGGGTGCATAGTAGCTTTGAGCTTCCTCGAACCTGACTTGTTTCAGGTTGCTTTACTTGCAGATTACGAAGGAAAAAGTGTGAGGAAGGCAAGCCGGCCTGCAAGGCATGCAAGCATCTTGGCCTGCGATGCGACTACAAGCGGCCCATGTGGTGGAGTAATGGCGAGCAACGGCGGCAGCAGAAGGAGATGATCAAGAACATCATCAAGCGGACTCAATTGTCGAAGAAGCAGGCGCAAGCTCAACAATCGCTCAACACAAGCTCGCCGCCACCACTCAGTCACTCTGTGCCAACATCAGCAGAAGCCCCATTCGCAGAATCGTTCCCGCAGTCAAGATGTCCCTCCGAAGGCTCACCTTACTCGGACGGTTGCGACTACACCCCCGGACTCACCCCAGCACATGGCTTCACATACCAATCGCCCGAAGGATACTTTGCCATGCCACCGCCGCCGCAACCATTCATCTCAGCACACCAACAGTACCCAATGTTTTCGCCCTACGAGGTCGACATCAAGACCGAACGAGAGATCTACATCAACAACGTTCCGACCAGACGAGACTCGACGATATCTACGTTCAGCACATTCCAGCCTCCACCGGCAGCTGAAGGCGTCCCCGGGTATCCTGCCGACAGCTGGGTCCAGCAAGAACATTTCGAAAGCACCTGCGAGGAGTTTGCGGAGGAGCCAGTCGACTTCAACTTCTTTGAGTATCCACACGGGCCTTTGGATCCTGACCACGGGGCTGTGATCAATGTTGATGAGGCCGACAAGTACTTGTTCAACCACTTCCTGGATAAGGTGACGAAGCTCATATTCCCGGTCCTAGATGCGAATCAACATGGGTCAGCGCGAACAGATGTGATCCTCCCAGCTTTAGAGTCGAACCAGGCATACCTACACTGCTGTCTTAGCATAGCTGCGACACACATGAGATCGACGGAGGGCGTGACTGGCGAGCAGATTGACAATGATATTGTGCGGCACAGGTACTCGGCTATATCTGCGCTCTGCGAAGCTCTCGGCCAGGATGTGAACCACGCGCAGATCCTCGAGGCAACCCTTGGCATGATCTTCTTCCAGTGTTCAGTTGGTCGACCAGACGATGCACTTCCAGATATTCCATGGCACCAGCACTTCCAAGCAGCTGCCAGTCTAGTGAACAAGCTGGAGCTGCCTGCCTCTGCAATGGAGCTTTCGACAACTGGCCAGCATCCAGACTTCAACATGACTCTGGCTTCGTGGATCGATATCCTAGGAGCATCGCTGATGAACAGGCAACCAATGTTCGCCGAGACGTACCGAGCGATCCACGAGCAACAAGGAAGCATTGGACTGGCAGAGCTGACAGGATGCGAAGACAACACCATGTTCCTCATCTCAGAGGGTGTCTGCCTTGAGGTCAACAAACCATACATCGACGACGTCGCAGCCTGCAACTACGTCACCTCGCTATCCCACGCCATCACAGCTACTGAAGCAGCAGCACCTCCTGTCCAGAACTGCTTCTCCAGCACAGGCGCCATCCGCCCTCGACAGCTGACTGCCAACATCTCCGCCCTCTTCCGCGTAGCCCTCCGCATCTACCTCTTGTCCCTGGTGCCCGGCAACCTCAACAACGGCGAAGGCATGGTCGGCCTCATCGGCCAATTCTCCAAGCTCATGAACTTTATCCCAGCAGGCCCCGAAGGCTTCGACCGCTCAGTCGCATGGCCTCTCCTCATCGCCGGCGGCTCCTCCATCGCAGGCGACAGCTTCCGCACCATGTTCGACGACCGCTGCCGCTCGCTCGGCGACGCCGCCAACTTCGGCTCCTTCGGCCGCATTCGGGAACTTCTGAAGGAACTATGGTCCATCAACGACACCGCAGCAGCACAGGGAGACTTCCAGGGCGCACGCTGGCGTGACGTGATGCAGCAGAAGGGCTGGGAGTTCCTCCTCATGTAAACGAGGTTTGGGGTTGTCTCCGAGCTCTTTTCTGCGCTGCATCCTGGCCTGGTTGTCTCCCTAATACCTACCTATCTTCCTAACCACCTCCGAAGACGCAACGACGAAGCATGAGCGCGAGCTCAAAACGACATTCTTTTTCTTGCATAGCGATGGCGCGAGAAAGCATGCGTTATGATTATCCGAGATGCCCCGATTTTGCGTGTAGATGATACCCAACAGCCGCGAACAGCTGTCAATATGTTCGCTCGGAGAGAATTTTGTGTGGCCTGGAGCATCTAGTGCAGCTCTGCTCGGAGGTCATGGACAGTGTAATGATCGAGAAGGATGAGGAAGGAGTATGGTAGCAGTAGACTCTGCTCACCGCCAAAGACATCGAATAGACAAAAACAATCAAAAAGACATCACAAACAACAACACCTCATCTTCTCGATGTTCGTGAGCGTGTTGCACCCCCAAGAACTTTCTCCCGACTCCTGAAGAAGCAGTGATCTTCCCCAGCTCCTTGCATCTCGCGCAAGAAACGAAAACCTCCTCCCCCACTCGGCCTGCGGCTCTCCCCACGGGTCTCGACCACCTGCCAGATCCGACCGCTGCACAACAGGCTGAAGTTGAAAAGCGGCGAGAGAGCTCGTCTCGGTCGCCTTTAGCTATTTTGGGTATCGCGAACTCGTGCTGCGGTTTCATCGTTCCGGTGCTCTGCTTGCTCCTTGTTGTCGATCGAAAACTGTACACTAAGCAGCAGGAAGTCGCGAGGCAGGATCGCGCGAAGGCACGACGGTCGGAATTGTCACTTCCTCTTTCCATTTGAACTATTTCCCATGCCATCCATCGTTGTAGTCAAGGGGGGCTTCGCGACAACGCACACACTCTGAGATCCCTACCCTCCACGCGAGAGACGCAAGACGGCGTTGCCAAGTGGGGGCAGTCCCCATCAATCTCACAGCTCGAAGCGGCGAACCGCAGCGTTCTCGAACCAGGGATCCGTCAAAACGGTCGCAACGATCATGGCCGACGCCTCACAATCTGCACGGCCCGTGTCCGACCCTGTCGACACTTCCTTCGACCCTGCAGCGCATGTCGCGAGAGATGATGTAGAGTCTCCATCGCTGACGAGCGGGAATGCGCTCGCGAGATTCGAGTTCGAGCCGGGGAGGAGTAGGGATGGGACGAAGGTACTCATGGTTGAGTGGGAAGAGGATGAGTCGACGAAGGGTGTAGCGGGGGATTGGGAGATTAGCTGGGAAGGGAAGAGGACTGTGCTGCCTGCGAGAGATCAGAGCCCTGGGGAAGAGGCGCCGATCAACAGATTGTACTTCCTGCTCGGGCCAGGTGTGAACATCCCGACGGCAGTACGGTTGCAGAAGGGCTCGATTGTGTGGAGGACGAATCCGCTACCTGCCATCTTCTCGCCCGAACTTGGCGCCACGGCGAGACAGGCTGGGAAGAAGGGAGTGTTGCATACGATATGGGCGAAGAAGAGGTTGCAGGTGCTGAACACGGAGATTGAGCAAGAGTCGAAGGAGAACGTGGAGGGGATTGGGCTGGAGATGGCAGCGGCGGAGAAGGAGTGGATAGAGCAGAACTTTGGCGTGGCGACGAAGCCTAGCAGTATCAGCATAGACACGAGGCCGGCGATGGCATCGATTATGGGTCAGGGCAGTCTGAACAGCCCTACCAGTCCGCGGAGTCCAGGCGGTGGGCGCCTGATGGATAAGCTGAAGGGTCTGAAACTGGGCACAACCACATCAGACCTATTGCGGAAAGACAGCAGCAGCGTAGACGCAGGGCTGCCAGCAGGATATCAAAACCCACTCAGTCCCGAGCAGACCGACGTGGCAGTTGGATCATTCGGCAGCTTCGCAGCACTGAAAGGCGCGCCCCCTCCCTCGACAATGGGCGCGAAACCGCCTCAACCACCAGCACAACAGCAGCCACGAAAGATCGCCGCGCAACGACCCCCGGAAGCTTTTGCAGCGCAACAGCGCCAGCACGTATCGATGGGCTCGCTGAATGCGTTTGCGAGTGGTGATGTGCCCGCGAACCCGAATCCGGAGCAGGAGGACGATGAGGATGATCTTTTTGCGTTGCCCATGTCGCCGAGGAGTCCGGAAATGAGTAAGAGTCCTTTCTCGTTTGCGGCGCAGGATACGGTGAAATATCTCAAGGGGGAGCGGGCGTCGTCGTGAGGAGGGAGGGTGGGGGTCGTTGATATGGGGGGATTGGCTGGTGGGAAGATGAGGTGGAATTGAGATGAGAGGGTTGAAGATTATAGATATCCCCGATTATCGAAAGATTATGTCCATGCTGCGTTGCGAATACCCGCAGCATTTGGATCAGGGTTGACTTGGTTGGCGGTGTTGTTATTATGCTGACTGAGTAGCACAGAACTCTTCAAGAGAATAGGAAGCGCCTGGGTTTGAGACTCTGGCATGGTACCTGACCAACCCACTGGAGGAGGCTTCCAAAATGTTTCACAGACTCTGCAAGTTCAAATCGATGGTCCTTGAGACCGCTGGATCTCACAGTCTGCGCGATCACCTCACAACGTACTGCGCGACCTCGATCCCAACATGCCGTCTCTCCAAGCTCACATGGCTCAATTACCAACCGAAGTCTCCCTCATAATCTACAACTTCTTCATGACCCACGAGCCAACATCCACAATCCCCATCGACCACCCATCCAACCCCCCACGGCAACTCCAAGTCTCCCGCGAGCTACGAATCGAAGCATTCGATTCGCGACTCACTACTATTGCTCCAACACGTTCCGCTTCGAGGACAAAAATCTCGCAGTGAGATGGGTGACCTCACTCCCGCGAGGTCATCACCGCCTCCTGGCAAGGGTTCATCTCGTCTGAGACTCGGGGGCGGGTTTGCGTGCAAGACGCGATTTTGTACAGGTCAAGACGCATATTCGGGGGGGGGGGGGAAGACGGGAGTGGCGGCGGGAGTCGTACGGGGGGTTCTACGGTTCTAGATTCAGCGACGATCGTAAAGAAATCGGGCTGCATCCTTTGTCTCCTGTTACAGCGTTCAAGGCCTCCAGGAAGTAGGCCGAGGGTTCTGCCATACGAGCGACGCAAAAGAATGCAGATCAGGCGTGGGCCGAAGGTATCCATCGAGTATGTCTGAATCGATGTTGTGCCGCTGAATCACAGGAAGGAGCTGCAGGGGCTTTGGCTGGGGCAGCGCGAGTTTCCTCATGGCTTCAGACGGCCCGGGAGGGAGACGCTTTCCATCCACTGACGGTTTGGCAAGTGCAAGGGTTCAAGTGGTTTGACAGTTGACGGGCAGGTTGATTGGGATGATGTATGGAGGTAGCGATGGAAGACGAGGTCGAAACGACGAGCTTGATGAGAGGTAACCTAGCTCGAGGCCTTCGAAGGCGTCCGATCTTCAGGAATCGAGACTGATCTGCTAAAGCGCTCTAGATGCGTAGCAGTGAAGATGGGGCTGTACCAGCCTGATGTCTCGTTATGCATGAAACTGTGCATACAGATCAACCACGCTCGTGCTTGGTGACGAATCCGTCGTAGTAACGCTCGCAGTCTGAAGTTTGGAGCGCTTCGTCCGCTTGAGTGCTTTCCGATATAAGGGATGTGGTCTCCGTCCTTTCACGGGGTGTCTCCTTTCTCGATGAGTCGTCGGCTGCGGCTTGACCACTTGGACCTGAGGCTTAACCACCTGGATCTGCGGCTGTAGTGTCGGTCGGGCGCCCTTTCCTCTCATAATGCCGGGATCGAGTAACGTGAGCCGCTCTACTACATCTTTGGTTGCAGTATAGCTGTGTCCGGAGTCCAAGTAGACGGCTCCAACGATGGCTTCTACCAGGGTTCCGAGAGCGTGCTCACTTGTTTTGCCACAGGGAGCTTCGCTGTCAGCGTCGGTCCCTAAAAAGCGCAAATTGAAGTTTGTGGCTATTCGTGCCAGGGCTTTGTTGGATGCTACCAAACCCCATCGACGGTTGCCCCGTACTGTCAAGATACATGAGCGCCCTCTGTTCGACACGGGAAGTGGTCATTCAGCCTTACCTGGATCTTGCAACGGGAATTGCTCAGCATACCATATCATCTTGATCAAACAATCCCCGATGATGGCCAGTTGTAATTGAGTTCTTGGGAGAACATCGTCCTCGAGCTTGAGGTCTTTGTGAGTAGCCGCCTGGAAGTAATGATCGTCCTCGAAGGTGTATTGGATGACACGCTCTAAGTGCTGCCGCCTGCCCTCTGTAGTTGCAGTACTTTGAGAGCTCCTCGTTGACGTAGACTTCAGGTCAGACTGACAATGTCTGAAATTGGCATTGCCGGACACCGCGGATACCGTTGACACGGCCGCAGTATCAAAGCCCTCTGTCGACGGTGAAGTGTCAGTCGCGAGCTGCCGTGTTGGTGTTCTTTTCGCGACACTACGTCGTGTTCCATCGCGAGGTATCTGCCATTGCGCGGGTTGTAGAGCTTTCGATACGATCCTAGGCGCGGCAGAGCTGGATTGGCCGCGCTGGGAAGTGCAATTAAACAATCGAGGCGCTTTCTTCGTGGTGCCACACGGGTGCCGCTGCGCCAAACATCTCGGAAGCAGAGAGAGAAGTCCGACGGCCGGGTGCGACTGAGCCGGGCGCACAACGACGGTCATACAGAAGGTGTTGAAGCAGCGTGAGAACGGCCGGAGAAAGTGGTGCAGGTGAGGTTCGCGACTCACGTGCAGTGGAAAAGGGTAGAGGCAGAGACGGAGTTCCTGGTCTCGAATCAGTGAATCACGGCCCTGGAACAGTTGCCAGCTGAATCCTTGCGGGATTGGACGGCCGTGTAATGCACAGGCCCATGTCGCCTACTGCATTGGCACAGAGTTCAGCTACCAGCTCCGGCATGACTTGATGGCAGCAGGGGAGCATGTACATAATCTCCCTCATCCCGCGACCCAACTTGCCAGCAGTTTTCCGCTTCCATACCAACAATCCATCGAGGTATACCATCGTCGCTCCACTCTTCTCGACATCGACTCGCGCGATCCTACCGGACGACTACTAGCGTGCTCCACCCGTTCATCATGCTCGCAGCTGCAGTCCCGCTTGTCGCGTTGTTCGCGACCTCTGTGCTCGCGCAGGGAGGATCGATTCCAGGTCTGCCACAGTGCGCGCAGGGCTGCGTGACGGACTATGGAGGCTGCAACCAAGTGGACGTTGAGTGCATTTGCACAAACAAACCTCTGCTCGAGAAGTTATCGTGCTGCGTGAGCCAGAACTGCGACGAAGCTGCAACTGAAGGTATGTAATGCGTACGAGGCATAGCCAATAATGAATCGACGAGAGACTGACAGACGCCGCTTCCGCAGATGTGATCAGCTTCGCCAATTCTCTGTGTGGCAGCTACGGCGTCAAGACGCTCCCGACTGCCGCAACTTGTGCTTCGACCGCCGCATCTCCAACAGCAACCCCTTCTGGCACCCACACTGGCACCGCAACCATGTCTATGACAAAGGCACCAAGCGGTACCGAAGCCGCGTCTTCGCCCTCTGGCACACGCACTACCAAGGCAGCTGGCAGCGAAACGACCGCCGCTGCATCTGCCACCGAGTCTGCGTTCGCCGTCAAGAGCTACCAGGCAGAGGGCCTTGGTCTTGGTATGGCCGTGCTTGGTCTCCTGGCTGCGTTGTAGACGGAGAAGAAAGAGATGAGAGTTGTTTTGGAAATGTGGATGGCATCTTAATTCATACCTTGGAAGACTTTGCGTCGGTGTTATGGTTGTAGTTGGATACCATTTGGACAAATTGACGTCGTAGATTGAAGGACTTCCGCCTTGCGAATATCTTTATTGAGTTCGCTCCGCGGCGACTTGCAAGGCGGACAAGTCTACATACCTTATCACCAAAATAACACTTCACGGTGCCGAGTGGCCTTCACAAACGATCGGCCGTCGAGTGATTAATGACATTGACGATGGCGTGTGCGACTGCCCACGTGTTGCAGAGCTGATATCGAAGCCGGTGACAGGCTCCTATTTCAATCCAAGCGTCAAGGTTGTTGTTGAGAACGAAACCAACAGTGCGGGGCATTGCGGATCATGCCATGCCACAGCTTACGCTCGGCAGGAACAAGTCGACAAGCTCTGCCAGGGCACTTGAGAGTGACACCGGAGCAA
Source organism: Fulvia fulva (assembly GCF_020509005.1). Classification (NCBI taxonomy): domain Eukaryota; kingdom Fungi; phylum Ascomycota; class Dothideomycetes; order Mycosphaerellales; family Mycosphaerellaceae; genus Fulvia; species Fulvia fulva. The sequence continues at coordinate 3,261,090 of NC_063021.1, forward strand.
GCCTCATTCGGAGAAGCCGCCAACAATGCCGCTAAAAGATCACTGCATGTGAAAGTCGACCTCAGTCATACTTTTGACTCACCTTCAGCAACATCACATACAACATCGCCGCAACATCACAGAGCCAAACATTAGCAATAAGCAAGCAAGCAAGTACTTACCAAGAGAATCAACCATACATACTCACCCATCAACCAACCAAAACCCCACAACCATGACCTCCGAAAGCGCAGCAACCCTCTTCGACTCAATCGGCGCCAGCTACGAAGCCGCCTGGTCCTCCAGCCCCGGCCAAGCCAAATCTCTGCAATGGCTCCTCGACAACCTCCCCCCATCATCAAAAGTCGTCGACATCGGCTGCGGAACCGGCAAACCCGCCTGCAGCGCCCTCGCCGCCGCAGGCTTCAGCGTGACAGGAATCGACGTCTCGCCCGTAATGCTCGAGACCGCACGCTCGCAAGTACCTTCCGCCCATTTCGAGCTCGCCTCTGGCCTTACCTGGGAGCCCAAGGAAGGCGATGGGAGTCTTGATGCTGTGGTGGTGTATCATAGCCTCATTGCGAACATTACGCAGGATGAGATTAGGGGGTTCTTTGGGAGGGCGTGGAGGTGGGTCAGGGCCGGGGGTCTGTTTGTGTTTGCGACTGTGCCGATTGAGGGGAATTTGAAGAAGCTCAAGTGGCTTGGTAGGGATCTTGTGAGTTCGGGCTTGAGCGCGGAGGAGAATGTGGAGTGTATCAGGAAGGCTGGGTTTGAGGTTGAGGAGGATTGGATGGAGATGTTTATGCCGAAGGCTGTGGAGAGTGGACTTTGCAAGGAGGGGGAAGAGGATGAGGAGCCGCATTTGTTCGTGTTGGCGAGGAAACCGACGTAGTTCGAGTGGTCGACTTAGGCTTTATGTCTGAGTACATGTAAGCGGTTTTTTATGCTTGATGATGTCCTGGACGGTAGCAGCTCCATGATCTCCGTTGGCTTGTCGCCGCGCTCGACAGTTTCTCTCAAAATACGGTCTTCCTCCGCGCTCCAAGGAATGCGTGAATCCGCCGTATTGAAGTAGTTTCGGTCGACGAAGTATCGGCGCTTGTCATCAACGGCCTGCGGTGACCGTCCCAGCTTATGGGCAATGTCTTTCGTGGAAAGCCCATCCCGTGTCATGCTCCGCAGTCGGCTCGTGTCCTCCACCGTCCAGCCGCGAACTTTGTTGGAAGACGGGTTTGGTGATATCATCTGGTAGGCTTGGGGAATAGAACTCAGAGATCTGTTCATCTTGGTCGCAATGGCCTTGAAGGTCATCTTTAATTCGTCACGATAGTGCAAGACTTCAGACAATTCCGTCTCTGAGAACGCGTGCCTCCGTCTGTAGGTCCCGGAAGCGACAGACAATGTTTGCCAGCGGTTGTACAGTCGTCTGCGATGCACATTAGGGAAGAGTGACCACACCTCCCGCCATGTCATGCCAGCAGCTTTGGCGTCTACAAGCTGCTTATCTTCTTCTGCGCTGAACTGGACTCTTGGGATGTCCGGATCGCCCTGCTGTCGCACCCTACTCACACGCATCATGAGGGCCATGTAAGTTCTCTCCGGAAAGTGTGTATGAATCTCGCGATTAGTTTTGCCTTCGCGCATCATGCTTTGAAGCTTCTCAACATCGTTCTGCGACCATCGGCTGCTGTGTCTTGCCCATTGCCACGAACCTGTGAAAGGCGCAGCAGGAGTCCGTTTCCTTGAAGCTATCGTGGCAGGTCTGATCGGGCTTTTGAAAAAATGTGGTGATGTTCGTGCACATCCCAAAAGCCATGCCATTGTCGTCGCATTACACCATATGTCCTGTTGCGGGATGATATCCAAGATGTGCCTTGATCGGCGGCGATGAAGATATTGAGAAGGCCCCGAGATCGTGACAGGATGCCAGTCGCTATCATGCAGTCGTTTGATATTCTGTCCAATTGACGTGTGGAAGAGCAATTGACTGATGTTCTTTCGACGGAAGGGACCTAGAGTTGTGTTTCGAGATGTAGTTCCCGCTGCACAGACCGCTCTCCGCTCAGAGCGCACAGTGTGCAGAGGCAGGTGCAAAGCAGCATCTTGATGCCAGAGTTGGCAGCGTTCATCACTGTGGTACATACCGCAGTGTCGAAGAAGATCGTACATAACCAGTTAGTGCGAGATCACCTTCAAGAACACGGAATGCGTCGTGTCCCATTCGATTTCTGTTTCTCAAACTATGCCGTTATAAAATGGGAACTATGACCACGAGGTATCAGTGTAATCTTCCCCATATCGTACCACTGTCGCCTGTGCCATGCTCCTCGCTTGTAATGTCATCGATATATCGTACATGGTGTGAATATGCTGTGCTCTATTTCGTACTGGTGCCTTTGAATGTACTTGAACGCCGTCAGTCGAGATGTAGATATAATTCCTTACAGAATTGGGGGTCTTACCTATTCCACAAGTTCCCCAGCACCCCGGATCTCGCACTCTGGTCTTGTATGCTCTCTCGTCTTGCTGCTCCAGCGGCATTGTTCGGGTCCCGCTTGTACTCATTCATACCAGAGAACAATGAGGTGCCCTTGCTCTTGTGGCCGACATCGCCTGAACCACTTCTCTCGTTCTGGTGGGCATCTGCGGTAGACAGAGCTCCTGTGTCTTTCAAGCCGGACATGTTGAGTGAATTGGTGTTGTGTTTGGTGATGGGTAGTGAAGATAGATGTGGTGTGGAATGTAATTCAACGAGTAATGAGGACAGAATACCTTACGGCTGCTTATATACTACGACTTCCATGCTGCAGACGGGCATTTTCATGATCAAAAAGCACCTCGAACGACCGGGGCGCCATGCAGTGCTGAGATCCAGGCCATTGACAGATCCAAGAAGCACAAGCTTTGGCTCATCAACAGATCGTGTATGTATGATTGGGTGCTAGCATCGTAGCTTGACCACATGCCAGATCTCGGACAGATCTCATCGACATCATTCTTTCAGGAACGGAGCCCTAGCTGCATGATCTTGCTGTGAGTTGACAGACTGGCGCCATGGGTTGTCTGATTTGTGGAGTTCTCAGACGTCATGGCGTTTCAGTAGGACTGTCGCGAACCAGACATGCGAGGCATGTCAGATCGTGAGGAGGGAAAACGCCGAGTCGTCATCGATTCGGAGAGCCGAGACGTGAAGATCGCGTTGACCGCTTCGGGTTGGTGCTGCCGTGCTCGCTCGAGTGTACGTATACCATGACGGACTACAGTAAAGCAGTGCAAGAGAGTGAGAACAGTGTTATGTATAAGCAAGAGTCTGCGAGGATAGTAAGGTACAGGACCACGAGGACGAATGTACTTGGCCAATGCTGAACGAAGTTGTCTTGGCAGGAAAGTCTGCCTTCCAAGTTCCGGCAACAGCCCGCCTTCTCGACAAACTCGACAAACATCACTTGAGATTCGTCCAAGTGACTCGCAGCTGGCGAAGGGCGGATGCACATGAAAGAGCTAGTGTCTGATACAAAGGACCACTGCCACGAACTGCGACAGACTCTTGTTTGGCCCAATGCAACTTCAGTTTGTGGATGCCGAGCCCGGAGACCACACTGCCGAGCGACGTGATCTACGGCATTGTCTTCGCTGCTACGACCCAGGCGTGGTGCTGTTGAGGTCGATATGGCAAAATCGTGCAGCCGTGCCCACGCCCAAACGCTGGCCTCCGGTCCAGACTTCGTGGAGTACAAATGAGTCTGATCTACCTGCAGCAGCCAGAAGAGCACATTCGAAGTGTGAAAGGTTCCGCTGGCCTGTAGGCATTCTAAGAGTGTGCCAAGCCAGGATCGAACAGTCTACAATGTCTGTCCACGTTCGTCCCACCAGTCCATGATCAGGCTGTTACACAAGCTCTGGAATACAGGCTATCTAACACAAATACCCAGAGACAGCTGTCCAGTGGGGTGTCCATGCACGACTCTTGCATTTCGAGATCTTGGTCGAAGGGCTGATACAAGAACAACAGGATTTTTCTTAATGGTCTGGAGCGTTCAAGCTCCTCCTCACCACGCAAAGTCCATACACAGCTTCTTTTCCTCAACAATCATGAAGGTCTGGTCACTCGTCGTTACAATCCTCTACTCTTCCCTTCGAGCTGATGCAGCTGTCCTGGACGATCGATACGGCTCTGCGGTAGCCACTGAACAGCTCCAAAGCTCAAGGGATACGACTTTGGGAGAGCACAGCCTGGAAGACTGTACTTTTCAAGCGTACGTCCACTTCACGTCCAGGCCACATCAACGCTTCACGCAGCTAACAAACATGCCCACAGCTTCTCCGGCGACTGGTGCGACGGCGATGCGGGTCCACTCGAGGCCGTATCCGGCGACTCTTCCTGTTTCGTGGCTACTGATCGCCACTCCTACAGAATCGGGACGGGCTGTCCAAGGTTGTGGTACAACTACTACGTACGTCCATTCCCGCAACTTCACGGACTAGTAGCAGCAAGTTGATGCTACATAGGAAGGAGAGGACTGCGTCCCGGCTGCCTATGCTGGCTATAACCATGGAGCTGGTGACCTACCTGGAGGCTGCATCAATGTCAACACAAGAAGATCTTGGCGCTCTACGAAGGTGGCGAATTAGATATGAGGCTATGGGGTATTATGATGATGGGTTGGCTGGGAGGACTGCTGCATACTGATGAGGTGTTGCCCGATTACCGAGAGCGTGGGAATCCTTCGAGTACGTTTGAAGACGAGGTTGTGACTGTCCTGGACTTTGTTGTGCATCGAGCGGTTCAGATTGAGGACGGCATCGGTGTTGAGGAGCAGGCTGGTCATGATGGCGAGGCGGATGGGGCTCGTGCTGATGCTCCTGCGACTGGACTGCAACAGGGCCCGACAGCAGCTAAGAAGCCGAAGGTGCTGGGGCGGCAGTGGTTCGAGCGCATAGGCGAGGTATGGAAGGAGTGGCATGATATGTCGCTAGAATGATCGTACTCCAACACTGCTTCAGCTATCCAATTCTGCCTTGGTCTTTCACGCTCCCATCATCGTCCACCTCGACTCTCCCCAATGCGTGACCGACAGCCCTACATTCTCAACCCAGCAGTTATTGCCCAGCAATTTCTGACGCCCCTCTCAGTAGTACGCTATCCGCCTGCGAGGAGGAGGCGAGCAATCTACGGCATTTTAGCACTTCCTCCCCAACTTCGACGCGAACGTACTAACCAGCCATGCAATAGTAATCACCGCAGAGCTCACACGCCCCCCGCCTCCTTCGTCGATTGCGTCGATGCCTCGACGTCTTGTTTGTCAAGAGCCAGCTGACGCCGTAAGCTATGGCCAGAACGAGCATCGACGGAGGGATCCGCATGGCCGTCATTGTGAAAAAACCCCCCCGCCTCTTCCTGAACGGAGCCTCGCGGTTTGGAGGATTAGGCTTGGTGTATGCACAAGTAACTAACTTGCTCGAGAATGGCCTCAGTTGTGCGCACTGAAGTCACCGCACTTCTCGACGTGCGATCAAGATACGAAGAAAAAGCCGACATATCAGACCAGTCGGATGATCGCCGATATCGAGCCTCATGTGCGAACTGTGCTGGCTCCAGTGAGCACTTTTGTGACGTTTGGCGAACACACCGCTCGATGGGGTGAAGGGATCCCTGTCGAATGTCCCGACTGCCTCTGCGACTACATCTCCTCATGCTCCCACCACTATGCTTCGTCCGATGTACTGCTGGGGTACGGCCAGCTCTCGAGCTCTTTGCCAGCATTATCCAAGTGCTCGAAGCTGTAGTGCTTCGACGATCGTTGACCATCTATGTCGAGTCACGTTGTAGCTCGGAAAGTTACTTTTCATACACTTCATACTTTGCATGAGAGCACATACGACCTGCAAGAGTCTACATATTTGAGTCGAGCGGGAAGACAGCGGCAGCTCAATGATGTGAGTATGAAACCGTGGGTCTGAACGTGGGCTGCTTCGACAACATAGCATGTTCCAAGCTATCAAGTCAAATATGTGCTGATCAATCGTTACCCAACTCGAAGTACCCCTTAAAGCGGTCGGTCCCTTGCAATCTCGCTTCATGAACCACCTCATAACAGGTCATCAATAATCTCGGGAAGCGTTCACACCAGTAGCTTAGGTAGCCACCGGCAAGAGGCCCAACCTGTCTCTTGACGTGTTCCGGCATGTCCTCATAATGATTCTTCTTGTTCCTTAAAGCCCGCAACAGATCCAGCAATCGATCCCCGCTATACTTGCGTTGCTTGCCCAAGGTATCCACGAATGAGCGGTCCAGTTTGGCCAAGAAGTTTGGAGGGATATCGTCACTGATTGGCGCGCCAATGACTTCGAAGGCGCGATCTTCTAGGATGCGCAGGGTAGCAGAATCCGTCCTATACCAGTCATCGTAGGTGCCCCTGGGTTCGCGCTCGAAATGGTCGGAGACGTCGCAAAGGAAGGCCAGTCGCTTCTCGGGTGCCCAAAAGTAAGGGTGGTTGAGGACTGCTTGAGCTGTTGGACGTTTCTCTGGTTGATACGCCAGCATTGATGTTATCAGCTGCAGGGGCTCATACGCGTCAGACCTATGACAGAAATTGTTAGCCGCGATCGTGCGAAGGTGCCGCAGGATCAGGCGTTGGGTTGGGAGCAGATGCGCGTCGGAGAGCGTGCCGCTCGAATCGGTCCCTTCCAACTAGACTCTTCACGCCGCGATGCAAGTGATTCACTTACCAACGGTTGAGAGCATCCAGCGTCTTGTTATCTCTCTTGATATTGAGCTCACGGAGCTGTTGCCATCCATTCTCATCCTCATAAGGATGCACACCATCGGTCAACACCCAGAAGAAAAGACACCCGAGTGAGAAGATATCCGCCGCACGTTTCACACCACTGACCCCGCCAATGCCACTGTCACTGCCGTCCTTGGAAGTGCTATGAGTGTTTTGGTTAGTGATCTCACGTGGTTGCGATATCAGCTCTGGGGCCTTCCAGCCAGATGTTCCTGCATTGCCAGTCGGGTCGACGAGAGTGCTGACGTTCTCCGGGAGGTTCTTGCCAAGCCCGAAGTCTGAAATCACCAGTCTATTGGCATCCGGTTGTGTCTTCTTAGGGTAGGCAACGAGGATGTTCTGCGGCTTGATGTCTCGGTGGATGATCCGAAGTTTGTGTAAATGACACAGGCCTGCCGCGAGTTGCTGAAGTGTTTTGGACATGTCTTGTTGCATAGAGACCTTCAAGGTCTTCAGCTGACGTTGTCTTTCTTCCGTCTTTGCCTTCTCTGTCTCCCACACTTCAAACAGACTAGCTTGGCATAGCTCGACAGCAATGTAGAGGAAGTGGTCGTCTTTCTGTTGGCAGAAGTAGCGCACAACGTTCGGGTGATCGTCGCTTTGTTGCAAGAAGGAGACTTCCTGGGACGCCAGCTCGTAGTACTGTGAAAGCATGCGCTTTACAGCTACGCCGCGGCCTTCGAACGAGCCTTCGTAGACTATGGTACCGCAGCTCCCCTGGCCTATCATCTTGTCGGTGTGGATGACGAGATTGTTGATCTTCAACGGTCCAGACAACTCAGCACTTTCTGAAGCAGCGACACTGATGACTGCAGCAGGGCGAGGAATGAGTGTGTCGTTTTTGGCGTTTTTGGCCTCGAGTTGGGCATTCTCCTTCTCCTTGTGCTTCTTACCGGCGCGTTTGCCTGCGAAGTGCGTCAGTATGCATACATACGGATTTCAAGGAGCATGACGTTTGATGCGTGCGAGCTGCTGTCTGGCGGGCCAGATGCTTTGCGATGCATCGAAGCGCCACGTGCGCTTCCATGCAGACGGCACTCTCTTGGGCAACATGCAAATGACATACCTCTGGTCGCTTTCTTCTTCTTCGGGGTCTCATCATCCTCAACGTCGGCCTCGGACTTGGTTGGGCTGTCTCCACGAGATGGCTCCGCAAACCTCACATGGGGTGCAGGAGAGGCAGCATCGTGAGGGAATATGGTCTCCTGGGCAGGTTCGGCCTCACGAACCTACAACATGTGTTAGCCACTCATGCAACGAGATGGAACGACCGGCAGCAGAGCAGTCGACCGGACAGTGCAGATGCGTGGTGCACGACGCGCCATCTCCGGTCTAACTGCACTTCTGGAAGCTTCACACGGAGACGACTTACCATAGTTGGCTCCGTCTCAGGTGCGATTTTGGCCTCCGGTCCGTTTGGAAGAATTTCCGGCACCTTGAACTGTTTGAAATTATCCCACTCTATGGTGTCCTTCATCTTATATGCGTAGCCTCCAGAGCCGCTCAGCACACTGACGAGGGTTAAGATGATGGCCACCTGCCACCAGGTAAAGTTCTGCCCCTGTTGGAAAGCATTGATCGGCTTCAGCGACATCTCGTCACCGCCTTGAGTGGGAGCGTCGATTGTCAGTCTATTGTGCCCGGCAATGTGTCTTCCTTCCGCATTGATGTCAGACGACAGCGACATGTAGTGGACTCCTTGGTACAGAGCTTTCGAGATTGGCAGAGGCGATTTCTTGCGGGAGTCGTAGACGTCGGGGTTGTAGTACCTTGCTTCGGGCGCCTTGTCCGTCACTGTTGGATACTTGCCCTCAGAGAGAGCGTACCAGTTGCCAGAGTTGGTGCAGCCCACCCACACATTTTCAAATTCCTCGTCTGTCTCGATCTTCTTGCGTGTGTCCGGTTGTGGAAGGATGACAAGAGCTGCGTTGCCTGACAGGTCGTCCACCGGCCTGACAATGTCAAAGACTCTCACCACCGGAGTGGGGAACTTCTGCTTGTATCGTGGCTTGGGCAATGCCGCTGCAGATTCGTAATGCCCATTTGGTTGGAGGTCCACGCTAAGGATGCTTCCATCGTACCTGGACACTACGTACTTTCTGTCCATGGCCTCTTCGTAGTCTCGTCGTAGATCGTTGTCACGATTGTTGGGACCCCATTCGAAGTACTTGAGCGTGGTGATGGGCTCTCCGGTGTTTCTGTCCTGCACTCCAATCGTGTAGTCGACTCTGCCCAGGGTGATTGTACCCATTGGTTCACATTCCGTTGCTTCCAAATCGAGCGGACTGGCTCTTCGGCAGCTCCTGTCATCGTTGACGATGGATCCAGCTGAGCTGAAGGTCTTCAAGATGTTTCCGGTGGCAGCATCGACGGTGTACAATGTATTCTTCTTCTCAGCCGTGTACGCTACCGCCGGATACTCGTCGTTGGCGTACGGTGACATTTCGACCAGTTGTTTCACTGTCAATCCCAGTCTCGACAATCCAAGCCCGGGCGCCAGCACATAGATGCTGCCATCCTGCGAGGGCTCTATCACGAACAATGGGTCTTCCTGTTCTTGTCCCTTCTCGTCCAAGGTCTTGTTTTCCCGACGATGACGTATGGTCTCGACTACTTCACTGTCGGTTTCCAGCGTCCATCTTGGGGCGCCAGTGGTTCTGTCACGGGCGTGGAGCTTTCCGTCAACTGTCGCCAGGAGGATAATGTCCTCGACCTGCCAATCCTGCAGAGACCGCGCCTGTTGTCGCGAGGTGAGACCGGCGGAGGATGCCGGCGTCAACTGGGCAGGAGGTTGTCCGCTCACCGCGTTGATGTTTGCGCGAGAGGACACAGTCGCAAGGGCGCCATGGTTGGCGGATGCTCGCACTACTTTTTGTTGTTGGTGGTGTTGATCTACGTCCGCATCGGTGTCACGGAAGCCTCGCTGGCCGCTGTGACTGTGCGGAGTGTGTAGAGAGTGGGCGACGGTTTCTTGCCATCGTCGGTCTGCAGCCGACAACGCCGGGTCGGAGGATACATCGTCGGCGTACTGTTCGGGGGAGACATTGGGCTGGTGCTGCAGACCAGCTGCAATGGGTGCGATGAAGCCTAGAAACAGCAGATCGCGCACACGCAGGTTGGCGGGGCCGGGGGGTCGCCTGGGTGGCATGTTACCATGGACCTGTTCATGAGCAGGTCAATGGGAGTAGGCGTCCAGTGGAGGGTGGTGACAGCAGGCGGTGGGGTGGGTGCTATTGGTGGTGAGAGCGGTTGCAAGAGGAGGGCATCGGAGGTGGAATATTGGCAGCAGCAGTGCTCAGCTGGACCTGGACCCCTTGCGCGCGTTCCGGTACGATGTGCGGACGAGGTCACGTGGAGGTGAGCGTGCGGGTGGTCGTCTGCAGGTCTGAGGTGGGTGGTGCGGAAGCTGACGCATGCTCGTTTTTGTGCTAAACAAGCCAATCACACGCGAAGAATGAAGCCGACTAGTCCTTGCTTCATGGCACTTCCACTTGCTTCTGTTGTTCTCATCCGCCAGGGTATCTAACTTGCACTCATTCAACGTGAAGCCGACAATAGCGACGAGATTCTCGTGTGGCTGGCAATGCTCGTGAGCCGTGGCACGATTCCAATGATTCCAATCTACGCAGGGACAGGGACAAGGACAAGGCTTGGCTGAATCGCGGGCACGGCAAATCGAAAGCTTCGGCCTTTGTTGGTGGTCCATGGAACACAGAAGCGCTGCCTACCCCCCGTACCAGTACCACTGAAGCACTTCCTCGCTGCGCCGTGTGCCTCCAGCATTAGCATCGCACGCGCATCGATGCCCGATTTTTGCTTTGGCCATGGCAAGGAGCTTGCTGGCTTTCTTTGACCCGCTCTCACATGAACCTGCCCTCCGCGCCATCCGGCTAACGTTTCTATCAAGCAAGGCTTGCGACTCGACTGCTTTCATGCTGTCCTTGCCGTGCCTGCCTTGCACAACTGGCAGTCACATGAGATTCTCGGCTTTCTTCGCTTACTGACCGGCTGGATCTAGATCCATCGTGCGACACCACCTTCGACGAGGAGCTGCGAAGAATTCATCACGAACAAAGACGCGAAAGCCTACGCTTGGCGTTTCCAGGGAGTCGAAAACATGGATACGCTCGTGCGCAGCAGGAGTTAACCACGCCGACGACCAGCTCCACAGCGCGACGTCGACCCTCACCTCTTTTGGCCATCTAGATTGACCCAGCGAGCATGATTCCGCGCAGCCATACTGCTGCCGACTATCAGGCAGACAACCCGATGCAGACATGTGGAGCCCCACACGAGCTACTGTATGCAATGCGCGAATGAAGAACGAGGCAACTTTCGAGTCTTCACGATGCTCGAGAGGCTGGCCACTTTCGGTGACCGCAATCGATGCCCTATTCTTGTCGTATGCGCAGTCGGGCTCGTCTGCTACGAATGCCCCGACTTCTGTTCTGTCCACCCGCAATATTGTTTGCCCTCGCGAACGTCGTTAGGGAGAGGTGAGCCGCATGAGAAACTACGTCCCACGCCCACAGGCATTCCGCCCACAGCATCAGTCAGCAGAAATCGACGTCGCTGTGGCTACGATTTATTGTAAGGTGAAACTGACAGCAGAAATTCTTACATGTCGGCTTCACTTCATCTTCCCCTGCTCAGCAGGTTCATCGCACAACAGACCGCACTGATGCCATCTAACCCAGCATGGCTTCAAAAGACATCAACCTGTCTCTGCTGTCGCTGCCACAAGAGCTTCTTGACATATTTTTTGAATTTGCTTACTCTGGTGCTGACTCGTCTTCCTTTCTTGCATAACGAGGCCTTTTGGCTGACTCACAACTATGGTCCGTGCGCACTCAGGAGCATGGCATTTTGCATACAATATTCGCAGGCTTTTGGTCTCCAAGGAGTTCTTCCAGCAAGCTGCTGTTGCATGGATTCGGCCTCAACCGTGGAGCAAATACCCCTTTGTCTGCTGGCATCTTATCCAACTAGGCTTGTTCCGAACACACACAACCGAGATGGCAGTCCGCGCGACTCCCGAAGAGATCACAACATTGCGAAGCGCAGAATCCCGCAGCTTCAAAGTCTTGAGCATCCACGTGTGTATTGGCACCTTCGCAAGTTTACCTTTTATGAAACCGAGCAGCTTCTGGAATGATGAAGCACCAGATGAGGCTTTGCGACGCTGCTTCCTGTTCAATGTATGCCGAATGCCTTCTTTGCCCCAGCGGATTGAAGTTCTCTATCTACGAGAGGAACCCACCGCTTCCAACAAAGTAGGCAGGACACTGCGGCGGATGGAGGAGCTGCTCCAAGTCGAGCTCCACGCTGAAAGAGAGAGGAGAATGTTGGAACTAGAACCTGATAATAGCCCTACGGAGAGCAGCCGTCAAATCACCAACCATGTTACCGACGCTGTGCTGCGAATAAAGAAGCTGCTGCAGAGTAGGTTCGGCATTGCCAAGGGACTTACAGTGTCGGAGGAAACCCATGCAAATGAGGCGATGGAGCAACAGCTACCCCATTGTCACCCATTGTATCAAGGCTCTGCTGTCTGTGCATGTGTGATGCAATCATGTTGAGACGGTGGGAAGACCAGCGGCAAGGCTCTCGATCGAGCCTTCGCCAATGATGCTTGAACCTCGCCTCCAACAGATCCTTGCGACGACTAAGCAGCGCCGTCAGCATGCAATCCAGATCGGCGACAACGTGTTGCCATGTGCCATCTTCGCAGAACACGTTGCAAGCTGACAACCCATTGGTACCTCACTCGCCTACGACGATGCAGAAGAGAACATTGAGCGCCTGTTGGTGCTCGTCGCAGTTGGCAACCCTTCAAATAGAGGCGGCGTCAACGAGAAGCAGGCCATATCTGGTCAGATCGGCGCTTCTGCTGGCATTGCTCGGGGCAGGCAGATCCATCGCGGCCCATGTACAACGCATCTCATGCAGCTCAGTGGCCGGGTGATTTGTTTTCTCGGCGGCAGGTCAGGTGTTCTTCGGGGCAGGCGTCTCGCTCAAGGACGACTTCAGCATAACGCGCGCCTACAACCAATATCCAGGTCATTTTTGGTGTTGGAAAGAGTGGTGATGGCTGTCGTTGACGCTGGATCCTGCTTGAGATGTTGGAGAGTATTGATCGTGGAGATATAGGAGCGCTTGCGAGATAGTACAAAGACGATGCTACTGTGCCTCATGCACTGTTCTTCTTCATCACACTCAATTGCCCACAAGGTTTCCCCGATCGCCAGGAAGCTCCGGCAGCGCTCACTAGCTTCAGCCCCCAGAACCCCGTCCGAGGTGCTGGAATCCACGATCGTCCGCTTCCACCACCACCATCTCACGCGAAGACCAACATCACTTCCTCGACATCTTCTTCATCACTCTCGATAGCACCGAAGAACACACTTGTGTCGCCTCTTCCTTCGGCGTTCTGTCTTGTTTCTTCACGAGACACGGTCCTGCTGCAGCACCCAATCAGGCCTCACAGCATCAGCCGAAACACCCTGGCAGTCCTCTAAGCGCCGACGCTGTCGCCCACGAATCACGATCGCCTGCGCACGCGGCACGTTTGATCGACCATCCTGAAAGGAGCTTAAAGGGAGAACCAACGCGTTGGAACGTGCTCCCATTGGCCTTCGGAACGCTGCCTTTTTCCTCAGGTCGTCACTTGCAAGGCCGAAAAGTGTTTACCTACGCCTCTACGCGCCCACACCAAGAATAGCTGAACAGGCGCTTCTGCACAGCTGTGTGAGTGCTGCAACCAACAGGCAGTCCATTACTGCGACTCTGAACCAACAATCGTATGTTCCTTCACGGGACTGCAACATCCTGTTGCTCGGAGGCACCGCGCGAACACATCAGGTAAGCACATCAATTTAACCACAAGCATGCCTCGTCCCTCTGCAGCTCCCCTCCGCTTGCTTCTTCTTCACCGGTGTTGCTGCAGCTTACTCACACAGCACGCGCAGGTCTGAAGTGGTGTCGTCGTTGCCGATTCATTCATTTGATTCCTCGGTCACTCGTTCCCGCAAACGACGACAATCATCAACAGACATGGCCTCCGCTACTGCTACTGCCACCATGGCCGCTGCTGGATTCGACAAGAAAGCCAGAGACTCTTCCTCGTCTCTGCAGACACCAGGATCTGGGACATTCCCTTCTGAGATGCTCAGTCCTATGGCACCCTCGCCCAGCTTCATGAAGAGGGAAGATGCCTTGAAGACTCCAATCACCCCGCCATCGGCCTATCTGGACTTCTTGAAGAACTACAGCTCGACTGGTCTTATGAGTCCAGCATCTACTGGCACTAGCAGTCGCTTCAGCTTCAACGATAAGAGCTTCGACAAGCCTTCCGACAAAGCATCCGAGATCCCCAAGTCTACCATGACACCACCAACATCGCAACCAGCACTCTCCCGCAACACATCCTACGACTCTAATGTCACCGATCAAAGCACCGCAAGCTCAAATAGCAGTGCGACTGCACAACTACGACGAGGATCAAGACCCGACTCGCCACGCATCATCATCCCACCATCACCGTTCGCAAAGCCCGCACCAAGATCAGCTCGCACACCCCGGCGACTAGCAATTCCACAATCACCATTCTCACCCGCACTCGGCTCCGCACAGACCACCGCCTCAATGCCCTCTCCATACTCATCAACCCCACTCAGTGCTGCACCGTGGAGTGCATCGTTCTCACCACGCGAGCACAGCGACGCAATCAACCAACCCGGCAAGGTCCACGTCCGACATGTCGTAACACGGACTGTGACCTACTGCCGCACCCCTCTCGTCGAACCTGCACCGCGCGGCAAGAGAAGAAAGCTCGACACCGACGAGGCCGACTCGAAAGCTTCGTCACATAAAGCTTCCTCGGAAGAACCGCCTATCAAGCAGGAACGGATAGAAGAGGTTGCGACAGAGTCGTCGGCCTCGGAAGCGTAGTCTTGTTCAGTATGACTTGATCGATCCCATACCACAACAACCACCATCACCACCACCGCCTCCGTTCCATTGAGCGACTTTTGCACATCATCGACTCCCAACCACACCATTGGTAGGGATGACACTATTTTCTTTTACGAATTACGATGGATACCACTCTGTTGAGCGACGAAGCCTTCGAAAGCCTGGCGCTAGAGGCGTAGACAACTGTTTTGGGGAATCTTGGGGAGAATATTACGGGTGGCGCAATGTGGCGCATACCATGTGATGGGTTTATTTGCTGCTTGTTTTTGGCCATCTAGGAGAGATGGATGCATTTTTTTCTTGTCTTGTTTTGTTTATTACAGAGTCGAGGCTGATTTTGCTAAATAGAAGCGAGTCGTGAGACCTGGATGGGGATGAAGTATAAAATACTTTTATATCAATGCTCTCCAGTGCATCACTACTTGTCATCGATGCATCATGTCGACAATCAAAAAGGGAGCAGACGGCAAAACGACCACCACCGTTGAAGCAGCCAGCGCATGAGCAGTTGAAGTCACATCACAGCATCACATACTGCGTCCACTAAAATCGACCTTGCGCCATACGGCAAGGAACTGGAAGGATCCAGCGCCCTACCACTCAGCCACTCCACCGATGACAGTCATCGAGTGATAACGAGACTCTGATGGTACATGTACGGAGCCTTCCCGCGCAGGACAGGGGTCCCGATGGATCTGCATCGAGATGGCTGCTAGTATGTCCATCAGCCAAAGCACACATGCCCCGTTGAACTTCATGCACAACACTGCCCGATGAAAAGTATGGAGTTCACCATCGCCACCACCGAAATACCTACCAAACGGTCAATGGTAATGCAATGTGTCATCATAGCCACCACCAGCAAACTCCTCGCGATTTCATTCGAACTGTCTTCCAACATCATGGTAGACAGAACCAGGATTGAGGACCAGACTTGGTACTCCGCTTTGCCTACAGCAGCTCATCTGGGCTGGCCCTCCGAGAACTGGTGACAAACTTGGACGCCGGCAAGCGCTTCGACTCCCCCTTGAAGCGCATCCGATACCTTCGACACACTGGCATACTGCTAACTAGCGAGGTCCGATTAATGTAGTCGAGGGAGTAACGCATCCACGTACATCTAATCCGCATATGCGTTCCTCTAGCAGCTCTCTACTTGAACGGCCCATGGAGGATAACAATGACGAGCATGGGCACGAGTTGCGGACGCTGGAATCGGTTCGTTCAGGTAGTTGAGGCTGCAGTGTTGGATAGAGGCGTGGCTGACGCGGATGTAGTGTGAAGTTGCAAAGGAGGAGATGCTGCGTGCTCGCGCTTGCCCCTGATCACATGCTTAGCGCGGCTGAGTTGCGCAAGCTCCCTACGACTTTGCTGTCTAGTCTGGTATGTCTTTATGGCTGGTTGAGGTGTATTCGTGGCTGCGCTTCTGCTGAGCTCCGTCTTCAGGCAGAATTGTCTGCTTATCGTTCGCCTGGCGTTCGGCTTGTTGCAGACGTTCCGGCTTGTGCCGAGAATCTGAAGCAAGCTAGTGGGAGTCTCCCGTACTATCTCTTGACTTCACCTCCTACTTTTTCGTGCCTCGGCTTCACTATCTTACTGCACTGAAGCCGCACTTGAAGTCTAGCTCATTCCAGGTACATCAAAGACACTCATCAAAGACACACATCGTTGATGACTAGGCTACTTTCTTCCCAGCCTGTAGTCTCAATCACTTACCGCCAACCACAAGCAAGATGCAAGTCTTCCTTAAGACTCCCACCGGCAAGACAGTCACCCTAGAGGTCCAGAACACGACGACTATCCTCGAGTTCAAGAGGATGGTCGAAAAGAAGACCGGATGCCCTGCATCATGCCTCAGACTTATTTGGGCTGGGAAGGAGCTCGCATGCTCAATCGAGGATGATGAGGAGGAGGAAAAAGAGCAGCGGACTTTTGACTCGGTAGGCCAACCAGTCTCAACACGTGGTCGAAAGGAGTGACTGACATGACATAGTACGGCATCGGAGTATGTGCAACCATCTGGCAGGTGGTGATGTTGAGGGGATCTTGAGCAGACGATATCGGCAGGACTGATGACGAGACCTTGGTGTAAGAACGCGTTAGGAAAGTGCGTACAGCAAAACGACCGTCACTGTCTGAACAGCAGACGCAAAACAATCAACTTTTTGAGAAAGCTCTTGAAGAGTCTGCGCAAATTGCGTTCATCACAGTTAAAAAGCCGAAATGCTGTTCAAGCAGTGACAATTGTCAAAAGTGGCGCCGATGGGTAGCAATGTGTACTTTACAGCCGTGCCCTGAAGATCCCGAAATGAGGTTTGTCATTGCACATGATTCATCGTGCATTGGGTTATTCACGCTGACGGCCGTGTCTCAGCCCTCGTTCTGGTCTAAGACATCGGTTTCATCGGCATCTTCATAACAGCCTCGTTTTCTCTTTTTCTCAATTTCCACAACACCAGATCCAATCTCAGTACACCAATACTCACGATGTAACTCTTCTGCAAGAACCTCCGTGGCGGTACCGACACCTACGAGGTCGAGCCGACAACTACCATCAGGGAGTTCAGAACCGAGATCGAGAAGAAAACTGGCGTTCCACCTGGCTGTCAGAAAATCGTCTTTGCAGGCAAGCATTTGGGAGGCCAGGCTGATGACGATGAAGATGAGAGAAAAGAGCGGACGATCGAGTCGGTAAGTCGCCACGCGGAGGACTCTCTCTAATGCGCATCTGCTGATAGATTCATCATAGTACAACATTCAAAAGGAGGCCACAGTCCATGTGGTGCTCCGTCTAAAAGGATCTTAAGGAGCCTCGGGGTACACGAGAGGCCATGAGGAAGTTAAGGAGCAGAGAGTGCTGGATGGTGATGGGGACTTGGTTATGGGAAGGTAGTGAATGACTTCACTGCACGTGAACCCGCCATTTCGTCGTCTCAGACGCTTGTTTCCGCTTGCATGACCAAAAAGCAAACATCCCCAAATTCTGCCACGCTCTTATAACACAGCAAACCGCATATGCCGGGAAAACTACGGCGAGGTCTGTCTCAGCTCCATTTTCAACATCATCAACAACGCACTGCCCCTCAGACACACAATGTCGCCGCCACCAGGAGCTGCAGCGCGCGTCTTCGCCCTCCCAGAGCTCCTCGACATGATCTTGCTCGAAGTATCCGACTGTCTCCAAATTTTCGTGCTGCGACGCACAAACAGCACCTTCAACGACACCGTCAGCGGCTGCAAGTCGCTGCGGCGGCGCATCTTCCTCGAACACTCGCCCGGTCGCACCTATAACGATGTCAACGAGTTCCTGGGTCAAGCACCACTCAAGCACGCGACGGCACCCTTCGACTTCCTCACGCTCGACACTGGCTTCCACTGCATTCTGTGCGAGGAGCTCAATCCTGAGCACAGCTTTAGTGTTCGAGACCAGCTCTTTCCGAGGTGCCGACTGAAGAGCTCATGGCGAGACATCCTTGTCGGCCTACCTGAGAGCTCGTCCTTATCGAGCTGGGCTGGCAGGACCGTACGACTCCATTCCGGGCTACCATAAACGCATCCACCACTCTTGGGGAGGTTGTGGCAGTGGCGGAGAAGATGGCTGTGACCTCATGGTCGGACAGAGGAAGGGGAACAGTAGACGAGAAGAGACGCTGGGTGCGCTCCGTATGGTCGCGATGATAGGCTCGTACGGCGTTGGCACAGTGTGGGTATAGTGTCGGAACAGTGTCGGGAGGGCGTCGATCTGACCGAAAATCCTTGTCAGTCAGAGCAGTGAATGAAGTAGAGTCCACGTGAAACTTTTACTCCCTAACTTCCATCCTCCTTGTCATGCGACCCTCGTTGACCTTCTCTTATAAAGTCCACAGCCATCTGACGAGCACATCAACGTATCACCACTGCAACAACAACATCCCCACCGACCCAACATGCAAATCTTCTTGAAAGAACTTACCGGCAAAACCTCCACCTACGAGGTCGAGCCTTCCACCACTGTTGCGTCGTTCAAGGTCATGGTCATGGACAAGACCGGCATCCCGATTGCACAGCAGTTTCATATCTTTGCGGATCAGCAAGTCGGGGGATACCGCTGCGATGAAGATGATGAGAAGGATCAGCAGACTCTTGCTTCGGTAAGTCTGATGCTGTCGAGCGGATACATTGCTGTTGCGCATGAACTGACCCCGAAACTGTAGTACGGCATCAAGAAGGAGTGTACTGCCCACATGGTGCTGCGGCTGATAGGTACCCAGAAGGAGTGTGATCAGCACTAGCGTGATTCGAGGACGTTGATGGAGGTGGCGGGAACTGGTGGGCATGCATGTCCGGACGAAGATGTATCGAGACTCCGCTGGGATTCTAGCATAGCGGAGCATGGTCTAAGACCAGAGGCTAAGACATACAGCTCTTTGTTTTGCCTCATGGCTAGATAGTCACATCAACCCTCGTGCGTATAAAGATGTCCTCACACAATCCTGCGCCGTCACTTCAGAGACACTCAGTCGAACATCGGGAACAGTAACAATGTCGGTAAACATTACCATCGACCTCAAGCTTCCCATGGCTACAGTTGCTACCATCCAGAAAGGAGGTAAAGTGAACATGAAAGACTTGCTCTCATCCCAAGTCGCTGCGCAGATCACCGATGCTGTCAGAGCGCTTCCTTTCCAGGTCAACGCGAAAGATCAAGACTCTTCCGAGGATTCAAGCGTGGCAAGGCCATCCAAGAAGAGGCGCCAATTCGCAAAAGCGAACACAACCTCACCTCCGACCAGCGTGACCCGCACACTCCGAGACGAGCTGGCAGAGGCAGAGGCCCAGCGACGGATGTGGGCTCGAATGCAAGAGCGTGTCGAGAAAACCGGCACTCCTGGAATGCAGATGTTCGTCAAAATGCTCACTGGCAAGACGAAAACGTTTGAAGTCCATCCGACTACCCCTATTCGCGAGGTCAAGACGATCATAGAGGAGTGCGAGGGCATACCTCTCAATCTGCAGCGGTTGATCTTTGCTGGCAAGCAGCTTGATTCAGGCCCAGAAGACGATGATTTCGATGAGCAGCAGCGCCTGACTTTGGCTGATGTAAGTATCGACTTTCCGATGATATACTGGAGTTTAGACTGATTTGAGACCAGTACGATGTTCGGCCGGACTCGACGTTGCATCTGGTGCTGCGTTTGACCGGTAGTTAGTGTGCAAAGGACAAAGAGGAAGTGCAAATGCTGTTGGTGAACAGTTCCGTGCGATCGATCCCGTTTGTGAACGGGACAAGTAACTTGCTGGCAAAGCCCAAAGTAGCGTGGGCCGTGCTCGAGCACATGACACTCGGTAGCTCCTGTATAAAGTGCTTGCGATTCTGAGTCGAGAGTCGGATCTATACTCACCCATCAACATCCAGATTCTTCCCGAACACACCACTTCCACCCCATCCACTCTACTCCACTCCACACTCGCCGCTCAACGCCACTCCACAGTCCACACAAGGAACAGAATGTCAGCCACCATCAACGTCGAACTCAAACTTTCCTTGACTACCATCGCGGCTATCCAGGGAAATGAAGCAACACAAGGCGTAAACGACCTGCCACCGAGTGTTGCCGAGCAGATCGTCAAGGCTATCAAAGATCTCCCCGTCTTGGTGACAACGAGGGACCGGACCTCGCTGCCGGTCAAAGCGATGACGATGTCGAGCAGCTCGCAGATCAAGACCTGCAGAAGAGGAAACACGCAAACAAGGTACGTATCCCAATGATGCAAGAATGTGTCCCCTGGGCCGTACGCAAGCGGCATGAGTTGCTCCATTGCTTCATACGCAGAAGTGCCCAAGCAATACCTCATCATACCAAGCTCCGGCTGACATGTAGATTTTGATAGCGCAAGGAGAAGGAGGTTGGAGCACCGAAGCGCAAGGGCAAGAAGAGACCGGCGTCTGACGAGCACGAGCCACGCACGTCCAAGCGACAGCTGAGATCTGACACCAGGGCACGACTGCCATCAGCCGGCACCGGGCCCATGCAGATCTTCGTTAAGACTATGACACTGAAAACAATTGTTCTCAATCTGGAGCCAGACTCTAGCATCCGCAAGGTCAAGCAGCTGGTGCGTGAAGCTGAAGGCATTCCGTACGATCAGCAGCGCCTCGTTTTCGCCGGCAAGCAGCTGGAGGCTCCTCCGGAGGACGATGATGACGAAGAGCGGGAGGAGAGGACTTTGTTATCGGTGAGTGTGACGCAACAAGTTCGATTCAGGCTGTCGGCTGACCAGATTCCAGTACGGCATCCAACATGAGTCCACGCTGCACTTGGTGCTGCGTCTGTGTGGCTCCTAATCGCCCAGACGAAGTTTCCCTGAGATGTATGGCCGTTCGTTGTGGCCGCTGCGTTCAGCACCGCGGTCGGTTGATTGCGTCGACCTATCAAGCAACTCCTCCAGATGTGCTGCTCGACCCTCGATCCCTCATCTACATCTTCACCGCAGTGTCGACATTGAACCACAATGCCATGACCGTAAACGAGATGGATCAGTAGAATCCAATCAGGTACCTTATCGCGACATCCTGTGCAGCGGGGTTTGCCTTCCTTGGTACGAGCTGCCGCTCTGATGTATGGAAAAGCTGCCAATGTCTCATTCCTGGAATAGTCTGGCATTTTGAAAAGCAGTGTCACGATGCGGTGGCAGACTGGGTGAGTGTTGCATGAAAGTCCTGGACGACGCGTGCCCTAGCCATCATCGACGCGTCTCACCACAAACACGGTGGTCTAAGCTCAACCCCACTTTCACGTGAGACCACCCAGAACGACATATCGCCAACTTCAGTCCTCAACAGACACCTCCATAACCTCCACAGACCCAAACTCCGCCACCCCTCCAACCCCTCGGTTCTACCACCAGTCAACAAGAACGCTTCATGTCTTGACGTCTCGACTTGGCTCCGTCTCTCCCCGCATGCTTGTCGTCCTCCCCATGGGCAGGCACATCGGCCACAATCGGCACCATCACACTCGTCCACGCACAGAAGAAGCCGTAAACTGTTCGTCGGGAGAAATTGCACCGAGTACGCTCTTCCTTTCGAAAGTCGGAAGCATTGGCCGAGCCATGCCGGCTCACGACTCACGAGTCACTACTGCAGGTACACGATATGACCTCGGTTGCGGTGACGATAAATTTTGCACGTGGTTGTTTATTTCCGTGATGCATGCATCATGAGACCTCGGATGGACGGGAAAAGGAGCATGAGAGAGGTCTTGTGAAAATTTCATCCTTTTCGTTTACGTAAAATCGTGAGCACCTGGCGAAGCATATCCACATCCACATCCCTTCCTTGCGGTATCCTCCTACTAACCAACAAGAGCCAGCAGTATGTCTCGGCATGTAACAAGTGAACAAGTGCAGCGTCCGTGACACATACCAATCACAACCTGACTGCCAAAGACGTGACACACATTACCAACCCGTCGATTCTCCTTACTTGCCAATCTTGCAGATAAGATCCTGCGAATCGACAGAGTCTCCCTCCTTGACGCTGAGCGACTCGACCTTTCCAGAGTGCGGCGCGGAAATGACCATCTCCATCTTCATGGCAGACAGAATAGCGATTGGGTCGCCCTTGTTGACTTCGTGTCCCTCTTGCGCGCGAACTTCGACGACCATACCTTGCATTGGTGCACCGACCTGGCTGCTGTCGCCTGCTTCGGCCTTTGGTCTTGTCTTGTTCTCGACGGAAGCGTGTTGATCCTGGACTGTGACTTGTCTCATCTCGCCGTTGGTCTCGAAGAAGACTTCTCGGTTGCCAGTCTGTTCGCTGAGAGGGCCGACTGCTAGCAGCTTCAAAATGATGATCTTGCCCTTCTCGAGCTCAACGTGGAATTCCTCGCCAACTTCTGGCTTGTTGAGGAAGTTCTTCGTTGGGAGCACTGAGAGGTCACCATACTTGGAGGTCCACTTCTTGTAGTCCTCGAAGACCTTCGAGTACATGACGTAGCTGGCCACGTCGGTCTCGGAGCAGCCGCCCCAGTCTTCCCTGAGCTTCTCGCGGACCTTGTCGAAGTTGATAGGATCGAAGTAGAGACCTGGTCGCTTGTCCATCTTTCTGCGGTCGCGGAGTGCCTTTGATCGTAGAGGTTCTGGGAAGCCGCCGTATGGCTGACCCATCAAGCCCTCGAAGAACTCCAGCACTGACGATGGAAAGTCGAGCTGATCTGCCTTCTCGTGAACATCCTCTGGGGTAAGTTGGTTCGAGACCATGAACTGTGCAAGATCACCCACGACCTTCGACGTAGGTGTGACCTTTACGATGTCGCCAAGCAGATCATTGGCCTGTTCGTAAGCCTTCTTCGTCTGTGCCCACTGCGCTCCAAGACCTTGTTGCGATGCTTGGAAGATCAAGTTTGTAAGCTGGCCACCTGGAATCTCGTGCTCGTAGACTTCCGGATCGGGTCCAGTGAGCCAAGCCTCGAACGGCGAGTAAAGCATACGGACTTGCGCCCAGTACTGGTCGATGGATCGGAGATAATGTGCGTCCAGTCCAGACTCGAAATCGCTGCCCTCGAGCGACGCTACGATTGCGCCGATACTTGGCTGCGAGGTGGTTCCAGACATGCTGTCGGTCGCAGCATCGACCGCATCAGCACCAGCTTGGGCGCATGCCACCATGGAGGCAACACCGGTACCAGCAGAGTCGTGGGTGTGAACGTGGATTGGAAGGTCGGGGTACTTCTTGCGAATGCTGCCGATGAGGAGAGTGGCAGCCTTTGGCTTGAGAACACCAGCCACTAGGTCATCGTTAGCAAGATATCATCGTGTTGCAGTCTCGGAGACAACTCACTGTCCTTGATGCCCAGAATGTGCGCGCCCATGCCGACAATGCGGTCGACACACTTCATGTAGTACTCGAGGTTGTACTTCTTCTCCGGGTTCATCATATCACTGGTAGAATGTCAGCATCGATCACATGACAGACGGAAAGGTTGATCATACCCCGAATAACAGACGGTACCCTCTGCAACACCACCAGCCTTGAGAACAGCCTTGATGCCAACCTCAAGCTGCTCCATATCGTTGAGCGCGTCGAAGACACGGAAAATATCCATTCCATTCTTCTTCGCCTGCTCACAGAAGTGGTAGATGGCATTGTCTGGCAATGAAGAATATGCCACACCATTGGCACCACGCAGCAACATCTGGAACGGGATGTTGGGTACAGCCTTCCTCATCTTACGAAGTCGGTCCCAAGGATCCTCATACAAGAAGCGCATAGCCACGTCGAAAGTCGCACCTCCCCAACACTCCAAAGCCCAAGCGTTGCTGAGAGCATGGCTGGTCTGTTTGGCGATGTTGAGGAGATCGATCGTTCGCATTCTCGTGGCGAGCAGCGACTGGTGGGCGTCACGCCATGTGGTATCCATGATCAAGCATCCCTTGTTCTTTCTGACTGCCTTTGCAAAGGCATCTGGGCCTTGCTCTGTGATGATCTTTCTCCAGCCAGTCTCGCATGGCTTGCTGACATCGACCTTGTTGCCCTTGGCATCTGTGAGGTCGGGGATGACAACGTCGCTCTTGAGCTTGGATTCGCCGATCTGGCCAACGACTTGTGGTCCGTTGACGATAAGCTCGCCGAGATAGCCAAGGAGCTTCTGAGCACGGTTCTGGCTGCCTACGAGGTTGAACAGCTCGGGTGTATCGTCGATAAAGGTCGTCCAGCAGGAGCTGTCGATGAACGTCTGGTGCGTCAGGAGGGAGGTGAGGAAGGGGATGTTCGTCTTGAGGCCGCGGATACGGAACTCAACAAGTGCTCGAAGCACCTTGCGGCGGGCGATCTCATAGGTCGAACCGTGGCAAGTGCACTTGACCAACATGCTACACTGAAGTCAGTAGTCAATCGTGGACCAGTCGTGATCATGCCATACCTGTCGTAGTATGGAGTGATAACAGCTCCTGAGAAACCATTTCCACCTGTGAAGAACGGTTAGCCTTTGTTCCTGGCTTAGATAGAGCGTCACATACCATCGAGACGGACGCCGTTTCCTCCTGCACTTCGGTAGACCTCAATCTTTCCAGTGTCTGGGCTGAATCCATTCGCGGGGTCCTCAGTCGTGATACGGCACTGGATAGCAAAACCACGGGTCGAGATTCGGTCCTGTGTCAAACCAAGCTGCTCCAAAGAGGCACCAGCTGCAATCTGGATTTGGGCAGCCACAATATCGATTCCAGTAATCTCCTCAGTAATAGTGTGCTCGACCTGGATACGCGGGTTAATCTCAATGAAGTAATGGCGATTGTCCTGGTCGACCAAGAACTCAGCAGTACCAGCATTGCGGTAGTTGGCGTTCTTCGCAAGTCTGACTGCATCGTTAAGGATCGCATCTCTCGTCTCTTGTGGCAGATCCTTGGCAGGTGCCAACTCTACAACCTTTTGATGTCTTCGCTGAACCGAGCAGTCACGCTCGTACAAGTGGACCACGTTGCCGTAGGAGTCTCCAAGAAGCTGGACTTCAATGTGCTTTGGTCGGTAGAGGAATCGCTCGATAAAGACTGTGCCATTGCCGAAAGCTGACTTGGCCTCGGAAGTGGCTCGCTCGAAAGAGTCCTTCAGGTCCTCCTGCTTCCAGACTACACGCATACCACGGCCTCCACCACCGAATGCCGCCTTGATGATGATAGGGAAACCGTACTCGTCTGTGAACTCCTTTGCGGCCTCGAATCGCTCCACTGGTCCTGGAGTTCCGGGCACTGTCGGGACCTCTGCCTTCGCTGCGAGCGTACGGGCAGAGACCTTGTCTCCGAGGTCGTTGATCGTTTGCGGTCGTGGTCCAACCCAGATGATACCAGCTGCCTCGACGGCCTTTGCGAATTCGTAGTTCTCACTGAGGAATCCATAACCCGGGTGGATCTACAAAGCGGTCAGCTAGAAATCAAGTCGTCTTCATCTTAGGCCAACATACCATGTTCACACCGTGCTCCAAAGCGATCTTGATAATCGCATCGCCGGCAAGGTAGGCACCAACAGGCGTGAACTCTCCTCTCTTGCCAATAACGTAAGCCTCATCGGCCTTCTGCCGGTGCATAGAGAGACGATCCTCATGACTGTACACTGCCACTGTCTGGAGGGACAGCTCGTGTGCAGTACGGAAGATACGGATAGGAATTTCTCCTCTGTTAGCTACCAGGATTTTGCTAAGCTGCATAATCGAGCTGTTCGCCCGCAGGCGCGAGTGCACAGTGTTGGCATGTTGGTGGGTGTCGCCGTCTGCGTGAGGGGTGCCAAAGTCGCCGTCCTGTTGCTGCGACATGCTGGGCGGTTGTGTCGTTGGCCAAGATTACTGCCACAGCCCGTCTCGTCCCCAGGGTAGATGTATATGCTCGACGAAGAGCGTGAGTCAGGCAGATGTGGACTCTGGACGGTGCTCTAGAGAGTTAAAACTGCTGGTCAATGGCAGTGGGACACTTTCTGCTTTGAAGCTGGAGCTCACCGTAGCAGTGGAGCAAGGCCAGCAAGCTACCGATTGAGCGGGGCAACCCGGCAACTTTGATTGGATCTTCCTCGGCTGACGACGATAAGCTTCACTGCGCTGTGTCCTGTCGCTGTCTCCGAGAACAATTCGTCGTCGTCGGCTCTAAGCATGCGTGAACCTGCTGGTTATCGTGGAGTGCAGTAGATCGTGGAGAGGACAGGCTGTAGAAACGAGCACTCGGGTCAAAGTAATGCGGACGAGAAGAGAACACTTCTCTTCGTCTCTATCTTCTTTTTCCAACACCCCTCGTGCCGTCCACGCCGTCGCCCAGGGTAACCACGCAATTGCTTTTGCCGCTCCAACACAGACAATGACACTCCACCCACCTGCGGCTACGGCACTCTCGGCCACGCACGATTGTGACGTCGGGATCTGTCCGACCATGAAACACAGGGCTGCACTGAAGCGCCAAGGGGACGACAACGAGCACGCCGAGTCTTGGTGATTTGATCAAGTAAGGATCGGATAAGGTCCCGCTCAACCGCCGCAGGAACACAGTCCAGCGCTCTCCACACCAACAAAGGAACGACGCCATCGCAGTACGAGCCAGCGATCGTAGTCACAGCGTAGTCACAGCGTAGTCACAGCGTTGAGAGAGTCCGGTTGTGTTGTGATGCAGGTGATCGCCAGGCCGCACGCGCGCTACCTGATCTTCAGAGCGACAGCAAGGATAGCTTGGGATCCCTGTACGAGACCGTGATGATGATGGACTTGCCTGCTGAAGAGTGAAAGCTGCACATGCTGGAACGGTCTGACAGTGACATGTGCTCCATCAACACCAGGAAGGTGTCGCCGAGAGAACACCGCGTGAGTCACCTCGTAGACTCAACTCTCCAGACACACGCGGCATAGCCTGCCACGTCAATAATGATACCATAGGATCATTCCAGTACATCAATGCATCGATCGCGAGGATGTCCCTCTTGGTCATGTTCTTAAATCGCAGAAGCAAAAACATCCCACGCCAAGCCCTCAACTTCCCCAACAACAACAAAGCAATCGTTCGACAAACCCCAAGAACACCAAGCTTCCACTACCCCTTGGTATACGCAATGCACGACTGATAAGGAGCACTTCTAGCAAGGAAGCAGGACCGACTACATCACAAGGAGGTACCGAATGTTGACCTGTGCCTGTTTTGCAGAAACGCAGCCAAGAGATCTTCGTCTAAGCAAGACTTGGATTGGAAGCAAAAGCAAGATTATTCGGACTCGCCTTCTTTCATTATTCTGTCTCTATCCTCTGTCAAAGCCCTGTTGGTTGAGTCAAGAATCTAGTACTGTACATCCATCCTTCCTTCTTTCCCAACGCCTCACAATGCAATGCCGGTGGGTATCATCATGCCATGCTCTTATCATCACCGCTCACGTACTGTTTCACAGAGCTTAATCCATATCCCGCTCAAAACGCCAAAAATCTTTCCCGCCTGCTAACTACGCAGCGGCCATCTCAATCTTCTTCCCCTTCACGCTCTTCCACTCAAACAGAATAGCGCCGAAAAAGGACACCGCAGCCATCGCGACGCCGACATAGAATGTATCCATGAGGGAATCGTTGTATGCCAATCGGACGCCTGCCAGGTACTGGGAAGGAATGACTTGCTGCAGTGTCGTCGCACCGGCATTCATCACCGCCATTGGATCGAGGTCTGGCACGATCGCCTTGACGTTCTGTAGGAGGCGGTTTGTGAAGACGTTCTGCGCTACACTGATGAAGAGCGCGCCGCCCAGTGTTTGCGAGAACATCACGATGGCCGTGCCGATGGGGATGTCAGGACCTGGGAGGACTGTTTGGACTGCGATGAGGGTCTGTTGCATTCCGAGACCGATGCCCGCACCGTATAGGACTTGGTAGCCGATCCACTCGGCGCTGCCGCTGGTGGGTGTGAAGGTCGATAGCATTCCAGCACCGATTGTCATTAGGACACTCGATGCGATGACGAAGGGCGTGTAGTATCCGACGTAAGTGATGATGCCTCCAGCGATAAGCGAGAAAATAACCAAGCTCAGGATTGAGGGGATGTTCATGATTCCGGACTTCGTCGCCGATACTCCCTTAATGGCCTGGAACCAGATGGGTAAGTAGTATACGAAGATGAAGAAACTCGCTCCCAAGGAGGCGCCGAACCATGCTGCAGAAGCAACGGTGCGGTTCTTGATGATCCGAGGCGGGACTGTTGCGTTCTCCTTCTTCCAGACTTGCACGCCGATCCAGATGAGCAGCAGCACCGCGAAGACAACGAGCAGAGCGATGATTCTTCCGCTGGACCATGGGTATCTGCTTCCGCCCCACTGCAGTGCAAGAAGCAAGCAGATGATCATAGGAAGGAAGATGGTTGTACCAATGATGTCGAACTGTTCGGCCTTGGACTTCCATCCCACAGCCAGCGACTTCTTTGCTTTGCCTGGTGAGTAGAAGAGCGCGATGAAGAGGATGGTGACCGCTCCAATGGGCAGGTTGATGTAAAAGCACCAGCGCCATGACACATGATCTGTGAAGGCTCCTCCCATCAATGGACCAGCGACGGAGGCAATGCCATACATGGCTCCAATGCACCCAGTATATATTGGGCGCTTGACCAGTGGTACAGTGTTGGCAACAATGAGAATGGCTCCAGAGAAGATGCCTGCAGAACCTAGCCCGGCGACCGCTCTTCCGATGATGAGCGCTTCACTGTTGGGTGCTGCTCCGCATAGTGCTGATCCAATCTCGAAAATGGCCAATGCGATGAGATACACCCACTTGATGGAGTAGAAGGTGTAGAGCTTGCCGAAGAATAGCTGGAACGCGCATGTGGTGAGGAGGTAGCTGCTACCATACCAGCCTACATCGTCGATGGACTGCAGTAATGTCAGTGGATGCTCTAATGAAAGTAGGGGCAAAGTTGTATACTTTGAACTGATCTGTGATCTTCGGGATGGCTGTGCTGATGATGGTGTTGTCGAGTGCCATGCAGAACACTGATAGACATAGGGCGATGGTGATGAGTGCAAGCTTCATAGCCTTGGGGTACTCGACATCATCGTCATCTGCATGTGCATCGACGTCGACGTTGGGTTGCTTCTCGGCGGCCGGCATTTCGGGGTCATCGTGTGATGAGGGTTGCAGATTCGCGGTGAGTGCGGCAATGGTGGTCTTCTCGTCAGTACCATCGTGAACATCGCTCCTACTAGAATGCGACGCCGAATCGGATGCGACCTTGGTGTCGTCCAGCTTGGACTCTTTGTTGAAGAACTTCATGGCGAGCGTGAAGCTTTTGCTTAGCCGCGATAGTGTGCGCTTGGTGCCCGGCCCGTCTCACTGGTAAGACGAGAAGCGCGTCGAGGGTCGAGATGGGGATTCCAACAAGTGTGGTGGCGACAGGTGTTGTTGATGAATGCCTGCAAGTTCTTGTCGACTTGTTATAAAGCAAAGTGTCGTCGTCAACGGACGGAACCGGACTTTGTGGGCGAGAAATTCCCGTTCGGGCAGGCAGCCACTGATGAGTTAGCGGGAAGATGGTATCGTTTAAACGAAGAAACATAAATAATAAAAGAGAGGTGCAGCACTGCGAATGCGAGCCAAGCACCCACCACCTCTCCTGACGAACGAGCGTCGGTGTCTACATACAGCTGGTACGGAGCTATTCGCCCGTGTGTCTGTGGGCAAGAGTGCGCCCGGGACTAAGGCTGGCTGCATACCGGTCGAGAAGCTGTGCGGTGTGTGTGTCTTTGTTTGCGGCGTTCGTTTGCTCTGTTTATTAGGCCTGTGCCGCCTCAAGTCATACAGCGCCATCGGCCGGCCAACGCTGGAGTCGCCGCATGTGCTGCGGCATCTCAGCTGCGATACGGTGTGAAGATCGTGTCATCGCCATGCAGGAGCGTTACGGCGCATTCGCGCCGTAGCAGCACATGTGAACGAGATGGCTCGGCAGTGTGGTGAGCATCATGTGCGGTGTGATTCTGGTGGAATGCAGCTCGCCTAGCGACAAAGTCAATCAGCAACGTGGTCCACAAACGCCTTGTTCTAGAAGCAAGATTCACAGATCGCGCCTTCTGATTGGTGCAGCACAACGACAGGGGCACAACGGACACTGGTTGTTCCTTCCCTTTCCTTGTCAATTCCCTGAGCCTATTCCTACTTCAACATGCGCATTGGACATCTCATGGTAAGGACGAGGTTGCTACAAGATATGTGGAAGGGCAAAGATCCGCTTCTCGGGCGTCATCATTCTCATCAGATCGCTGTTGCTACTCATTCACACCTCTGCGCGCGTTTGTGGCAGCCAGCTGCAGCCACAACCGCGTCGCTGAATAGTGCGGATGCGAGTGAACGAGACCACGGCACGTGCAGATACGGGTAAGGGATGCAAATGGACCACTCCTCCCGTCGGTGAGATATTTGTTCCATGAGCGGCAATAACGAAGATCGCATGGTACCTTGCCAGGCCTACATCGAGGATCGTATCTTTAGTCTCGCAGACCCCACCATCGAAAGCAGTACCAAGACGGCATATGGCAGACAAAATGACTGCGAAGGCGACAATGTGTACATCGTCTACAAGCCAATAGTCGAGGGATGTACTATCCTCCTGAAACTGTGTTCTGATTTCGACCAACACTGCCGAAGAACACGACCAGGACAGCAAGATACCTACAGGCACTGGTCAGCTTCATTCCTGTCTGGCAACAGCTCAATATGATACTCACGCAGCAGAGGTTCCCAGTCGCTCATGCGGCCTAGCAGACGAGAACGCTCTCGGTATCAGCGTAGAAACCGATGCGAATAATAGCAGTATAGCGATGCTCTTCCCGATACTGTCGACCATGCTGGAAAGCGCATAGATTGGTGCTACGAACTTCAGGAGTGCAGACATGATACGGACGGTCCATTCCTCGCTCTCGCGATTCTGCTTGCACCACTTCGCGAAGCTCAACGTGCCACTCCGCTTGTACAGATTGTGAACAAATATGATGAGGTCGAACAAGAAGGGCGACAGGCTCCATCATGCAGTGACCTCAAGCCATGCGCCACAGTGGAGCTTGCAGCTTGGGTGCATGCATTGAGCCAACACACATACAATGCTATCCGAGCCCAATAACACTATCTTCCAGCCTCAATATGCAGTCGCCGGGGACTCGGGGATAACAGTAGGCAGAGTTCCCTCGTGCCCCCAAAAGCTCAACGTTCGAGATCTGCTCGTCCTTATCGAGCGTAGACCAGGTTCCTCTCAGGTACAAAGACCATTTGATCTTTGAGGCGATAAGTCCAGGTGTCCTGCTCTGCGGAATACCGTGCATCCTCGATGGTAGCCGTTATTTTCCCTCTCAATTTGTCGGCGTATCGTACTCTATCGCCTTTCAAAAATTCGGCTGGAAACTAGTTTATCGTAATCAACAGATGCTGACCAGAGATGTGCTTATAGAGCTTACACGTTGTCTTTTCATGCTTTTAGGTACGATGGTAGTCATGGTAGCTCAATGCTTCAGAAGGTCCGGGTCGCGGTTATACTGTCAGCTCTGGTTCAGGCACTACGGGAGATGACTCGTCGTTGAGATGGTTAGGATCGCTTGCTGGTTATCTGGGATCCTGCTGCTATGGATTGAGGGCGACGACACGGATGGCGAGGCAGCCTATCAGGTTATACTCACTTGCGCCCTCGAAGGCGCTGGAGTGGCTATGCAGAGCCTGCATGATGAAATGCTCTCAAAACTGCCAATCAGCTTACCGCCGGGACGCTCTCGAATCCAAACGAGACCATAGGCATGCATGACTAGAATGCAACACATGCTCAGAGAAGGTGCATGTCGCCGCTTCGCCTCCCAACCCGGTACAAAATCAGCGCATCTTGCCGTTTGGCCAACCGCCGACACGAAGAACGCGGCGCATAGCACGCGCCTACTGTACAATACTCTGTGGACTGCAACAATGGTGATGGCGGTAGCTGTGATTCAGATGTTATAGGTTGTTGATCGTATGGCAGAAGGTGAAGTTCACGAACCACTGGTGAGGTTGTTTCTTCGGCTTCAGCTGTGGCAAGAACTGCCGAGATCTAGAGCCAACATCCAGCCGCCATCTCCCTCCTTCTACATCACAACACCATCAGCGAATGTCCATCAATGATCACCAAGAGACAAAGGGCTGATATACGCATCGTCTGTAGTGTTATCCTGCTGCGAAAACTGCATGCCTTGTTCTGACAACGTGCAATGACAGCAGCAAGAAGACGCAGAAGCGGAGGTCAACGGTAACGACATTCTCTATACAATCTTCTCTACTTTCAAAATCGAGTCACACTCAAGATCTGCTAACATTTTGGGGTATCTCTGCATTCCACCGTTAGCCGGACCAGCCAGCGACTCCTCAGTCCACCTCTCAGTCCCTCTACCTCGGACTGGTAGCATCATCCAACCACTCCTGCAACTTCCTAATAGACCCACTCCTATGGCGTCGATCACTACTATGCCTCTCACAATGCTCAAACAACCCACTCAACCTCGGGAAATCCCTCGTACAGCAAGGACACCAGAACGGCCGATCAATATGAGTCGGGAAGTCCATGCTGTCATTCAACAACTCCATCCTCGCCTCGGGGTTGACGAAGTCCCTATGGTATCGACACTGGGCGGCGAGACTGTTGAGGGAGACGGTGTCGAGGCCGGACATGCAGGTCATCGACTCTAGGTGGTAGATCATGTCGGCGTAGGTGTTGAAGTTGAGGTCGCAGCCGAGACAGGGGACTTCGGGTCTCTTGTGTCTGCTGCTGTTGCTCGCGGTGCTTTGTTTGCGGGAGCGGGACCTGTAAAGGTTTGGGTTTGTTGCTGCGACGAGTGCCATCTGAGGAGTGTGAGTTTATGGTCGATGGTTGAGGAGGGTTGAACTTACGTTGATGGCTAGAAAGTTGCACTGTCAAGATTTCGAAGCTAATTGCTGTGTAGTCTTCGGTCCAGCCGACGATGATTTTCTTACCGTCAAGGGCAAACGATAACGTTCAAGAGATGGATTTGTGGTAAGGAGTGTGTCAATTCAGATTCTGTTGCATGACGACCAGTTGCGCCATGAAAGATTGGTGAATGAGTGGTTTGATGTAGTCGAAGCACGTTCGGCATATGCTAAGGAGTAGTGTAGATAGTGGAGTGTCTTGACGTCAAACGTACTGGCGTTTGAGAAGGGTTTGTGAAAAGGTGCTTTCGGTGTGACTTAAGAGAAAAGAGGAGAAGTGCGGATGTTGTTCGAAACGACTTCGATACAATGGTGACAACCATCTAGCCCGTTGCTATAGTGCGGCGCAGTCGCATGGCAGCAGAGGAGGGATCCCAGCCCGGAGAGATTGTGAAGGTCACGCGACAGTACGACTTCGCTGATGAAGGACAGCAGGTTTGTTCTCCAGCCTCAGGGGCTCTGGGGAAAGTCGGGTTGGGCTGAGCCACTGTCATGAGGACGGTAGGGTCAGCCTTATGGCCTTTTGCGTGGTCAGCCACAGTCACATTTGTGACGAGCTGGGATGGCTGGTTGGGAAGACACCACGTGACGTCTCATCGCAAGGCTATAAACCAGCCAGAAACAGGTTCACGCCCTTGAAGTAAGATTGGGAGTAAGACGAGGCGGGAGGCAAGTCAGCTGACTTGCGAGTAAAGAGCAGGGCCTGACTCGCATAGAAACTTGATCTCCACTCGCCAAGTCGTCTCAGCAGCAACGCTCATCAGGCTCGGGGCCATATAGCGGACCTTCCGGCTGTCACTTCATTTCAGGCAGAGATCTGTTGGCATAAGCACAAGAGGCTATGGCAATCCCGTGGCCCTATCTCTGAGCTGTCTATAGTGCCAGCCTACTTTCTCACCACTCAGCAGGGGCGGAGTGCAACATCCGGATCTTGTACGAGGAGCTCTCGCTCTGAGGCTGGTCGGACAGTGCAACCATCGCCCTGGCAACGTCACACTGGAGGCCGGTTGTAGCTTTGTGACCAGCCATGTTCGCTCGCTTTCGAGCCGGGACGTAATGTCACGGGCTATGCAACATTAACGCTGTGTGGTCTTCTTGGCCGCGGTAGAGCAGGACCATACAGCCCGCAAGGGGGTCGGCGACTTCACAGGGACCATCAGGCATCGTGGCACTTCCTCAGCCATCTCTTTAGGTTGCCCAGCGGCCAGCCATCTTGGAATTTGATGCAGGCCGGATTCCAGGCATGTCTAAGCAGTGCCGACAAGGGCTTGAACTCGCTACCACAATCCGGAGACCGGAGACCAACACGATCATTCGGTCATATGGCTTTGCCAAATGATAACACACCTCACGCAGCGTCACTCACCTCGTACAAGGCCCGTCCGGATGCAAAAAGATAATGGCTCTACTACGATTCGAACGTAGGGTTTCCGTACACAATGCACTTTCGAAGAAGCGACTGATATCAACGAGTTAATTCATAGGTCTACGAATGTAGTTCCTACGCACAAAGGGCCAGCCCAATAGACTCTTTATTGACGGACGTGCTAACCACTGCACTACAGAGCCTTGGCCGGTGAAGGAGGCGGTACATTATTCAGACCCAAGTGCTAAGACGATATCGTTCCAAACTGTGCCTGGCACATATCAATACGACGATACAAATGAACAATGCATGTCAATCGACCATCGACGTTACTCGCGTTGGTATTCATCAGCGACCCGCTTGCCTGCATGTCGATCACCAGACCCAGACCTGCTCACACATCCCAGGACTCCGTGGAGCATCAAGCACAGACATGCCCAGCATGATCGACATCCGGACAGTTGAACCTTCTCCCAACCCATCTTGGCTTGCTTGCTTGCTTGCACGCTTGTATGTGCTTAGGATAGCGATTTCCATGGCGACGAGTAACAGTACGCTGGAGCTCGAGCTCGACATACATTATGTGGGAAGACAGGCTGAGACTGATGTGGTGCGGACATGATGCAGCTGGTAGGCTTGCTTTGGTTCATCTAGTATACATAGTCGGGAGAAGCCCTCGGAGTGCCTTCCCATATGTCCTGCCATCGCCATGCTCTCTCTGCAAACGCCCCGAAGCCGTAAGATGAAGTCCGTGAAGTCGTGAGTCTCGAAACTGGTTGGCCGTTTCTGAGAATGTGCTGCCGTGACAGGCCGTAAATGCAAAGTCGAGTAGTCGGATGCCGTAGACGAGTGTTCATCGATCTTATCATCGATCATGATTCATACTCCTCATAGTCGATATTGTAGCATAGCAGAAGCATCATCGGCTTATCAGCGCCAGTTCGCTTCGTCGCATGTCTTTCATTGTTGTCGTTGTCTCGTAGTCATCACTCACTCGCGAAACGCAGCCTCAATACGTCCCGACCGGATCGCAACCTCACGCCTCTCGATATCCGGCGAGTTGACCGAGCTAACCAGTGGTCGCCTCATCGGATCAACCGAACCCTGGGATGAGAACGACTCGTGACGTGATGCTGATGTGTTGTTGGACAGGAACCTGGTGTCGATGTCCTTGAGGTTGACTGGGCTGGCGTCGGCCTTGAGGACTGGCGATGGGAGCGATGAGCCAGTGACTGGTGAGAGCTGGAGCCAGGTGCCTGGGAGCATGTTTGGCGATGAGCTGAGACGGTCGGCTGTGGATTGTGCCTGTGGGCGCTGTGGTTGAGGAGCCCAGAGTTGAGAGGTCGACATTGTTGTTGGTGTTTGTTTCTTGCTTGTGTTGTGTTGAGTCGTTGTGCTTGTTTGTGGTTGATTTGACAGGAATGTAGAGTGGAAGTTCAGAGGTTTGATGATAAAAAAGAAACTGAACATGGGAGCTCACCTGCTTTATAACATATCTACAGGCAGCACAACGGTCATCATCCCGTGGGTTCCATCTCAGCTCATGTCAAGGCGGGACCTAAGAGTCGTGGAACGCCAAGTGTCACATCGCTGTGTACTTTGATGATGCCCAGGACGCGCATGTGACCTGGGTAGCTGCAACTCAAGAGAGCGCGCCGAGCCCAGCCGTTGGTGAAGGAAAGGGATGCCGAGCCAATACAACCGACGGGCTCGGTGAGATTCGAAGTGACTACGCAGAAAAAGCGTTGACTAAAATGCACCCAATGTTTACCAAGAGTTCGAGCCAAGGCGGACATGTAAATCGCACTCCTTATCTCAGTCTTAAACGTCGCACGGTCGGCGTTGACTTTGTTCCGTGGGGTGCTAGTCTGGGGATGGAACCGGGCGGAGCCTCAACAGGCGCGGCGTTGGCGACGGGGGCATGCCTGTAGTGCTCCGGATACTTGGCGTTGACGACGCTGTTTAGTCTTCTGAATCAGTTGATGGTGTGTTGTACCTCGTGGATTGATAAGCTGTAATCATTGGCCGTGATGCAAAAGATGCCGGATAGAAAGGGCCGGCGCTGGTTTGTAGTGGTGCGGACCCCACGTTCCATTGTCGCACTGAAACTCTCTCACCGCAGCATCTTGGTTGCATGCTTGGACACATGCCATGCACGAGGCAAAAAGAACGTCCCGGAAGCTGTATAACATGATCGTCGGACCCTGGATGTACGAATAATCGTAGTGGCGGAGTATGGCATGTCCGCGTGCCTTTCTTGGATCGACCTTTGACGCTCGCGCTTTTGTCGTCAGCCCAGCTTCTCGCTGGACACCTGTCATGCTAGGAGCGAATCGTCGCTGTCCGGAAGTCTTGTACTACGTATTGAGGCAGTCGCAATGATGGCTGTGCGCAACGTTCGGTATGTCTGACAGTGCCCGCCGGTTCTGCAATGGAATGTGTCGTGAAAATCTCGTCATTGCATTAGCTGCGCCAGATGCAGGCCAGTCCCAGTCGTCGCGCCATGCGGGTCGTACCTCGGACGCCCATCGTCTCAACCAGAAATGCATCCATCCCAACGCCGTCGCTAATCCTGCAATCATTCGTGGAAAGACACGGCGTGTCTGTGTTCATCGCACTCATTTCTCCGGCGCATCAGGCAATCGTTCGATCACGTACTTTCCTCTTGCGACGCTGATAATCGGGACACCTGGAATCTTTCTGATCCGTCTCTTCAGGTCCCTGCAAAGGTTGTCAGCTCCAAAAGATCCACCAGTATCCGAAGCACAACTCGGTGCCTAGTATCCCTCATCACATACCTGTCATTGGTCGCAACCAGATACACCCTCTGTTTCATCACGCGATCGACGATGCAGTCATCTGCGTATGTCCCTTTGTGATCGCATGGCAATCTTTCCCATCTTTCATCCCGCGCGATTTGCAGAGCGATGCGGTACTTTGGTCCCAGCTTTTCAAGTTCGGCCATGACACAGCTCGTGATGATGGGTGTGCATGTCGCGTACAGGGTATCCATCAGAGTGGGTAGGAGAGGTAGTTTGTGGTGGACGGTGTGTGAGAGAAAATTGGTATCGACCAGGACCGAGTAGGGCGCTTGGAGGGCGGTGTTGGCCTGGAAGAACATGCTGCTAGGCACTTGGGGTCTGTGTCGTAATCAGTGTCGAGTTCATCCCTCTTGCCTGTGTATGTTGCGCACATTTCCCTTATGAGTTCGCCATCGGTGGTCTTCTTGGCCTTGTTGTCTTCGGCCTCGTTCTTGAGGACATTCTTCTTGAGTCGAGCATCGCGCTGTCCGACTGATCAAGCGCAATGGTGTTAGCTATAGTCCTCCAATATCCACTGGCTATGTCTCCGCAGCTGATGCTGAGCAGTGGAGAGCACTTACTGACTCGCTTGACGGTCGCTGCGTTCGTGTTAGCATATGCATACAACCTCTGGAAATTGCCCATCAACTCACCGAATTTGCGCGTCTTCTTCTGCACACCCATGATGTTGTGGACGTGAAGTGCAGTTAAGATCTTTCGCAAGGCAAAAGACAAGCCGATTCTTTCTCGCAGCACCGCATAAGCCAAGATTTCACGATCGAGCCTTCCGCCGGACGCGCCCGTAGCGCGATTTGCTTGCCGACCTGCCGGGTCAAACCTTCTCCACTTTCTTGTCTTCACATGCCGCGACATGCGAACGACAACATACTGTAATAACATACTGTACCTCACGTTGACACGCTATATACCCTCGACTACAGCAATCAGACCTCCCTACTCGGCTACATGCCAGCCTGTTGAAGCAACGGCCTGCGCTTCAACATGGAGTCGAAGCGCTCGAACGAAGAGAAAGGCATGCGACCGAATCCTGATTTGAGATTGTACTCTCATACACTAGCATTAGAAGCTGAAGCTACATACCCCAACTGTCGAAGTCTTTCTCGCATGCATGCCTCGCACTGCGAAATGCCTCCCCTCATAACCATGATAAGCATCACCACCATGCAAAGGGCTCCTGTTCTGCGCCGTGTTCATAATCCCATGTCTCAATATGCACAATTTCTGAATGCAACCCCAATTCCAATCCCAATCCCTAGTCCTGTGGTAACAGCTGTCTCAACGGTGAAGATGCGGATCGTTCCAATTTCATGTGGGCGCTAGCCCTGATTCTGCTCCGCTCATGCTGAAGAATGATCAAGTCATTATCGGTGATGGAGCGGCGTGTCGCCTGTGAGTACGACAGCCGTCCGTGTTCTGCAGTTGATAGCAGCGTATCATTTTCGTAGTCCTGAAGGGCGAGATCCCCCTAGAATCTCTCTCGCGGACCCTGACCGTGGTTCTCGAGCATGTCTGAGAAGACTGCACTTGGTGCTCGCATGCCTGGGAGGTTCTCGTGGCTTGATTGGGATCCTCCGCCTACAGCCAGTGAAGATGTGCTGGGCTGTTGGTATAGGCGACTGTGTCTTTCGTGCTGACTTGATGCCCTAAGCCCTTCTCTTGATGATGATCGCAACCCGGACTCGAAGCCACGCCCGCCGTAGTAATTTGCCGTGCTGCGTGAGTTCGGCAGCTTCGAGTTCGGTGTTCCTGGCGGAGAAGGACTGATCTGGCTGTGTCTAGCATATGGCGCAAGCGAATCTCCAATCACCGCAGACTGCCTTCCACCTGCTAGCTCGCTGTTCGGAGACGCATAATATCCTGCAGGGAGATAGGTGGAGCCACGGTTGTCATATACAGCAGAGCTTGCCCGATTCGATGCCTGTGCTGTGGGCGAGAAGAAGAGCCCTGCGGGCGGTGCAGACGAAAAGCGCTTGTCGTCTCCTGCTACCTTTGAGTTCCTAATGTTCTTACCATTGCTCGTCAAAGCGTCCAGAGACATGCTGCTGCCAATGTCGTGCTCTTTGTAGTATGCGTTGTTGTTGCCAGCGCCAGCGCCAGCTCCCGCACCACCCCACTGCGAGCCTTTGTCGGAGCCACGGATGGAGGCAAGAGCAGAGCGCTTGACAGAGCGGTTTATGCTCCATGCGACCAGACCTCGCCAGAGGAGCACACATGCGCCCATGAAGGCCAGGACTGCTCCAACGGCAATGAAGACTGTGCCCTCTGGTAAGGCGGACTTCTGCATGAACGGCGCGTTCGCAGTGTATGGAACGACCATTGTTGGTATTCCAGCACCTGCGATCGTAGGCAGCCCAGTCAGCGAAAAGATGCTGCCAGTTGTGCCCGCAGTATTCGTCGTGACGCCTGTCGGGAACGAGGCCGTGATCGACGTGGCTCCAGTGGTCGTGGCATCGCTGGTTGATTCTGCAGTGCTCTCCGCGGTTGTGTCTCCTGTTGATGTTGCCGACGTCCCACCAGTGGTCTCTCCAGTCGTTGCGTCGGTTGCTGAGGTCGCCCCAGTGGCAGTTGTCGCTGTCGCATCGGTTGCTGTAGCAAGGTCGGGAAGATCAGCCTGCGCATGAACCGCAGGCAGCGCCGCCAGCAGCGCAACGACCGCGCATGCGCGCAGCAGATTGGTATGGCGAGCCATGTATGTATGCTGCAGCGAGAACACGATTGCAGGCCGCGGTCGGGCCACGGCAGGTTGTATAGTCGAGTTTGGATCGAATCGCGGCTGCCGTGGAAACACTGGTGGCAA
This sequence comes from Fulvia fulva, assembly GCF_020509005.1. Lineage (NCBI taxonomy): Eukaryota > Fungi > Ascomycota > Dothideomycetes > Mycosphaerellales > Mycosphaerellaceae > Fulvia > Fulvia fulva. The sequence goes on from NC_063021.1 coordinate 3,301,247, forward strand.
GGATGTCGCTCTTGCTGTTGTTCGCCTCTTTCTGTTTCTCAGCCTGCTTCCTGCCCCTTTCTGCGACCTCTTTCCCGGTCGATCCGATCGTACCTTCCAAGGTGATCTTACTGTTTGCTGCTGCAACGAGCGACTGGAAACGAATGTGTGACGGTGACGCAAGATCTGGATCTTAGTCGGGTGTCTGCTGTATCTCACATCGCACAGGGCAAGGATGCAAGGATGTTGAGCGATTGTCTGGGACGCGCGGTAGCGGCTTGGGTCCCGTTCAATCGTCGATATCGTAGCTCAATGTGGTGTCTCAATCTCAATATCGTGTCTTAATATCGTGTCTTAATATCACTGCTCTTGAGTTGCAATCTCTTTCTCGCTTGACTGCCTTGATTAGGCTAGCTCTTCAATATTGCTCGAGATCACGCTTCTCGTCGCACGGCCCTCGAAGGTGTGATATGGAGACTCGCTTATCGACAAGCGAAGGTGTATTCACCGTTGTCACGTCAGAGATAGACAGGCGTATTCGGCAGCAGCAAGAACGGCGGCGTGTCGCTCGGATTAACCTCAATATCACTGTCATGTTGGTGACTCGATTGCTACAAGAACATTAGCTGTTCACTTCTATAGTGTTGACGACAGTGAGATAGTGAGCAACAACACCTTTAGCAAGAACACGATAGCAGCAGAGGTGCAGCTAAGCCCTCCGATTGAACACACCTCAATATCGTAAGCAAGAATAACCTTCAACTACACACGATATGAAGGTGGACCCTACAACGCTAAGAACAGTGATATTGAGACACCATATTGAGACACGATATCGACGATTGAACGGGACCTTGGGTTTCTGCTTTCTGCCATGTCCAAAAATAGCCAGGCGCCGTTGACAGGGTCCAAAACCTTAAACATCAACACTCTCTTCAATCATCGTCTTGACAACATCCATCGAATGTATCATCATGGACAACATACACGCATCTCAGACCGAATGAAAGGATAGCACGTGGCTGGCTCCCTCGACCCAATGTTTTGCTAGCGACTCACCTCTAGCAATGCGACAGCAGCCTTCGCGGGTACCTTCATGTGTGCTAACATCTTCCTCGCACTGGTTGGCTCAGTGGCTGGCAGCTGTGGAAGGAGATATCCTGGGATGAGATCAGTATTTTCCCAGAACCGCTTCAAGTCTTCAGACGAAACGATCCAAATCTTAAAAACATTACGCCTCCCTTTCGTACTTTGAATTTTACACTCGCCGCATCCTTCGTAGCCCGGTGCTTCTCCCTATATTTCCCAGCCTCACTCCGACCTCATCCTCCATCTGGTATATGGATCCTCCAATGGACCTCGTCTAATGCTTCGGACCGCCGGCCGTACGATCAATCTGCGCTTCCGTGACGCCTCTGTTCGCCATACCAAGTCGATGCCTCTTGCCGTCCACCTGATCAGCGAGATACTGCATCATCGGATGTTGAAAGGATTCTCAGCCAAATGGACCTTGCTACGTGCGGACGAATCCGTCTCCGTGGAAGCTGTACCTGCGAGCGTCAAAACTGTAGAGCAGAGTAAGGGCTAGTCACAATGTCGATTGCCGCCGAGCGCTTCGACTTGTTGTCAATCGAAATTCGTGGCTTGAGTACGCTGGCGTGCAGCTAAGTGGCGAGGTCGTAATGATCCAGTCGAGCTTGTAGCGCGTTGCCGCCTATCACCTTCACGCTATGCGCTTTGAGAATTGGATGTGCGAGGCATTCTCGATGCCTTTTTGCTCACAACAGAGCCAAAGACAAGCAGTGTGGACGGCAGGAGGTGCACTCACCGTCATAGAGACACCCTACCAGCAACAAGAGACCGAGACTATCACCATCGAGGTACCGAATGGCGTAAGGCAGACGACCGTGATCTCAAGACCCGTTCAGCACGGAATATCCGGATCACGGCACAGCTATTTGCCCCCGGTGCAACAAGGGGTACCAACAGCAGATCTACGGTCAGGCCTCCGCAGCACCGGCCCATGTGCTTCCACGTCCGTACCAAGCACACCTAGCGCCGTCGCCCCAAATCAAGTTTGCGGGATATCGCCATTTTCTACCGCGACCAGGACAGGTCGATCCATGAGTGACTTCCTGAGAATCAGGAGTCGCTGGGCATTATGTGCCTCGACAAGATGACGACTGTTCCGGACCAGCTTATCTCCATCAAGTTCCGTGGAGGCCATCGTAAGCCATCGGACACGCCTGAGGTCACGAAGGCCACGAAGAAGAACAAGAAGAAGGTCGCCAACAGCAAGTACCCGACGGGCGCCAGCAGTGATGTGCCTGGTGACGAGGACGAGCTTAGCGGCAATGGCTCAATTTTCCCGAAGGCCCCCTCGATGACTGATCTTCTCCCGCGCGCGCGTACGGCCTTGCCTCTTTGGCAGGTTCTTAGAAGTCACGAAATCGCCAGTGGATGGTGGCCGGGGTCGAAGGACTGAGCATGCGGGATTGCCGTTGCCTAATGGTACGAAATCGGGCTTGAATATTTGGACGCAGCAACCTGTCGTGTAAGCGTCTGTGAAGTGTATCTGCAAGCGTAATGGAGGCCCAAGGTATTTTCTCGAGCAACGGCAAAGTTCTGTGCCATTGGGATTATCATCGGTTCCACCTCTTTCCTCTGCACTCTTACCCTACTGCATTAGGAAGGTGCGATATGATGCATCGAGAAGGATTAAATCACTGAGCATGGGAGACACGTTGTCCGCGCCCGCAAACGAACGTCCCGTTCGGCCACTAGCTCGTGTCTTAGCGCGTACCCCGGCTTTGCCCAGAATCAGATGCCGATTCTTAGCTCACCACATGACATGAAGGCCGCGTCATCTGTAGGAAGCGGCTCCTCGATAGTAGTGATAGACCTCACACTGCCAGTAGAACGCATTGCATTCGCACTGGCGCTGGCGGCATTAGCACTCAGTTGGTGCAACCTTGTGTTCGCCATGGTTTGCTTCAACATGCTTCGAACAACAGACTTTCTATCTCCACGCTGACAAGGCCGTATACAACACCATATGCCATGGCGCCACGACAAGATCCTGCAAGCAAGACGCAAGAGCGAGAGCTCAGTGACCCTGACAGTCTCCGGCTGAAGTCTATATTTGCATTCGCCTCAGCAATACTACTACGGCCAGAACCCTTTGAGACAATCGTGCCAAAGTGGGAGCTCCGATATACCCAGCCATTCGTCTGTAAAGGAGCACCATACATCGTTCGCACGATCAGCTGCGACCCATTGATTCAGCACTTGGAAAACTTCATCAGTCCTGCAGAGCGAAAATGGCTACTCTCAAAATCGTAAGCAGCAACGGCATTCCCTCCCAAGTACAGGATCCTTTGAACTAATAGTCTCGAGCTAGTAAAAACCTCTCCCAACCCTCCGAAGTCCGCAGGAAAATCGGCGAATGGATTACCTCACCCCACAAAACGAGCACCACAGCCTACTTCCCTAAAGACGACCCCGTCGCGCGCTGCATCTCCGAACGCGCCGCCCAGTTCCAAGGCTACGAATCAATCGACGACGTCGACCGCCTCCAGGTCACCTCATACGTGAGCACCCAGGAGGTAAAAGCTCACTACGACTGGTACGGCGCCCTCGAAAAGGTAGAGCCGCATGACTGCAAGACGACCTTCTTCGGGATCCTTGACGCAGATTGTGAGGATTGCGGGACGAATTTTCCTAAGATTAAGATGACCTGGGCGAGGCAGGATCGGAAGTGGTGTAGGCTGGTGGATTGTGATAGTAGTTCGCTTACGGTGCTTCCTACGCCGGGGAGTGCGGTGTTTTGGAGGAACTTGCATACTAATGGGTCCGGGTATGTGAGGACGCTGCATGCGGGTATGCCGTGGAGTCGGGGGGAGAAGGTTGGGCTGAATATTTGGACTAAGCAGAGGTTTGATGTTGGGTTGAGTTGATCGTGAGTGGACGGGAAGTATCCATATAGATCAGAAGACTTCTGCTTGAGGAACTAGCGTGTCCGGATCTTCGTCGCCTTCACATGCAGAAAGCTCGAAATGTTCCTGGGAAGAGTGGACAAAGGCTGTGAACATAGTTCGTTGCCGCCGAGCGCGTCGTTGTCTTCAACGCAATTATCGTTGCGTGAACCTGCCGACGTGCTAGAGCGATGCGTGGATGTAGTGATCTGTGCGAAGCGCTCGCGCATCGCCATATCTTTATCGATCTAGAACGGTCTAAACTAGCAAGCTTAGGGGCAACCCTTATAGTCCGGGCTCTTCACTTACTGCGAAGGCTCTTGCGTCCTCGTCGATCAGGCGCGATGCTATTTCAGAACCTCCAGGAACATCGTATGCTCACATTCAATCTTGCTATGCTATCATCGCCATGAACTGTATCGTTGCTTTTACGAGCGGTCGAATTTCCAGTATCACCAGCTTCCAGCTCCTGACGCTGCTCATGACGTTGGCGGAAATAGCACGACAACTAGTGCCGCACTTCATATGTCTCTCTTCATGGCCGCCAGCCACTCCCTAGCAGGCTTCTCTCCAAATGTCCACCAACTCCACTCGCCTAGGTAAGCCTCACTCGTGTGCCATTTTCTGATACTGAGGCATCCACACCGCCTGTGACTGATGGACCTCCTTCTGATAGTATCGTTGACGGCGCCGAGTCGAACGCCAGGGGAGTCGTTCAGGTGATACCTACAAGTCTGGGTCTGTTCGCACTCAACTCTAAGCTTGCAGTCAAGGACGGGTGGCTGATTCAGCAGCTGGCGTCTCCAAGAAGCAGAGGGGTCTGATTCATTCGAGTAGACATCCGAGCTTGTAATCTGGCGAAGGTATGGGTGATGAATGGAGGTCTCCTTAAAACCCGCGATTACAGGCTCGAAGAAAAGAGCTTGTTGCAGAGCTTTGGAGCCGAGCACTGTGGCCTGCCAGACTTTACTGACTCTTCGATTTCGGAGGACGGCCCTAGGTGGTGATTCCAGCAGAATGAACTCTGCTAGCTCGACGATGGCGAAGACTCTTTCGGCAGCCGACTTGGGTGGACTTTCACGCGACGAATCTCTTGGCGGCAGGTCAGTCACCGATGGGCTCTCTAGTGGCAAACTCCCTGCCGCTGCACTCACCTGACGGACTCTTGCCGCCTCTCGCTTGGGCTCGTCCATGGCTGAGGAATGAATTTGCCAAGAGCGGCTCGCATCTTGCTGAGGTCGTTGATCGCTGCCGGCTCCGCTGACGGGCGTGCTGCCTGTGAACAATCAATGTAGTAGGTCCGTCTATAGACGGAGCGCCAATGCGTATTGTGTTGCGAAAGCGGTGGAACAGTGTCTCTACGGTGCATGTGAAGGTCGGTATCTCACGAAGTGGGACAGCACAGCAGGTTGTCACCCAAGTCAATGGCCAACGAAGCGTGGTATTTACGGTAGAATCTTCGTTTTGATTGAGTCAATGGGTCACGAATATAACACCAATGCGGTGACAGATCCTGTCTGAATGTTAAGGAAAGGAAGAGGAAGGAGCAAGAAGAATTTTGCAGTTTTGACCGTGGACTGCGGGAGCGACGGGAGCCCAGACGCTGACCGTGCACATGCGTTTGCTTCTGACAAGGATTAAGCAACGGTTGCCCCTCCAGCAACGGCTCTTGGGTGGCAGAAGGTCGAGTTCCGAGCTATCTCTTCTCGTGGAAGCCATGGGTTATTTCCTGTGAAGCTGTCAATACGCATTGAACCAGAACAGGATCTGACTGATGGCACCAACCAGAACTCTTCGAGTGGGACTTCCGCCAGGAGGTAGGTTGCTGGCTGCATTCGTCGCACCATCTGACACTTATCGCACCAATAACTTCCGTTGGGAGGGATGTTTTTCACATCCCTCCAAAAGCCGATCCACGTCCACTCGACGTGTTCACATCCCCACCCCCGAGAAGCCAGAGGCTTGTTACTGCAACCAGCCAAGAGTCTTGTCGTAAGATCCGCGGCGAATAGAGGAAGATTTCGCATAATGTTTGCCCAGTAAGCGTCGCTTGAGGTTGGGTTTCGTCCACCCAAGACAAAGGCGGAGGTGACGATGTTGCGGAGTGCGATGTCCGTTGGTGCCGTGTTGGACTGATAGACAGCCGCGATGACTTGCATCATGAGTGCGTGGTCGGTAATGTTGTTCGCGCACTCAGCCTTGAACTTCTTGAGGGCTAGAGCTTTGAGATCCGCCACACCGAACTTCTCGGCCAACCGGTACATGACTATTTGACCTCCAATCGTCAGGCATTGTCTTCTGGGCACTCCAGGTTCGGTGTTCGCGTCGTCGTAGTCGAATGTGTAGAAGAAGTTGATCATGCGAGCAATCATCTCCGGGTGATCATCAAGCTCGACACAGGTTCGGGCAAGAGCTGCAGCGTCGCCAGTGCAATGGCGCAAAAACCACGTTGAATGTGCTACAATGAGGCAGCGGTGAACTTTGAACTCCTTGCCGGCGCATTTGATGGTGAAGTCGATGGGGCAGTCCGTGGTGCGTAAGCTGACCGAGTCAGCGTGTGATGGGCTCAAGTCCGCGAGCGTGTACATACTTTTGAGTGCCGAGCTTGAAACCGTTCATGTCGGCTGAGTCTGGAGCTAATTGCTTGCTTACTGATGAAATGCTGCCCTGAAAATGATGTTTGATGTCGCATTGTGTCCAGCGACGGAGCAGAAGATCGCGAGGCAGGAGGACGAGAACCATCGAGCTGCAAGAACGTAAGCCGCACAAAGGTGCCTCCCAAACAGCATCATCGACAGAAGTGGAAGCCACTTCCTTCCCTACGAAGCATCATCTTCCACCCCATCCAACTCCTCCTCATCACTCTCCGACTCCTCATCCTCCTCCCAAGTACAAAAGCCATCATACTCCACACCCTTCACCTTGCCGACCTGCACATGCGCCGACACATCTTTGTCATTGAACAAGCTCCACCAACTGGCCCCCCGGAAGTGCACCTTCGTAGTCCTGTAATCGCCAAACACTCTCGCCACTTCTCCCATAGTGACACCGTGAGCCCGTGCTGTGATTGTCTTCCTGAGTCCCTGAAAGAGCGAAAGGCCCGCGAATACCTCGGCGACCGGTGGTTGGGTGATGAGTTGTCTGCGCCACGAAGCCTCTGGCCTTTCGAGCGTGCCGGTCGGGTCCTCGAGTGGCCTAACGAGGCTGCGGATGAGTGGGTGTGAGAAGATGATGGAGTTGGCATTGATGCTGCGGCCTTCATGGATGACGAGGGCTCGAGTGGTGGCGGGCTTGAAGAACATAGCTTCTTGGAGTTTACTCGACTCGAGCATGACTGCCTGCCATTGTTTGCAAGTGCGCTGATGGACAAGCAGGTCGCGCATAGGCAGCTCGAGGAAGATCGCTTCGGCCAGCTCGAAGATTGCGAAAGTGCGAGTAGGTGCGGCGTTGGACATTGCTGCCTGGGTTCAATGTTATCATCGGCTGTGCGAAGGAGGTGCGCGCTGGGGAGGGACTTACGGGTGATGGGCTCGATGCTGCGAACGGCACGTTCTGCGTGCTGTGATTGTTGATCGTGAGATGGGCGTTTTGGTTGGTGATATTTCAAAGTTGATGCTTGCCAAGAATTTCAGTCGAAGCTGCGGCGGGTCCCGCATGTGTGGATGCCTCGAGTGAATGCATCACACCTGGCATTGAGCGGTTCGCGCATCGCGGCTTGCTTGTTGCGAAAATTCGGCCGCATCACTTGCTCTTTCACTTTAGTATCGCGACTTCACCCATAGTGGCACGCGACTTCCCGCGTTTCAGGTGAGGTTAGCTACGCTATTGTAGCAGGCACAATACAGCCCCTTTCATATATCCTCCTTCACCTTGGTGCCACTTCTCATTTCCTTCATCTCACACCACTCACATCACGACTTACTTCCATCGCGAAACAGTACCTACAGAGCCATGGATTCACCACTCAGCCCATCACATCCATGGGCTGTGGATGACAACTCCGCCAACACTCACTACACCACCGCAGAAGAGCCAACCATCAAGCCAGAAGTTCTCTCCACACCCACCAAAGACCAAAAGTCTAGCAGCCTCCTCTACTACCGCCCAGAGACACGACCACGTCCAAGTAAGAAGGTCAAAGGCGGCAAAGGCCGTTCTCTGGGCAACCTCTCATCGAAGCCGATCAAAGAGCTCCGCGCTCAGGCCGAGAATGGCGATATCGAGGCCGCCATCAAGCTTGGCTGGGGTGTCGACCGCATCACAGAGCTCTACAACCGCCAGAAGGCAGCCCGCGGCATCGAAGTCTACGAAGGCCAGGAGATTGACGATCCAGCTCTTCTTGCCCGCATTGCGCAGCGTAACCGTCATGCCAAGGAAGCACAGCGGCGTCGCAGCGACAAGCTGAAGATTCAAGCATATGCGGGTGACCTTGATGCGGCGAAGAAGCTGGGCTTCAGCAAGCGCAAGCTGGCGGAGCTGTTTCCGGAGCTGTATCCAGGTGAGGTGGTTGAGCCAGAGCAGTCGAAGAAGGAGATTCAGGCTGCTATCAAGCTTGGCTTCAGCAATGAGAAGATGCGGCAGTTGTTTCCGCACCATCGCGACCGCGAGGCAAGTGTCTTCAGTGGTCGTTTCCGCTCAGCCACACCAGCGAGTCGCCATGACTTCAGCAGGGAGCAGAGCATACCCTTCCATGGTCATCCTCCAGCTCAGCTCGGTGGAGGCTGGAACTTGTGGCAATCGGCGGTCAACGTCTTTGGTCAGCATGGCCCACCAACGTATCCGGTGCCATCAAACGACTTCGCTCTCGAGATGATGCTGCAGCACGAGCTCAATCAGGCCAAACAGGACATCATGACGGCCACCACGCGCTTCAATGCCGTAGAGCAGCAGCTCGACCGTCTGCGTATGCTCAAGGCAACTTCAGTGGCCGAGCAGACTCCTCGTGCTGGACAGTCTCACGCTGGCGTGCAGAATCGAATTGTTCGGCTGAAGTACCAGGGCAATCCCAGCGACATCCCAACATCGAAGGTGGCTACTGACAGTCCTGGTGGTAAGAGCGCCGACTCAGCTATCGAGGTTGACTGAGGGAGGTGGCATTGCAGCGGCACAGAGCATAGAGCCTACAGCATCAGCATCGGCATCGGCAGATATGGATGGCGTGTCAGCCAGCTTCTTACGACTTTTGATGAGATACGCGATACGAGATATGGTCATGCTCAGATGGGATGAGATGAGCAGTGACTTGAGATACAGCTTGCGGCAGACAGTGTCTTGAGGACAGAGAGCAGCTTAGTAGTCATCATGAAATGGACATTGTACTTCTCATCGATTCGTTTTTGGCAACGTGACATGTTCGTCTCATCTGCGGGTCGTGTTTAATGAGGTCGGGTTCGGCATTGGGCAGCGGAGGACCGGTGTTGTGTCCGGTCAGGAGTGTTGTTCAAAGAATGGTCGTTGAGCATCTGCCGTGACGTGAAGTTGACAGAGTGACACGATATGCGGGTGAGGGACCACTAGATCAACCCATGCTGAAACGAAGCTGAGGTATGGGTGGGAGATTTGGATGATGGTGTTGGCGGGCGGTGGAGGTGGGAAGAAAAGGTTGCTTTGAACCCAATCGGACGCCACAGCCGGGGAGCAACACCACCAACTGAACCTCCTCCGCCTTCTCACTGGCAACTGCAGTAATCTGACATGCGCCACGCGACATTCCCGTCTGTGCTGCGTGTCTTGTCTTGCTGAGATCTTTTGCTGTTTCTCCTTCGTCTTGTTGTTTCATTCTGTCTTGGACATGAGAGCATCGCATTACATACAGCATATACCACATCGAAAAGGAGGTTGGCCCGTCGTTCCTCCTCTGCCTCGTTTGCACGCCCAAGTCGCACCCGCCGTTTCCGCCAAGCTACACGGTATCACTACCACTACGACACCTAGCAATCACAATGGCGGCGGCCATCTCCAAGCGCCAGCAGGCTCGCAATGAGCGCATGCTGCAAGACCTCCTTCGCACTGTGCCCGGCAACGACCGATGCGCCGACTGCGCTGCGAAGAACCCGGGATGGGCATCGTGGAGTCTGGGCATCTTCCTGTGTATGCGATGTGCGGCACTGCACCGGAAGCTGGGGACTCACGTGTCCAAGGTGAAGAGCTTGTCGATGGACAGCTGGAGCGTGGAGCAGGTTGAGAACATGAAGAAGGTGGGCAATCTCGCGAGCAACAAGCGATACAACCCGAAGAACGTCAGGCCGGACATACCGATAGACGCCGACGAGGTGGACGCGGCCATGGAGAAGTACATCAGGCAGAAGTACGACACGAGGGCGCTGTCTGGTCAAGACCGGAGTGCGGCGCCGGCTGCGAGGCAGAATACTGGCAGCACGGGCACAGATCTTGGGTCATGGAGCGAGGAGCCGCCTGATCTACCACCAAAGCCATCGAAGAAGTTCGGCTTTTCACTGCGATCCTCGAGCTCGACCTTTCCGCGACAGAAACCAGACCGATTTACTCCTCCTTTGTCTCCAGCGTACAGTGCCAGCGACAGATCAGCCGAGCGCGAACTACCCCTACCGAGTCCGAGGAAAGAGAACAAGCCCAGCAGGCTGTTTGGCATGAAGATTACGACCGTAGACAACAACTTTAACGCGAAGCTTGCACACCTGCGCGACATGGGCTTCGGCGATAACTCGAGGAACACGGAGATATTGAAGAGCATGAACGGGAATGTGGATAAGGCAGTGGAAGAGCTCGTGAGGCTAGGTGAGAATACCAAACCTATTCCGAGATCGATCACGCCAGCGCCCAGGGCGCTTACACCAATTTCGATGAAGAGCTCGGGAGCGAATGGCATTTTGATTGAGAAGAAGGCGAGCGATCCTTGGGCGGTGGAAGAGAAAGCGCCTCCAATACCTGCACGTGCGGCGTCTGTGCCCCCACAGTCTGCGAATAATTCTTGGAACCCGTTCCTTCAGCCATCGCAGCCGCAGCCGCAGCAACAATCGCTTGAGAGCAGCTTTCAGGGTCTGTCGATGTCAGCTACCAGCTCGCCTGGGCCTCAGAGTTACGGCAATCAGCAGGCGTACTATCAGAACAGCACGATTCAGCAGCCAAGCAACCCGTGGCAGGCACCGCAGCAGCAGACCTATCAACAACCGCCGCAACAGCAGATGCAGAACCTGTGGGGACAGCAACAAGCACCAGCTCCACCGCAGATCCAGACCTTGGGCAATCCTTTCATGCAGCAGCAGCAGCCCCAAACGCAGTCATTGTCACCTACCAATCCATGGGCTCAGCAGCCACCGCAGCAGACGCAACCTGTACAGCAACAAAGCAATCCGTTCGGTACGCCCTGGCAGAATCAAAACCAAGGTGTGTCGCAGCAACCTTTTGCGGCCTCGCCACAGCCTATATACGGCCAGCAAACGGACTTCTTCTCGCAGCCACAGCAGCCGGCTCAGCAGCAACAGTTCACTTCTGGAGCGGTGCAGAACCCATGGCAACAACAAAGTTTGCCGCAGCCTCAACCAAACGCTATGCCGCAGCAGCAGTTCCAACAAGCGCAGTCTCAGCAGCCACAATTCCAGCAAGCGCAGCCTCAACCTCAGCAACAGGGGCAGTACAATCAATTTGGTCAGCAGTACGCGACTCAACAACCTCAAATGCCTGCTCGACACGATAAGTCATCAATCCTGGCGCTGTACAACTATCCCCAGCTCGCACCATTACGTGGGCTGCAGACTCTTCCAGAGGATGGGACCGTGCAGCAATTACAGCAGCAGCAGTACGAGGTACCTCAGCGAAGTGCAACAATGCCACTCTCGATGGACGCTGGCAACATGAACCCCTTCGGACAACAGCCTGGCCAGCAACAATTCAGCCACGCAAGCAAAGAAAGCGTCGACTTTCAGGGCTTTGCCAACAGTGGACGGCACAGTCCGGACGCGTTCGCGGGACTGAGTGCAAGGTATATGAGGTGAGATGCGCATCCATCACCTTGGGATGATGTGAGACCTCTTGGTGGGATGAGAGGAGATCGATTGATTTAGCGACGGCGTTCAGGTGCTGCACTAGGGGCGGCAACATCTTGGTGTCATGATGACAGATAGGTCGCTGGCTGGCATGTGGAAATGATGCTCATGTCTGTTTCTGTCTGGGGAGATACATTTAAGTCGAAAAGGCATATAGCTTTCCCTTTATGTGGGAGAGGAGAAGCATTATTTATTTGCATGAAGAGCTGGCTGGCTGGCATGCACTCGAACCTATAGCATTACTCTTTTATCGAATACTTTACCCAACGCCAAGTTCGCTTCACTTCGTCTGCAGCTGTCTCCACTGCGATTTTATGCACAGCTTGGGCGCTTCAGTATCTTTGTCCAGTGGGAGCACTCTGTTGCTGGCCGAGAGAGAGATAACACGTGAAGTGGTTACATTTCGAAACCGAGTCGGATTTTGCACTTCCACTGGTGTCCGCCTTTTAACGGACCACTCACGGCTTTCAGGCACAGTCTTTGCGAAAGTCATCGTCGCCGGTCATGGCGACGTTGCTGTCGCCGGCGCAACCTCGCTGGCGCGACGCTCCGCGTTACCCCATGAGGAGATCCCGGGCGAGATCTTTCATGTCGGGGGGAGGGGCTGGGGATGTGGTCCGCTGAGAGAAGGATGGAGATGGTCATGAGGAGTGGTCACGGAGGCGGAAGGGTATTCTGCCCGCTGAGGGCGTGGAACTGCTACTTGCGATGTAGATGTGATCTGTAATGTAATCACAGCGGCTCGGAGGCAGGAGCAAGACTTGAGCCGACTGCTGCCGAGGCTCAACTCAACAGTGACCCTTGTTGGACGACATCTTCACACACATCACCTGGAAAGGTCGAAGGAGAGAGTAATCATCAACCCCAGCTGTCAGCAAGCGATAGAATACACGGTGACTTGACAATATCATATCACACGCCTGAGCATAGCACTATCCCGCGCTTACCCGAACGGCCAATATATCACGACAGCAACACCGCAACCGCAACGATGGGGGCATCCGAGACTGCCACTGCTGTCTATCAGACGAGCAGCCATACCTACAACGCCAAATTTCGTCAGGACTGGTGTATCGGCTCAGGTATGTGTACCGCATGATCGGGGTACGGGTACATGGAGCATGTACCCAAATCCCCGACATTACTGGGATGGTTGCGAAATAGGACCGACCGAAGGACAGGGTCCGCATGATCGCTAACGCAGTACCATCAAGTTCCACATGGTGGCTACGTAACTGCGACATTACTGGTAAGGGCATCCCCCGCGCGTTTGTGTGAGGAGGGAGATATACATATATATGCTGACGCTTTTTGGCTATTGACAGAGAGTTGTTAAGAAGCATTTCGAAACTACACTCGCCAAACAGGATCAGCCGCATACTATTGCCCTGCACCTTGACTTTTTGAGGAGGACTCAAACTGGCCCGGCCACTTTCAATGTCAAAGATGTCAAGCTCGGACGTCAGACCTCTATTGTCCACGTCGCACTCTCTCAAGGGGACCGTGAGGAGGTTGTGGGGTGAGCATATCCATTCCTCTCGTCCCTCTCCAGATCATCTCTAACATCTGCTCAGGTATGTCACACAATCCAACCTCCAAAAAGAAACTGGCCTTTCCTTCATCACGAACTTCCAAGCCCATCCCCAGCGCGTACCGCTAAGCAGCACCCTCGCCGCCCTCGAGTCCGGCGCCGACCCCCTCTGGACCGAAAAGAAAGCATGGCCAAACGAAACCTTCCGCCAAGCAACCAAGCAGATCCGCGCCTGGTTCCCACGCGACGGCCAGCCGGCTCAGAATATCTACGACGAGTGGATGTGTTTCCGCGACCCTTCGGAGAAATGGACGAACGAGAACTTAGGGTTTATTGTGGATATGTTTCCACAGATATGTGAGAGTTTCTATTTCAATGGGTTTGATCAGTATAATCCGAAGCTGGAAGAGTATTTTTCGAAAGAGGAGTTGCAGCGGTTGACGAAGGGGAAGGCGCCGTTTTGGTATCCTACGCTACTGTTGAATCTGGAGGTGAAGAAGGATCTGGGGGAGGGGGTGAAGTTTTTGTTTTCGAGGTTGCAGACGAAGAGTATTAAGAATGGGAGGTATGATTTGGAGGTTTTGATCTGTGATGAGGGTGGGGAGCTGGTGGCGTTGAGTCATCATGTTTGTTTTGCTGTGAGTGCGGAGAGGAATCTTGCTGCTAGGAGAGGGAACCTGTAGATAGAGAAGGCTTCATGTCCAGTTGTATGCATGTATTCCAGTATCTGTTCGCTTTTGAAAGCCGATATGAGTGAATTTCAAAGCTTGGCCGAATGGGGTTAACCGCACTTTGCAGGGCGTCAAGTTCACCTTCCCTCTGAACAACTTCCTTCATGTCTTCTTCACCTCACATTCTGGTCATCGGCTTCGGAGCCATCGGCGCCTTCTTCGCATCACGTCTAGCCAGCGTTCCAGGCGTGAGAGTATCAGCGATATGTCGCTCCAACTACAAAATCGTAAAAGAAAACGGCATCCGTGTCACCAGTCCGACCTTCAAAGAAGTGGTCTTGCGGCCAACATATACCTTCGCCAACAACGATGAAGCCCGAGAACAAAAGCAGAAAGATGGGATCGTCTGGAGTCATCTCTTAGTAACGACGAAAGTCCTCCCCGAATTAGGTGATCCAGCAGCACTTCTTGATGGCCTAGTCGATTCGGGCACTGCTATTGTTATTCCACAGAATGGTCTAGGTATTGAAGAGCCTTACCACACCCGTTTCCCGAACAATCCCATCATCAGCGCAACGACAAGGACTTCGGCAATACAGTCCTCGCCCGGCTATGTCGAGCATAAACACTGGACTCGTACTACGATAGGACCTTTCGCGCGGCCCGATGGCTCTGATCTCGCTACTCTGCGTACGGCTGAGTTTGTTGATCTGTTGCATCAGGCGGACATACCAGATATAGATCACCTTGATCATATTGGCATGCAATTCGCCCGCTGGCATAAGACAGCCATCAACGCGGCCTTGAACCCCACTGGTGTCCTCGCAAGGGGTTCGAATTCTGTCTCGCCGACGAACAATGCCATGGGTATCGACCTTGATGTGTGTGAGCATATGAAAGCTGTGATGAAGGAAGTCTTGCACGCTGCTACTGTTGTGCTGGGGAAGCCATTGCCAGACAGTCTGCCAAGCGTGGAGGACGTCTTTGAGGGTGTGAAAGCGGATCAGAGTGGGAGCAAGCCGAGTATGTGGGTTGACTGGGAGGCTGGAAGACGAGTGGAAGTCGAGGCCATTCTGGGTGAGCCCGTGCGGAGGGCGAGGGAGGTGGGTGTGGAGGTGCCGAGGACGGAGAGTATGTATGCGCTTCTGAAGATGGCGCAGGGATTGAGGCTGGGTGACGAGAGTGGAGGGGCGTGAGTGCGGCGTTTGCCGTTGGAGGAGCTTTGGGCACCTACTCGAGAAATCCCTAGCGTGCCGCCAATTCGAGTCACCTTCTGCTCACTCCAACTCACGAGGTCGATATTCAGCACCATATACCACCGCACACAGCACCACCACACACCACTCTTTGTGCTATCACGGACGAACTAGTCTTCGCCATGGCGACACAAGCAAACACCTCACCACAAGTACAGCAAGACGATCACAAGCCTACCAAGACAGCGCAAGCACACAGCCCACTACAAGGACAGCAAGACAATAGTACGCCCACCAGGACAGATGAGCCTGAGAAGTCGTCTTTGTCAGCTGCCCAACGCGTCTTCGGCATCTTTGAGCTCGCAGAAGCTATCTTCCTCGAAATGCCTCCGCGAGACATCCTGCTTGATCAGCGGGTGAGCCGCACCTGGCAGTCAACTATCATCGAGTCCACTCCACTCCAGCAAGCAACTTTTAACAAGCCTATCCCATCACAGTGGTACACCTTCGGAGGCAACGAGATAGCAGGTGAAGAGCACAGCATGTACCAGAGATCCTTCTTCCACCATCCACTACTCGATACCGTCGTCGATGGTCACTTCCACAAATCCACTGCTGAAAAGAAGCGGGAGATACTCACTCGACCAGAGGCTTCATGGACCCGTCAGCTGCTTACACAGCCGCCCATCTCGGGATGCGTGCTTCTGGTAGAGAGGCTCAGAGACTACCGCACATACGAAAAAGAATTCCACCTGTCAGATCAGGATGGAGTTCGACTCGGTATAGCTGCTCAGAAGTCGTGGGGAAATTCAAGCAGGTGGGTGTGGATCAGTGGGTGGGAGCAGTGGTATAGTGCGGAATGGGAGAGTAGATCTGCACGAGAGTTGCTCGCGATGATGAAAGGAGAGGCTTGGTGGAGAGCGTGGGTTGAGCGGGAGATGTATAGATGTAGCGACCTGTGTGAAGCGCTCGTGCGTTGCCTTGTTCCCGTAATCTCGTAGACCTAGACTGCAAAGGCCAGTCGTCGCATCGCCCGACCGTTCCTCCGATGGTCGCGATGACAAACTTCCTTCAGGCATCCTCTTTCCTCTCTCCTATCACATCATGCCCTATCGTTGACTCTGCAACATCCCGATGTGCATGTGCATCAGGCATCACCTTAAGTGTGACTCTGGATACATGACTGGCGTTTACCGATGTTGCCACAGCCAAACACTGTCATATCATGCAGCTCATGCTGTTCCACCTCCAACGGGCAAGATTGTGGACAAGGTCGACAAGAGCTCCATTGAGCACAAAAGATTAAACACGGTAGGCACCACAATTATGGCATAGCAACGGCTTCAACCAATCCAGGCATACAACAACATGTTCAGGCATCTCCATTGTTTGAAGTGTATAACAGCTGCCTGACCGTGCCGCAATGGCTATTAAACCAGAGTACCCATTCGGTAGAGGATCGCTCAAACTCAGATCAGCACGAGCATCTCTACTATTCTACTTATAAGCTCAACCCAATTCAACAATGCCTCCGTCCAAGAACTCCTTATATCGCGACCGCATCTTTGGAGATGACCAGACACCACCCAAGACCAGAACCACAAAGACAGTCGACAATATGGCCACATACGAGGCTGAAGGCTACCCATTCAATCGAGATGCTCTTGCATCAACACGTCTCAACCTCCAGCACAAGATGTGGGTCGATAGCACCGGCTACCATCTTCATCCTGATGTCTATGTGCCGAAGGACGCCTTGATCGCAGACATTGGCTGCGGTACTGGCCTATGGGCTGTGGAAGTCGCCAAATCCAAGCCGGACTGTCGGGTCGAGGGTACGTATCTAGCACTCGTTGTTGGTCGGACATAACATGTTGACACGTTGTTAGCCTTCGACTTGTCTCTGGCGCAAGCGCCGCCCAAGGAATGGTGTCCTAGCAACGTTACCTTCGGCCAGCTCGACATCTTTGCTCCTATCCCGGCTCACATGCAGGGACGCTATGATGTTGTGACCGTCAGGCTGTTCATATGCGTGGTACAGGTCAGATGATGATCAGAGTGTCCCGATAACCTACTCCAGCTGATCTCTCGCACAGTCCAGCGATCCAATGCCACTCCTCCGCAACCTCTTGAGCCTCCTCAGACCCGGTGGCTACCTCCAATGGCAAGAAACCGACCCCTCCAGCGACAAGATCATCCTCGCAGATCCCTCTGCCTCAGCTCCCAAACTCCAAGCATTGCGAGCCATCTTCAATACTGCCGGACAGTCATGGATCGAGGACTTCCACACCAGATTCGAAGAAGCCTCCGCAAAGCTGGTCGCTCATGATCGCGTCTGGACGAAGAAGAATTGCCTTCTGATTAAGCAGGATATCACGTTCTTGGCCGTTCGCGAGTGTTGTGCGAATCTGAGGGTGAAAGACGCTAAGGATGAGCAACCTGCTCAGCTTGAGAAGCTGGCGGGTGAGGCTGAGGAGGAGTGCTGGAAGCTGGGAAGGGGAAGTGCTATTCACTCGGAGATGGTTACGTGTGTTGTGAGGAAGCAGTGAAGACTGCTATGTTCTCGATCTTGGCGTGGATTGTTTGGCCAGTCGCTTCAGCACTGACACGCAGAGACAGTCACTACTGATTATGGTGGACAGCATGGCCCACTTTGTCCCGCAAACATATGTCTCAAAGCAAGCTTGCAGCATTCGGCATTCAGGTTCTTTGTCTCAACAGTGCAATGCCAGCAAACTGATGTCAGCCTAGGATCCTGTTATATAGGCACACATGGCGGCTCCAACGAGACTTCAGCGATGAAGTCAATGCTCTGTTAGGCCATAATACTGTCGGGACACTGGCCATGGCTGTCATGTCCGATACAGCCTTCTTGAGTATGCATGACGCCGCTCAATGTATACACGGTAACTACATATCACCCGCACACATCGTGGGTATGTTCCAAGCTGACTATCTAGACTCCAACCATCTATACACTTGCAGGTGAACGAATGCACATGCGGCTTTTGCCTGGTGAACGATATCGGCAATGAGACTCTTCACCATGTCGCGAAGCATTCACCCACCCGACGCAACACGCCGGTGGTTTTATTTCTTGCTGCCCTTTTAAGACCCTCCATCCTCCAGTCTTGACCAGAGTTCAATCTGCTAGTCGAAGTACCTGCGACCACCACCAGCCACAACAGATCATTGTCACCAGCAAGAACCCTCCGAAGAAACGTACACATCACAATGTCTGCGAATGCCCTCGTCATCAGCACCACCTCAGACGGTCTTGGCGCAGCATGCACGAAGCCACGAGCAGTACGAGATGATGAACCTCTCAAGCGATACCTGGCAAAGAAGCTTGAGTTTGTCCTCAACTCGAGCGGCCTGAACCCAACTCGGGTACGCTTCGATACCCTCGACCAGCTACCGCACGGCTACTCGGGCTGGTCCGCGCCCCGTCAGCAAAGAACTCTAGGCCAACCGGTCTACGAGGACAAGTACATAGCAGGTCATCCCAAGGGACAGCCATACCTCTCCTATCTGGCGTTCTTCGACCATTTCTGCTGGCTACAGTGGTATGGTCAGGCCCCTGGATTACCTTGCTGCTTATGCACTGACAGCGAGAGAGGCAAGGATGAGGGCCTCCGTACACCAGTACCTAATGGCCCTCTCCCGCCACTGCAAGTGGTGAATGTCTTGCAACCTGCTGTCGCGGCGCCGACTGTTCCAGCTCTTCCGACAATGAGCGCACCAATGGCTGCCGCTTCCTCCTTAGCCCCAGCTCCGCCAGTCGCAGCGGCTCCTGCTGCAACTCCTCAGACTATGGCTGCACCAACGGCTGGCGTTTCCTTCTTCGCCCCAGCTCCGCCTGCAGCCGTAGTGCCGCAAAGCGCTCCCTTCTCTCCGGGCATCAACCAGACTTCTGCTCGGCAGAGCAGCATATCTTCATCAACCCCGGCAGCTTTCAAACCTGGCGCTGACCTCGATATCATGCTGTCTGAGGGTGTCTCGGACCAGGAGATGTCAGATCTCTTCCAGACCGGAAGCTCATCTGGTCAAGAAGCAGCCGAGGAATTTGAACAGGTCTCTGTGTACGATGACATCGAGATCATCAAAAGGTATGCCAGGATCGTACGGGAACAGATTGATCTTTGAGGAGGTGTGCTGATGTACACGGCGGAGGACATGATGGAGATCGAGTACGACCGTTTCATCCATAAGACCCTGCCATCATACGGCACGGGGATCTACGAGGCTGCGGGGGTCGGTATAGGAAAGGCAGAAGTAGCAGAAATATTGTATGCTCGGCTTCTTGAGTACGGATAGTCGACAGGTGGAAGAAGCGATATAGGGTCTGGAAGTGCGATTGGATCCATAATGATGGCCAGATCAAAGCAAGCATACTGGTGTCGTTGGCGTGGGGCATTCGCTAGGAAGCAAATCAAACTCGCTGCAGTGTAATAATGCTATCTCATCACTTCTCACTGATCAGAGCCACTATTGATGTTGTTGACACGCTCGCCTATTGATCACGAAGATCCCTCATGCCAGTGAAGAGACACCCCAGGTACAGTAGATGAAGAAATAGGTCTATTTAAACCCCTGCTTGCGCTTCTCGACCCTTTCGTACCGGCAATGTCCTTGGTGTGTTCATCTAAGCTTCGACATTGTGAAACTGTTGCAGATGACGACTTCAGCGCTGGTTCTGGGTCGGTCTCGAAAGGGCTATCATTGTGTTCAACCAAAAGGCCTGCATTCACTGGAAACCAGATGTTTTGCGCCATGTATAAAGTGCTCATGCCAATTTGTCCTCGCAAAGTGTGTTTGGTCAGCAGGTACGACAGAGAGTGATAAGACCTGTAAGATGCCAAACGAGCATGTGACCGGCGACCACTCGAATGATACCCGCTCGACAGCCGAGTCATCACTTGCCCATCGACCATCGCAGCTTGGTCTACTTCTCGCACAACACGGACTAGTTGCGCCATCAGTACCGCAGTATGTAACAAGGCTTGTGCGGTCCAGGACTGGTCCATCCATACTTGCTGGGAAGCAGGGTCCGCGACTGAAACCTCTACTGCCTAAGAGTATTCCGAGCTCATCCACGGATACAACACCCGATGTCGAGCCGAGACTTACACATATCCCGGACTTCAATGCAGAAGATAATACTCGATCCATCTGGAACGATACGCTGCAGCATCAATTAGACATAGCGATTGCTGAAAGTGACATTAGCAAGTGCTGAAGATCGCTTCCGCCTCGCCAAAGAACAGCTCGCTTCCGCCAAACAGGAACAAACTCGAGACGAGAACAGAATTGCTGCCCTTACAGTGGCGAAGTACCAAAAAGCCGTCGAGCAGGAGATGGCGCTCAGGTATTGGTTGAAGACGCTACATGAGAAGCCTGCAACGTCGGGACGTTCCCGCGATGGGAACTCCATGTCGTCAACCGAGCCCCAAGGTGCTCGACAGGATCGTAGCAGCGATGAAGCCCAAGACCTACTGAGTGCGGCCGAGGTCGGTGCTGGAGAGCCCATCGATGATACCGCTGCACCAGAACTTTCCGCCGGGGGCGCACAGGAGATCTTGCGGGCGAGTAAGGCTAGGTCCAGCCACGGCGATCTTTTCTAACCGCTCAATGAAAGTGTAGCACAGCTGGACCACGACTCGGCGGATCTGATCCATTGATTTGAGGAGGCAGGCGGAGCAGATCCGAACTTCATCTTGGGTAGTATGGGACCTGAAGATAGCGCTTCTTGAACGACGGACTAGCTTGATGATACTGGCCATACTGAGACTTGTAGGTACCGATGACATCTTGCGCCGTCCATAGTGTTTTGAGAAGGTTCCCGGGTGACCGGTATATTGAAGCTTGGAATTTCCAATATGGGCGTGATCAGCGCATGACTGTCAATCAGGCCGTGAAAGCGTGGAGAAGACCTGGACACCAGTCTGGAGCACATAAAACATCAACAGATCTCCTTCAGCGGAGGTCACCGGAAGTACCACATCCTTTTCAAGAGCTCGACCTTGGAGTCATTGTGCATTCTTCGTGGTGGAGATTCAAGTGAATGCACAAGTGATCAGCGATGCCGCGTCGCACTGAAAGCATAATTTGATGATGTTGTTGTCATGACGAGCAACAACATGGAAGTGAGGTCTTGTGAAAGTGCTTGGCACTGGTGGCCCATGCGTCTTGCGGGGAATGACCACACGCTGACCTCTTAACGCGTGCCCATCCCATCGCTCTCCCTCCAACTTCGACTCCCGCCTTGTTGTAAACGATGACACTGCTCGATAGTGTATGCCTCTCAGAGTATACACCAAATAGGGGTTGTATCTGTGGCTGCCTTCTCCCGCGGTCTTGGACGGCGACAGCACCGGAAATGGAGCAGCAACCAAGCCTCTCATGTATCTTACGAGGAAGATATCGCCATGAGGATGCCGAGGAGGACGCAAGAGGAGGAGTTGTTACAGATGGCTTGGTACCGCCCAGGATATGCCTAGGGCACGATAGAGCACAGATCGCCGAGGCACAGAGCTTGAGCTCCTCTTTAGTGCAGCCACAAAACGGAAGCACATGCCGCCCAGACGATGAAGCTCAGACTTCGCAGCGCTTCGTATCTGGCTAGCATGACGTCTGCAGCTCGACATACGAATGTATACGAAGATAACAAAGAAATGCGGTCACTCACGGCCAGCCTATGCGGCACTGGTGCTCGAAGGTAGGTCTAAAGAGCATACGAGCATCATGAGCGACTGCATCTTGTTTGCATACCACTCCGCTGCTTCTGCCTCCAAGTATCGGGCAATATGCGTATCTCAAGCTTGGCAGCAGTTGCTGCGTACATATTGGCCTCTCATGCTCAACCTCAGAACAGCAGCGACTTACCCACAGTAGATCTAGGCTACAATGTGCAGCAAGCAAGCTCCTACAACGATACTGGCCGATACTACAGCTTCAATAACATTCGATACGCAGCTCCTCCACTTGGCGACCTCAGATTCCGGGCTCCGCAAGCACCGGAGACGAATCGATCAGTCGTACAGAATGGCAGCGTAGGCGCCAATTGCCCTTCGGCATTCCCATCCTGGTTGGGGACAGCTACAACCTACATCCCGCAGTACTTGAACGGCTCGACCAACTTCTCGACATCAGGAATCAACACAACGATACCAGCGACCGCCAACATCAGTCCCAGCGAGAGTGAAGATTGCCTCTTCCTCGATGTAGTAGTACCAGAGGACATCTTCGAACAAGCAGGGAAAGGATACGGAGCTCCAGTGTTGGTCTGGTAAGACATTTGCGTGAGTCGTTATTGTGCCCTGTTGCTGATATGCTCGTTTTTCGTAGGATCTATGGAGGAGGGTACACTGGCGGCTCCAAGAGCCTGTACGGAAGCCCTGCCGGCCTCCTCGACCGAGCCTCGAACGATAATGGAAGAGGAGTAATATACGTGGCGCTCAATTACAGACTGGGAGCATTCGGGTGGTCTGCAGGACCGACCTTTCAAGAGAGCGGAGGCATTTCGAACGCAGCTCTGTACGACCAGCGCTTCGCACTCGAATGGGTAGCCAACAACATTGAAAAGTTTGGAGGAGACAAGAATCGCGTGACAGTGTTTGGCGAGTCGGCAGGAGGTGGGTCGATCATGCACCAAATCACAGCCTTTGGAGGCACTGGGGATGAGCCGCCGTTCCAGCAAGCTATTCTGCAATCCCCGGGATGGCAGCCGCTGGTGTCGAACTATCAGCAGGATCAGACCTTTGAGCAGTTTCTAGAACTTCTCAACGTGACCACGTTGGAAGAAGCTCGTGGGCTATCAACGGAGGCCTTGCAGACTGCAAATGCGAGACAGGTCTCTGGTTCCGCTTATGGTGGCTTCACGTACGGCCCAGCCGTCGATGGAGTCATCTCACCGCAATTACCTGGTCAGCTACTAGCTCGCGGACAGTTCTTCAAGAACATCAAAGTCATGGTCGGACACAACGCGAACGAAGGTCTCCTCTTCAGCCCGCCTTACTATAACAACAGCGAAGAGATCTTCGAAGCAGAAGTCAAGACCGTAGTCCCCAGCATCAACGCATGGCCAGCAGCTGTCCAATACGTCGCAGATCAGCTGTACCCAATCGAGGACTACCCCAACCAGATTGCAAGGAGCTCAGCCATCATAGCGGAAGCAATCTTCACATGCAATACCTTCTACCTCGACAAAGCCTTCAATAACCAAACATATTCTTACCTGTTTGCCGTGCCTCCAGCTGAGCATGGTAACGATATTGCGTACACCTTCTACAATGGGGCCTCTGGTTCTGGCACGAATGAGACGATTGCGATAGCTCTGCAGGAGTATATCACGAACTTTGCGCAGTATGGGTATCCTTCTGTAGAGGGTGTGCCGTACTTTCCGCTCTATCAGAATAATGCCACGATACAGGTGTTGAACAGTACGGGCATCAGGCAGATCATGGATCCTACTGCCAATCAGAGATGTAACTGGTGGCAGAAGGCATTGTACTACTAGACAGAATCGTTGAGATCGACAGAACTTGAATATGAAGAGCGTGATCTTCGATCGATTGGACCGAATGTATCATACATGAAGTAATGAAATGCTACGTGACGTCGTGTCAAAGGGTGTCTTCGAATCTCCATGCTCCCATGCTTATTCCTCCCAACGCCTCCCACAACATACGAAATCTCTCTCCTTCTCACGTCGACGACGTCAATCCTATCCTCTTCGTACCTCCCCTCCTAATGCTCCTCGTCCTCATGTTCCCTTGCCTCGCCATCATCCCTACACTCTCCATCGTACCCTTCCCCCACAACGACCCCATCTGGCTTCCCCAAGTCGCAAAGAAGGAGTGTCCCGCATACGGCGAAGCCGGCTTTGCTGGGGGAACATATACCTTCGGCGGCTTGGGATTGTCTAGATCCTCGTATTGTAATCCGCCTCTCCAGGTGTAGTGGAAGTTGTTCAAGGATGGTGCGATGCTGCCGAGCTTACTGACTGCTGACATTCCACTTTTGATTGAGGCAGTGGAGTTGAAGCGTTTGAAGCCTGGGCGGGAGACTGGGTTGTCCATGCGGAGGGTACTGAATTGTTCTGAAGATTCTGCTGGCTCTTGTTCGGGGATGGGTCGGAGCGCAGGGTGGATGTCTGTAGGCATGGAGTTGGCGCTGTCGTGACGGGAGTGGATGGTCAATGGCGTTGGTGGGAGTGATTTGGTATCGTCTCGGATCGTAATGTTCTCGAACATTGGTTCCAAGCCGGTGCGCTGTGGATTTCTAGACGGTGGCTCTGGGGTCTCGCTCGAGGGTAGGTCACGAACGAAGTCTGCAAGGTATTGCGTAGTCATTGATCCTACTCGAGCTTCGCGGGGCTCGAAGTTGAAGTTGCGCGTTGGAATAGCTGCCAAGTGCTCCTCAGTGGACTTCCTCTTGAGGCTTGGTGAATCAGGATGTCCCTCTGAAAGGCTGTATGGGTTGTATCCTGTTGATACGATGCTAAGACTCATTGACGGCTCTTTCTCGTCGAAACTGCCGCTCCATCGCCGTTGCTCAGCTTCAGATGATGCTAGCTCGACGTTTGACAATGATCTGGAAGATGATACCCATGCATCGCCTTGCCAGTCGTCGAAATACCCTTTGCCAGCTGGAGACGCCGTTGATGATGGCCGTGAGCTACCATTGGACAGCGAAGGTGTCGCCTCGCTGTCGTCAACATTGCTGACCTCAGAGCCGATGGTCGGGCTTCTGTCCTTCGTAGTGCCCGACGCTACAATCTCAGATCGTGCCGGTGCACTAAAGATGCCCTCTATTGGGAGCTGACCAAGGGTCTCGAGAACTTCGTAACGATTCTGCTTGGTCGTCCTTAAAATGAACAGATTGTAGCGAACATCAGCGACGTTCAACGTGAAGTCGAGGCCTAGACATTTGTAATCCTGCGAGGACTTGTCGAGACCTTCCAGGACGACTTTGAAGCAATCTTCGGCTTTGGCAAAGTTCTCCCGCTGGAGCTCGACATATGCTAGGATGAACATCGTCAGAGAAACGAGAAGTCCTGATGGTTGTGCTTGGTCGATGACCCTCGATACTGCGGCGAAGACTCCAAGCCTGGAGAAAATGATTGCAGCATTGAGCAGACACAGAGTGCTCTCCATGTTGGATTCAATGTCTTCTGCAAGCATGGTGAAATCCTCTGCAGCGACCTGCCATTGTTCATCGTGGATGGAGTACCGATAGAGCTCAAGAGCCCTGTCCCAAACGTCAATTTGCTCGTTGCTTATGCTGATACCAGTGGGGATTGCGGAAGTGGTCTTGATCCTTAGGGCTCGCCTTGGATCTCGTTGTGGCGGCAGAGGTGCCATGCTGGAGAGTGTTGGTTCCGACATGTTGGATCGAACGTGAAAGGCCTCAGGTAAGAGTGCGACTGAGACAATGTGTCGCGGTCGCCACACCGCTTCTCATCTACTGATGCTGATAGTATCGTCTCGCCTTCGAGGTGTAGTCTGATCCCGCTTGTGGCTACGCTGTTCGCCGACAGTCTAGATTGTGCCACTCATCCACAATCTTGCTTCAGGTCTTCGCTGATTCCTCAAGGTGTTCAAAGAGTAGTCATAGAACAGACGCAGGATCAATCAACAACCTCACGTGGCGAAGCGTCTCAACTATCTTTCCACAGCAGCAGCGGCGCAAGATCTACTGTTGATCTGCAACCTCGGAACGAGCACTTTTTGGTGTGAGATCCCACATCTTGCGGGAAAATGTCACATTTAGCTAGAGTTCATTCTCCACGCACTTGTGCAAGCCTTCCTCCACAAGCGCTGTTCGAGAGGGGGCATGATCGGCGAGCGGACCCAGCACCACTTCTGGCTGCAACGCCTTTGCTCGGTGTGCAAAGATGCGGGGAAACGTATCCTGCAGGGCACAGCTCGAGGTCGCCAATGGAGTGCGGACCTGTACATCAGCATCCTGCTGCCCAGGGTTGTAGCTGTCGCGAAGCCACCCTCGGCAGACACGGCTTGATGTGCAGTGACGGAGCGCTTTCGTTCCTTGCTCCGACTGCGTGAATGCCACCATATGGTCGCGTGCATGTGCAAGCTCGGTCCAGATCTTTGCTCGCAGAGTCGTGCTTGCACACTGCAGAGCGAGGTAAGGTATGCGGCATAATCGGCGTCCGACCATGAACATGCGATATCCACGACGGGACTCCTGCTGTCATACGAAACGAAGCGGCACCACGAGAGCTTGACTGGGCATTTCGCACAGTGCATTCAGGTCGTAGTGACTTGATAGATGCCGCAAAGACCGTGAGCAGATCCTTCGGCTCGCTGGTACTGATCGACATCCCTGCATGGTAGTGCACGTAAGATTTGTGCTCGTTTTGCAAGTCGTGCCGGTGACTGTCGTGCTCGGTGCGTGCTTGCACGTTTCTCAGCGCATGAGGGCATCGAAGCTCGCTGTCGATGTCCATTGTCCAAAGCCGCACCATTTGCTCAAGAAGAGCCCTAGGACATATAAATCGTTCATAAAGTTGAACAATGTACCGCTAATCTTCTATGATCATATATATCTAGTAGGCTGTGTTGAGGATACAACGAGGTTCATCAGCATTATCAGATGCCGGGCCAGTACTAATGCGCGAGGCGGTCAAGGTGTTAACGTTGAACCTCCAAATCTGGCCAGAGTTTGCGTCCGAAGCAAAGAGATCTCCGTTGGCAGACCTAGCGTAAATAGCGTTGAACTTGCCGTCAACGTTCGTATTACTAACAGTACCTATTATGGTCCAAGTCTTCGTAACGGATCGAAGCAGTGTATATAGCGGCACTATCTGTTGGTACAGTGATTCCGTACAGGTTGGAACTACCTCCGGGCACGAAAGCCCAATCCCGTTGGTGCTCGTAGTGCCGTAAGGATTAGCTATGCTCCCGGAGTCGACGATTTGTCTGAGTCACATTAGCATACGTATTGCTAAGCAGGAAGACGAGTCCGCTTACTGGTAATTTAGATAGTTAGAGTTCATGTCAATCTAGATCCAGTCCTACAGTTGATTGCCAGTACCTGCCTGAGAGGATATCTAGTATTGACCAGTCGAGTGAACATCACCGACCTAGAAACGACGTCCACTGGGCAGGGAGAAGAGCTATTGCGTAGTACTATCTCAGCCTATACGAACGACGGATTCCACGGTTGGACCTCGAATTGTAGTGTAGAGGTAATTGTCAATGGGATTGTACGCCAAGGAGTTGTAGCCAGTAGCTCGAATATAGGGAGCGGCGTTGGTCGCAGGCGCTCTCTCTGTGAACTGTAGCGAACTGTTGCCCAGTGCTAGGTCGACTCGGTACAAGTTGGTACCTCCGCTGTTGAGCACGACTGTCTAAGCAT
Source organism: Fulvia fulva (assembly GCF_020509005.1). NCBI lineage: Eukaryota > Fungi > Ascomycota > Dothideomycetes > Mycosphaerellales > Mycosphaerellaceae > Fulvia > Fulvia fulva. Next base: position 3,329,003 of record NC_063021.1, read on the forward strand.
CCGTCTCACTTCCGATCTTGGTGGCAGCTGTGATCGGTCCATTGATGGAGGAAGCGCCAGTGTATGTTTGTGAGTTGTGGTTACAACATTCGGTGGCATCTAAATCAGAATTGTTCCAGGCGAGTCTCCGCTCGGTGGGATCGTTTCAGTGATAGGCTCGGTTATCAAGGACGTGCCCGTGTAATACTGGACACTCGTTACGAATCGCCGAGGGAAAACAATGATGATGGTACCTTGAACATCTTCCACGAAGTCGGGCGGGATTGTGGCCACAGTTGATGCAGAGGCGAGATTGGACGATCCAGTATATTGCTGGTAGATGGTCGTGTACGGCGGTTGCTGGACAATTACAGCATCGCCAATGGTAGTAGTACGCAGACCGGTCGCTGCCGGATCAAGCTCAGTCGTAGTACGCTGACCTGAAGACGCAGGGGTGACAGCGTAGGTGGTTGCGTATGTAAGGCCATCCGAAGTGTAGGTGGAGACAGCGAATGTCTCTTGGCCGATTGGAGGTGTCTGTATTACGATTGTACCTGGTTTTCCCGCACTGGGAGATATGTTTATGGGCAGCGGAGCATTGATGGAGGAATGGAGGACGCACCTGTATATTCCTGCGTGACAGTGACATATTCCTCTTCCAAGGGTTGGGAAGTAGCTGTGGAAACATCTGTGCTTCGATGTGAAAGCGAAGAGCTATAGCTAGCTGGATCTAATCGAAGGTCATGAAATGTACTTTATGCAGCTCGATGCAACTCACTTGTCGGATAGTCGATGGTTGTAGGAAAGCCGATCGGCACTCCGCAAGACTTGTGTACGACGACGGTGATGACTCGTACTGTAAAAAGTGCAAGTGCCTGAAATCTCCGAAGAGCATATTGTCCATACCGCTTGATTGAGCCGCAGCAGCCGCTGTCAGTAAGCCAAACAGCAAGACTCTCATCGTCCGAGCCATGAGTGGTGTCCAGAAGGATCCACGACGGCGTGAGACTCGGCTTGCCGAGCGTACTCAAGCATCTTCGGTCTTCACTATGCGGGTGGCAACTCTGCGATAGTGTGCCAAGCACAAACATACATTCCGCCTTGCATTCCTTGCCGTGCAAATCTTCTCACCCACGGTATACTTACACCGTACACTTGGTGCAAGACCGATGGGACCCTGCCGTGGCGACTGCATCGCCTAGACACTGTGAGCACTTCTTCTTCAAACTCGACCATATGACTATGCCAACGGGTTGAGAGGAAACTCATAGTGACATGTGGTCAAGGATTAGTACAGAATATGTAGCGATATCTGTCGTCTGGAGGTGGAGCGTATCCGATAATAGGTTCCTTGCATGCGGCTCTGCTGGTGCCATACAGGCGGTATCGCGGATAGAGCATTCCGTAGCACGAGATTGTACTCCTGTCGGAGTGACGTCCTGTCCATTCATTTCCACGCCATCCCTCTGCCTCAACGATATTTCTTCCAAGACCTGACTCTATCTCCCACAGCAGACCGCGGGCAAGGCCACCAAATTTTGGCGCTAACTATAATCGGACATAACCTAAGGCACCAAGATTTGAGTGGCTTGCCACGGGTCTAAAAGCTTTACGCGCTGAACAGCCGGATTGTCGCATACAGAACACCAAGTTTCTACAATAGCCTGCACACTACAACGTAACGACGCATTCACTAATAAATGAGCGGACACCTGGAGGTTGGAGAGGGTACAATTCTGAAGGGCCCTGCATGTTGTAGTGTTTGTATATAGCGTTGTTTGCCTTCAAACGAGTAGTAATTCGAATAATAGTCCTAGGATAACACAACTGCAAATCACGGCGCAGGTTGTTTTAATCGCATCTTTGACATATACAATGTAATAACTATCGAAATATTGACTTTACTATCTTTTCTAGACATGGTTTTCCCAGATTTCGCATATCTAGCGTAGGTGTTGAGAGATCGCATTCTAAATCTGCTAGTTGTGGTGCCGGTGATGACGCGGATGGCCGATAACCGTGTCGCTCCCCCACCCGCGAAGCGCTATATGGCCTCAGGCGCTTCGCCAGAGGCTCCGCCCGAATGTCACGTGTGTCAGATTATGTCATTCGGTGGACCTCCTGCGATCCGCCTGATGTTGGAGGTAGGACAATGCACCGACTCCAGGCTATATACAACACCCGTACGGTTAGGGAGGTTAGGGAATAAGGGTTAGGAGGGTTAGGGTTAGTGGCTAGGGAGGTTAGGAGGGTCAGGGAGGGTTAGGCAGTATGTTTCAAAAAAGCCACATGTCCTTGAATTGATTAGAATTGATGATAGTTTGATGAGAATCCGGAGGGTGGTGTCCGATGGTGGTGCCCCTAGAGACTGGGCCGGATTTGGGCCGGGTTTCGGCCTGCCCGAGATCGACCTCACTCGTCTTCTTCCTTTCACTCCTGATATCTCAATCATGCATCCCGCTACGACTTTCTGTGCCGCTTATGTCTTGATAGCTTGCCATGGATCATCCCTGCTTCATAGAACAATATCAATCGACACCTCCTCCACCGCTGTCCGAAATGCCTGAACTTTTGCCAATCGATCCCTCAAAGCGATGTCCAAGCCACCGTGCTATCCCATGTAAGAGCTCGACAACATCCCGCCGAGGCTCGAAATCAACTGGTACCTGCGTCGATACCTTGGCAAATGCGAAATCTACGACCGTACGCTCTCCCACTTCCCAGTTCGCATAATCCTAGTAGCATCCACGCCCGGCAGCAAGATTGGCAACCCGTTGCACTATAAATTCCACCAGCAAGACTCCTGCCACAAAGTTGATCGCCACGAACCGCTCAGCACGCTCAGCTGGCCCAGCAATTGGTAGTCTCGAGGACTATGAAGACACTACTCGCAACAGCGGGGTCGAAAAAGGGGAGGATGAGGGACAGAAACGAGGATGAAGATGACTATCCGAAGTGCTCCTCTGCGGCTGTCATGGACGCTTTATAGAACGTAACAACTAGGTTGAGGTTATCATCTAAGGTGACATCGAGCACGACTACAATGCGTAGACGCTAGAAGCCCCTCCCTGCCACGAAAATCAACCCTGTCTCGACTTCACGCACTTCATCTCAGCTGTGGCAGACTTGAGCTCTAACGGAAATCTTGCGAACGAACGTATACAGCCTGCTCCAGTTCGCAGCAGTAACTGAAGCGACCTTCAAGCACTTCGAGCACGGCTTGCAGGAGCTGGACCTCAACAATCTACCACCCTCTACCCTGAAGCACGCCTCGTCATACATGAGGCTCGCACGCGCGATGGTTGTCGAAGACCCTTTCATCAACTGCCAGATGGTGCCAACACTCGAAGCACTAATCGACCACGACGACCAGGGGCACCATGCAGCCCTTCGCCGAGCAGTTTGTCGCCCACCTCGACACCCTCAGCCCGATCGAAATCGAACAGACGATCGAGGCCGTCCGCGCAGGCCACGAGCAGACTCGCAAAGAGGCACGTAACATCAACACAAAGCGCTTCAAAGAGTCAGCGAGCCTAGTAGGTAACTCCAACGGCCTCGCAGGCTTTCGCAGACTGGAAGCCCTGTGTTGTGCCAGCATGCACTGACAGGACGATGGCGGCGGCGACCACGTTCGCTAGGCCAGTGAGGCCTTGGCTCCACCCGAATACCCTTTTGCTGACTGAACTGTGGTGGAGTCCTTGTAACGGATCGATGCGAAGAACCACCATGGTGAAAGCGGCGCAGCGCGCTTCCCACACGGCGGCCTTGCCCAGCCAAGCATTCGCCGGACCTTGAGAAGCTTTGCGGAACTCAGGCTTGCGTAAGTCTGCAATGCTCCAGCGAAACTTGGGAATGCCAAAAGGCGCATAAACCGCGACGCCTGTAAAGAGTACCACGGAGGTAGCCAGTACGTGAGCGGTAGAGTCGGTCGTGCAGAAGCCAGGTTGTCCAGTCGGAGCGCGTTACTGATATGATGCAGAATGCAGCTACCGGCAGCCAAAGTCACGACGCAAGTATAGTCGGCGATGGAGAAGATGTCGTATTCAGAGCGGATGATATCGAGAGAGGCCTCGTAGACCGCGCGGAGTTGCCATCGGCTTATACGGCTGCTCGAAGGTCAGTCAGCAACTCATGGCGCAGCATAGGTGGTGAGCCCTACTTCAAGCACAAAATGAGTGAGGCCGAGGAGCGCTCCACCACAGTCGACTACGCAGATCAGTATGCTGAGGGCGAAGCTGACCAGCAGTGTGCAGTAGTCCATTCTCGCAGTGGCTTCCATTGTTTGGAGTCGGTGTGAAGCTCTTGCGAAGCGCAGACTGAGAGGTGGCAAGGTGAGCATACAAGCCACGCAAGTAACTATTAGAACTAACAGACTTGTCAAGAGAGATCTTGCTATTGTGGAAGCTTGTTGTCAAGAATCTTATTCTTCATACCCCTGCACCATGAGTGCAAGTGAAAGCTGGGCAGGTTGAAGCCCTCCGGATTTCTACAGACTGCGTCGATCTCTGTCTACTCAGCTTCGCAACTCATACCAGCGCGGCAATGTCTGACCGCCGCGAGATACACTGCAGACCATCAGCACTCGAGGAGGCCATTGCAGCCATCCACCACAAGCGCCGTGAAGCTCGCATTCGGATCTTGTTCGAAACGCAGGCTGCTTCTGGACCGATCACAAGTAAGCGTAAGCTGCCGCTTCTTCGAGTCATATTGCACGACCGCGAAGACGTAATCGCTCGTTTCGCCTCATGGATCACGTCTACCGGTGGACAGTTCTCTCGCAGCCTTGAGAAAGTGATCTCACCTCCTCCGCGCAAAAGATCCCTGCCCAATGCACCAGCCACGACAAACGCACTACCGCAGCCAAGGCAGACACCCGACGGCAGATTAGAATCCGCGACCGAAGACAAGCTGTTTGGAATGGTCGGTTCGAAATTGTTGCACTCCAATCCCTTACTCACAATCATCTTCTTGATATCTTTTGGGCAATGCATGTCTCCTGATGATCGAGTTAGTGTTGCGTCTTCTGCTCTGTAGATGATTGACTTACGCAGGAAGGGGTTACTTAGCAGCATGCCACGATAGGCATCTCGGGAAATCGTCTTATCAGTTTCACCAGAATGACTCCTCGCACAGCTCGCCGAACTTGTATCTGTTCAGACCGCGGGCGCTCTCCACCGCTGCCATACACATTGCTCATACCGGTCCATCGTGCTGTGTCTCGAAATGCCTGGCGGGTGATAATATATGGCGCCTTGTCATGGAAGTGATAGAAGACCTCGAGTCGGCCGTAATACCCCAGCGCTAGCTAGAGTATCCCAGCCGACCTTCTTCTGTCTTGATATCTTGCGTGTCATCAGGATCGTCGCCACGGAGACACCTGCCAGTCGTCTACACTCCTCCTGCTCCCCCATCCACAACAAATACGAAGTCGAGATGTCACCACCCGAAAAGCTGGCTCTGTAAGAACAGATCTCAGCTGGTTGAGGATCTGGTGAGCCCAAGAGCGCCGCAGATAGGCGCAAGTGAAATGTGTCATCGTGTCCGCGATAGCGATTGCCAACATCTTCGACAGCGCTGGTCCGTCCCGAGCTGGGACTCTGCTATTAGCCTATTTAAGACGTTTGCGGTATGACCCTGCAGACTTTGTATCGTATGCAGCTTAGTGGATGTGAGCGGAAGCGCCAAGAGCTATCACATGCGATGACGTGATATTGGCTTCGCATAATCCATGCCAGCTAAAGCCACTTTCTAACATTCAATGCATGCATGTTTGAGAGGTGACAATAGTAATCCTGGAGACCCATCGCGCTCGCGCACCCAGTGCACTGCTTCAGCTACTGCCCCAGAGCGTTCCCAATGACCATTGCTTTAGCTCATTCAGCCAACGATTCTCTCGAGAAAGTCCGGGCGCTGGAGGAAATTTGTCCTCCCCATCCATCAAAAGGATTTTCGACGCTCGTGTGAAAATGTGTTGGATGATGCGCTCGCATACATGGATGACTCTCGTCTTGTTCCCCGGTCGCAAGGTGTTCCAGCGTCTGGAAGTCGCTCTTACGCTACCTGAGATCCCATTGGAGTCGTCCAAGAACGTGGCCCGTATGAAAGTCAACGTGAAGCTATTGAGGGCGTTGATCGTAAAGGACCCGTTCATTGAACGCAGCAACCAGGCGATGCGTACTATTAGCTATCTCGCTACATTATTCAAACGCGACATGCTGATGAACGTCACATAGTCAAGCTCCATAGAAAATCAACTCCCTCCCAGATTGTCAGATCTAGCTATGCTCACGAAGCCGCGCATACAAACGCTCTGCTAGCCTCGACCTGCCACCAACCCCCGCCGCCTCGTAAATGCCGGTTCCGTACGACGGCAAGCTCTCACCTTCAAAGTACTCCCAGTCGATAGCCATCATCTCCTCCGCTGTGAACAGCTCCACACCGTCTCCTAGTTCCACCTGCTCCAACGCGATACTGGCGTGCTTCTTAATCTCCTCGATGTCATCGTCCGGCGAGAGTATGTTGAACTGCTTCCCAGGTTCCTGGCCACGGAAGTCCTTGTGCTGGAATGCATTTGTCCTCTCCTCGTCCGACATGAGAGAAGACTGCTCCGCGTCGTAAGCAGTAGCCGTTACTTTGGGTATCTCGTCTAGTGGATTCGGTGGTAAGATCTCGTCGAAGTCGTCCTCATCGAGCTCCATCATTTCCTGTGCGGCGCTGTTGGATGCCGCTGCGGTGGCTGCGGCTGGCACTGCTGTGGCTGTAAATATGGGCAGAGCGACTGGAAGTGTACCAGTGACTGGCGCAGCCAATGTTGCAATGTTTGCACTTGGTGGAGCTGCGGCTCCGACCGGAGGCAAGACGACCACCTGTAGTACCGGTTTGAAGGTCGGTGCTGGCGTCCGCAGTCCTTCGCTCTTCTCTCTCTTCTTGCCGGTACACAGACAGCAGGAGCATCCTTTAGCAAGGCCGTAGAATTGCAACCAGCAGAAATGGTCCAGGAAAGCTACGAAGGACAGGAACAAACCACCGCTAGGATGACCTGCCACGTATTTGTCTTCGTAGGTCCCTCCATTGGGATCTCTCTGCACACGAGGCACGAGCCAGCAGGAGTACCCTCGTGGCAACTGGGTCCTGGTTTCGAAGGTGAGATTGGCGGTATTCAAGCCGAGCCTATTGATCACGCTCTCGAACTGCTTGGCCATCTCTAGCTTCAGAACTTCGTCATTGCGGACTGCTCTCGGTTTGTTGCACGGAGTTCCGGTGCCGTCTGAGTCCTTGCTGACAACTAGAGCGGTAGTCGACATGGTGGCGGTCGGCAAGGGTGCCTGGTTGTTGGAGACGTTACGAGTTGACTATGATAAGATGTCGAATTGTCGTTGGTGGTCGCTCCTGGTTTGCGCTGGTCAAGAAGAGAGGACAGAAGCCATTGAGCCAAAGAGAGGCTTTTATGGAGCACTGCTAGTGCGGTGTGTCGGAGAGGTGAGTGCATTGCTCCGCAGTAAGCCTGTGATTGTCGACATCGTTCACCTGGTCATCCACAATGGGGTTTCGTTCGCCTGTGAGTGTATAGATTGTTGAAGACTACATGATTAGCTTGAGACGTACTTGCAAGGTGGAGAATTCGTGCTTACTGTATAGTGTGTGAGTTGAGCGACGCCATGACCGCCCAGGAAGGATGCAGCAGACATGAAACCCATGGCCATGACCAGCCAGCGACCATCGGCCGGCTTTCGGCGGGGTTGGTTGTCGTAAGGACGTGTGATGTGCTCTCAATATAGTCTCGGCCCTCTAAGGACATCTATATAGTCTTTGAACCAGGACAGAGTGCAAGAATCACCCTGCAAGACATAGAGCTTGCATGCTGCAAGCTTGCTTTGAGACATCTGTTTGCTAGACACATGAATGACCTGTCAACTGCGCTAAGATCCCGTAACGGATGATAGGCCTCTAAATCTATGCTGTACTCTATGCAGAGTCTAGTGCCTGATTATCAACAGTACTAAGATTTCATAACGCGTGCCAAGCCTCATGGAGTTCACAAACGTGCTAACCATTGCGATACCGTGTCTAAGCTCGATGTGGTACGTGTCAGAAAGCAAGCTATGAAGGCCGTGTCATTGACACTAATTACGCGATGACTATGCTACTGATGCGTATAACCCTGCCACGAAGACCCATAATACCTTTTCATCACCCAATCCTGATCCTGTCATCTTGTCTATCATCGCCGCAGTCGAACGCAGAGAAAAGTTCGCCTCAAATCGCATCGTCACGATTGTAGTTGGTCCTACTGAAGAACGCCAATACCTCCTCGTGGGAAATTCCTTCGTACAGCATCACATTTGGGTCAGCGCCTGGTCGGAAAGCGTCGAGGGGTGATGCGAGTGCGGCGTATTGCGCAGCAGAGATCGTTGCAGGACGCTGTTGGAACGGCCACAAGTTGACCCTTGTGTCCAGAACCGGATCCTGCTGTGCGTCGGCTGCAGCATTCTCGACTACACGTTGCTGCTCGGCGCGTGCTGTCCAGTAGCTGACGCTGCCAATGTTGGCCCGCTGTCCGGCCTGTGGCTCTCCTCCAATTTCTGGCTCATCTCGAACGTGTTCATCTTCGAGATTCATCATGTCAATGTCGCCGTCCATGTCCTGTCGAAGATCCGGGTTGTTGATGGTCTCACCCAGAGCTTGATCGTTTGTAGGAGGAGTCATGCCATCACCAGCCATGAAGTTGCCAGTTTGTGGCTGAGGGAATGGAGTATTAGGAGCTGCTGGCATGACCACTTGCTGCATGCTTGTCGTCGGTGGTGCAGTCTTTGCTGAATGAGCGATGTTTGCAGTCGAAGCTGAGGCGATGCCATTAGTCGTGAACAAATTCTGGAGAGTGGGCGCTGGCGCTGCTGATATGCTTTGACCCGAGCTCATGGGCAGAGCGACCGCTGGTGGCACAGCCGCCGCTGCCAGAAGAGCGCGCGCCGGCACTGACGCGATAGTCTGTTGCGGTAGTTGAATGACCTGCGGTATCGCCAGAGTCGGTGGCAGCGGAGTTCTCAGTCCCTCGGTCCTGTTACGACTACGCCCAGTACACAGGCAGCATTGACAGCCTCCAGTCAAGCCGTAGAGCTGTAGCCACGCGAAGTGGTCGAAGAAGGCTAGATATGACAGAAAGTCCTTGCCACTCGGATGCCCTGCAATGTAGATGTCGTAAGTTACGCTCTGCCCTGGTCGCTGGGGTCGAGGTGCGAACCAGCATGAGTACCCACTCGGTAAGTTGCTGATCGTGGAGAAGGCGATGTTGGACGTATTGAGACCGGTTCTGTTGATGGTGTTCAGGAACTTCTCGGCCATGTCGATCTTGAGCGGTTCATCATTGCGCACTACTCGTGGCTTTGAGCAAGGATTACCGGTTCCATCGGATTCGTTACTGTTGTTGCTGACCACCAGTGCGATTCTTGGCGCGGTGACGTGCTGCATGTTCGGTGTGCCGACTGCAGCCATGTTTCTTGCTGGAGTATTGCTATCTCGCTTGATGCTCTATTGCTGGTCGATGGAGGTTGAAAAATGGTGGTTGATGCGACGGAGGTTTGTGAGAGATCGAGGCGTCTTAAGAAAGCGCCGACACTTTTGGAATGTCATGTGCAGTGGGTGAATGCAAATACGGCTTTTGGAGCTTAAACCTGTCCACTTCGTTCACCTGGTCGGAGAGTGGACACATGTCTTGAATTGCAACTATATACATGCCTGTGGCCAGAACGTCAGCTGAATTCACCATTCGCAGGCACGATCAAGTATCTTACTGTGCTTGAAGTTATCATTCAAGCAGCGGCCTTACGCTTGGCCCGCGGCTTCCCCCATAGCTCTCCGAAACGTCGAACCCGCTTGCTCATGCTCAGATGTTGCTGTGCTCCGAGCTTGGAGGCCTGGTAGATAGAATAGCGTCGTCGACTTGAAAATGCAGATCCCCAAGCCAGACCCCATCGCTGAGAGCTTTCTCGTGTAGAGTCGGATCCGCATCATCACCGAGAGTAGGTGCAGCGAAGACTGGCTGTGCATTGGCTTGGGGTTGGAGCGCGGGAGCTAGCGGGATATTTGTGGCGGGTAGATGTGCTTGAGGTGTGGGATTCGGTACCTGAGCGCTGTTCTGGGCCGGTGCATTGACGACTCCTGGTAGAGCCGCTGGCGGTATGACTGTCGCTGGGAGGAACGGCGGAGGCAACGTGGGTTGAGCTCCGACAGCTGGCTGTTGTAATTGTTGCGGAGTTGGTGCTGCAGCCGGTTGAGCAGCGCGCACCACCAGCTGTGGGAGTGGCGTAGGTATTGCCACTCTCAGCACCCCTACATCTGCCCTGCGTCGCTTGTTGCCAGTACAGATGCAACACGGGCAGCCGGCGCCTCCCCCGCACAGCTCGAGATATACCCAATGGCCTAGGAACTCGGCATACGACCTGAAGACCTTGTGACTTGGATGGCCGTAGATCATGATGTCGGGCCTCGTATTGGGCTCGCCCGCTCGAGGCTTCTTGTACATCGAGAAGCCGACCGGAAGACGGTCGAGCTGGTTGAAGTCGTTTGCTGCTGTGATAACGAGGCCGCGCTGGACTAGGGCCTCCTTCCACAGCCTAGCAATCTGTTGGTTCAGTCGGAAGTCATCTCGAATGGCGCCGGCAGCGTTGGAGAGGTTGAAGTTGCCGTCGGTCTGACCACTTGTGACGAGAGCGACACCGGCCATGTTGAGTTCGATAAGGATTTGGAGTTGAGGATTAGTCTTGCGCAAGTGTGGTTGTGGAAAGACTAGGGAGGGTGGTATCGCAGTGGTGGAAATCGCGGTGGTGGTGGTTTTGCGAGTTGTGGTGGTCGGGAACAAGTCTGATGGTCAGGGAGAGGTAAAGATAGGCGACTGGTGAAGTATGGTGGGCGAGGTGTCGTGTGCTTTGACCAAGAGCACAGGCCTTGAAGTTAAAGGCGAAGGCATTTCGGTTGGTGAATGCTTTCATCTCAAGACAATCACAGCACATATGCGCAGTATCGACTTTCTTCACCAGTCCGTGGTATATTGGTGTAACAAGATCTAGACTGTCAGCTGATGGTACGCGCATAGCAAAGTGTTGCGTTGACTCACTGGATATAGATAGGTTGGGCGAGATGAGAACGGATGACGGACATCGTCAAAGAGCGACATGACCGTAGTTGTATCGAATGCGCTAGGCGAGTGTTCGGATGAAGCAGAGTACAGATCGTTGAAGAAGTCGTAGGCCTTGTAGATTGATTGGAGGTATCCCATTGTAGTTGTTAGAAGATGGAGACATGCTGTAGATTTGAATCAGGCATCTTCCAGAGAAATGGGTCCAGGTTCCATCCAGATTGTCGCAAAAGGCGGCGTCTGTTTTGTTAGGTATACATAAGAAGGTCTTTGTTTGCTTAGCGCTTTGTCCTATGAAAGCACCATACGCACATCTGCATATTGTGCTTCAGGAGCTGAGACACGTCAAGATTGCGCTGAGTGGAACGGTGGCCTGCTGTGTTCTGGTGCATACTTGCAGGGCGGGTCTGTCAGTAGGACCCGCCTTTGAAGCAATACCTTCTGTATGTCTCACAAGGCCGAGATCAATGCCAGGCGCTTACACATTACCAACACAAGCGTTTTGAGAGTTCCGGCATGGATTGGATGAGGGCGCGGTGGGAATGAGTCCTGCCGTGAGCAGCGCCTTCCTCGAAGTGCAATTCGTGCTGGCTTCTAGCCACTGTCAGCCAAACCATCCCTTGCCCTCTCGTCGTTTCTGCTCCCTCATCTCATCCATCTGAATTTTGTTTAGCTGGATAGTAAGTAGAGAAAAGGACGTTCTTGACTCACCCAAGACTGTTTACATGCTTTGTATGCACTGTCTCCCGTCAGTGACGCCAAGCCGAGGGTGAAAGATGGACAACGTACTCAAAGTAGTCCATACACATCGCCCTATCACCACCATTCCGTCTCATACATTTCAAACTCCTGTTTGCAGCATCTTGACATGGGTCGAAGTATTCGCTATATTGTTTGCTGCGGAATGGTCAGTGAAGGCCAAAAGGCTGGAGAGGCATGCCGTACCTCGTGAACCGCTTCGACCCTTTCTCCCATGCCGTCTCGTCTCCTGCCTCTCCCTTGCCCGACATGAGTGCTTTTTTGGTGCCAATCGATGAATTTGTCGGATGAAATGAAGCGTTCATCGCCACCACTGGAGGCGAGGTCGATCGTGGCTCGGGCGGAAGCCGCCGGCCGCCCGACTTTGCAGGGAGCGCGTGTGCTGTTGCTCTTTCTTCGGGTTTCACAACACCATCCTGTCTCCTTCATCAACATCGATTCAGCTGTGCTATCAGTCTATCAGACTCATGATGAACAATACATCGATCCCGGTCTCAGCTTGTGACAATTGCGAGGTATGGCAACCAATGGTAACGGATAATGGAAATGACACTCGGCAGCTGCATACCTCCTCTATCAAGTGACTCTAAATGCAGTGTTGCGCCACGGCGAAGTCTGGGTCTTGCTGTGGCAATGCTCATGCATGAGCGGGACGTCAGCTGAATCCTTCAGATCATGTGTGACCTGAGTCTGATCGCCTCTTGTAGCATGCTACTCTTTCGCTATACAGCAACCATATGGACCCACAGGACGCTCAGCTGAAGTCGAAGCTAGGTCAGCTCACCTTCAGACAAAGTGACGATGATGAAATCGATTTCGATCACTGCGAGACCGATGTATCAGAACGCGATGCGCACACCAAGTCACGAAGACGCGACAAGCTCTTCTCATCCGTGTGGAAGAAAGAGTCGCCATGGACCAATATTGGGGCAGTCTCTTTCTCGCCAAAGTTGTTCACCTCCTGCAAATATCCTCGCCTAGGCACGAACGACATCCGTGTCCTAGATCTACTTCGCATGGGGCCCGACATATGCAGACGGAACCCATCTCACCCAGAAGGTCATCTGCGGCGGCCTTGGCCACAGCCTGCCAGTCACCGCAAATTTACACGCAGCGCTAAAGCGGATTTGTCAGAGTATGGCTGAGGACAGACTTCCGCACATGCCGCTGTGGATGAATTGATGCGTTATCTATTACTCAAAGAGACGACGAAGAGCGTAACCGTCAAGTCGCTACGAGGTATCAGATCTACAGCCAAGCATCGATGCTGTTGATTTGGCTCGGCGATACTGACATGGCTATGGCGGCAGGTGTGAAGACTGCTTGCTCCCTTCGCATCGACTGGAAGGATAGTCGGGGTTCTAGATTGATCGACCCAAAGCAGCAGGAGGCGCTGATTGAGTGGGGAAGCAAGCTTTCTGCTACAGAACACGAAGCTTTGCAACAACTCATTGATCGGCCGTGGTTCAAGCGTAGATGGATCCTGCAAGAGGGCGCTTCATCCGAATTACCAAGTACTCGAGTACTGCTCGGCGACATGCAGATCCCTGGAGAAAGCTTCATGGCGACTTTGGAGCTAACAGATCTCCTTCAAAATGTTCGAGCCTTCAGGTTCACCAGTACCGCATCGCGAAAAGGCAACATCCTCTACAACTTGCAAGTCTTCGACGAGGCTCAGTGCTCTAATCCGCGTGACGAGATATACGCTCTTCTGAACATAGCGTGGACGTCGCCGTGGGATCCCAGAGAAAAGTCACAAGGTGTACTCATCGATTACACACAGACTGTGGAAGAGTGCTATCTATTGTTCGCCAGGATCAAAGCTCAAGATCCACACGATCTGATCGGCATCATGGCATGTGCGACAAGTCGTCCTTCCAGCTCCATCTCACTGCCATCCTGGTGTCCGGACTGGAGAGTGGAGATCGACTACCGCTCAATGCGGCATCAAACAGCTTGCTGGAGAGCGCTGGACGCAGTATGTCATACTGCAGACCCAAGGGTCATCGACAGCACTCTGATCGTGAAAGGTCGAATTCTGAAGCCATGTCCTCGGGTCGCTAAAGCGCAAGACTTCCAGTGCCGAGACTGCTCTACCTGCATCTTCGCACGAGCAGCACTGAGGACGAAAGAGGGGTTGAACATCGTTGCGATCCTGGCCAAGGATGAAGCGGAAGATGATGATACTTCTTTGCTTCTCTTCGATGATTGTTCTATCGCTTTCTGGGTTCGTCCTAAGATTGTGTTCTTGCCATCGAATGAGGAAGAGGAGGGCACGGGCTCTTTTGAGACGTTGTATGGGCTGCAGTCCTGCGTCGAAGTGCCGGATTGTGCTCGCGACTGCCATTACATCACCAGGAGGGGTGATCTGATGCCCCTGGTGGAGGTCGCCCTTTGTTGAAGCGCGCCGGTCATGCAGGATGCTCGAGCTGAAGGCGTTGATCCTGCAGTGTTTGCGTACTTCCAGTATCCTGTCCAAGCTCAACAGTATGTCCAGAATCTCCAGCATTCTCCGTCCACCCATGTAGATCCGAGACCTTGCGCTCCTCTCACGATCACCACCAACTCAATCTTCATCACTCGAGTCCGGATACATGCTGAAATCGCCATCCTCCCCAAGAACCGTATCTTCATCATCCCTCCTGCGCAGCACAACATACTTGCTGAACGCCACCACCTCACCATCTTCCTCCTCGTCACTCGCAGTGCCGTCGGACTCGTAGTCATCCAAGAAGTCCAGCGATCCATCGGTCGTGTCCTCGTCGCCACCTATCATCTCCTCTGCCAGTTGCCGCTCGACTTGTCGGCGTACATCGCCGTATTGCTCTACCGTCTGTTCCGCCTCGACCTCTGTCTTTGCCACAACTTTCTGCGCCGGCGTGGGTACTTTCAGCAGATGTGCGGGTCCCTTCTTCAGCACACTGTGCTCCGCCTTGCCATCATTCCGGCAAAGCTTGTTGTGTAGTTTAGTGCGCTGGATCGTGACGAAGTAGCCGCAGGGGTGCTTGAAGAACTGCAGTTCCTCGCGGGTCTGTGGCGCTTCACCTGTAGGAAGAATCGAACGGCGCTTGTGAGGTTGTGGTAGTGGTGCCGTGTTGTATGTTGCGTTTGTAGGAAGCTTTACAACCGGGGAACCCGACTCGAAGAGGCGGTTTGCTGATGGTTTGCTGGTGGCGTCGACGTCTGCCATTGCTTGGATGGGTGTCATGGGTTTGCTGGTAAAGAGGGATGCGATGGCGCGCTTTACTGCTTCGGTGTTGGCTGCCATGGTTGTATCTTCGAGTGCGATGGGAAAAGATGGTTGTGTGGCAGACTTATGAGAAAGATGTCATGTGAAGGTAGGTTATGGGTGAAGGTAGCATGTGAATTTCTTGAGCGTTGCGCTAGCGCGAAACACAAACGGCTGCTCCGCTCATCCCTGCAAACCCCCGTTCACTACGCTATCGAACAAGCTCTTCGTTATCATTCAGTCCTTTTCTGCCATGATCCCGGATCAGAGGCTCGATAGCGTGATGGTGGCAATGAACAATAGCGTCATGGTCATTGCCACCATCAGCACAATGGCAGAAATGACGACCACTGAAATGTACCGATCCATTACGGCTGCCCGTTCTATCCCAAACACGCAGCTTTCGCCCTCCGCGATCGTTTGAACCTCTGCTTCGATATCAGTCGAGGCGTCTTGGGTTTCCACTTCATCATCCTTCTTCTCAAGTTGTTCCCTCTTTGCGTCCACCGCCCATTGAAGAAAGCCGCGACTGTCTCTCAGCAGCAGCCTCATGGCCTCTTCGACAGTATCGGGAACGTCTTTGGTCTCCACTTTGCGCAGAATGGGACCATCAAGTAGTGCTTTGGCGACCAGGGTAGACTCCTGCCGCAAAAGATCCTGCATGGCATCGAGAGATGACCTCTGCCGTACAGCTGGCTCCGCCTCGACCCTTTGCGCGCGGCTTTTGCGAGGAACAGCCCGGGCCACCGGCCTGATCTCCTGTCCAGCTCCTATGCAGATAGTGAGAGGGTCCAAAACACGAGGTGCGTCGACCTCGCTCTTTAGCTGCTCTCCAGCATCCATGGCACCGGTTTTTGCAGCTCGTGTGTCGGGACCCTTTGTAGCACGATGTAGTTCGGCTTCCTGCCTTGTCTCGTCGCGATTCGAGACCTCAAAGCCCCATGGCAGAATCTCTTGCTCTACGCCATAGCAAATGGAGAGTGCGGCGGGTGATTCCTTGTCCTTGCCTTGAGCTTGAGGGGGAGTTCTGTCCTTTGGTCCGAATGTTGTCTCGCCAGAAATGGCTGCGGCGGCGTCTTGGTCGGCTTTCACAGGAGACATGTCGAGCGCGATGTGGACGTCTGACAGCTGCAGCTCTGGCGGCTGAGGCAGGCGGTTCGTCGGCCCCGTGGGCCGCAGCTCTCTTGTCGCCAAGGTCTCAGTTTGAGAAGCAGAGGCACCACCCCCCCATAACAGGGTCCTGCTTAGCCATCATAGTGGATTGAGGAGGTTCCGAGCGCACAGCTCCAAGACCCGATGCGATGATCTCCGGCAGCGCCGAACCGACCGCGAGCATGCCAAGAGCAGTCCCGCCAGGCTGCTGCGGAATGAGCGAGACTGCCTTCGCATCATCCTTGAGGACTTTACGAAGCTCAATATCAACGTCAAAGAGCAGCGCAGCGACGACTTCGCTCTCTCGACGCTGCCTTATGCAGATCTTCTTCCGACTCTTTTGCTCGCGAACGCCATTGAAGCGCTTCGTTCCGCGGCTGTCAAGCTTGCCAGCTCCGTTGACGTCTGGCTTCTGTTGACTTTTGTTGCCCCTGTCCACATGTCTTGCAGCCGGCTTTCGAGGCTTCTGCAATGCCGACTTGGCAGTGCGCGATCTCTGCATTGTCTTGGGTAGCTTTGGAGGACCACCTGTAAAGAGTGTAGGAATAGATAGCGTTGTTTGCGCGGGCGCAAGCGATCTCGACTGCTTCGAAGATGCACCTGTACTCTCTGTCGCAGGTCTTGGGCGCGTCTGAGGCGGCTCACGCATCGCCGTACGGTGGGTCTCAGTGGAAGGCTTCGTTCTGCTGTGGCCCTCCAGCGGGCGTGTGATGAATGGTTTGAGATACGCCTCAAAGTCGCGAACATTGTCGACCCATTGCTGTTCCTCCTGGGGAGACTTGGTATAGTAGCACGTGTCAGGCACCAGTCTCAGAGTTCGCAAGCCACGTAGCTTATCTAGGTTCAGTGCGCCCGCAACAACAGCGAAATCAGCCTCGTCCAGTGTCTGCGTCCACACGAACTTCGGCTCTGTAGATTCGAAGTCGCGCGGGGACAGGTAGATGGACAACACTCTGAGACAAGCAAAGTGTTGGCGGCAACGGGCACCAAAAGATGGAAGGTACATGCCCACGGTGACAGTTGTAGCATGTTTCCGTACGATGCCAGCTTCATACTCCCTGTTGTCGATGTAAGGTATGCGGAATGCGCCGCTCATACCTGTATCGAACTCGAAGTCTTGGTTGGCGGCCCATGCGCGAGAGGCGCCCGCAAAGTACTGTCTCGAGAGCATAAATTCCTCGACCTTCGGAGAAGGAAATGGGCGTATCACACGGCTGCTGTCTCTCCGGCGGGCCTCTTGTTCGCGGTCAGTCCAGTCTCTGCGGTCGTAGTACTTCGTGCCATCTTGGGCCGGATAGGCGAAGTCGAAGATGATGTCCTGCAGCTCTTGCGGTAGAGAAAGCAGGCGACTCCTCTTGTTGGTGTCGCTAGCTGCCGCGACCTTGTCGCGTTGTCCTGGTTGCGACGTTATCGTCGTGTTGTCTGGGTGGTCAGTCATGCGATGGATGTCGATCGACAGCATGCGATGTTGAGTTTTGTAGTTCGGGGGAAAGAGAGCGGGAGAGAAGGCGTAAATTCAAGGACAAACATGAGTCCCGTTCGTTCACTCACGCAATCTCGTGACACATCCTACATGGTTCCTCTTTCGGGATGAACATTCGTCGCGCACTCCCACGTCTGTTCACGTTAGCGGGTCGTTATTCACCTGCTGCGCCTGCTCCCGAAGGGCAAGCGTGTGGGAGAAGAAGGGGTTTCTTGTCGATATCGACTTGTCGCGGGTATAGAAGACCCAGGCGCTCTTTCTGGACTCGCAAAGGTGTACTTGACGCCTTCGACGGACGCGGGAGGTGTTGTTTGAAGTCAGGACGCAGTCGGAGATTACCGCTTCCATGCCGTGCAGCTCACACCGCCAGACAACTTCTCTGCAGACGTGCAGCAAGTTGGCGCTGATGACTCCTTCGGTAAAGTCCTTCTACCGAAGGCACTGTTCGAGCCTGAAAAACTCGAGATGGCAGTCGTTGTCCACCAGACCGCGACAACATGTTGTCGGCGCCCGTGCCGCCCAAGACTACATGACGATTCGGGACATTTCGCCATCACGACATCCAGTCACTGGTGATGCACTCTCGGCTTCGGTGCTGTCGTGCGCGACTCCATCGGATCGGGAATCTGCATTGGCTGATGTTGGACGAGATGCAACGTCATGAACGATGTCGTCCAGATAGCTGGTTGCTAAAAAACAGTTACTACCACGCTTGTATGCCTTCGGGAGGAGTGGGAAAGCTGGCCGGCTGTGCCGTCTGACAGTCGTACGCTTGTATGCGCCCCGCGCGGAGTGCCATCTGTCAGCGGACTGGACAAGAAGTTCCAAACGCTGCTCATGCTCACACGAGCACGAGCACGAGCACAGCACAACGAACCGACCTCCACGAGCATAACGTGCTTTCCACGAGAAGTCGCGCGCTGGGGGTCGAGTTACGCGATACGCTGCGATCAGAGCACGTTTATCATGCTACGAGCAACGCACTTCCTAGTTGATTCCGCCTACATAGCGACGAGCACAGGAGAGTTGGCGACTCGAAAAGCTATACGAGGAACAAAGCCACGCGACCAAAAGCGTCGAGATACCATGAGACGTACAAGGGCCATGGATGCCGCGTACAGTCAATCTTCAAAGATCACGAGACCAAGCGCACTCAGTCTTGAGAGTACAGGAACATGACATGACATCAAAGTCAACGTCCTGAAAACTTCAAAGATACAAGAGTCAAAGAGTCAAACGGATACACAATGAATGAGCTGCAAGCGGCTACAACAAGCCTTTGTGCAGAACTCGACAGCTGTTGCTCGAACATGAGCCAAAGTTCGCTCCACCAAGAGCACAAGTCGTCCTTCACAGGACAGAAGTCCGTTCATCAAGGACAAGCACTGTTGCACTCTCGAGCAATGCCACGCAGCAGCTCGACGAGTCCTGTTTGTTCAGCATGAACACGAAGGTTGCTCTTCACTGAGCCAGCAGTCGTTCTTCACCGAACACAAAAGTTGCTCCCACGGAGCCGAGTCTGCACGAGGTCTTGCTCATGGCAAGCCTCATAACCGAAGCCCCAATGCATCTATTGGGCGCGCATGTTCTGCGTCACGAACACTGGTCATGCCCTTGTGGCACATCACCGTCGCTTCGAGCGTCGATGCCTTCATGGACGCATTTCGCCGGACTCTGCTGCTGCATCCCTCGCGATGCTCCAGCGTTGCTCTGTGCGTAGAGGAGTACATGAAGGCCTCGCGCCCGGTCTTGTCACAAGATCACGTTGCGACGTACTTTTTTCATCAGCTCGCAAGCATTGCATTTACTGCTTGGTACTGGAGAAGAAAAACAAAGAACATCATCTCTTCATTCACAGCATGGTTTGGCGCACCGGAGCTCGGACTTGCACCCAACCCTCCCGGCCGAAGCTGACTGACAAGCTCTCTTACATCGGATTTCCACTTCCGACCTTCACATGCTTCTACCCTAACGTCACGTTGCAGGTGCTGCCTGAAGCTTGGCCAGCTTATACAGACTTTATTGCCTGATTAAGCATCCCGCAGCTTCCACCGCCTGCAGCGACTGTCGTACGTTATAGCTTTGCGGTACTCACAATAGGCTCGTGGCTCCTGGGATAGACTCAGAGATGTCGCCGATCTGATGGTGCCAGGTAAAGGATCGCAGCCTCGGCCGAAAGATCTGATAAGACGAATACCGCGCGGTCCTCGCGGATTCGGAGGCCAAGCTGTACAGCAATGTCGAACGATGTCTGTGGAGGTGGACAGTGAGTAACAGAAAGGTATAAGAACACCGTCAACTGCATCATCAACGAGACCATCACTCCACCAACACCCCCAAGAACACCAACCCAAAACCACAACCACAATGTCCCTCGAAGCAGCCCTCACAACCTCCCTCACCACCGCCCTCTCCCTCCAATCCTCCCTAATCGGCACCGACCCCCACGCCCACGCCCTCCACGCCTCAGCCTCCGCCGGCCTCCCCTGAATCGCCGTCGCCCCCGCCCAAGGCTCCCAACTCTCCATCCTCTGCCATCTCCTCCGCGCCCAACGCGTCCTCGAAATCGGCACCCTGGGCGGCTACTCGACCCTCTACTTCGCGCACTCTGTCCCCGGGATTCACGTAACCTCCATCGAAGCCAGCCCTAAACACCACGCCGTGGCCGTCGAGAACACGAAGCATTGCGGTAATGTGAACATTATCCTGGGCGCGGCGCTGGATGTGTTGCCGACGTTGGAAAGAGGGGAGGGCTTTGATTTGGTGTTTATTGATGAAGGGCGATGGGAGGGTGCAGGCGACGTTGATTCCGATGTTGGCGACGCATAAGAGGGGGAGCCAGTTTAGGGGGACGGAGGTTGTGGATGGGTACTTGATTGCTGTTGTTAAGTAGGCGTGGAGATGGAATTGGAATGGGGAGGATGGAGATGTATTGTAGACGGGATCTGTATGTGAGAATTAAATGCAAAAAGAACAATCGCCCTCGCTTAAAAGGCTAGCACCCTAAGAAGTACAGCAAGATGTCTATGGCATCTGTGCTGGATCTCACGCGTTCGCATATTTGGCAGCAAGACTTACGCCCAAACACTGCGCCATCCGAGCGAGAACGACTGTCGAGTATGCATCAATTCCGTAAGACTATATCAGCAAGACTATAGGTGCACTAAGCAAAAGCTGATGGAAGCCACCACAATGCACAAAAAAGAACAACAACCCTTGCTCGAATGACCAGTTCGAAAAGGAACACAGAAATGTCCAAGGCATCAGCGCATCTCATTCCCCCCTGGCATTGCCAGCAGCAAGACTTACGCCTGACCACTGCACCATTCGAGCAAGAGTTGTTGTCGAGGGTGCGTGTGCTTTGCTGCAATATGTCAGTAATCCCGAGGTGAGAGGGGTGAAGAGGTATTCGCGGGGCGATAACAAGGCGAGTGGAACAATGATCCTCGCTCGAATAGCCGCTGAAGGTGTTACGCCGGGGACATGCTGCATAGCATGTCGCTGGAAGATCCGACATTAGCAAGAGGAGCAGTAGATCTCCGCAACAACTCCGCCGTGCGAGCGAGAACTAACGTCAAAGGAGCCCAAGTCCTGTCACATCCTATCGGTCTGCCGATACTAAAGGGTGCAAAAATTTGCAAGAAATTCCAGGTCTGCCAAAGAACAACCACCCTCGCTCGAGTGGCTACAAGCCGTGCTGATAGTACCACAGACACCCAATGGTGTCCCCGCAGCAATTCCATAGCCCGTTGAATCAGCAGGAAGACCAGCGCCTTACCACTGCGCCACTCGAGCGAACACGATTGTCGAGGGTGTGTGAATATGATGAGCATATTTCAGTACGAAGCCACGAGGGGACAAAATTCTTTGAAGCCTTGAAGAGAGCGAAAAGAACAACCGCCCTTGCTTGAATGGCAAAGTCCAACAGCACAGCTTCCTGCCGAAGACAGATACAATTGACGTCTTGGACTGGATACCATGCGTAGACTATTGCCAAAAGCATCAATGTTGCTTTTGACTGAGCCATTCGAGCAAGGACGGTTGTCGAGGGGCTCTGCATCTGTGTTCAACTATATACGTTAGCCAGGCTAGCCAGGCATGTGAAACCCGTGATCCTTGCATTGTACTTACACACGCCGTGGCTTGATGTAGCCAGCAACACGGCGTGTCCAGGAAAGTGCTCTCGGACAGGCGACTTGGTATGCACAAACATCCATTCCCACATATCTACAGCTCTTCCAAGACTTATATGCACAGCTGTATCGTGCCCAATCCAATTCCAATTACGCTGAAACGCTAATGCAACGCAAACAACATGGTATCTCAATCTGTCGTCAAACGCAAACTGTCCTCCCAAGCCTCAAGCCCGTCCAGTCCAACCCAAGTTCTCTTTAAACCCATCACCTCTCCATCTCCCCGAGAAACCCCGTGACCTCAATCACAACATTGAAAATCGTACTGATAGTCCAAAGCGCAATCAGCGCCCATCCAATCTTCCTGCTCAAAACCCACTTGTTAAGCGGGACCAAGATCATCAGGCCGCAGAGCGTGATAAGTAAGGTGATGCCACTGACGATCAGAGTTTTGCTGACTTCGATGTGGTAGGAGTGGAACTTTAGGCCTTTGCCGGGGTGTTTGTCGAGTTTGTGCTCGGCGCGGGTGAAGAGGATGTAGGATCCTGAGAGCCCTATGCCGAGGAGGATGTTGAGCATGGGACCGCCGAAGCAGGCTGAAAGTGCCATGACGGGGTAGCCGAGCTTCGCGACTGTGACGTCCGCGACGAGATCGCCAAGAGAGTTGCCGACGGCGAAGATGGTTAGACCCATGATGGCGTGGGACATGTTGAGAATGACGGCGAGGGCCTTCAAGGCGCCGACGACTTGTGAGGCCACGGCCGAGATCCAGGCAATTGCCACAACAAAGCCAGCGAAGCTGAGGATGATGCGATATACCTCGGGCCGATGGGTCGGCGTTGTGGTCAGCAAGAGTGGGATGAGTAGTACGACCGAGACCAGTAAGCAGATCAAGATAGGTCGGATAAGCCAGTGCGGCGACAGATCGGCCGGAGACTGGATGTACAGTGCCAGGACGATGAAAATAGGAGCCAGGAAGAGCTGTATAATGGTAAGCCAGCGGTTCCACAGCTCGTGTGGGTTCTCAGTCTCATCCAGTAGTGAATTTTCCAGAGCTGAGGGCTCAGCTGAGATCGAGGCATGCTTATTCGGGTTGTCGTGATACTGCTCTCGATGCTGCTGCTCTGCTTCTGCAGCCATTGTCGCGGTACCGCCAGGCCCGTGTGTAACATCACCCGGAGTCAAGGTATGTCTGTGGGAGCCAGCATGTGCATCGGCAGGATCCAAGACGAACTCGGGAACCAGTCCTCTGACCTGCCCCGGTGACATGCCAGGTGCACCACGGATGCTCTTCGACCTTGACTTCATGCTATCGAAGCTATCGACATGTGCTGGCGTCTGCGATGGACTCGTGCTATCGTTCTCACGTTCTTGTTCTACAACGGGGAGTGTGACCGTCAAAAGGAAGACACTCGGTGCGGCGACGAAGCCCAGCAACTTCTCCCACCAAGTCTTCTCATGCCAATGGTATATGGTTGGCAGCAGGGTCGAAATGATGACCCCGGGAGGAGGCAGAATCCTTGGCCATAGCTTGTTGAGCTTGGTCGGCCGCCTGGGTGTTTCACGTTCTGCGGCTTGATCCACTGGCAGTGATTCAGGGGAAGCAAGACCAGGTGCTGGCAGGTAAACACTAGGCGGCCTCGTGCTAGGTGACCTCGTGCTTGCTGTCACGGATGGCGAAGGAAAGTCCCGATACGTCGGAAATGGCGAAGTTGCGCGCGATGAAGAGGGCGACCCTGATCGCTGGGGTATCACGATCTTTGGGAGTTGTTTCGCTCTAGGCACGAGTCGAGGTGAATTCTTAGGTGAGTCTGTGCCCTGTCGAGATGGTACTTGAGGCACAAAGTGATCGCTGTGTGGACGATTGAAAGGCACATTACCATGCTGATCAGGTGGCGCGAGCAAGTCCACGGAATGTGAAGATCCAGGCGTTCGTGTACCTTCCATGGGTTGTGTCGCTTGGCGAGGTGTACTTGGCTCGACCATGATCGTTGGCGAAGCAAGCTGCGGTGCGCCTCCAATCCTAGGAACGGCAAGCCTTGACGTGGACCTTGATCGATCGCGACTATGCTGGCCTTCATCGCTTGAGGCCTCAATCAAGTTGTCCTCGGACTGTATGGGTGTCAAGCTGGGGAAATGGTGCAGTCTCCTGTTAATGCCCAAAGCTGCCGCATCGTTCGCTGAAACAGCTCGCACCCTGCCTGGCGGTGCAGAGTATGGCAGTAATTCTGGCTCGGGTCGCTCGAGCTGCGGTGAGCTCTCATCCGTGATATGTACCTCGTATGGCGGCCTAGCTGCTGGATCAGAGATCGATGACATCTGGTCCTGCTGTTGTAGTGTTGTGAATGTAGGGTCGTCCGAATAGCGGCGCGAGTCAAGTGGGATGGTCTGAAAGTTCCGTGACTTGTTCAAAGACTTCATCACAGCCTGGAACTCGAGAGCTCCTACCAAAGACGGTCGAACTGGATTAATCGTGTTCCGCCGGCTCCTAGCCGTTGGTCGCGTCAACCGCATGTTGCTCGCCAGTTCGCTCATCCACTTGTCTCTGGCTTCCTCCTCCTCATCTTCATTCTGATTCTCCTCGTGTGGGTCTGCCACTCCACCTTCCAGCACTGTCCAATCCTCCCTCGACGCGCCCCGCGACAATGTTGGCCTACTGTTATCTGGAGCCTCGTCTGGGTCGTCATGATATGGCTCGTGCTCTTCCTCTTCTGGTGGTATGAAGTGCCCTCTTACTGCTGCGTTCTTCTCTCTCTGTCGCCTTCTTCGCCCAATCCACCAGTGCCACGCCACCACGAATGCCACGTAGAAGATGTAGTAGGCCACCATAGCGGCGCATTCCCAGAATCGCAGCTTGCCGTCCCACAGAAAGACCATGCTGAAGGCTGCCGCGACCAGGAAGAAGCCCACATCTCGCACGAAGCTCTTTTTGGCCACATGGAATGGCCGTATCAATGCCATAGATCCTGCTACCACTGCCGTGATGAAACCTGCTGCTCCGAACAGCTCTCCCACTGCCAGACTACCACTGTCGGTGCTCATGGCAGCGAATGTCGAGAACACATCGGGACTGCCATTGCCGAATGCCAGGAAGGTAACTCCAGCCATGCTCTCACTCATGCCTAGGATGCCAGCTATCGTGCTCAAATCGATACAGAAGAAGTCGCTGGCGGCAATGCCAATGGTGGAGAACAGCAGGCCAAGCCATGATATCAGGACAATGAATGCGACAGGTTTGGCGTGTGGCAGCTTGCAGTAGTAGAGCTCGAGATATGCCGTGAATCCTCCCTCGTCGTCGGGGCAATGCGCTCGTATGAATGCGCACTCATCTTGTGCCTGGTGGACTCGTCGGCAGTCGTCCTCGCCAGTGGTGGTGACAGGCGTTTCGAGTGATCGCCTGTGAAGGGATTGCTGTGGTAATGCTGCAGGACCATCGCTGTGGCTGAAGAGCGAGTATGCAGCGAAGCATGTGCCTATGAACAAGGTCAAGTAGAAGGCTCGGGCAGCGCGAAACCTCAGGCGGCCGTCTCTATTGCGTGTTGGAGGCATGTCGATGTCGATGGCAATGCGATCGCCCAGGAGCGGAGCATGCTGTCGAGGAGAAAAGGCGGTCTGTAACGATACTAGCAGAGGTGAAGCATGCGAGGCGCATTGCGAGCAGGAGGCGAGTTCAGGAATTCTCTCTCCGGGCGCAGCAACAAGCAAGTCCTGGTCTGGTGTGCTGTGCTGGCCGACAAGATCACAGAAGCCTTCACTCTTGCCGTGTCCAAGGAACTGCGCCTCTCAAGGCGGGTCGCTCTTTCCAACTGACGTACCTCCGGAGGTAGGAGCAAGTGTGGCGCTGACATGGATGTTTCGCGCTAATCTGTATTCGGGCAAACATCAACACAAACCCTTGTCACATTCAACACGCGTTTGAGAGAGTCGTGCAGACACTCACTCCACCACTCTTTTCACTCTCGCCACTGTGACCAAGGCAGTCACGATGCCGCGCGTGCGAAACAACCAGGGCCAGTCGGCGAACTCTCTGGCGTCGTCGCTGACCTCCCCACACAAGGCCCGACAGATCCCGCTGAACGACGACAAGGAGGAGAAGGCCCAACGCCTGCAGTCGCGACAGGCGCATCACTCCAAACAGATGAGCGAGATCCGCGCGGCGGTTGCGACACCGCAGAAGAAGCGCAAGTCGATGGGACTAGGTGAAGATGGTCCGTCTACACCATCGCAAGATGACGATCCATACGGAGTGCGAGGAGACCACGTCACGCCTATGAAGCGGGTGCCCATCCTCGCCAACTTCGAAGAGTGGATGAAGATGGCCACAGACAACAAGATCAATGCGAACAACAGCTGGAACTTTGCGCTCATTGACTACTTTCACGACATGAGTTTGCTGAAGGAGGGTGATGGAGTGAACTTTCAGAAAGCAAGCTGCACACTGGACGGATGTGTCAAGATCTACACGAGCAGAGTTGACAGCGTTGCGACCGAAACTGGAAAGCTTCTGAGTGGTCTGGCAGACAGTGGAAACAAGAAGCGCAAAGGTGGAGATGCAGATGCGGAGGGAGGTGAAGACGGTGAAGAGGATGAAGAGAACGAGGATGGCACAACGAAGAAGAGCAAGAAAAAGACGAAACGATCCGCAGAAGCAACTTTGGTGACGTCTTTCGAGCAATTGCGCTTGAAGAAGATGGAGCTGGAGTTCTCGGTGGATCCACTCTTCAAGAAGGCTTCTGCAGACTTTGACGAGGGAGGCGCAAAGGGACTTTTGCTCAACCATCTCTCGATCGACAGCACCGGCCGCATTGTCTTTGATAGCAGCGACGATGCACAAGAGGAGCTGGACGAAACACGGCGCGACAGCATGGAACCCGAAGGCGAGGAAGACGGTGAGGCGAAAGAGGCAGAGTCAGTACAAGAGGACGGGCCCGTGGATATCGCTGCACTCGGTCTTCGCTTCTTCCCGGATCTCGATGTACTGGACGAGCAGGACATATGTCCGACATTGAAATCATTCGAGCTCGGGGGTGGCGAGAACGCACCGGATCTACCTTTCTTGAAAGCACCGGAAAATTGGCGTGACGAGCATCCGGAAGCCGACAAGGACGAGCATGTAGACCAAAGTGGCATCAACTTGAACGATCAGACTGCAGCATTCGGCATGGACGATGACGATGCTGGAGGCATGGGCTTTGATCTTGGACCTGAAGTCGGGTTTGGTGAAGGAGGTGAAGCTTGGGCACGCGATGCTGCATTGGAACCACAGATGCGTGTGTACGATGCGTCGACAGGCGCCGATGCAGATGATGCAGCTGGAGAGGTTGGAGTCTTCGATACAAACGGGAATGCTTTTGGCGTCACACTCCAACACAGGCGGAATGACGACCAGGAGAATATCTTAAACTATTTTGACAATGCGCTGCAGAAGAACTGGGCAGGTCCAGAGCACTGGAAGATTGCAAGGATAAAAGAGGCTAGCAAAGAGACCACGAAGAAGCCTCGCAAAGAGAAGGAGCCTTTCGAGATCGACTTCGCCGCTCCTATGTCCCAAGACCTGGCAAGCTTACTGTACACGTCCGCCACGAACAACAGCACGATTTGCTTACCGAAGAAAGACTGGAAAGCCCGGGATCGAAATCTCCTGCCTGATGACAAGCATTTCAACTCGAAAGACTTGCTGAAGCTCTTCCTCAAGCCTAAAGCAAAACTTGGCGCACGAAAGTCGAGCAAACAGACTCTCCCAGCGAATGGCGAAGTGGACGAAGCATACTGGGCAGCTCACAATGCAGGACCAGACGCACCTCACCCCATGGACGATGATGCGGTGCAAGGTGACTATGACGCGAATTTCTTCCAAGACGATGGTTTACCAATGGCCGGCGGCGCTATGGACGACGATGACGATGACTTTGCGGACGCAAGAGAAGCCTTCTCACCTGGTCCAGACGGTGTCGATGCAGCAGGTCCTACTGGAGTGGGCATTGACAGCGTTGCTGGGCCTCAAGAACCAGGTGCAGGTGGTGATGCCTTTGGTGCAAATCTTGTGGCACAATCACGAAGGATGCGACCAGAGTATGTGCAGTATGCGCGTGTGGCGAAGAAAGTAGATGTGAGGAGGCTGAAGGAAGAGTTGTGGCGTGGTATTGGCTTCGAAGCAAGGTATGCGTTAATCAGCGTGAGATGTTGCGATCATGGTCCGAAGCTAACATGTGATACCACAGGCCCGAACAGGAAACGCCAGCGAAACGTCCCCAAATTCCCGCGCTTGCACACGACATCAACGAGACCCTACGGTTTACGGACATCATGAACAACCTCCAGCACGTGTACCCGAGGCAGCAGATGTCGGACATTAGCACGTCGTTTGGCTTCATTTGCTTGCTACACTTGGCGAACGAGAAGGGCCTCGTGATTGAAAACGTGGAGGATTGGACGGACTTGACTGTCAGGAAGGATTTTGAGGCGTTGGAATTGGATGGGAATGATGCTTGATGTGGACATGCACTTGATGATCATGGAGTTTGGTCGGTCGGTCGCTCTGGAACAGCGTTCTTGTGAGCTCATATTTCGTATCGCAGCCTGTTCGATGTGCAAACGCGGGACCAGGCGATGCACAGAAACTGTACAGCATATTCATCCA
This sequence comes from Fulvia fulva, assembly GCF_020509005.1. Classification (NCBI taxonomy): domain Eukaryota; kingdom Fungi; phylum Ascomycota; class Dothideomycetes; order Mycosphaerellales; family Mycosphaerellaceae; genus Fulvia; species Fulvia fulva. The sequence continues at coordinate 3,357,512 of NC_063021.1, forward strand.
CCAAGCAAGTTTCTCATGCGCACACATCTGCGAGCTACCTCCTCGTGAGCAATATCCACCACGCCTTCAACCCCTTGCCGCACATTCACACACACGTACTAATGTCCTTACAAATCCTTAAAACAATACTCCTCCAAGTCCCACTCATCGCCATACTCATACGCCATCGGCATCTGCGTGACGACCTCCGGATGGACTTTCTTGAAAAACATCTCCATCGATTGGATATCGTCGGTTGCCTGTTCGGCCTCTTGCATGCACTTCTTACTCTCCTGTTTCTTGCGTTCGAGTTCGGTGGGGTCGTCTTCGGCGAAGCTCTCCAATTCCTTCTTCAGACTCTAACATCGTCGGTGTCAGCAGACCCACACCAAGACACAGAAAGATTTTGACAGCGGTTGGAAGCACCATACCCTAACCTCATCCTCCAGCACAACCTTCCCAGCATTCAACTCCTCCCGACTCTCGCCCGAATGATCCTGCCCATCAGCCTCTTCCTCCAGCGCCGCGGCAGTAGAGGCAAGTTTATGCTGCAACTCTGTCACAACTCCGGAAATTTTCGCATGCTCCTTCTGCGCTGCGGCCAGGGCCGTCTCCTTCGCGATTCGGTTCTCGGACGCGAAGGACCAGTACCAGTTTCCGCTGCCGATCTTCTCGACTTTGATGAGGTTCTCGTCGGAGAGGTGTTGGAGGTAGTCTGGGGTGTGAGGGTTAGTGAGGTGAAATGATGGACGGAGAGGAGGTGGGAGAGGATGGGAGGATGGGAGGATGGGAGGATGGGAGGAGGAGGAGGAGCAGGAAGGAACGCAGACCTTTAACTTGCATGCCATTGATGGAGCACACGGAGACGAGTTGCTTCTCGAGGTCTTTGAGGTTCCAGCAGGTGCGGGATTTTTGGAGGAAGCGGACGGCGTTACGGAGTTTTTCTGGGTTGCAGGTTGCTTTGCCCTGGAGGGTGTGGTCAGTAGGTAGAGCTGGCGGCGAAGTGAACGGGAGAGGTATGTACCATTTTGACGGCGGGTACTGGATGTCGTTGATGGTGTGTATGGTCTAAACGCTCCAGTGGATGTAAGACAGTGCGGTGAAAGGATCGAACAAGGTGAAGTGGTTATGTGTGTGAAAGTGGAAGCGGGACGAGACGAGGTGAGGTGAAGTTGGGCTGGCTTGTGCCGAAGGCAGGAACGAAGCTGAAACGGTCGCGCGCACATAAGGAAGGAGCGGAAAGTCTTGAGGTCCGTGATTCATCTCATATTCTTCGTAAGTAATGCCGTACTGTTTCAACCGCCATAGATCGTTTCTACAGCTCACGATGCTCAACCTCAACGCGGTTTTTCTCTCCGAGGTCGATAGTGTCCAACCCACCAACCTCAGCCGCCAGCACTTTGCCCTTCTCGGTAGCAACGGCACCACCCACAATCGCATCGTCACCATCAAAATGCTTCGCAATCTCCTCAAGTGGTGTGTATCGCGTCTCGATGTAGAAGAAGTACTGCAGACAACGTCAGCTGGAGCGCTCAGACGCATCAGGAGAATTTCACTTACCACTACCAGCAGCTCGACCGCCAGCCACACACAGTACACAATATAGTACTTCCACTGAATACCGTCAAGCGCAATGGGATTGACATACTGGTTGAAGAACAACGCAAGGTCCACCATCAGGAACATGAGCGTCATGCCCTTGGCACGAATGTTGTATGGCAGTATCTCAGCTGAGTAGCTGACCAGCATGCCAGACCAGGCGAGGTTGTAGAAGATGTAGTAGATGTAGATCATGGCGATGACGGTGTTGCCCTGTGCCTGAACTCCCGTCTTCGCGAACTCGCCGGCGCATGCGGTCCAGACGATGAAAGCCACCAACATGCCAGATGTGGAGACCAGGAAAAGAGTGCGACGACCAACGCGGTCAACAATGAAGCACTGTCCGATGGCGACGATGAAGTTCATGATTTGAAGACAGCCATTTATGACGAGCTGGGTGTTGCTGTTCGTCACGCCAATGTCGTTGAGAACGAGGTTGAGATAGTAAGACGCGAGACCATTTCCACTCCACTGCGAGAAGAGTCCGAGAGTGAGAAGAATGATCAATCGACGGCGGTTGCCCTTGGTGTTGAAGAGCTGGAGCCAGCCATTGCCTTCAAACTCCTTTTCGAGGGTGATAGTATCTTTGATCTCCTTAAGCTCGAGAAGCACGACTTCGTCCTCGAGATTGCCGTTCGCGTGGACCTTGGCGAGGACGCTGTGGGCTTGCTCGACCTTGCCCTTCGACAGGAGGAAACGCGGCGATTCTGGAACGAACCAGACGAAGAGAAGTTGGAGGATTGATGGGGCCGCCTGCAAGATAGATGGAACTCGCCATGACCAGTTGTTACCAATGTGGTTCGTGCCAAAGGTCGTCCACGCCGCGATGATACTTCCAAAGTACCAGGTCGTGTTATAGATCGTGGTGAAGATCGCACGGTGCTGTGGGTGCACCAACTCAGTGATGAGCAAAGGAGACGCGCCGTGGGCGATGGCAACGCCGAAGCCTAGGAAGAATCTTGCGGCGATGAACATGCGGAAGTTCACCGAGATACCTTGGAGCACGACTCCGAGCAGCATGATGACACAGCCAATGATGATACCCCATCTCCGGCCCATGATGTCTGCTGTGTATGGGACGACTGGCAGTGCGGCCAGCGAGCCGACTGACATGATGCAGGCGAAGAGACCGAGGAGGGAGCCTTTGGGGTGATCGAAGTCTGTCCTGTCTTCAGCAGCCGTCTTTGCAAAGTATGACTCTGTCACTTACACTCCTGCCACGGTTCAAGCGATTGCAAACCGTTGACCATACTTCCATCGAATCCATTCGTCGCCGATGTCAGAACGACAAACATCAAGCAGATGTACGTCTTCCTCAGCCCAGCATCTTTATACCACGTCACTTCAGGGAACTCCTGTCCCGCGAGGCGGAACGTGCCCTTCGTTGGTCTGTCCATGATGAAGATTTAACGTCGAAGGTCAAGAATCAAGTCGAATGACCAGACGGCCTTGGATGGGGTTCAAGTGGAATGTCGAATTGCTCTCGAGCCTAGCATTGCGGCTCTCGTCGCTGTATATGAGCACATCATGGATGGATTGTATTCATCCAGATTACCCGGCATATGCAGTACACTCGCAATACAGGCAAGATGACAGTACTGCGTCGGCTCACCACGTGAGCTTGTGTGTGCGCCACCAGCTCGGTTGGCAATTGCAGTTATGGAACAGCCTGGACGTTCTAGGAAGAGAACAAGATCTGCTCCGTGAGCATTGGCTCATTGGCTCGCGAACTGCCTGGATAGATTAAGACAAGCACTACTGCAGCTGCCGCCGAGGCTAGACTTTGTGTGCATGAGCTGATCCGCGTGCCCATGGGGTTTCGAGAGTTGGAGAGCAGAAGTGGAGCTCACCCATGCCGGCTGATTATGCTGCATTTAGCCGGCGTTCCATAAACCATGTTGAGAACATACAGGCCGCAGGACAAGCATGTGGGTGTGGGTGTGTCATGTGACTAGATCACGTGACTAGGGTTTGCCAGCCCATGGGCTAGCAAACATCCGGACACCTAGCATCCACCTACACCAACACCGGCGATACTGTATGTAGATACACGCTATCCCATTGGATCCTTCTTCGTCTTTCGTGTGATCCGCCGTCTTCCACTGCTGCGCAACTCGTACCTGTTTAACAAACCACACGCGAATACAGCAGGGTTTAGCCTCTGGCTAGATCAAGGTCTTCAAACTGAGCTGAGCGTGTCTGCCATGTGTGCCATGTGGCTACAGATATGATGGGCGAAGGGAAGGCTGAGTTTAGCCAAAGGCTCTGTTCAGGATTTATGTGTGTGACCTCGGCTCCGACCAAATGGATTATGATGCGTGTTACTGCATTGTACTGGTCGAATGTACAGTAGTGACTGTAATGACAGCCGGAGTGGCGGTACGGAGAGATCTTGCTGGTTGGGAGTCGCAACGCTGTGCCCTAGCAGATTTGTGGCTCGCCCGATGGATGCTTGTACCGACTCCCAGAGACAGTGCGCTGTTTAGCACTGGAGGCCGCCCTGTTGCAGGTCAGGACGCTCTTGATCTCGTCGTGACCCTGTGCCGAAGAGAGTGGGAGTAAGGTCTCGAAGACCTATCCAGGCTGCGTAAGGATGAACGCTAGTCGCCTTGGAGTAGTACCGCCATACCTGTGACTAAATCCCAGGCTAGTATCACGATCTCCCGACCGGATGAAGGGCCTTCGAGCCGTAGCAGCTCACAAGATGGCGGCTGAATCGAATTGCTAGACTCTTCCGACCTGCGAAGTTGGCCAGTATCGCCACGTCAGTGGCCAGACAGTCGGGGGATCAGTTAGGGTCTGGCCATAGGCGAGTGCGTCATGGTCCGTCAACCTGGCTCCAGCATCGTCTATATTCCATGAGCATCTTTGATCCATTCTTGAATGGTTCTGTCCGGACTGCAGCGAGGGTGCTGGGCTGTTCGCGCTTGTATCCAACCTCACTACCACCCCTACATCGCGAGACTCGATCTCACGGATGGCGACCGCCTCGACTTGCCCATGCAAGTGCACGAGATCGCCAGACACAGCTCTGTTGTGATGATATCCGTCACTCCCCCGACCCACCTTCGAAGTCCTCGAGAACACTCCACACCGTGCCTAAGACCATGATCAGAGCAAAAGGAACAACTTGATTATCGGAAAAGGCGGGAGTCGAACCCACATCCCACTGCATACCGTCCTCATCCGAGGAACGATATAAGGTACCCAGAAGTGTCGTCACCCTGGGGATTTTTCATCAACAGTGTGCCCTACCATTAGACCACTTTCCCTCCTGCTCATCTTGGACTGTGCCATTGCCAGTCAGGTCTGATGAACAGTGCGAGTCTTATCCCAATGTATGCTCTGGTGCAGGTCCGGGGTTGAGATGCCTTGAGCAAGGTACATCGCCGGCTCACATGCTAGGGAGCAAAGGTATATAAAGTGCTGAGTCTTTGGTGCCTTCGAGCAATCACGGTTGGCTCAATGGCAGGGCGCCACGCACCCGTCACTTCCATGGTGCAAGTTGGTAATCGACAACACTGCTGTTGGTTCCCATATTGTCGATGGGAAGTCGTTCATCTAGCCGTGATTGTTTTGCCATTTCCCGCGACATAGCTTTCTTCTGATTTGGCATTCCCTCTACCCAAGACGGTCCGCAGAACAAGATCGAGATCGGAACCACATGCCGAAATAGTCTGCAAGAATGTGGTCTTAGTATGGCTGTAGACTTCAATTTCCGCTGGCGATACCATCAAAACGAAGTCATATCGCCCTCACACCCACCCCAACACTCCCCGTCTCAAACAACTCCACCAACCCACTCCCCACACACTCCGCCAGCACCCATTCAAACTCCACCCCATAAAACTCCCTCCACCTCTTCGTCTTCCCCGGCAGTACCCCACTCCACTCCCCCCGCATCCTCTTCTGCTGGCTGATCGCATCATTCGGTACATTGCCATTCCACTTCTCCTCCAGGAACGCCTTCGTGGCCTCCTTGTACCTCGGACTCAACTGCTTTAGCAGGAACAAGAGATGCAGACGAGCTTCGGTCAGAAGCTTGAGGTATGCTCCGGTGTTGGGTAGGCTGAAGGTCATTTCGCGTTGGGCCTTGAGATTGGAGGGTCGGGTGTCTTTTGTGGCGAGCATGCTGCCGCCTCCGCCGCTGTCTTGGATCGCGCCGTAGCCGCCTACCGCCGCCAGGGAGCCTGTGGCGGATTTGAAGCCCGCCTGGGAGATGGAGCCGGATGGTGCCCCGGAGGGCCGTGCGAAGAGGTCGCTGAGGCTGGATGTTATGGCTGCTGGATTTGTTAGGTAGCCGGCTGTGACCAGGCTTCGCACCTCAGCATCTGTGAGTGAAGTGACAGGTGCAGTGGGAGATGCTGGGTGGGTGGCCATGAGAGCCATGTATTTGTGCTTGACTTCGTCTTCCAGCGCTGATTCCTCCTGGAGCCTGCTCTCCCAGTCTTCAACCACTGCTACGCCTTCGCCTACAGCTGACCCCCCCTTGCCTCGTCCGGGAATAATGACTTTGCGGATTTTACCCATTGCTATCAAGCGGGCCAGCTCTCGCTCGGTGTTTGTGGTAGACACGCTAAGAGCATGAAGGTGCGCAACGCTGACCACAGGCGGTAGGGAAGCTCTGAATCGCAACGTTGCCGATATCTGCTCGCTGTTCATGCCTGCCGCCCGATCCGGCACATCTTCGAACGAGGCGTCTCGTATGTAACGAATGAGCTTGACAACATCCTGTGGTGTGTTGGCGGAGGCTAGCGATGGTCTCCTTCCTCCAACGTCGTCAAGGCGCTCTGTAGCATCGTCCTTCAAGCTGCTCTTTCGTGATCCAGGCTTCGTACGTTGCGCGGTCGTGAAGGGAGATGAAGACTTCCGCCTCAATAGCGGGTTGACGGTCTTAGGCATGTTCGCGGTTCTATTGTATGATAGGAAAGTCCAATCTGCTTGTCCGTCTCCTCAACCCTGCCCTCGCGCTGTTCTTCGCGTTGCTCTCGAAATCGACTCGGCGTGCTGATTCATCGCCTGCGCTCGCCGTACGTTGTGGTAGGACAATTGAGTGCCTTCCCTCGCATGCTAGATCTGGACTCTAGACCCAACAGAAAGGGTGTTTCAGATGTTAGCTCGTGTCTAAATCCGGGATGACATGATTTCCACGTGAAAGAGCTACGTCATCGCCATGCAGCTCGCGAGGCGTAACCAGAGATTGGCGTCGAGGTTACAGCACTGCGGTACCTCGTGCTCGTCTGTAACAATGGCGAGACAGCTCTGTGTATGTTCAGTAATGCGTAGATGATCACTCACAACCGCCCTGCCGTACCGCGAAAGTCGTCGAAACGATCGCTGACACCTCCTCACTCTCCCACACCAGCCATGTCTCTCAACGCAGAGCCTGCAGATCCTGTGGAACGCCAGGAGAATGGCCTCCCACCGAAGAGCTTTGCTGAAGCTGCTGAGGAAGCGCTAGAGGCTGACGAGCCTCCGATCAACGAAGATGCGATCAAGGAATCTCCGCCGCGACCGACGCATGCGCGCAACACCAGCGAGCCACGACCATTGGGCGAGGTGATTGATGACATGGAGAGAACACCGTCGCCAGGAAGTCCAGCACTCCGACATCCAAAAGGAAGACTCGAGAACAAAAGCACAAGTGGTAGTGGCAGTCAGGAGAGCTACGCAGGGGTGGTAGCTTCCGCGAACGGCGAACTTCCCAATGGCGACGGACATGGAATGCCACTTCCCAACCTACGAAATGGCATCAGACACGTCAACGGCAACAAGACACCCGAACAGCTGGAAGGCGCGGGCGAAGACGATACACCTCGATCCCCAACTCGCAGAGCTCACAAACGCGTATCGTCGCGCAATCTGCAACTGACCAACGGCAACGCGACCAAGTCGGAGAAGGAGCAAGAGCAAGGGTTGGATGGAGCGATAGACAAGCTCGAGAAGGAGAAGAAGCTGGAGCCAGGTCAAGTCATGTACGAGAATCTGCGCAACAAGAGCGGCGAGAACCTGGCCTCGATCGTGCCCGACAAGGACTACGAGCTCTCACTACAACAACGCGAAGACAAGCCACCAACCTCAGAACCACCTAAGGAGCTCGACGCTGGTCGTTCAGCTTCAGAGAAGAGTGATCTTGTCTCAGGGCGACGCGCAGGCGCAGGCTGGTCTCAAAGCGCAATTCGATGGGCACCTCTGAACGTCCCCGTCCAGCGCCGCCTCCAAACACTCATGGTCCTCGTCCACACCCTATCTATAGTCGGCGGTCTAGCAATCTTCTTCATGCTCTGCGCGATACCCATCCTATGGCCCATCCTCCTCCCCTACCTAATCTACGTCCTCCTCTCCCGCGCATCCATCGACGGCGAGCTCTCACAACGCTCAGACTGGTTCCGACGAAGCAAGATCTGGTCCCTCTTCGGCTCCTACTACCCAGCACGACTGCACCGCAGCCAGGAACTCGAGCCTACCCGGAAGTACATCTTCGGCTACCACCCCCACGGCATCATCAGCCACGGCGCCTTCGCAGCCTTCGCAACAGAAGCGCTAGGCTTCAGCCAGCTCTTCCCAGGCATCACCAACACCCTCCTCACCCTCGACTCGAACTTCCGCATCCCGCTCTACCGCGACTACGCCCTGCACATGGGCCTCGCATCAGTAAGTCGCGAGAGCTGCGAGAACATCCTCAGCAAAGGTGGACCCAACGGCGAAGGTATGGGTCGCGCCATCACGATCGTGATAGGAGGAGCAAGGGAATCCCTCGATGCGAAGCCTTACACTCTCCGCCTGGTGCTGAAGAGGAGGAAAGGCTTCGTCAAGCTCGCGATCAGAACAGGTGCAGACCTCGTTCCCACCTTATCATTCGGCGAGAACGATCTCTACGACCAATTCGACGCCACCGCGCATCCTTGGGTCCACAAGGGGCAGTTGCTTGTGAAGAAATTTATGGGATTCACAGTAAGCTCTACTCTGCCACCATAACCATCACCATCAACCATACTAATATGACACAGGTCCCTCTCTTCCACGCCCGCGGCGTCTTCAACTACGATGTAGGCATGATGCCCTACCGCCGCCCCATCAACGTCGTCGTCGGCAAACCTATTCGAATCATGCAATCGAAAACCCCAGATCCCGCTTACGTCGATGAGATTCATGCGAAATACGTCGAGGAGTTGGTGAGGATATGGGATGATTGGAAGGATACTTTTGCGAGGTGTCGGCAGGGTGAGCTGGAGATTGTGGAGTAATGATGAGGTAGGTGGCGGGGCGGTTGTGTAGTGTAGATGTAACATCACGGCCACAATGCATAATGAACAGTGCGACAGGCAGGGGAATAGCGGTTATTGATCTTCGAGACAGTGTGTTGAATATGAGTATTATTATCATCATGAGAATGTTATTTTCTTCGACGTCAAGTCCCTGACAATGTCACCGAACGCCTCGCGTTTGCGTTTCCGCTCTGCGGCGTCAATGTCTGCGATTGGATCGTTGGACTCTTCTTTATCGGCGAGGATGTCTTCCTCGGTGCGTGGTTTCCAGCACCGAATCGTACCGTCGCCGTGAGCGGAGTAGAGTTCGATGTTATGGGCTCGCCATGCTAGGGAGGTCGTTCTGTTCTTTGGATCGCGAACGTTCGTGTCGGCGGCCTTCTGTGAGCCTGGGAGGCCGCGGACTCGAAGACGATTCAGCGCTGTGCCTGAGTGCATGTCGAAGGACACGATCTCTTTGGGGTTGGGGTAGAAGATTGTTTCCTTGCCGGTTCCTGAGAGGTGGCTGGGTGCGATCAGAGGGAGCACGACTGTGGTGGTGGCGTTCTTGAGTCCGGGTCCGAAGTTTGCAAGAGTGTTGGCGCCGCCGATCATGTCCCACACTCTCATGCGCTCGTCGTGGCCATTTGATAGAAGGTATTGCCCATCCTCAGTCCAGACGACGCCATTAACGGCTCCGGTATGGGACTTGCCGCGTTCACGTCTTCGAGCTCCTGTGCCCTTTCCGTCGTATCCTGCGATGCCGATACTGTCGTCCATGTCCAGGACACCGAGAGAGCTGGCGCTTCGACGAACATCCCAAAGGCGCACCACACCATCAGTAGCTCCGCTAGCCAGGATATGCTCGTTCTTCGGGTGCCAAGCTACGGTCAAGACTGATCCAGAGTGGCCTGCGAGGGAATGCGTACTGGCTCCGGACTGCAGGTCTACCAGACGGACTGCTGGGTGCTGAGACGCACATGCTACGAGAAGATGTGATGAGGCGATGGTCGATGTGGCATGGGAGTAGACTATGGAGCCGATGTCGAAGGACGCCGACGCTTCCAGAGTCTCTGATGAGAACAGCCTCAGGGTGTGGTCGTAGCCACTGGTCAATAGCGCTAGGCTGTCGAACGGGTAGAACGAGACATGGGTGATGCCAAGACTTTGCGTCGTGGATGTCCTGGCTTTATTATCGAGTGGGACATATGTCGTCGAGCCATTGGGACCCGTCGTTCCTGATTCGAGGTCCCATACAGCTAGGGACGAGTCTGCTCCTGCCGAGATCAAGCTTGCTGCTGTCAGCATACATGTGGAGCAGCATACATAATGTTCGACTCACTATCTGCCCTCAAATCTATCGATTGCAATGCTGCTGACACCCGAAGCATGTGCAACATCCTTGGTCCCACTCGTATTTCGCGGGCCAGTAGTATTCGGCAGCTGAAGGGCAAAGTTGATGTCTGTTGCTGGCGCTAATGCCTGCAACAGCCTGTTATTCTGCGCACTAGCCAGCGCCAGTGGGCTGATGGAGCCCAACTGGCGGTTGAGGAGGTATGTGTTCATTGGAAGTAGTCATCGTCGTGGTTGTGACGAAGATCACGCAAACATTGTTTGTTGATGCAGTGTTGATGGTGCGAAAGCGAGGTGTGGTGAAAGGTGGGTCCAGATCGGCACATCTGGGCCGGCGAGCAAGACTTCACATGGAAGCAGGATCGTGTCTGTACAGCACATGCCATCATTCATGCGCCGAAATGCTGAACTCTGTGTCATGGGGTAATTCGAAGCTCTTGATGAGCCTGACTGTAGTGACATAGGATCCTCAAGTGCCGAGCGAGTGACAAAGGACCACCCTCCCTGACGACACCCGTCCTGTCAAACAGACTGCACTACAAGACCAGTACATTGTCACCAGAAAAAGCCAGGCCTACCAGATAAGAGACGATCATTGTGTACGATGCCTTCGAGGAGATTGTGGAGCAAATCCCGTGATGAGGAGATACTGCGAAGAGGCGGGTGAACACGTCAAAGGAAACTGCTGGCACTGGGCAGGCGAGGATGAGAGCCATGTCACTACGCAATAGTACACATAAGCACTGGCTGTGGCTCCGGCTCAAGGTATACCTTATTGTGTACGCACCCACAAGACCCAAAGCCACCCTCCTCGCCCCCAACCATCCAAATCCCCCACCCCCGGCCCCTCCCGCATGAACCTATACATACCACCACCAACGTGCTTACTTCATCAACCCTCAAGCAAGCCAATCACAGCGAAGGGTCGGAATGCGCCCATATGTCAATATGGGCTAGTCGCAAAACCAGCCGCACATTGATGCAGTGACCAATCATTCAAACCGATCCTCTTCGGAGTTTCATGAGCTTCGATTGGCCTCATCGATGTGCACCAAATAATTGCCTAGCCTTCAACGTGATTTGGGACTACTTGAGTGTTTGATAGCAGGTGAACACTTTCGGGTGTTGTGACCTTAATTGCGAGCTCTTCGTTAGGAGGGCTTGTCTTTTTGCAGTTTTTTGGTTGGGGTGTGTTAGGAGCGCGGCTGGAGGGTGAGGGTTCGAATGGTGTGGTTTCAGGTGCGCATCTTCTTTTTGTCATGGTGCTGACATGATCATGTACGAGATCTCCGTATGATCTGCAATGACTAAGAGGAAGTTGGAGACCTTCTCGCTAAGTACCACTATGGATGTTTCTGGCCTACGGATGTATTTTTGACGCGAGTATCAACATCTGCTGGGCAAGTCCCGCCGGTACCTCCGCTGTGAGCTGCATCCTCTGGTTTGCAGCAGTCGACGCGATCCAGCGTATAAGAACTCGAACGTCTTCGCCGAAGCGACGAACTTCCCTATTTAGGACAATACCAGGACTACGCGTCGTGAGACCCCTGTCGTATTTGAATGGCTTCAAAAGGCTGACCAAAACATTCTTGAGCACACTGACTTTGGCTGGGCGTATCTCTTTGTGTTCGAGGAGCTTGCTAATGCGTCGGTATATTCGGGTCCATTCGTATCGACACATGGCATGCATGACAGGGTGGTGACCTGGTGATGATGCGAGTCGCTGACACCCTGCGAGAGCAATTTGTCGGAGTATGGTAGGGTCAGTGTCGACCGGGCTGTCGGCATCGTGGTCATGCAAGTACTCATTCTCACCAGTGCCGACGCGGAACCAGTCATCGAAATGTTTGGTCAAGTGGACCACTGCTGCACGGATGGCGAGGATTCTGTCGTCCACCACCTCGAGGTCAGCGTCGGTTGCAAAGGGTGACTTTTCGTCCTCGGTGTCTGCGATGGTGAACGGCTCGAGACCTTGTGGCCAGGTCATCGCTTGCAATAGTCCCTCGTTCGGCAGAGTCATGGGTTGGGTTGTAGAAGCGCTCTCGGCCTCAAAAAGCACTCTGCGGTCATAGGGGCAGGTGTCGGTGATTTTAAACCACGCAATCAAACACTGCGCGCAGTAGAGGTGTTTGCATTGTGTTTGCACTGGCGACGTCGGTGGCTGCCAGCAGATCAGGCAAATAGCATCGTCCTGCGAGAGCAGAATGTTAGCAGTTCAGGAGGCGGTTGCCTGCGTCGTGATGCCCGATGGACTGGATCGCCTAAGCAGGAGGAAATGTCATACCACATGGATGTTCATCGGTGTCAAGTGCGCTGCGAGGAATACGTCTTTGCTGGGTAAAGCCCCCACAAGGCTTCTGGATGCCGGCAAGCTTTCAATGAACTGATCGCTGAACGAGCGAACGTGAATAGCTTCAATACTATGCTATATTGTGCTAGCATGGGCATACAATGTCAGTTATCAAGCCAAGGAAATATCATACTTGCCGCATGCACGACCGCAACAGCTTCACGAATTGCAGGAACACCATCATGTACTTTGTCGTCAAGGATCGTTCCATCATTGGCAAAGAATGACAGCAAGCCGATCTGATGATCGGAACAGATACGATGCGTTCCGATAGAAATCTGTGTCGCGATCTGGTCTTTCTGAGCGCGGGTGATGAGATATCTCGGCGAGACATTGTCGTTGTTGCCGTGCATAATCTGCGTGTCGTGGTAGTATCTCGGCACCATTAGTCAGAGCATGTCTTATCGCCTCAATGCCGTCTAGCATTGCTGTGATAGGTGAACAGACAGTGGATGTCGATGTTGTTGAAACGAAGGTGGAAGGTGAATGGCCGAGTGAGGTCGCGAAAGAGACCCTGAATCTGGACCATCACCCGAGTCCACTTCCACTTCCAAGCTCAACTTCAGCTGCATCTTGCGACATCAGCAACAACAACACACCTGCCTGGCGATACCGCACCACAATCGCCCATCATGGCCACCAAAGGCAACTCCCCCTTCGCGACCTTCCTCATCGTAGGACGTAAGTCATCACCGATCCCATCACCCATCACTTATACACATCACCCATCAACACCACTAAGACCACCTCCCTCCCAGCAACATGTTTCTTCCTCGGCATCCTCTTCGCCCTCTTCCCCTACGACTACAACGTCCTCTGGACCACCCCCTCCACGCACCCCCACTTCTCCGCCGACCCCACCACCGACCCCCGCGACACCTACTTCGCCCTGCAAGAAAACCACCTCAAATTCCTGCACGCCTCCCCACCCCTCATCTCCCGGATCCTGCACATCGTAATCGGCACCGGCCTCCTCGGCTTCATGATGAAACTCTACAAACCTTCCGAGGCCAACATGCTCTTCGACGGCGCGTCCCTGGTTCTCTACATGTGCGGGATTACTGTCTACATCGCGAATATTGTGAAGGGGCTCAGGACTGTGACGGCGGGGGCGTATGGCGGTGCGACGCTGGATGAGGCGGGGAAGGTCGTCACGGATCAGGTGATTGATGGGGAGAATGTGGCTGATTTCATTGGGAGGGAGGATAGTTTGAGGGTGTTGGCGGCGAGTAATACGATTCTTGCGCTGGTGCTGGTGGGAGTTTTGGTGTTGCAGGCGGGGCAGTGGTATGCGCAGAGGAAGGAGGCGGAGGAGTTGGAGCAGATGGATAAGGCGAGGGATGAGAAGAAGGCGGCGAAGGCGGCTGGAGCGAATGCGAGGGAGAGTAAGAAGAAGTTGTAGGCAAGGATTATGACCAGGTGTTGATGTGTTTTGGAGCTTCAGGGCACGCGAAGAACGATACGGCAGGCATTGAGTATTTGGAAGGCAATGATACCCTGGACACTCGGCAATGATACAGCGGGTACGGGTTTTCAAGATCATGGTTCATTTCTTTTGTGGCTATTATGGCCTCATCTATGGTTCATCGCTAATGCCGCATTGTGGTATCTTTCATAACATCCACACTCCCCTATGGCATCGCGCTAATGTGTTGAAAGTTCATGTATAGTCTCCAAGATCAGGTCAATACCCAATGGCTCTAGTGGTGGAAGAGTCGGATGTGCTGCTCGATAAATGTGATACCGAGCTGCTCTGCAGTGCTCTTCACTGCCTCGTCGTTCTGGCTTCCAACTGGCGCGGCAATGTACTTGACACCACTCCTAGAGGTGCGGAAGACGTTGTCGATGAATGGGAAGAAAGCATCACTCGAGCAGGCCACGCCGGTCAGCTTGCTCAGCCACTCCTTGCGCTCCTCGGCAGTGAATGGCTTTGGAGCCTCCTCGAATTTGGCCGCCCAGTCCTTACGCTCAGGACCCTCCTCATCTTCTGGCACAATGCCGGCGCAAAGAAGGTCAATGGCGTTCGACTTGTCAGCACGCTTCGAGCCCTGCTTCCACTTGAGGCCGAGGGTGCGCTCGTGGAAGCGCATCCACCAGTTGTCAGCCTTGTCACCAGCAAGACGAGTGCAGTGGATGCGGGACTGTTGACCTGCGCCGAGGCCGATGACCTGGCCGTTGAGTGCGTAGCAGACAGAGTTGGACTGTGTGTACTTGAGGGCAATGGTAGCAACGGTCAAGTCCCGAAGTGCGGATTCTGGCAGTGGCTGCTTGGAGTCTCTTGGGATGAGGACCGAGTTGAAGGTGCTCTCCGGCGAGATGGTGGCATCATTGCGCGACTGTGTCAAGTTGATGCCGTAGACTGTGCGCTGCTCTTGTGGGCCTGGCTTGTAGTTGGCGTCCATCTGGAGGACGAGATACTTGCCACCCTTTTTCTTCTGCAGGATTTCAAGGGCTTCCTTTTGGTATCCTGGAGCGATCACACCGTCACTTACTTCCATGTTGATGATCTTGGCCGTTGGCACATCGACCTCTCGTGACAAAGCAATCATGTCACCGAAGCTCGACATGCGGTCTGCACCTCGGGCACGTGCATAAGCCTGGGCAAGACCTGACTCTTCGATCCCCTGAACGTTCTCAACCATGTATACCTTGTGCTCTGGGTGCTTGAGAGGCACACCAATGGCAGCACCTGCTGGTGAGACGTGCTTGAATGATGCAGCGGCTGGGTAGTCGAGAGCCTCGTCAAGCTCCTTGACCAATGCCCAGCCGTTGAGAGCATCGAGCAGGTTGATGTAGCCGGGTGAGCCGTTCAATGCCTTGAATGGGAGCTTCCCGCTTGTGACAAAGGCCGAGGCTGGCTTCTGGTGAGGGTTGGCGCCATATCGTAGGGGGAGTTGCTGAGATCCATCACCAGCATACTTCTTGCGGAAGAAGTCTGAGATGGCGTTGTCGTAGTCTGCGGTGTGTGAGAAGGCCTTCAAAGCGTACAGCTGCTTCTGCTTGTCAGAAACCTCGCCCTTCTCAAGCTCCTGCAGGAAGTCATGGTAGTCCTCTGGGTCGCTCAAGATGGTCACTCTGCCGTGATTCTTGGCTGCTGCTCGGATGAGTGTGACACCGCCAATGTCGATTTCCTCAACAGCTTCCGGGATGGTCACGTTGATCTTAGCAACAGTGTCCTTGAAAGGGTACAGGTTGCAAATGACATAGTCAACCTTGTTGATGTTCTGCTCAGCCAAGTCTTTCTCGTCAGATGCAAGATCACGGGCTAGAATGCCGGCATGGACTGCTGGGTGTAGGGTCTTGACACGGCCTGAGAGCATTTCGGGTGCCTTGGTGATTGCGGAGACATCTTCGACTGGGAAGTTGGCTTCACGGATGAGCTTTGCGGTACCGCCTGAGGCAAGGAGTCGGACATTCTGCTTTACGAGACCCTTTGCCAAGTCGAGCAGGCCAGTCTTGTCGTAGACTGACAATATCGCTAGATTGACGTGTGAGTGACGAGCAATCTGGGATAGAACTGGGGGTACCTACCTATCTTCTGAGGCTTCTCGGATGCCATGTTGGGTGGTATTGATGTTGTTGTTTGGCTGCCAAGGTGTCAGGAGAATAGTGTCGACAGAAGGCTATTGTATAGCCATGGGATCCTGCAGCTCGTTCTCGTGTGACTGCTGCATGTGCCCACGATTCGCAACAAATTTCTGCCCCGCCGACGTCACCCACGTGGTCTGATTGGCTGATGGCATGCGCACGCTAGCGGAACTCGATCCGCATTTACCCAGCCAATCTTGCATGTGTCCCTGAAAGCTTCACCTTGCCACCTTAATTGTTCCGAGCACATGCAGCATCAAACACGAGTGGACGACACTGAGACTTGGATCATCGCAAGTGGACTGCTTTCCCTACTGCGAGCTCACTGCTACTGCCGGAACGTCCTCCATCAGCATAGTCGCGTCTGTTCACGTTGACGCAGGCCGCCATCTCGACGGAACCTCTGCTATCTGGTCATTCGCTAGAGTCAGACTAAGACAACTGTCTCTCGAATTGGCATCAAGACTCTGTGCACTGAACTCGCAACTTAGCGTTCCCATGACTCCATGCAGACAGTGAGCCTAGTGGGATGGCTTGCTCGCAGGCTGCCCAGCTTCCAGCGTCCATCCATTCCATGCTGCCTGGGGATTAGACTGTTTTCAACGAGCCCGACCTTCGATGTCGAGAAAGGAAGTCCTTGGAATCAGGCCGAGCTCGATCAGCTGCTGGAGCTCCGTAAACAAGGCAAGCCACTCAGGGTGCTATGCTCTATGCTCCCTCAGCGGTCCGAGGCCGCTATAAGATCGGCACTTACAAGGCATTCTCCTCGTGATGAGCATGGCAAACAGTTGTATCAGGACTCGAGTTTGTTCCCACAATCCGACCTCGAGCAGATACTAAAGCTACGCGCCGCTAGGATGTCTTACAGAACGATACAATCAGACTACTTCCCGAACAGGACAATTGATTCTTTAGAGTGCGCAGCGAACACGGCGAACTCTTACAATCGCAGGGGCTCACGCACGCCCGAGCGTCGGTGGTCGCCCGAGGACATACAAAGAGTGCACGATTTGAGGATGAAAGAAAAATTGCCTTGGAAGGAGGTAGCTCGAATTATGGAACGCTCGTACGGCAGTGTGACAGCTGTGTTTAAGAATGCGCGTGATCCAAACGCCAAGTCGAATTTCAGAGGATGGGATTCTGGTGCCAGACAACAGGCTCTACGTATGATTCAGTCTGGAAAGTCATTGAGCGATGTGGCCACCTCCGTGTACCCAGACAAGGACCCTGATGTTGTTCACAAGTACCTGTTTCTGATGTACAAGAACTTCCGACATCGGTCTCATTGACCTGAGTTTAGCCATTGTAAAATGGGTGGCCGCCCGAGGAGGTTGGAAAGTGTATTGTCGTCCAGCACCAGCTCAGTGCAGGACCATTTAGACTCTCTGCGGCGCCAATTGCCTTCCAATATTGCCAAAGCAGACCGAGCTTACGAAGAGCACACTTGCGATCCAAGTCGCGACGCCGACCGACTCGTGGCTGAAAATCCCAAGCACCAACTCCTCGCTCTTCAACGCACCAAAAGTATCATTCAGGCCTCCACGACTCCCGACACCGCCGTTCAGAGCCTGCGACGGCGATGGCGAATGTACCAATGTTGGATTGATGCCTAGCAATACTGCTGTGCCACCCAGCGCGACAATCGTCGACATGATGAAGCCTGGTGGAGATCGGTCGATCAGATACCACACCGCAGGGTTGGCGAGCGCTAGGGTCAACGAAAGCTGCAACGTTGATTGCCATGGCAGTTTTCGAATTGCAAAGGCAATGCCGACAAATGCTCCGATTGAGCGTACCACGTCCATCCAGGCGTCCATTGTTCGAGCATTCTTCTGCGTGCGCTGAGTGTCCGCATCGTCCACAGAATCCTCGTCTTCATCCGCCCATAATGCATCCGCCCAAGGCAACGCTTCACCCAGAAGAACACCAATGAAGCCCCATGTAGCCAGATAGCTCCATCTTGACCGATCAAGATTTACAGTCACTGGCGCGATCTTCTGCTGATCATGCAAATGGCTGATCGACAGCCCGTACAACATTCCAACGCCGAACAATGCCACCCCTCTTCCGATCATAGGCAGCACATAACCCTTGAATCCTTTCCTTCGCGCCTGAAACCGTTGTTGTGGCACTGTACTCTTTCGCCGTATCTTTCCATCTGCACCCTTCTGAAACGCTGTATCAGGCAAGGTCGCCCTCGTAAAGTCGAAGCTTCCATTCCTGCTATCCGCAGCTGGTGTCTGCGCGCCTGTGCCCCACGGTGTAGGATTCGCGGTATCTGTGTCTAATCCTGCCGGCTGGTAGATCCCAAGAAGTGTTGAGCCCGTCAAGTTGAGGAAACTTCTGTTTCTCGAAGGTGTCGCACTGCCATTCACGTCGCTGCTCATCTTTGAAGCACCGCTTGTATCTAAGCTTAAGCCGTTTGTGAAATTCTGAGCTTCTGAAGGTGGTGTTGGCGGAGCTGAGTTCGGAGCTGAGCCGAGTTCGAAGGGTCGTCGAGTCCGGGGGCGGGGCTTGAGGTCGGCGGAGGGAAGATCGTTGGTCGGATGGCTCATGGCCGTTGTATACAGGTGTTGCTTTTGTCGATCGTACGATGGGTTGCAGGACAAGTTTTCGAGCGCACGCGCTCAGTCGTGAACCGAGTTTACGGTGGCCTGAGCTTGCTCGGGACAAGTTGCGAAGGTTTGCAGCCGAAGTTAAGACGTAAATGGCCGTTTTGGGGGGAGCTGAGAACTGCGAGCTGTGGACGTTATGTAGAACAAAGAAGGAGAAGCTGGGGGTGTGTGTGGTGTTGAGAAGAGGAGTGCATGCATGTGTGGAGATGGTTAGGCGTTGATCGTGCCTGCGGACGTCAGACTGGCGAACAATGCATTTGCATGTGAACTGTTGAAACAGGTACGGGTGGATGGCAGCGGAGTGGAGTAAGAGATCAATCTTCAACTGACTAATAGCACGAGCATGCAGCAATATATCAGGAACCAATATGTTGATTGTGTTAGATGTCTATCTAAGCTAAAGGGGAGAGAAGGTATCTCCCTACAAGCTGAGTCATTGTGGATGCCTCAGGCTGCCAGATCACTTCCTGATTGTTGACTCCCTTTGAGATGCTACATCTTAACACTCCCACTCATCTCGTATGGGAGGTTACAGTCTGCTCACTTCCTGTCAATAGTACTTGGACCTTTTTATGACAGGTTCAGCTGGCTTACAAACCTCTGGAAGTGTGGACCAGTCTTTGGTTTTGTAAACCCGTCTGCAACCATCTCAGAGGTTGGGGTGTACTCAACAGCAATAAGCCTCCTCCACCAAAGTTTCCTAACAGCGTTATAGGCAATGTCAATGTGCTTCGACTTGTCATGAACATGTGCATCTTTCACTAGGGTGAGGGCAGCTTGATTGTCACCTCTTAATTGGACTGGTCTCAAATTTGATACAGTCTCCTGGTTTCCAGTGATTCTTGGTTGATGGGAACAGTCTCCCACTAACTCTGGACAATCCATTTCCCTCAGCAGTGAAGCTAGGAATTGGGACTGCTTCGCACATGCATTCATAGCCATGTATTCAGCCTCCATTGTGGATGTTGCTACAGACTTTTGCTTCTTGCTCATCCAAGAAACTGGTGCCCCACAGAGGAAGAAGACATACCCAAGGATTGAGACTCTGTCTGCTTTGTCCATTGCATAATCAGAATCACAGTATCCAATAAGGTGTCCTTTTCCAGACTTTGAGAACTGAAGTCCTAGATCAGGGTATGATCTTAGGTACCTAGTGATCTTCTTCAAAGCCTTCATGTGGTAGGTGGATGGGTCACTCACAAATGAGCTCATCCTTCCTAGGGCAAAAGCAATGTCTGGCCTTGTGATTGTTGCTGGCCACATCCAAGTACCATTAATACTCTGGTACTCTGCCTTGTCACACCTCTCATCCATGTGGCTTGAAGGTTTGAGGGCCTCATAGCTGTCCATGGGTGAGTGTGTAGGTGCTGCCTTCTCATGGTTCATTCCCATCTTGGCTAGGCTGTCCCTAACAAAGTGTCCTTGGTCAAGTTTCAGGATTCCTCTCTTCCTGTCCCTTGTGACTCTCATGCCAAGGATCTTTTCAGGTTCACCTAGATCTTTGATCTTGAAGATCTTGCCAAGTTCTCTTTTGAACCAGAGAACATCTGTCAACTTTGGTGCAGCAATTGGAATGTCATCCACATGTATAAGGATTATGATCTCCCTCTTCTTATGGATAAGTAGGCATGGATCCACTTCTGACTGTGTGAATCCAATCTCTCTGAGCTTTGACACACAGAGTTGATTCCAATCTCTAGCTGCTTGCTTAAGTCCATACAAGCTTTTGAGGATTTTGAACACCATGTTTGGTGGAAGCTCAACTCCTGGTGGTGGTAACATGAAGATGTCTTCATGGAGGGTGCTTTCTGTGAATGCATTGTTCACATCCACTTGGTGAAGATGAAGATCCTTCTTACACACAATAGCCATAAACACCCTAAGGGTGTCCTGTCTTACTGTAGGTGCAAATGTCTCCATAAAGTCAACACCAAACTTCTGTGAGAAGCCCCTTGCAACTAGTCTAGCCTTGAACTTTTCAATAGCTCCACTAATGCTTCTCTTAATATCAAAGACCCATCTTGATGTAACCAGATTTGCTCCTTTTGGTGGAACAGAATTTTCCCAGGTGTTGTTACTCTGTAGAGCATCTAGTTCCTTTTGGATTGCTTCCTTCCAAAGATGTCCCCATTTCTTGTCATTCACAGCATCCTTGTAGGATTTTGGAATTGGGACCTCTTGCTTGTATGCAATGGCTTCTACAGTTGCTGCAAAGGCCATTTCCTCAACTTCTTCCAGGAATTCGCTATCCCATGGTATTGAACTGTCCACTGATTGCATGGCTGCAAAGAAAGCTTGGTGAAAAGCAGCAAGGTTCTCTGAGAGGTCCATTGCTTCTCCCACTTCAGTGGTTAGTTCAGGCTTAGGGACCATGGATCTTGGGGCTTTCTGTTTCATGTCATAGCCCTCAACATCATAGTCAGCCTTTCTCTTTCCAAGGGATGATTTAGGGACCGTCACTTGTGACCTAGTAACGTCTATTTCCTGGGGATCTAGAGAGCTTCTCTCAATTGGCTGATCGATTTTCTGAAATTCCCCTACGTTCTCCGGAGGCTGGGGAAGTTGCACAAACAGCTTTCTCGGCTGAGCGACTTTAGGGCTCTCAATTGGCTGATCTATTTTGGGGGGGCTCTGATGGACGCCTGAATGGTAGGTAGATTGTCCTAAGGATACGTTCTTCCTCGGCCTTCCTAAGGGCTTCCTAGCTGGTGCACTGCTTGGTAGATTCAATGTTGGAACATTGAGACCTATATCACCTCCAGGCTGGTCCTCAAAGAAGTCTGCATGTGTGTGTTGTTTAACAGCTCTCATGTCTGGTTCCCAAAAGAGCCAGGCTTTAGCTGTGTTTTCAACATACCCAATAAACACTGCTTCTTTACCCCTATTCATTAGCTTGTCACTTCTTGCCCATTGAGGTTGGGATCTTGTGTCCATATAGACAACAGCTTTGCATCCCCAAACTTTCAAATGGTTGATGGTCGGTTTGATACCATCAAAAGCCTCATCTGGTGAAACCTTGAACCCATCGTAATCTGGGCCATTTGGCAGTTTGTTCCTCATATAAGTTTGGGCCTCTAGTGCTTCAGGCCAAAATTCAACCGGCATTTTAGCCTCTTCAAGCATTGCCCTTATAGAGTCCTCTGAGGTTTGTATTGACCTCTCAACTGGTCCATTCTGTAGAGAGTTGTATGCCTCAGTCGGCTCGAGCCCAATCCCCAAATCCTTCTCCCACTGCTTCACTAATGCAATAAGTTCTTTTGCATTGTCAAGTCTTACTGCTTTCAGCTGCGCTGATGATTTCCTCTCTGCTTTGATCTTCCAGTTCTGGAGAGCAACTGGAGCATCTTCTCTTTTCCTAAGAGGAAAGGTCCACTTCTTCCTAGAGAAGTTGTCAACAATCTCAAGCCAGTATTTGAATCCTAGTCTTGAGATTGGTAGTGGGCCACATATGTCAATAGATACAAGGGCAAGTCTTTCAGGTCTTCTCTCTGTAACTTTGCCTTTGTACTTCTTCATCTTTGCTATTGAGCATACTCTGCACTGGTGAAAGCCATCCTTAGGGATAGGAATGGGTTCTTTCAAGTCTGTTACCTTGTGAAGATTCTGGAGCAAATTCTTCCCAAAGTGTGCAAATCTTCTATGCCAAAGCTCCCACTGCTTCAGGTCGGTCTCTGATTGAGCAGTCACAAAGGCATTCTCCATTGGTGGTGCACATGATGAGTAATGTGCCCGTTCTTGTAGGAGAGGAGAAATCTCATCAATGAATGGAACCCCCCCAAGGAGCTTTGTCTGGACAACAGTCTCACCAGAGGGGGAAACAAGAGAAAATGATGGAGGTTGCACACCAAACTGCTTGCTAAACTGGTTCCATGAAACCAGGTTCACTCCTAGCTTGGGTACAAGCAGGACATCTTCCAAAACAACTTTTCTGCCAGCTCTCCCACTCATCTCTGCATTCCCAATATGAGTGGCCAATAAAAACCCACCTCCCACTTTGATCCATTTCTTCCTTGTCAAGGGAGTCATAGATCTAAAGAGGCAGCTTTGGTCAGTCATATGGGATGAAGCACAGGAGTCAAGTAACCACTCTGACGAGGGGAACTTGCCTTGGACTTCTGCAGTTGAGTGAGCCACTTCATCATACTCATCATCATCAGACATTGTCTCTGGGGATGAGCTGCATGGTGACTCTTGGGCGGAGAAACCTTTTCCAGTCTTCTTTGCTTTAGAGGTATAAGACTGGGCCTGGTTCTTCTGGAGTGACAGCATGTCAGAGCTGAGTTTCTTCACCATTTTCTTAAGTTCTTCCATAGAGGACTTCTCTCTTGGTGTCCTCCTTGAAGTGGGTGGTGGAGTTCTCTTCTTCTTGACATGTGTTGTATTCTGGGAAGATGGTGGTTGGGAATGAGATCTAAGGACCTTTCTTGCCTCAGGCAAACTAGGGCAGTCCTTGATCAGATGATCCTTCTCACAGAGAAGGCAGGAGAGTGGTCTTGCTAGACCTGAGGGCTTGACCCAGGTGGCTGCCATGCCATACTCAGCCTTAGAGGGATCCAACCTGGCTTCTTGAGCTTCAAGGATCTTTAAGGTCCTTTCATGATCCATCTTTGGCTGAGCCATGATAGTATCCCTGGCTACATGGTAGTCAGGTGGCAGTGAGCTTAAGAGCTGGGTCATCCTCACATCAGCTTTCCTGTAATGCTGACCCTCTGGGTCAACATCAGCAATCCTTTTTCCAAGAGAAACCAGGTGTGTCCATGCAGATCTGATGGTGAACTCTTCACTCATCTCAAAGGTCACAAATTGCTTTGTGAGCTCATGTGCATGGGTTGGTAGCACCTGGCTATACTTGTTCCAGAGATACACCCACTTCTCAGCAGCTCTTCCAGATTCACATGAGCCCTCAAGCTCAAATTCATCTTCTTCTGTGATCCTACTAAGGATACTGAAGTTGCATACTGCATTGTGTCTTGTCCATGTTGGCGTATTGAGGATCTCTTTGGTTGTAGCCTCTTCTTGGAGTTTCAGAGTCTTGCCCTTGATGTTGTCAAAAGACACTTCCATTAGGTCATCAATTGCAAAGAATGCTGATTGGCTCTCCATCTTGTATCTCTGAAGGTTGAACCATCTCTTCCAATTGTCCCTCCCAAGAATTGGGATTTTGCCTCCCTTCTCCTCTGTCTTCTCTTGGTATGAATCCATAATAAATTGGATGTAATGAAACAAGGTGTGTATGTTCCAAGGTGGTGGCTCAGATCCTGCTGAGGCTTCTGGTGTAGAATGGGAAAGTTCGTAGGTGTGGATACCAAGGCCTGCTTGGTAAAGTAAAGAAGGAGCGGTGTGAAGTCTCGGGGCTAGGACACAGGTCTGTCTCTCCTAGCAGAGCTTCAAATGACTTACTTGAAGTCCTTCTTGATAGTATCTCAATGCAGTTCTGCCTACAGAGTATCTTCAAGGTATTGGCTTTGAGTAAGCCGCACAGAGTCCTTGTCTGGGTTACCTATCACTTAGTATCGAACTAAGCTCCTTGATAGGATAGACGGGGTAGACTTCTGATTCCCAGATGTTTTCTGCTACGATAGCAAGGGATACAAGTAACCTGTACTGATATAGGTTGCTCTTATTCCTGCACAAACCCGGGCTCATAACCTGTTGAAACAGGTACGGGTGGATGGCAGCGGAGTGGAGTAAGAGATCAATCTTCAACTGACTAATAGCACGAGCATGCAGCAATATATCAGGAACCAATATGTTGATTGTGTTAGATGTCTATCTAAGCTAAAGGGGAGAGAAGGTATCTCCCTACAAGCTGAGTCATTGTGGATGCCTCAGGCTGCCAGATCACTTCCTGATTGTTGACTCCCTTTGAGATGCTACATCTTAACATGAACGGCGGAAACGCTGACTCAATGTCTCGATTGAGTTAGCGCTGCATCGCTAGCGTTACCCCACAAACAGCCGAAGCAGGGTCAGCTTGAAAATTGTCGGAGCAAGATCAAAAGATATCCGACAGCGACAGCAGCATCAATCTTGGGCGTGCTTCAATCTGGTGTTCCCAGGCGTTCTCGTGAGTATGGCGGCCGACAATACAGCGCAGGTGCGCATTCAGCTCAGAACCAAGGACAGCGATATTGAGCTACCGGAGACTGGCGAAATTTTGGTATCGACTGGTACGTATGGACATTGGTTCGAGATATCAAGCTACATCTGAGCTGTGGAGCTGTCATTGCCACAGCCAAAGTCGAAACTTCGAATCTGGAATGCATCAGACTACACTTCACGTATGAGTTGCTAACGTAATGTCTCAGACCTGAAGCGTTATCAACTTTCCACGCTCGTGAACCGTCTCCTGGATACAGAGAAGCCCGTTCCCCTCGAGTTCCTGATCAATGGCCAATTCTTGCGCACATCGTTGGACGACTATCTCACTCAGAATGGCATTTCCGCAGAGACGACATTGTCTGTAGAGTACGTCAAAGCGCTCGTACCACCAACACATGTCGCCAGCTACGAGCACGATGACTGGGTCTCTTGCGTGGACGTGCTCTCCCAAGGCCCACAAAGTCGCATACTATCAGGATCGTTCGATGGAAGCCTCTCGATCTGGAACATGAGCTCCAACAAAGTGGCAACTGGACAATGGCACAAAGCTCGAGTCAATAGCGCAGCATTTGTGTCGAAGACGGAGGTCGCCAGCGCAGGTGTAGACCGCTCTTTGGTGATTTGGGACCTCAAGGATGCGGAGACTGGTCAGGGTACCCTCAAGCCGAAGTTGGAATTGCTAGGCCACCAGTCATCGATAGAGAGCCTAGCAGTGAGCGCATCCACTTCTAGGATTCTGACTGCTTCCGCAGACGGTCGGATAGGCCTCTGGAGCACCAAGAAGTCGGAAGGCACGACTGCGCCCGAGGTAGTTGCACCTTCCAACAAGCGCCGCAAGCTGTCTGGGCCGGAGGTTACTATTCCTCAAAGAGGTGCTCTGGGTATGCTGGAGGGACACAGAGACCAGGTAAAGGATATCGTGTTCGACGAGAAAGACCACACAGTAGCCTACAGCGCTTCTCAAGACCACACAGTGAAGACGTGGGACCTCACAACGAACAGATCTGTGGACACAAGAACGACCGCGCAAAGCCTCACATCACTGCTGCACCTTCCAGAACAATCACTAATAGCCGCGGGAGGCACACAACGCTACATCGATCTTGTCGATCCAAGGGAAGGAGCGACCAAGGTGTCGGCCATGCAGCTGAGAGGCCATCAAGGCATCGTCAACTCTCTGGCGCAGAACCCGGAGCTAAGCTATCAGATTGTTTCCGCCAGTAACGACGGCACCTGCAGGATATGGGATTTGCGAGCAGGAAGTAATGAGGCGACTGGTGACAGAGTAGGAAGTAGCGTCTTTGTGATTGAGCGTGATTCTCAAAGAGGGAAGAAGGCGGATCAAGGTGATGCGAGCAGGGTGTTCTCGGTGTGCTGGGATAGGGAGGTCGGGATCGTGAGTGGTGGTCGCGACAAAATGCTGCAGATCAACAAGGGCAGCTAGGGGAAAACATGGTGCTGCGCTTTAACACCAGTCCTACGGTCCTGACGAGGCTGTGAAGGCGTCAAGATGGCTAGATTGTACAGAGTGATACCCATGGTCGGCTGTTCAGCTCGGCTCGTGATCTCGCGATCTGCCAAGCCTTGACCATTTCGCGTGCTCGAGGCTACTTTCTTTTTGCTCTACAACATTTCTAGTGTCGGTCATTGTGTATCTTACACGTCGAGGTCAGTATGTGATTTATTGATCCATCTATTTGTCCGGCATCACATGGGCTTTAATTGTTCCATTCGACGATCTCAAAACTCAGTCCATGACTTCGAGACGCGTTCTTTCTCTCTACGCGTAAAGTGCTTCCATCTTGGACACTCCTCCCACATCGTTAAGTATCCGTCTTGCTTGCCAACTTGGCTGACTTAGCTTGGGTATTGGCTCTGTCTTCAGCGTCTAATTCACTGCGGGCCATCTGCTATTTCGAGCGCCGTCCATGTGCGACTGGCCTTGGCCCCGATCACATCACCAAACATGAGCGAAAAGCGCCGATACCAAGGCTACGATTACAATACCGTCGTTCGAAAGCCGAGTCAGCCAGCGTCGAAACGGCGCAAGGGCCACAACCTCACGAAAGCCCCCACGTTCAAGCAGTCGACACTACCTGTAGCATGTACGGAGCCCTCGGCCTGCTTATCGTCAAAGCTGACACGATTGAGCAGCGCAAGAGCAAAGCTTCGAGAAAGCGAGTCGAAGCCCTTTCGTAGTCGATCTGACCCAAGATGACGAACCAGCAGCCACGAAAGCGAAGCCCAGCGAGACCCGACCCTCGATATGTACGTGCGGCAGCGTCATGCTTCGAGAGGCTAGCGAGACAGTCAGGTGTGCCAACGAGAGCTGTAAGATCGGGACATATCACAAAGTCTGCGTTGGTCTATCTAGCGCCAAGTACAGAGATAACTCAAACTGGCGATGTCGAGCATGCCGACAGGCTGCGCCAGCATCCTCCATATTGCCACCACCAGACGTGCTAGCCGATTACACTCCTCCTGCGAACGCGACAGTCATACCAGTTCCTCTGGACGCTCCCGAACCGCCTCTCCACGAAGAACAATTCAAAGTGGTCGACTGCATCGAGAACGGACACAATGTCTTCTACACCGGCTCAGCAGGTGTCGGAAAATCGACGGTCCTCAAGGCGTTCGTGAAGGGTCTAAAAGCGCAAGGCAAACACGTGGACATCATAGCTCCGTCCGGTATTGCAGCTCTCGCGATTGGAGGGTCTACGATCTACTCATACGCTGGCTGGCATCCGGATGTCTTCAAGGAGGGCATTGAGAAGTTGATCAACAAGGCGAACGGCAAGACTGTGCGAAAGAGGTTGTGTCAGACAGATGTCTTGGTTATTGATGAGATCTCCATGGTGGAAAGTGATATGCTGACTCGGCTCGATGCGGTGATGAGAATGGTAAGAAACGGTTGGAAGCCCGAGTACGGCGACAAGAAGAAGGTCATGTCTCCTCACACCGCACGATTGGCTTTTGGTGGAGCTCAGATCGTGATCACGGGTGACTTTTGTCAGTTGCCGCCAGTCAAAGCCTTCCACTATTGCTACCACTGCGGCGCAGAAGCAACCGATAACGGCAACCAGGACGGCAGCTCCAAGAAGTGCCGTCGCTGCAATCTCGTGTACGAGGACAAGGACAAGTGGGCATTTCGCAGCCCTGCTTGGGCAGCAGCCCAATTTACCTGCTTCGAGCTCAAACACATACACCGGCAAAGAGACGCAAAGTTCATCTCAGTACTGCAGAAGTGTCGCACCGGTCAGCCACTGTCGCAGGACGATCAGGTGTTACTCCTACAGAAGAAAACGATTCAGAATCCAGTGAAGCTACTGCCTACGAAAGCGCAAGTCACCGTGCAGAATCACCAAGGTCTCCTTATGTTGCGGAGCACTCCACGCAGGTACGAATGTCTTGACTACTACAATTGGCGTAACAAGGAGGAAACGGATCTGCAGTGGAAAGGGAAGCCCCTATATCCTGATCGTGAGGATGGACCCAAAGCTGCTCTTAAGGACCACAGGTTTGAGGAGCAGATCGAGCTCAAGGTGGGCATGCTCGTCATCCTACTTGTGAACATGGATCTTGACCTCGGTCTCGTAAACGGCAGTCAAGGCAAAGTCGTCGGGTTCGAGCAGTATGATCCGCGCATACAACTAGTGCAAAGACCTCCAGCCTCTTCACCATCTAGGAGTGGTCGAGGCTCAGAGGCTTCTGACGCAATGAACGAAGCCGCAGCCCTCAAAGAAGACCAGATCCGCCAATTCATCCAGCGGGCACCGGAGCAAGTCTGGCCGGTCGTCGAATTCAACAACGGCATCAAAAGGACCATCTACGGACACTGTCAGACCCAAGAGTTGGGCGTAGAGAAGCCATACAGTGTGCTTGCGCGAACGCAGATTCCGCTTGTTGCTGCTTGGGCGATCACGATTCACAAGTCACAAGGCATGACACTAGATCGTGTATCGGTCGATCTGTACAGCAGCTTCGAGAAGGAGATGGTGTACGTTGCTTTGTCTAGAGCTCGTACCCTGGAGGGGCTGGAAGTTGTGCGACTGCCGCGAGAGCACAAGAAGGGCATGAATGGCGAAGTGTTGAAGTTTCTGCAGGACAATGGGCTCTACTCGTGAGCTCCGAATGTGGGACGAGGAATGCTGGATTTGAGGTCTTGGAATGTGCGCATCATCCGCTTGCGACCTACATCATGCACTTCCTTAATGGCTTACATGGGTGAGCACAACGTTGGCTACCAAGGCAGATGATGCTTCACGATGCCTGTCAAAACAAGGCATGTGCCGATAAATGCATTTCGCCGATCCTGAGCTTGCAGAGAGCCTGCGGAGTACACGGTCGTGTCAGTAGATACGCAACGCCGCGCGTCGTCACCATGCTGACAAAAGCCTAGATCGACATGCCTTCTCGTTGAAGCAACTGAGTCAACGCACAGTGCACCATGCCACAAAGCACGGATCCAGTGCCCTGCAGAATACCCCAGCAGCGAACCACAGAACGATCTCCAGCCCTCCACCGAATCCGCGAAGAGATCGAGCCGAGAAGCGCAAAGCACGAAAGAGTGAGCAGCCCGAGACTGACACGACAGACACCGAGGACTCGTTTCCCAGCGCCCACGCCACTCGCGCGCTCTTCGTCTCAGCGCATATCATAGTCAAAGGGTCCGAATGGCGCTGCGCACATCGCTACGAAGCTGGGTTTCACCTTGCACGACCGAACAGCAAAGTGCAGATCGGTGAACTCGTCTGTCACGTTGTAGAGCGCTCTGGAGCTCAAGTCACTTGGGCTAAAGAGATTCTGACTTCCCGCAAAGGAGATCAGTTGTCAGAGGTGCAGAACATACTCCGAGCACTGTTCACGGATCGTGGCCGTCTTCGGAAGCATCTCGATAAGTACAAAGCTGCACTGGCAGGGGACAAGCTGCTAGTCATTGATACTTTCCGCCTCGAACGGCCCTACAGAGGCACGGGGCTGGCGCAGGATGCTATTGCTGCGTTCCTCGATGGGTTGAAAAAGGTCAGACGGCATGGTGCCGGGGACGAGGACTGGACTTTCGATGGTCCCGTTGTCCTCAGTCCCGCGGCGGATGGAACGGAGAAGAGGAAGTTACAGGCGATACAGGCGAATGGGGAGATTGTGGATGATGTTGTCGTAGAGAGGAAGTTGATTAAGAGCTGGGAGAAATCGGGGTTTGAGATCTGGGTGTTGGGCGACGAGAGAGTGGAAGGGAGTGTCAGCGTCATGGGGAGGGTTGAAGGGGACGGACAGCCGTGAGAGTTGAACAGCGCCGCTGCAAGTGTTCAAATGGGCTGTAGTGGAGTTGCCTGATCTCAAGCCATGGATATCTCCGGCGCTTTCGATTATTCCCACATCGGCACTGAGCAAGGCTACTCGACATCGTGAGCCAGAATCCATGATGGAAGCTAGTGACGAGATTCTAGACCTCTGTACAGAACGACATGTGCGCCATACTCGCGTGGTCCATTGTCCTGCCGTATCACAACCACGGTAGTGCGCCAGAGAGCTGCATTCGCTAGCGTCAAGACATGCGATTCACCATCATACCGTGTTTGCCGTAAAGCCCGTTGATGGCGCTGACCAGCAGGCTGAAGCGAAAGAGCAGCTTTCGAAGGATCCTGCGCCGCAATGTCGCAGA
Source organism: Fulvia fulva (assembly GCF_020509005.1). Classification (NCBI taxonomy): domain Eukaryota; kingdom Fungi; phylum Ascomycota; class Dothideomycetes; order Mycosphaerellales; family Mycosphaerellaceae; genus Fulvia; species Fulvia fulva. Next base: position 3,388,007 of record NC_063021.1, read on the forward strand.
TTCCTACAGTATGGGAGGATGGAGGGGCAGAAGCGAATTGGACGTGCCCTCTCCGCTGCCATTAGACTATGGTAATGTGCGACACATTCACTGACTGAGTCGGCCCAGCGAGTGAGAGACCACCAAAAGGTGAAGTCCATTCAAAGCGTAACAAGCTTTACCGCAGCCACATTGCACTCACGTGGAGGCCTGGGGAAGGTTTGCGGGGATCCCAAACCTTCTCAACAACGTCGATCTTCTTCTGTTCTTTGCTGGAGGACGAGATTGGTCTGGGGCTGCCATCAACGCCGTTGCGAAGCTCTCAGTTGGTCTGTCAGAGCGCACAGAACACCGAAAGCTACCTTTAGCTTTCCCACTCACATGGCAAATACCACAACGAGTACCAGTCGGATACTGCCAGCGATCCAGAGAAGGCACCAGCTGGCCTCCGTCAGTATGGAGCAGATGGCAACGGATTCCATGGACTGCCACTCGCATGATCGCAGTGGCAGCACTCTGCATGGTCTACGTTGGATCGCAGATCGTGCTGTACTTCGTCAGCTCGAACTTGCTGCCCATCTCAGAGTCAATTGGCACAAAGTATGGAAACTGGATGCTCACTGCCAACACGCTCGCTGTGGCCGCCATCTGTCCCTTCGTGGGGTACATCACCGACCTCCTCGGCAGACGATGGCTTTGCATGTTCGGTACTTTCAGCTCCCTCGCATCCGTGACCTTGATGTCGTTCATCGCTAGGTAGCCCAGCATATTCGTGACAGAAACCCATGCGTGGAGCCAACTTGTCGTGCTCGAACACCCCATAGTTCAACCTATGCTTGTCGCAGCATCAGATCCTCAGATACAGCCTTGTAGCGACCTAGCATTTAACGCTGGTGAGTCTGGCTGCCTATGGCTGTTCAGTCTAGTCTAGGCAATGTTTCGGACTCACGATGCTTCCGTATACCGTAGAATAAGCTTCATGCTCGTGACAACGCTAGCTTGATCCCTGCAAATGACCATGTCAAAGCTTTGAAGACGCATCATAATCCCAAAGATAGCCAATCTTCAACTTTCCAACGTTTCGTTGTTAAAAGGTCAAACCATCAACCCTGCCCCGCAAGGCTTCCAGTCTTCACAACGCGCGCGTGAACTGCCAGACGAGGCCGGTCCCGGGGTTCCAACTTCTCGTGTCATCGAAATGTATCGTTGCCATGGTGGGTGCAGATCGATCGTACATCGTGAACCATTTGTAGGTCTTGATTGAGATCTGCTTCTGGGTCAAGGCACGAGTCGAGAGCGGTAACTTACGGTAGTTGCATGAGCTTGGACACCACTGTGGCTCAATCGACCGAGCGCTCTTAAGTACCTGTGACTGGTTGGAAAATCCATGCTCTGGAAAAGAATGGTTCATAAGCACTACATTCCCGCAACAGTTCTGTTCGTACTCAAGGTCAGGCACAGATGTTAAAACGAATGATATCTGAGCAGCCACGACACCTTGCACCAGTCTCCCTTCGTGAATCAAGTCTCCTTTCAATTGCAACAGCGTCCCTTATTTCATTGGGGCCAACGACGCTCGTAGATCCCCAGGTGGATCGTTCCATGAACCTTCGCAACAGACGTTACAGTCAGTGTCCGGAACCTCTTGACCTGCCCATGGTGGGTGCTGACGAGCAACATTAGCGCTGCGATCGCGAGGCAGGGTCGAAGTATACATACCGTTCCAGGTGGGCACATGAATATCGAATCATAACACACTGCGAAGCATTCATGGTCACCCGAGACTTTGATAGCGTCGGAGACTTTGATAGCGTCGGAGACAACTCCCATCGAATTATCACCCTGCGCGGCTGAATCGCTTCTTTTGTGTGGAGTAGAGAGGCCAGCATCATGGCCACGTGCAGAGATGGAGATGTCGGCTGGCAGCGCGGCAGCAGTGGCCAGGAACCAAGCGAGTATGGAGCTGTGCATGATGTAGTAAACTGGATGGAATAGTTGCAGTGAGTGTGGGCCGAATGGGTGTTCTTTGATGTCTTGAGAGCCGTAGACCATGCTGCAGGCGTGGTCTTCATATGTCTTTAGTCGGTTGCGCGTCACAGCAATCATTTGAGAAATTTCCTTGTTGTATGTGTCGGACATGCAGCCTGTATGCCGCGGGAAGGCTGCGCTAACATCGATGCACATGTGCATGATACTGCCTTCACTATGGCCGTAGATCTTGTGTTTAAAGTACTAGCACGGCACGAGCTGCCGGCTTGGGCTAAGTGTGTTGCAGTGCCGCGTGATGAAGCAATTGGATCAAATCATTTGGTAGCTTCGCCTGCTTGAGTGCTACAGTGTGCTTGTTGTGCACACGGCACGTGTCATGATACAATCACATTGTGCGCCAGTTTTGACACTTCAATGTGACTCTGCAACACGCAAGGTCTTGGAAGCAGGCAGTGAGTGCTCCAGACGCCTCTCGGTACGAAGCGGCGAGAGCTGCAATATGACGGCGAAGCTAGAATGGAGGTCGCTGGACAGGATCCTATCACGATGTAAAGTGCATGCTCACGACTTCGGCCGCCAGTCATCTTGAGATGTCGGTCTGTCATTCGCCGGTCGGTTGTCGAAGGTATCACGGAAGATATACCACATGATACGATCACGCTGGTACTGGCCTCCTGATTTCCAGTAGTGCAAGCCGTTGGGATTGGAGGTATCACCTACGTGGTATCAGCACAGCAAACATGTAATGGAGCAACCAGCGATACTCACATGTGTTGACAATGAATTTCAGACGATCTTTGCAAGTTTCAATGCCTGACGACGAGGAGAAATCGAAGGCATCGCATTTCAGAGCGTCGTTCCATCCCGCCATTACGTACACTGGGTCGTTGCGGTTGTCGTTGTAGTGCCAGTATGTGTTCGGTGCGACCTTGCTAGGCTCGAACTTGGTCTTCCGGTCAGCTTGTTGCTGGCAGAACGCATCGGCAGCCTGGTTCATCGTCTCGAGCGAGTCATAGTGATTTGGATTACCCATGTCCGTATACTGTCGACATGTCAGGTCATCTGTTGAATCGGTCTTTCCATCGTTGAAGCGGAAGGAGGCTGTGCCGCAGGCAAGGTCCCGAGAGCCGGATGCCGCGAACGTGTGGCTGTCATAGCTACATGTCGTAGAGCCAAGGAAAGCTCCGAAAATGTCATCGCATGAAGTCGTGCAACTGGTAGCCTTTGGTTTCCACTCGAAGGTGAACTGGTACCCAGGGTATGGACCACGGGTACCAGCTTCGGTTGGTGTGATTGCGCTGCCCGCTTCTTTCGAAAGATTCACATTCTTGCAGAAAGCAGTGTTGAGCCTGTCATGTTAGCAGATGTTCCAGCATTTTCTGTTGGTATGTCTTACTTCTTGAAGTCAGCGCTCTCTAAATTCACTCGCTTGTCTGTAGCACATCTAAGCTCCCCAGGCTGTCCTTGTTCAGTGCGATCAAAGCTCCCTGTGATCAATGATTTGATGATCTTCTGAGCAGTGTCCCAGTCTTGTCTAGTGCCTTTCTGTGAGAAGACTTGCGCCTTCTCCAAGCATGTACAGCCTTTCGTGGCTTCCTGCTCAACGTCAGCAACGTCTCGTGGAATACTCCATCGCAGTACGCTCAACTGCTGGCAGGAGCCATGCAAGCCTTGACAATCTACATCGATGCAAAGGGAAGCATCCGCGATGTCCGTAGCACATTTCTCATCGTTATACTCATCCTCGCTCCCTGGGTCTTCTGACACAAGCGAGTTATCTATAGCAAGCTGCTCAAGCTCGGCAACGTGGTCGATACAGATGCCATAAGCTGCAGCAAATACATAGCTGGCCACTGTCTTGGTGATCTCAATAGCGGCACCAGCGAACTCCGGAACTTTAGTGGCAGCGGCCTGCACAGACTCCAGAGCTTCCTGAATCGCAGCATCTGCACATGAGTCAGTGTGCGTAACGCTCAGACGTGCTGACAGAAGAGTTTAGTACCTCGATAGTGAACGAGCTGCTGTGGGATCCCTTGAAGATCAAATCCGTTCAGCAACTGATGTGGCGCTGCATTGGGCAGAACCCAGATCGCGACATTGGTAAAAAGGTACAGATCGGGCCCTTTGCCACGGAGACGCAGGCGGCCCCTGCGACCAGCACTTGAGCACTGGCCGCTCTGGTTGATAAGCTGCTTCAAGAGGTCAGCAGCTTGAGGTGGCAGCGACAGCAGCAGGTCCTCTTTGTGGTGTCCCTGTGCATCAGCAGCTAGAGTCGTTACAGTGGCCGGTGTTGGCGCTGGTGTCGGAACAGTGGTAGGTGTTACTGTGATCAATGCGCCGGGGGAAGTCTCGAAAACTATTGAGGTTGCTGTCTGTGATTGCAGCTGCGACACGTTCGAAGCAGGGATGTGGTAATGAGTGTCCAACGTCTGCTGGCCTTTACTTTGCTCCAGTCGCTGCTGTACCAACAGAGCAATTAGAGCAGGGATGGCAGACGAAAGGACTGCGATGGCAAAGCCAGGAGATCGAGACACCAATGCCTGGCGTATGTTGACCTTCTCTGCCAATGCATCTACACAGCCCTTGTCAAATGTCTTGGCACAGGTACCCGCCAGAGGTCCGGCCAGTGCATCGCGGAGACCAGGTCCCAGAAAGACATCGACACCCTGAGCTGTAACACCTTTCCTGAGGTCTGTTGGAGTTATGACTAGTTCACTGCCAGTCGGAACCGCCGTCTCTGCCTTCATCACGTCAGCATTCATAGGTTATCACTTCTTTCGTGTGCTTACTGGCGCTACCGCATAGTTGGAAGGTGGGCCCAGGGTAACTGTTGGTACAGTACCAAGCACTATGGTGGGAAAGAATAGGACGGTACACGCAAGTCCAAGTACCATGGTGAAGATATCGCTGCGATGTGTTCGGATCTACCTCTCCAACGACGTATGGAGAGTACAACCATATATACCCGTGAGATCGCCGGCTGAACATGGTTCATATTGTGGCTGTACTGGCATAGGTGCAACTAGGCGCCCGCGTGGTACCATTGGCAGGTTTTCCGGTGGCGGCTGTTGACTGCGATCCATCCCCAGTGCCGTGTCAGTAGGATTCCGTCGAATAACGTTCTTCGACATGGCTTTGGTTGGACCGTGGTCAGCGTATATCCCATCTACGATGTTGTGCCACTGGGCGGCTCGATGCTTAGAGGCATAGGACTGGCTGAATCTCACTCTCCGTCTGCCTGCCGTGTGCTGCACTGCCCCTAAAACAGGACGGTAAAAGATGTTGGCTCCTAACGGTGTTGCGCTGGCCCATTTGGCTTATCGTCGCTTGGTCTTTGAGGATGAAACTGCGAGCATGCACGGGTGCGGCGTAGTGAGGAAAGCGCGTAATTGAGCAAGCATACTTCCTGCTCTGGATGTCTAGAAGTGTGCGATCCATCGAGCATGAGGAGCGGTATTGTCCAGCTGTTATTGCAACCTCTTCTTCATCGCGTCATGTTGCTTGCGCTTCCTTGGCAGCGAAAGATCGCGGCGCCTTCCGCGACTGGACAGGAAAGAAGCTCGATTACGATGCCGGGGACGAGCTGATAATTCATATCGATGATCACCGTGTCGACACCACGATGGCAGTGTGCGAAGGATGCATGGAGATGAAGTTCGAATTGTGCTGAGGCTAGAACCTAGCGCGAAAGACCCTTGCTCCTTCTTGGCGGCGCTTGGTCGAAGTGTATAGTTCTATCGAAAGAACTACCGTCCGCGAACAACACAATCCGCGCTCTTGACTGCTCGTCCTCCGAAAGATGATCATTAAGCGCTACAGATCTCTACACGCGCCAGCTCCATGCATTGCCGCCCCATCCCTCTACGCCCCTTCGATCAGACGCATACTCTGCGACTATTGTTTACAACCTGCACCCACGATGGTTGTGATCGTTGGCATGACTTTCGCGTGGGTGGCACAGTCATCGTGAAGACATGACAGAAGTATATCATCCCGAAGCTGTTCTGTAGAATCGCCACGCATACATTCAGCGTACAACTTGCAGCCATGACACCATTCTCCTTACTTCCTTTGCTTGCACTTCTTTGGCATCTGCCACAAGCACAATCATACAGTATCAACCCAGCTTCTTGCAAGGGCCCTCAGCTCAAGCTCCTGGAGAAGGCCCTGGCGGCATCATTTAAGATGACCAGATCTGCAGTGGCTGCTCTGACGCCAACCTTTCGAGACGACAATGTTCGCCGTCTGTTCGAACTGTTGTACGGACCTGGGGTGAATCCAACTCCGTTGGCAGATACTCTCAATCGCATCTTGGCACTTCAAAACCGAAGGATGACCCCTGGGGGAACCAGCTATGCAGACGTTTGACGAGGTCGTGCGTCTCTACTGGCATCCGTTGAAGACCAAGTGTTGGTATTCCAGCAGGTGTTTTATTGCAATATGGATCGAATTAAGGAAAAGGTGGGGCCTGACGGAGTCAAAAGATGGACTGAATCAGGTGAGCGGGCTCGCCATTTATCGTTGCGTGTTATTCCGACTGCGTTGTCCCATCGCAGACACAAACACAGCCTACGACGGTAATGACGGCGACGCAATCACCAGCTGTAAGGCGGGCTCGGATTTCACTTGGGCAGAGACATGGGTTCCGCCCAATAAATTCGTAGAGGCGTATCCTCAGGACCGGTATCTACCGACTCCATCACAAATTACAGTGTGTCCTTGGTTCGTGGAATGGGCGGTCAACGAAGAGTACCAGGTAAGTTCAGCGTCCGCGTCTTGGCTTTACTCCGCTGACCGTTGGCTATACATTTGAAGACGTCTCATGGAAGTCGATTGCGGCCAAGGTCTTAATCCCAGCGCTCTCGCAGCTCGAAATCAAGTATCCACTGACCGAAATCGATGCCCTGAATCTTCTCGACAAAGTGATCTTACACGAGCTGGCCCACACCAGACGTGCGGGAGAGCTGAACGATGTAAGACATGCTACCACCCTATGTCGCATGTGTCGCTTACTCCAGCTGCAGGTTAAGATTCAGTCAGGACCTCTTTGGTCCGGGGTCGCCTATGGTTGGAATGCTGCTATAGACCTGGCCAAGCAAATCAGACCACAAAAGGAGTCAGCAATGAATAACGCTGACTCGCTTGCTTTATTTGCTAGTGGTGAGACTTACCGCGGACCAAAGCTTCGAAGACTAGCTGACCCCCAGGGCCACAGGCGTGAGGCTGCTCGATGAACAACCACCTCTGTACGTCAAAGACGATGGCACTGTAGCCAAAGATAACCCGAGGGCTCGAAGAGCTCTAGCGAGACGTAGCGCACAGCGGACCACACCTGCAGCGTTCGAAGGATTCCTTGACAAAATCAAGTCATCGCGGATGAACGCTCGTAAATAGCGTCCAGGTCTTGAAGCTGATGTTCCTGCCTTGGCGTGTTATGTACATCAAATTGCTGCTTCACGCCTGCGTTTGTAATATAGATTCATCTTGAATTCAAAGCTTCAAGATATGGCTGCATGCTACCATCTGAATCGAATTCTCAGTGGTGAGTAAATCGTTCGATTACAATACATTGGTCCCTCTAGACAATAGCTCATGCTTAGACGAGTTTACGGCTGCGGTCTACCCGTTAGTCGTCAGATGAATCAGGATAGTATCCTATGCCAGGGCGATGGCGCTGGATCAGGCGATATGGTGTAGATCCTAGCTTTGCACGGAGCTCATCAGGGACGGTCTGTGCCAGAGTGACCGAGAAGTCCATGGCTCGAACAGCCTGTAGTGGCTGCAGAAGGGTGGTGATAGTTTCGTCATCGGCGCGCTCTCTGTCGCTCGGAATTTGCGACCAAACTGCCAAGGTTATGTCCAGCGTCTCTGGATGGTGGAATGCCGCGAGTACCTCGCACGCTGCCAGCCACTTGGTTGAGTTGTCCGGTGGGAAGGTCCTCGATGGCAGAACACCACGAAGTATGATGGGACACTGGAGGACTGTGCTGAATCGTATGCTTCGGATATGCTGGCAGTGATCTGGAGTGATCACTTGTGGCAGGCGTACCAAACTCTCGCTTTGGCGCATGTCGAATGTGTTCGCAGTGTAGAGTATCTTCAAGGTTTCGAGGTATCTGGGACCTACTTAGCATTCTTCCTGGAGCCACTGTGGTCCAGCTCACATCAGTTTGCAGGTCAATTCAATGACCTTATCTTGCGGCTTTCGCGAGGCTCCCATATGGAGTAAATGTCCTGGTCGCGATCCTCCTTTCGCCATACAGAGCTCCAGCACACATGTCGAAGGGGGACTTTCGATAGATCGCTTTCGTGACATCGGCAATGTCTCAGTGTGCCATCCACTGGCTCCAGATGCAGGATGTCATTGGCGTTTTCACGGCCGATTGCGTGCTCCCAGATCAGCAGCCTCAGCCCCACGGGAATTCGAAGCATCAACTGTGATTGTGCCTGCGAGCATGTCGTTGACCCAATTTGCCCGTCTGCGATGGAGGCAGAAAGTCGATTTCGAGGCTGTGAAAGTGGACACAAAGGCGTTTCCGAGGAATGTTTGCTTTCGAATGTCTTGGGCATGGGCCTGAGACCAGCCAAGAAGTGGTTGATGCCCAGGTGGCCGGTGATTGCAGTTCTTACATTCATGCTGTACACGATGTCAGAGATCAGACGTCAGACAGCAAAGAAACCACGCGCAGGCAGAGACGGGTGTGCGCAGTATCTATGTGTTAGCATGACACGGCGCATCGTGAATGCTCCTCATTGGTCGAAAGGCACTTAAGCTTTCTGTGCAGTCGCGGACGCGCACCCTGCATGAGGCATCGTCAGTACTGCTCTGGCTACCAGGCACGTGCCAGGTCAGATATTGATTGTGACCCTCGATGATCATTGATGTCTTTGGTACAATTCCCAGGGCTGCGGCGAAAACTCAGCGATCAGCACCAAGCCACTCGGGGACCGCCCTCCCGCCATGGTAGCAGATCGGAGAAACTCTACGCCATAGACTGAAGTGCAATGCCTCGTGTCGCTAGTTGGGAAAGGATTCAAACTCGCGGAGCCCGCATGTTCGCCCTGACCCTTGCAAGTAGCTCTTCTCGTGTCGCTGTGCTGCCTGCCATGAGGTTTCTCTGTGGCGATTATAAGCATCCCGAGGATGGACGATGCCCGCACTACCGCGATACCTACAGCGTTGAGCCATCGCTTCATCTCAGTCTCGGTCCAGGCCTCAGGTTCTCCCTTTGGGTCCTCTTCTTTCGGGAACATATCACCACCCCAGATGCTCCATGCCGTAGCAGCGGCAACGAGGCCCGTGAAGCCTAGGAATAGGTTCTGCCCAGAAGTCAATATGCATACCTTGATGCCATGATACTTGAAATGTATCGCGGGTCCATTGTCGATTCAAATCGCTCACCTTCGAATTCAATGCTCGATCGAGTGGCGTAGGCATTTCCGCGGGGGCTGTGAGAGTGACGGTATGTTTCAGGTCTTGTGATGAGGTTGTACTCTGCAGTCGGATCCAGATGAAATGTGTGATTCTGTAAGTGATGGAACGAAGATGAATGATGATGCCAGTTGTGCTTTCTACATATGTACTTCGATGTTGCCTGGCATGTGAAGTGTGGCGGCGGACAGCTGCGCGTCAAACACGCTAGTGCACGTGGCGTCTGGGGTGCATCAAGTCGTATCCCTGAACAGGTGAATTGACAGGTTGCACCTAGATGGTCCATTCTGGACACATTTCCTTCAGAACACTCGTTGGGACAGCGTTATGCTGGCATGAACGCGAACAGAGATCCTTTTGGCCTACGACGAACTTCTCCGGCAGCACAATTTCTCCGCTCAGGCATTTCGACAGTCAGCGAGGGAGCCGCTCAAGCGAGCCAACGAGCCGTCGCAGCTGCCACCGAAACGTTCGAGAAGAGCCGGAACGCGTTTGCGCATACCTTGCCGAATGACGGTCCATCAAGGAGGAGCAACATGAGCACATACAGCCTGCCCAATGGGGCAGTGTCGCACAACGTCGATGCATACCACTCGTCTGGCCGTTCGCGATTCCACCACAGCGGCGATTCGACGGAGGAGACGGTCAGCGAAAGAGTCACGAACATATTCACCGGACCGAGTAAAGATGCGTTGCCGATGTATAAAGACAAGCCGGCGCACTACCGGGGTCCAGGTGGCAGCAGGTCACGAATACCCCAATGGGCAAGGAGAAAGAGAGTGGCTGCGCCAGTGCTCATACTTCTTGCTATTCTGAGCTGGTGGTTCGGCATACTTAGTCCGTTGTCGTGGTTCTCAGCTCCAGAGAACAATCTGCCAAGAAAAGAGAGGGCAGAGGAAGCAGTCAAGGGCAAGCCGGGTTGGTTCGGTTCGGGCAAGGACGTGATAGATTGGCCAAGCAGGGCCGAGCGAGTAAAGAATGTGTTCAAGATATCGTATGCAGGCTACGAGAAATATGGCTGGGGTAGGTGCCGAGTACGTCCTTGTTGATGAGAGGGTAGAACCCGGGCTGACAGCAAGCAGGCTACGATGAGTATCATCCTGTGAGCCACAGTGGGAAATTCATGACGCCGAATGGCCTTGGATGGATTATTGTTGATGCTCTGGATACCATGATGATCATGAATCTCACGACGGAATTGACGCATGCTCGGCAATGGGTGAACTCGAACCTTACATACGACCAGGATCATGACGTGAACACTTTCGAAACCACGATCCGAATGCTGGGAGGTCTCCTGTCAGCCCACTACTTGAGCACTAAGTTTCCCGGGCAGTATGCGCCCGTGAATGACGGTCTCAGCGACGATATGTATGTCGAGAAGGCTACCGATCTAGCCGATCGGCTGCTGGGTGCGTACGAGACACAGTCAGGCGTGCCGCTAGCAAGCGTCAATCTACGCACAATGCAAGGCATCCCATCTCATGCAGACGGTGGTGCGTCATCGACAGCAGAAGCAACAAGTCTTCAGCTCGAGATGAAGTATCTGGCTAAGCTAACGGGTGAGGCGCACTATTGGGAGAAGGCTGAAAGAGTCATGAAAGTGGTCGACGACCAACAGCCTACGGATGGTCTTGTGCCAATCTTCATCTACGCTGATCAAGGCACATTCCGTGGTGACAACATTCGTCTTGGTAGCAGAGGCGACAGCTATTATGAGTATCTCATCAAGCAGCATCTGCAGACCTCAGAGCCGGTGTATGAAGCCATGTGGAACGAAAGCTTGGCCGGTGTAAAGAAGCATCTGATCACCTACAGCCATCCAAACAACTTTACTGTCCTTGCCGAGCGCCCGAACGGTCTGACCAAAGACATTGATCCGAAGATGGATCATTTGGTCTGCTTCTTGCCAGGAACGATTGCTCTTGCGACTACTGGAGGGCAATCGATTGCTGAGGCGAAGAAGCAGTCAAATTGGTCAAAGCAGCAGGAGGAGGACATGAACCTGGCTCGCGAGCTCACCAGGACGTGCATGGGAATGTATCAGACCGAGACCGGCCTTGCGCCAGAGATTGCGCACTTTCACATCCACGACCCGCCGCTCATGTATGAAGACTACAAGCCGTTTGAGAAGCCACAGAGTCCAAACTACTGGACGAGGTGTAAGAACAATCTTTGCACCGAGGTGGTGAAATCTACCGAGAAGGACTTTGTGTTCAAGGCCCAGGACAACCATAATCTACAGCGACCTGAGACTGTCGAGAGTTTATTCTACATGTGGCGGATCACGGGCGATGAGACGTACCGCAACTGGGGATGGCAAATGTTCCAGGCGTTCGTCAAGCACACTGCTGTCGACGATGGCGAGGGCTTCTCGTCGATTTCGGACGTCAGGCAAATTCCAGTCCATTTCCGTGACAACATGGAATCATTCTGGCTGGTAAGTGCCTCATACTGGTTGTCTTTCGAGTATACACTAACACCATACACAGGCTGAGACGTTGAAATACTTCTACCTCCTCTTCTCAGACGAGGCAATTCTACCTCTGACAGACGTCGTCTTCAACACAGAAGCACATCCATTCCCACGCTTCGAGATGGGCAAGCTCTTCAAGACCGGCTGGCAGCGAAGAAAGGATGGCGCGGCATCTGCGAGCCAGGAGGCTAAGCCTGACAACCACGGTGGCGAGATGAAGATTCAGACGATTCTGGTCACTCATACAGTAGAGCAGGAGGTCGCGACCAAGATTGCCCTTGGCGATAACCAAACGCCGGCACCAGCTGGAGGTGAGGTGGCCGGCGCGAACGCTCTCGTTAATGAAGCGGCTGCGCCTTGAAGTCTTGGTCGAAAGCATTTGTAGCAATAGCATGTATGAATAGCGGCTTGTGACAGGACTTGATGCGTGTAGGTGCAAGGCGACATAATAGGTCTTTTCCCGACCCAATCTAGCTAATCACTGTTGACAAATTGCGACCATCATCGTGAAAGGGAAGGCGCCACGGCTTAGAACTAGTCAGATGCCTAGCGTCAACGCGACTTCACGCGACTCTGTGCATTCAATGTCCTCTTCTTTCTGGGTCTCATGGAACATTCCCCCACGACACCGACCAGCAGTATGCTCCGTATCTGATACATGACGCAAAAGGTGACAGAATCTCAGTCGGGCCGGCCAGGAGTTCTGTTGTCCCTCTGAAATCGACAAGGATGTTATGCTTGACCACAGGCAATTGGAGATATGGCTACCACTTCCCAGCGACGCAAACGATATTGCAGTTTTACGCACTGCGATCTATAGTCTCTACTGCCTGACTGGCAGCAGGCTATCGGTGGACTAGCGAGGAAGACGAAATCTCCAAGAAAGCTCGATCCGAGGGCACTGATGTTGGTCAGATCAATTCCCAACTTCCAGGTCGAACATACAATTCTGTTAAATATAGAATCTCCAGATCGTCTAGGCAGGAGGACCTCAGACAACAGCGCAAGAATATGTTTACACGCGATGAAGATACTCGGCTGCTTAGTGCGAGGACAAAAGAATCGTCCTGGATCAAGATTGCAAGGCTCTTCGAAGGACGAACTCCTACCGATTTGCTGCGCTTCAATTCGGCGACCTTGAACGGCTTCGTTCGCTGCTCGAAGCGCCTTTTAGCAGGTGGTTCTTACTTTGCTCTTAAGGGTGATGGGGGCAACTGTTCCGTCAGCAGCCCGTGCTCTGGCAATGCGCTGTTGCTTCGCTCTTGAAAGCGCAATCATCATAGCCTGGAATGATGAGGGCGGTGGATGCTGAGCCATGGAAAGAACTGGGTGGCTCACCAACACCAGATGTTATATATGATCGAGCAACTTGTGTGCTCTTTCTATCACCACCTGGCACATTGTGGCATACCACAATATATCCTCTATCACCCATGCCCGGTGGCGCTTCGCCGTTCATCGGATACCCATCTATCTTTACAATGTTGTACACATTCATCTATACACTCATCACCATCTCTTGTCCCATCCCTCACGGCACCTTCTCCGCCTCCTCCAACAACTCTTCCACTTTGAACCCTTCATCCCCTCCACTAAACTGCTCCATCAGCTTCCGCCTCCTCTCTTTATTCTCCCTCGCCGCCTCGCTCTGCGCCTCAAAACCATAGAACTTCTGCAAATTCATCAACAGAAACTTGCCCTCATCCACACTGATCCCGCGATTCTCCATCACTCGTCCCTCGAGCAATACCACGCCCTTCTCTTCCGCCAAATCCAGATGATGCGTTATCGTCGTGTGCGGCTGCGCATATTCTCCTCGTAGCTTGAACTCTGCTAGATGTGTGAAGAGGACGGTCGCGGTCGTTTCTGATGGGAAAGTCCATTGCAGGAAGTGGATCTCGGCGCCTTGGCCCTCGCGGGGAAGGGGCAGGATGAATTGGGGGTGTTTGCGGGCTGTTTGAATTATGCGTTGGAAAGTGGAGGTGTTGAGGACGGCGCAGAGGGATTGGGCGTCGCGGACGTGGCGGAGGCGCCAGATTGTTTCGATCTCTTTTTGGGGTAGTTGGGCGGTCTTCTCGACGTCGATGAAGGATGACAGGGTCTTGACGGGAGTGTCGCTCTTGGGCGCCTTGGAGGGTTGTTGTTGTGGTGTCGGGGGTGGGGGTGGTTGGAAGGGGATTGTTTCGGAGGCGTTTTGGGGTGAGGGGGGTTGTTGTTCGCTGAGGGGTGCGTTGACGCCTGGGACTATTGTTTCTTTGCGCAGTTGTTGGATCTTATCGGCGTATGCAGTCCGTAGTTCTTCGGCGTCCTTCAAGCCTTTTTCCTTTGCCTTCTGGTCCAATTTCTCCTTGTATCGATCTTGGATGTGCTTGGGATTCTGGTGTGCTGCGTAGAATCGCACATCGTGGACTTGCGCCCATCGTCGCTGATAGCATTTGATGGGCGTTTGTGATCGCGCGGCGCACCGCCGGAAGAGCAATGCCGATGAGTTCATGGCGGTGATGTCGAGGATGGAAGATGAAGCTGCGAGACATGACCGAAGACGATATGCTCGACACATGGGTCGTCACCGATAGGCCGGAACCTAGATCGAATGCGGTATAGTCCTTCAACTCTATCTCCATAAAACTGGGGTGCCATAGCGAGCTGTAACCAGATACCGAGGCCCATCGTCCTGTGCGGCGGCTGTGCCGTGGGCCGCAGTATCCTTGCCGGATTGCAGACTGCTCTTCTTCTGCCTTCGCATTGAGACCCCAAAATCTGCCATTGGATGTCCATTGACCGAAACGATGCCTTCTTCCTCGACCTACCCACCTCTTGACATCCCCAATGTCGGACTATGGGACTTCATGTTTGAGAGGAAGAACAGAGACTTTCCAGACGATAAGGGTATGTATAGCCTGTGCTACCTGGAAATGCATTGCTGATCTTGAGCAGTCATTTACGTCGACCCATACACGAACCGCTCCTACACCTACGCCGAAACAAAGCAGACAGCGACCGACTTTGGCAAGGGATTGAAAGGCTTTTGGGATTGGCAGAAGGGCGATGTGCTAGCACTCTATACACCAAATTGCATCGACACACCAGCCATCACATGGGGAGTACATTTCGCTGGAGGCATTGTCTCGCCTGCCAACCCGGGATATACAGAAGATGAGCTGGCATATCAGCTGAAGGACAGTGGTGCAAAAGCTCTCTTGACGCAGCTGCCGCAGCTCGATATCGCAGTAAGAGCGGCGAAGAAGGCCGGCATACCAGATGACCGCATTGCATTGGTCGGCGACGAGAGACATCCGAGCGGCAAGTACAAGCACTTCACCAATGTGCGAAACATCTCCGGCACCCAGCGGTTCCGCCGAGCCAAGGTCAACCCAGACACGGACCTTGCATTCCTCGTATACTCATCTGGCACAACTGGTCTGCCCAAGGGCGTCATGCTGAGCCATCGCAACATCGTTGCCAACACGCTGCAGATCACAACCGGAGAGGCGCCTCTGACATGGCAGAAGGACTCCGTCCTGGCATTCTTACCGTTTTTCCACATCTACGGCTTGACTTGCTTGATTCACCAATCCTTCTACCGTGGCCTCAAGTGTGTTGTCATGCCCAAGTTCGACCTCGAGAAATGGTGCAAGATCGTCCAAGACCACAAGATTACAATGTCATACGTTGTTCCTCCCGTTGTCCTCGGTCTGACAAAGCACCCACTCGTCGACAAATTCGACCTCTCTTCCCTCCGCATGATGAACTCTGGCGCCGCTCCTCTGACCAAAGACCTCGTAGAAGCAACCTACAAACGCATCAAAGTCCCCATCAAGCAAGGCTACGGTCTCTCAGAAACCAGTCCGACCACACACACCCAGCTCTGGGAAGACTGGCAGACCACGATTGGCAGTGTGGGAATTCTCCTGCCTGGTATGACGGCGAAGTATATGTCCCCAGAAGAGAAGGAACTACCACAAGGCGAAGTCGGCGAGCTCTGGCTTCACGGTCCTAACGTCTTCAAGGGCTACCTAAACAACCCCGAAGGCACCAAGAACGCTCTCACAGAAGACGGCTACTTCAAGACCGGCGACGTCGGCTACCAAGATAAGAATGGAAACTTCTACATCACAGATCGTGTCAAGGAGCTCATCAAATACAAAGGATTCCAGGTTCCACCTGCAGAACTCGAAGGCTACCTCGCCGCGCACGATAAGATCGATGATGTAGCAGTTCTCGGTGTGTTCAAAGAGGAGCTGGCTACGGAAGTGCCTTTGGCATATGTCGTGCCCAAGGCAGGCGTCGAGCCAGGACCAAAGTTAGAGAAGGAGATTGTGGACTGGATTGCCAAGAAGGTGGCGAATCACAAAAAGCTTCGAGGTGGAGTGAAGTTCACGAATGAGATCCCGAAGAGTGCGGCAGGGAAGATTTTGAGGCGGATGCTGAAGGTGAAGCACCAGGAGGAGGAAGTGAAGGCGTTGGCGCCGCCAAAGGCGAAGTTGTAAGATTTACGATCGATGAGGATACATGTCGTGAAGATACACGTAAAATTTATGAGCTTTCTCACGCCACCATCAGAGGATTGACAAAAAGAACAACCACCTTCGTCAGAATGACACCTTCATTTACGAGCAGTTGAACAGAAGTCATTTTGGCTTGCCACCAGTTGCGATAGAGAGTGAAGTGTAGAACCAGCACGATTGACTGCTCCATTCCGCCGAAGGTGGTTGTCAACGGGCTACATATCCAAGCAGTATATAAATGCTGCACGGCCGGTTGGCAACGTAAAAGCAAAATTGGACTTCTCTAATCTGCGCAGTCACAGGCTAGTCGCGGCTCTGAGATCGTGAGATGTCTGCTCAGTCCGTATGCTGAGATACTCACAGCACAGGCTGGAAACAATGCTGACGATCAGGGTTTCATTCGCGGAGGTAAAAGACGTGTCCAGATCGCTGCAATGACAGCTAACGACATAGTGTATTGTTGGCTAACAGTTACTGGTGGAGAGGCAGCCGTCGTCGAGGAATGGGGGGCGCAGCTGGAAGTAAATATGCCCTAATTGACCCTACAGGACACGTTCCCCACATCTCTGATGTCCTGGCATACTTGTAGCCATACGTCTAGCTGTCGAAGTGGTCAGATATGCTAAATTTTGTCTGATCTTGAAGCAAAAAGAACAACGAGCCACGCAGACATGGCACCGCCAACGCTTTCACACCGCACGTAGCCTTCTTGTACGTGCGATGGCGAAATGCGTGAGCTTTCTAGCGTTAGAGGCAGCAGATTGCCGCTTCTTCCACTCAGCCACATTGACGAGACTCGTTGTCGAAGGCGCATGCGACTGGATGGTACATATACCTTAATGGGTGCTGTTGTCGAGTGAGCTCGCGAATAGGAAAGGTTCACGAGCATACGTGATGATGAAGCACAGGTAAAGGTGCTGCTGCATATGTATGTGGAAGAGTATTGGTTCACACTTTTCGGGGTGCATTGAGCTCCTTGATCATACCTTACCCAACAGATCTCAATGGCTAGTTTAATTCATTGGTCTAGCCGTACTGTCTATGCGTGATGTAAGGAAACACTTCCTCAGGCTGTGGGCTGCAAGCATGTGATGCCAAGACTTTGGAGCTCTTTTTGCCACCACCGGACGTCATGATATCTGTTCCAGCCCTTGCCACAGAGATAGCATCCAGCTCCTGCCTACTAGAGTTTTGCGATCAGTCTCTCCTTCATACGCGCCCACGACCACTTGCTGTCCTCACCCGCAGCATCCATCGCACTACGAGATACCCTCAAACGTCTCGCCTCGCCACCTTGCAGCTCTCTCAACTGCTCCTCGACCTTGACCTCTCGCTCACGAAGACTATTCTCATGTTCTTCCGCCAGTCTCACAATCTCAGCATGCATGTCATCTTGGAGCTGGATCTGATGCCTTAAAATCTCAGCCACCTCTAGCATCTCCGTCTGCTGCCTATCATATACCCTCCTCCTCAACTCCAGACTCCTGTGCGCCTTC
This sequence comes from Fulvia fulva, assembly GCF_020509005.1. Taxonomy (NCBI): domain Eukaryota; kingdom Fungi; phylum Ascomycota; class Dothideomycetes; order Mycosphaerellales; family Mycosphaerellaceae; genus Fulvia; species Fulvia fulva. The sequence goes on from NC_063021.1 coordinate 3,405,887, forward strand.
TGCAGGGTGCGGAAGAGGCGGTCCATTGATCGTTGCCATCGCTGACGTGAGAGTCTACGCTCTTCGAGTGCGGCTTCACGATGCTGGATAGGGCGATGGAGGCGTGGGAGGCGGCTGAGCAGGCGGCGAGGATGTGGAGGAGCTGGGTCGGTGCCGGAAGTATCATGTTCGGCGGGGATTCCGGAATCATTGGCGGCGGTGGTTGAGGGGAATGCTCGCTGCACATAGCCAGGTTCAAGCGGCAACTGAAGTTCCGAGTCGTTCTCTGGCTCCTCATCATCGAGATCGATATCGTAGAGAACGGTGCGGCACGATGGGCATGTTGCTGCAGTCTTGAGCCATGTTTTAGCGCATTCGAGGCAGAAGGTGTGCTCGCATGGAGTGGTGATGGGCGCAGTCAGGTGCTGCTGAAGGTCAGTAAAGTCAGTGTGCCGGTATGTGTTGGCATGACTCACTTCGTAGCAGATAGGGCATTGTGGTGGTGTGAGTGTTGAGAGGAAGTCTTTCCTGGACGCGAGTGGCATGTTGTGGTATCTGGAGGGTGGTATTTGTGCGCGTTCCCTGTCTCGAGCAGATGTTGTGCGTCGTGGACTGTGTTCCGAGTGAGAAAGCTGAAGCGATGCACCAGATACCGATGCTATTTGTGAAGCTACATATTATGTGAGTCGAAGTGTCGCATGTAGTGCCACATTCACTCGAGAGAGGATGGAGAAATTTGCACCTGGATGTTATTCACTCGCCCGGAAATTTATCTAGCGCCGTTGATCATGCATTTACTCTGAGTACAGCAATTGGAGTTTTGTCAGAGTGATTGTCGAAGCAACATCATCCAGAACGTGAAAGCAGTGCCTACAACTTCTCAACGGGTCGACTGATTCTGAAGCCGTGGGCATTGCCGGACCGCATTTAGCCTGTCGATGTAGAGGGTGACCAGTATCTCGCGACCAGTGGCTGTTGCAGCACATGTACCACATAAGCGCAATGTTTCCTGTGTAGTCGTGAAGAAGGTAGGAAGCATTCGTGAACACTGACAGATAACCCGATTATCCATGCCCTTCCTAGTGTCCACCCTATAGTCTTTGGTCTACAGTACCGTCAACGCCATGGATGTTGAAGACAACAACGGAAGCATACTCACGGAAGATGACCTCTGGTCAGCACCCATGGAGCAATGCCACAAAGAGCTCGTCATCAAGCACCTTCGGCGCCTCCACAGGATCATCAGCGAGCACGACGAATCCTCGATCGGCCAGTACACGCACAAGCAAGCTGCTCGCGAACAGCTTGCCAGGGTAACGCTGATCATCCGCGACTACATGCGCATCCCTTACACCGACAACATGGAGAGCATGGTCGCCGATGTGGTGGATGGAAGCTACTATGTCGAAGGCACGCAGGATACGTACAACCAGCCCATCTTTGTGAACTCTGCGCTCTTTAGTAGGGAGCAAGAGCTTGCGGTGATGATTCAGGAACAGTCTGCTGAGAGTGTTGATGATGTGATTGAGCTGTGGAATGTTATTCCGGAGAAGTCGAATAAGGTGCTGCCAGATAGCTGTCCAAGGGCAGATATCGGCTGTGATATTGACTGGAACGAGGTCTTATGCAAGTCGAGGTCCGAGTCTAATCTGTTGCACCACTTCGGACACCTTCAGATCGAGGATATCGACGAGTGGAAGAAGGATCTTCATACCAGAAAGCTGGAGGAGCTTGATCTGCATTGGCCGCCAGTCTTCAAAGACCCAAAGCCGAACGTTGGATGGCAGCGCGAAAGGAGCAATACATCATCGATGCCGGCTTCCAGAGCGGAGTCGAAGGCGCGAGAAGCGGCGATGGCATCGACACCATCCAGTCTGCACCGAAGACCAACGTTCGGCTCGCCGACTCCTTTAAGCCCGTTTCGCAGTCGCGCAGTATCCCGGGCTTCTTTCAACAGAGGAGAGAATCTCTTCTCGATCGCAGAGAGCGAGCTTCACGATCGTTTTGCTCAATTGAAGTCTCGCTCGCCGGTCATCCGAGGTCGTGCGGCCTGGCGACTGTCTCCAGAACTGCAGACAGATGACTGTGACGATCCGGAGTTTGCGGTAGATTAACCGACCTTGGCAATCGTCCACGATTTAGCCTAGCATACCACCCATAAGTGCAAGCCCACCGAAGCCATCAAGATCTTCCACGAGTTCCAATGTGGTCTCGTTGTCGAGGACTTCCAGGCCGTTGATGTTGAGACGCCACTCTGACAGAGCAACACAGGCGATTCTTGGCTAGCGAGACTGCTCTCTCTTACGTACGCCATTCCACGCTCGGTGAACGTGACCACCGAGGAAGCGTTGGTCGAGCATTAGCATGGCGAACCAAAGTAGCACGATGAGAGTCGTCACCTGCAAGAGGCGCTCCATGAAGGTCGGGTTTTCCATGATTGCTCGGGTCTACTGATGGGGTGAGAGCAAACAGAAAGGTTGCTGTGGCCGGACTCAGATTGAGTGATGATCTGTTGAGGGAAAGTAGAGGGAAAGGCGAGAGAACGTCGAGGATCAAGTAGTCCTTATGTCTTCGTCTATGCTATGGCCTGGCGGATCAGCTGAGATCAGCAGTGTATGACAAATTAGTGAGGCTTTTTTTGGAGGAGCCTCGAGTTCCTTTCAACATGCATCTAGCTCATATTCACGTCGGCGGGAATGTTTATGAATGACTGCTGGGTGGAGATGTCTATGAGTGACTGCTGGGTGTGAGAGCGTCCGGCGACTCTGCTACAACTGCTCTTTCTCCAAGGTTATGCATCGCAACCTGCTGCGTGTACCATCTTGCAATCGCTATCCGTGGGCCACGACCAGGAGGTCACGACCAAGTACATGCTTGCGGATACCTCGTGAAGCCTGATTCTTGTGTGCGTTGCTGATGGTAAAATGTGCTGTTGGCGGTTGTGAACCTCCAAAGGTAAGCGTAGCGGAGTGGAGCTCTCTACCAACCCTTCTAGACTGCAAAGTAGCGTGCGATCCACGCTACCGCTACCCGACGTACAGTGCTTATTATACGACGACATAGGCGTTAGCGACGAGTATATGTTTGCGAGTTCGCCAACAGGCACAGTGCGGCAGGTCACGTGACCCAAAAGCTTGAAAGTCGACCAATCAGAGCGGGCGCCAAGGCTAGTTGAGGGCTGGTACAGAGCTTCACTCCCTCGCTGACGCCTCACCTACGTACTCGCAAGCTCGTACTCCGGTGTGGCTAGCGCTCGGTCGCTACTCTTAATGATGGCGTGTCGAAGATGTGAGGTGCAAGAAGGATCAGAGCTGACTCAGCTTTCGGAAGTCCGAAACGCCATTGAACCTCAACAGCAGACTGTCAGCAGTTCCTTCCTCCTTTCTCCTCCACCAACATCATCAAATGCGACGGCATTGGAGTCGAAGTGCCACCACCGTATCCAGGCCATATGACTCAATGGAGCGTGAACCGCGACAACGACAAAAGGACCCCGTCATAACACTGAGGAGTCCACTGTGGTGATTTCAAGCCCGCATCGTGACACGCACGAGGTCTTGCCAGGCAGAATCTCGCAAAGACCCTTCCAGGGGCATACAAATGTTCAGTCGTGCTTCGACAGACGGTCGAATTATGATCGAGCCAGACTGGTCAACGCATCGGCGTAATGTCGTGCCGCCAGCGGAGTCGAGGTTGACTGGCGTAGCATGCGAGCCGCCCGGTGAAGAATGTCTCGAGCACCCGCACGCGTGCAGAGGTCTCGTACGTTGTGGGTCCTGAGAGTCACAGAGCCCTCGCCCCTGCGGACGAACATCTGCACAAACTCATCATCGAGGGGTCGATCAATGTTGACGACCATGGGGAATTCTTCACAAATCTCGTTCTCCAGGTCGATACGATACTCCGATTGACTTGGCATGCTCTCGGGACCTCTGGACTTGGGTGTGACACTGGAAGCTTGCTCATCGTTGCCAGCGGGAGGACAAATTTTGTCGCGAAGCTCGGCTGATGTCCAAGCAAACGCCCATAACACAAGCGCGGCGATGAAGATCGAATATGGTTGAATCAAAGTTGCGGATGTGTATCTGCGTACATGCCAGGAAATCGCGCCGGCATGTACAACAGTAAGACGTGCTTTGTGGCAATCTTTGCGGGCCCATGCCCTGATCCTTCGCATGCTGGTCGCCTTCGATACGTTTGCCGTAACAGGAGTAAATGGCAGTCGCCGACTGGAAGCTGTGCCCTGGTCGGCCCTTTCGTCCATCATTGCTGGAAGATCCTTGATCGGGGCGAGGAGAACTATTCGTGCCAGGTGGAGATCGTTGAAGAGAGACCCGTCGACACCGTGGTTGCGTGCTGACTGGGCGAGGGCCTCCCAATGACTTGCATCGAGATAATCACAGGCACCATTTCGCCAACGGGCATAATCTGCGATTTCTGCGACACTGGCGAGATTACCGCGACCGACACCGTCGATTGTCGAGAACGGGTCGTCGTAGAAACGAGCAACATCAAACGACCGGTGAACCACGGAGTATGTCAAGGCACATTTGACAAAGTCAGACCATTCTTTCACCTATGGTCATCGTCTGGAACGTCTGGGACATGGCGCTGCGCAAGGTTTCCCGAGTTTCTTCCTCCTCCATAAATGAGGCGGCGCTCATATTGTCGTGCGGCCATGGCGAAGAAGATCTCGAGGAGCTCCATTGTTGCCAACTCTCTGCGGCCTATAGCTCTTCCGAGCAGGAGATCTTCAATCCCAAGGCTAAGTCATCCAATATTGGCCTCGAGTGGCGTATGCAAGCAAACTGCGCATCGAGTATCTAACAGAAATTAACTTCTGGATTGGAAATGATGGAGACACCTTACCCGAACGAATATGCCAGTCCGCCGACGCGTCTCTCGGCAACGCCATGCAAGCCATGCGACCCCGACCTCCTGCCCATGGTCAAGAGGATAGGATGCGTCCAGTTCGGTCAGGATGCCAAAGCGGACAGACGCCTCTATCGCACTGGTAGCCCGATCCGACCTGGGAGCCTAAAGAAACGAAGTCGGTCCGGGGGCTTAGGTACAAACCGACTGCATTTAGCAAACAACTCTGCAAATGCGGAAGTGATGCGTGCGCCTGATTTAATGGATCCTGTTTCGTGATCAGCAGGAGATTTACTTAGCTAGGACTGGGTTGAAGAATTACGTAGTGGGCTAGCAATTCACACAGCAGCAGATTCAGCCGATCCGCACATAGGTCATTGTCGGTAGAAGGCACATAGCGAGCGCCAACTACAGCTATAGCGAGAGAGGTTGACTAGCCCTATAATAGAATGCATAGCAGAGGTTGATCAAGGAACGGGTAGACTAGGTGGAACCCGGAGAAGTATATGCTAATAAGACGCTCTAGGGTTGTTCGATCGGGCAACATCTACATGTCGCTGCAATCAAGAATCGCTTACGCGCGTTACAAGAGATCATTATATATGTCGCCCGGCAGCTCGAAGGGACACTGACGTGGCTGGTACGCCGCAACGCGGTATTTCTGCTATACAGCTTCAGCAAATGTTCTGCCCCAGCTCGATCCGGAGTCAGGGTTCGAAGGCGACGTAGACATGCGCGGGATCCTGTTCTGGAAGAGCCGTCGAAAAGATCGTTCGTGCTCGCTGATGCGCGCGCCGGCGCCGTCCACGTATCTGGCCTCATTCTCGCGCGGTCCATCGAACAAGGGAAACATTACTGCAGGCGCCATTGCAGCTGCTGTGCCCACAGCTGTACTTCCTAAGCAGAGCGCGAGTTGGGCGTACCCGTAACCTGGATGGAGTAATGAGATGAATGCGCTCACGGTGGTCAATAGCTATCTCCTAAATCAGACCGCGGCATCGCTCGTTGTTCTTGGTGTTGAAGTGAAGCCACCAATCCGCCAAGAAGCTTGCTTGGTCACGTGGTGGAGCGAACACCTGACTTGGGAGGTAGGTCAATAGTATGCTTGGCCGAGTACATCTTAGTGGACGCCTGGATCAATTGGAGCCTCATCAATACGATATCATCAAGAGTGGTATGGACGTTTACAAATCGATACGACATTTACTGCGGACTGCTCGCCCTTTCTGGCCTTTGGGCTTGCCAACATGGCACGCGGACTGGCTTGCGCTGGGTATGATCTGTCCACAAGAGGGTGCCCTGATCGCGGTGTGGCGGCGAAAGGGTAGTCAGGACTGTAAGCATCGACAGCAGCGTCGCCGGCCAAAAACCCATCCAGCAAAAGATAGGACTCCCTAACAACCCCATCAACATCAACGAGTACGCAACGTGTCCGGAACGACAACCAGCCGGCACAGCCAGGTACATCTCCCAGCTGGAGCGCAACAATGCAGCCGGCTTCCAGGGCAATTGGGCGTCGAGTTACTCGCTGCACGATTACTTTGCCAACATCCTCGGCAAGCCCGGCGCCAACGAGGGTGAGAACCAGCAGGAAGGTAGCGTGTCCGGCTACTGGCCGAATTCCGAGTGGCTGGTCTACCAGTACTACCATCTTAACATGACAGGTCAACGCCTCCAGACCACCGCGTCCGGGGACGAGATCTGGGATATGTACGCGACCTACGATAGTGAGACGGGCTTCGTCAAAGTGTTGGCTGGGATCCGATATCATCCAGGGACGTATATCATTACCATCAATAACCTCACTTCGGTAGGGCTGCCCTCGTCTGGGTCCGTCTCGGTTCATACATACCACTTTGACTGGGAGAACAATATTTTTGAGAACGATGGCTTCTCGCCAGCTGATCAGGGCCCTTCGGTCCACTCTTACATGGGAGGATCGTTGACTTTTGGTGTGGGTGCTTCTAACTTGACGGCGTATGCGTTTGAGTTTAGTTACAAGTGAGCCTGTCATTGTCGAAAGGGAACAGCGAGTCTCTTGAAATATACGGCAGATCGCATAGCAGTATGCAACTCACAGATATCTTTTACTCGTCTTCGTAATTTCTCACCTGCGCCAGTATCCTGCATAGCGTGACAAGGCGAAATCTTCGAGCTCCTTCGCTGCACGCTCGAAGTCGTCTCAGACGAAGAGACAGGAGGCAGACAGGGAACCCGCTACCAATGGTCTGAGTCCAAGAGGTATGGCAGAGCGAAACGTAATGGTCAGCATTGAGGAGAGCTTGCACATGATCGAAGCGCATACGTTGACGGCCTTGAATTATCCTGGAAGTCCAGCCTGAACCAAGGGCCCACGGGGCCATCCTCAGATCAGTCTCGTAATCATGCAATTCATGCCAATCATCACACCACAACTTGCTAGCTGCCCTTTCCCAAGCAGCTACAGGATCTGAGGGCGACACTTCGTTGCCCTGGGTCAACCTCTTTCAATACAGCCATCATCTCCTCTACTTCTTGCTGGCTGGGGTGTAGTTGCTACCGCCGTTGCCGTTGTTGTAGTAGGTAGATCCGTTCGGGTTGCTGTAGTAGTAGCTGCCATCGGTATTGCTGTAGTGGTACGAGTTCGAGTTGGAGGCGGAGGAGCCGTAGTCGCGGGAGCAGTAGTGGTTGCCCTGGATATCGTTAGTACATGTGGATTGCCTGAGCGAGATCGATGTGGTAATACCTGCGAGTTGGTGCCGCTGGAGGTGACGTTGTAGCCCTGAGAGCCGGAGCTCGAGTTGTTGGAGCTACCCTGGGAAGGCATGGTGTCTCGGCCGGGGGTGTTGTGGGGGATCGTCTTGGGATTGGGTTTTGGGTTGATAGCTGATCTCAACTTTGTTTCCGTGTTTGGGCTGATAGCAAGCTGAATCGGACGTTGTTGGAGGTTGAAGCTGGAGAAGGAAATGACTTGCTTCTATATAGTAAACCCCGCCCCTGTTCGTTCTAGTCGCCAAGCTAGTAGAGTTGCGTGGAAGTTACCGGAAGACTGGTTTCATTCACCTCGAAATGAGGTACCCCGCAGCAGGGTTGTGCTTATCGCCAGGCACTAGCTCCGATGCATGTGCGGCTTCCTGCATCCTCTGTGCAGTTCTGACTGCTCAGTATTGACCTGTCACATTTCAATATTTGACACCTGAATGTAAGAACTCACCAACATGCCGGGAACCGTCAAGCAAAAGGAAATGGTCAGGCGAAGGCAATCGCGCACCCCAATCAAGGTGGACTATGTCATCGGAGATGGCCCTCCCGACCAGCAGGAACTTTTGATCCTGGAGAAGAAAATTGCAGATCTCGAAACACATAATGATATGCTCAACCGATCTTGCAAGAAGTTGTGCGATAGCCAGGATGCCTTGAAAAGGAACTTCGCAACGGACAGGTTTATGCTGGGAGAGAATCATGCCAAAGAGAAGCAGAGCTGGGTTTCAGAAGTGCAGAAGCTGAAGGATGAGATCTGTCGATTGAAGCTGCAGGTCAATGAGAAACAAGCCAGGCCAAAAGGTATCCTGAAGAGCTCTCCGTCGAGGTCCAAGGAGGAGGATTTGCCTCGAGCTGTCTATCTTCTGCGTTTTGAGCGTCGGACAAGCCAGCTCGAAAGTCATGCCGACATCATGGGCGCGTGTTCCGATGTCGAAAGTGCGAACAAAGCTGCAATGACTGCCTACAAGCAGAAATGCGACAATTGGGGAGAACTCCCTGTCACCGATCTCGGAGTCTCAGATGACCTCTGCCACCCACGCATTGGCTCGCCATCAGCGACCAGCTCATTGAGAATCAAGAACAACGTACCACTACACCAAAGCTACACTCTCCCACGGAATACTTGTCCGGCATGGCCACCAGCAGAAGATGAATGAGCACACCACGCCCGAGCCATCAGCAACATGACGTAGGACGTAGGCACTGTGTCACTGTGGCAGGACTTGGTGGTAGCAGATCACAGCCTGCCAGCCTGCGGTTTTGTTGATGCCACGCGTACTGTCTGGAGCCTTGCCACACTCACCAAGCTGAGTCGGCAATCCCGCTTCCGACTCTTTCTGCTCGCATGGCTGATGTGCTTCGATGACCCCGGGCGGGCGCCGCAATCGATTCGTCTCTTGGTTGCGAAAGCCAGTACGCAAAAGCCCTTGACATGAACACTGCACGCTCACGACATCGACTCGCAGAAATAGCTACAACAACGGAATCCTTCAGAGCGCTATCCGGAGCTAGCCTCATTTGGTCCCATCGTGGCGCTAGCGGCGCATGTAAGAGCCTCAGGTCAACCTCATGCATCTCTGGTGACGCAAACGTGGGCTCAACGCAGGTACAAGCAGCAACGCCACTGTTTCGGAAGCTGACTTCTCGGTGCTCTGTCGCCTTGGAGAGGTCTTGTACGCGTGGCAGTAAGGCGGCTTGCGGCCAGTTGGTACCCATCATCGATATGATTCTTCGGACTTTCTGGTACGCCACGGCCACGATGGATTGGATATAGGAAGAAGCAAACAACCAGGCAAAGTCTTTCTTGTACAGATACATTTACTTCAACACCTCCTGCGATCCTCGTGGTATTGCCTCAAATCTCGTCACCTCCACCAACCCTCACAACACAACCCAAAATGAAGCCCTCAACCTTCGTCAGCCTCGTCAGCTTCACAACCCTCGCTGCAGCAGCCCCTGCCGACCACATCCGCCGAGCAAACGACATCGGCCACCAAGTCAAAGCACCAATCAACGCACGTCAAGCATACCCCACCGGCACTGCCATCTACCCAACCGGTACCGCACCACCAGTTCCAATCTCTACCGGCAGCGCTTCCTGCCCAGTCGACGGTGCGGTGGTATGCAATGGACCGAACTATTTCGGCCTCTGCAACTTTGGATCAGTCGTGTGGCAACGGGTATCAGATGGCACAGCGTGTGTGGATGGGCAGATCGTTGGCACGGGGATATATGGGGTGCCAGCACCGACGGCATCTGGTGGGGCTTACTACAAGGCGTGATGAAGTGATGCGACAGTACTGGACGACAGAACCCAGAGATGATCGAGAGGGCTCGATGTGAAGCATTAGATGAGATCATGGTGGACAGCACAATTGAGGACACAGCATAGACTACAGAGGCGTACACCCGCCAAAGCAAAGCACAATGGCAGCTGTTTGGGGGACTTGTATTGAATTTTTGATTCGCGACAAGGCGGCCTAGACTCACGCCTTCTCAACCATGACATTTGAAGAAATTTTGTATGCCCAACACTCCAACCCACGCCTCCCCTCCCACACCAGTCGCGAGCCTGATGCACAAGATGAAAAATACGACGCAAATTGTCATGCCAAGCCCAGCAGAGCAGACTGAGCACTCAGCCTGTTGCACTCAATCTCATCGTTCCAATCGCTCATCCCCTGAACTTAAAGACTCCCAGGACTAGGAGGATCAGTGGCACCGCAGCGACAGACGATAGGCAAGAATGTGGGTCTTACAATTCTTGCCGGAGGGTTGCGAAGAGGAGCGCTGCATCTCACTCCGCACGACGCCAGAGTTATGTCTATGCCCTCGCCATCGTGTACAGGTGCAGTGCTCGCTGCGAGGCTCCTGCGGCGGTGATGATTGGACCTGATATGATGGGGCTGCTAGTTATTGCTTTGTTGAAGGAATGGAAGTGAAGCTGAGATGAGATGAGATGAGATGGAGTTTTGAAGGTGGGGTGTGAGTCACAATGCTGGTGCCTGAGGCAGCACGGCGATGAGGTTGCGGTTCATACATGTAGGTCCCTCCGTGAAGTCGCATTGTGCAGTCGTCCTATAAAACTAGCCTACTGCGGCTTGAGTGGTACCCAATCCTTCAATTCCTCATCACCAGCTTCATTCATCAAATCTGTCGTAGCTCTTCGAGGTGGAAGTGCAGGCCCGCTGTCTTCTCTACTTCCCACCGGCTTCCTAGGCGGAGGAGGAGCAGGAGCTGGACTGTTAAGCTTCCTTTCCACAGTGCCGTTCGCTCGTGGCGGAGGAGGCGCCATCACTGTCCTTGAGATGGTAGACGGCGTACCTGTCCTTCTCGGCTCGACGGGTGGTGGGAGCACAGTTTTAGCGGCTATATTTGTGGTGGTGCCTGTCCTTCTGGCTGTCGGTGGAGGAGGCGGACTCTTTGTGGATGCTGAGGACTGATTACTCTCCGAACGTAGCAGGTTCGGTTTGTTGGGCTTTGGTGGTGCTGGCTTGCGTAAAGTCTGCTTGAGGTGTATTCGAGCCTTCTCATCATCTAATGACCCATCGTGGCTGGTGGTTTGGGTCGTCGGCGCACCGCGATCCGATGACTTGTATGGTGGAGGCAGTTTCCGAGGTATTGGCTCGCCCTGATTGCGACTCTGTGCAGATGATGTGCTGTACAGAGACGCCGTTCTCGATGGAGGTGCGCTTGGCTTCTCGACTTTGACCCAGTCAGGTTCGCCTATTGGTGTCCACGGGTTAGACGGCCTCGCAGGGTTAGGAACGTGTCCAGCATTTGGCGGCTGTACAGTAGATCTGGCAGGCATGCCGTTGTCGAGCCACCATTTCCTCTTGTCCGAGCTTGCAGGTGGCAGACCAGGCTCCACAGAATCATATCCGTACAATGATTCGTCATCGCTTTCTGCTACCTGATTAGCTGTGTGGCTTCCAACAGCAGTCCTGCGCCTAGCGTGCAACTCGTGGCTGATCTTGTCCTTCACAGCTTGGTCGACAACGCTAATTGTGCATTGGAACACACCATACACAGGTCTGTGGTCGGAAAATCGAAGTGGCGCAGAGTCGTAGTATAGCTGGCGCAAGTTGTCACCACGGGTCAGGATCCGATCGCACCAAGCAGGTATTCGAGCCTTGTCTGATGTGTCGTAGTCATCAGTGCCCAGATTGAACTTGTAGGTGGGCAAGAACGTGGGTATCTGCTCCGAGTAGTGAGGAAATGTCCGTCCGTGCACCATCTGGATGTTGAGCTGATCGTTCTCGTAGAGAGTAGTCAGGTCACGCTGCTTGATGTATTGCCGCACACGATCGTTGTCCATGCCAATACGGTAGTTGAAGTCACCGAACCACATTATAGACTTGTGGTCTTCGATTGACCTGTTCCGTTGAAAACGCAAGCCGCTCGAGATCGTCCGATAGTCTTGGTTCCGCTCTTCGTAGTTGGCGAAGCCAGCCGCGAGATGTGCTGTCACGAAACATACAGAAGTGTCGGCGACCTCCATACGTATCGCCACCGCGCCCTTGTTACCAGCCATGCCGCTTAAGCCTGTCTTCTTCACAGCACCTTCGACGTTCTTGATCATTGGCAGAACGCTGGCTCGAACGAAGATTGACAACGAAGCACCTACGAGTTGACCACCCCTAAGCAAGACGTAGTCCTCGCCTCTGTACTTCTGCGCATTCGCATTCAGCGTCTTCCGTACCGACTCTTCCCAGACGGTTCGTCGATGCGGGTCGGTGGACATGATCTGTTGTACATCCAGGTTGACAATCTCTTGAAAAGCCACTGCCACAATCTCAGGGCAGCGATAAGCTTGTTCGACCTTTGGACACAACCAGATGGATAAATCCTCGTCAATGCCGTGAGTCTTTCCATTCAAATTGAACGTGCCGCACCAGATGTTGATCTTCTCACTTCTGGTGAATTCAGCCGACCGCTTGCCAAGCTCAGCAACGACCCAGTCGTTGATCGGGTCATACAGATGGACAGGAGTCTGCCCAATCATTCGGCCTAAGAGCATGTCCATAGTTTCTTGCCTTCCCTTGTCTTCAACATTGTTGATGTATAGCCTTTGCGCAGACTTCCGAAGATCAGCGAAAGCGCCCGCGATGGACATCTTGCCTGATCTCGTGTACGATGACTTCAGCGCTCCAGTCCCAGCATAGATCTTGCTTAACTGATCACCATTATCGGCCCAGAGTGTGCCGTGTCTCGCCCAGAAGTCAGACGTCGGACTGACATTGGCTTGCTGGAAGAGAAAGAGGCTGAAGGCAATCTTCGAGATGATAGTCTGTATCAGATTCGTACGATCAAGGCAGTCGAGGCAATTTGTCCTGAAGACACCCGCTTGCTTGAGGACGTCGTTGCGACCGACCACCGAAACCTCTTTGCCATTCCGCTGGATCTTCTCAACCATGTCCTCGGAGAGGAAGTACTCAAAAGCCATGGCAGTCGGCTCAATCCAACGTTGAATGCCACTGGCAGCATCATATCCATTAGGGCCCCTGGTCTCGGCGTGAAAGTCGTAATTTACAGCAGTAACATGTTTATGAGCCGATTCATCATCCTTCGAGACAGTATGATTGAGCGAGCTGTGCTCAATGTGCCGCAGGTACTGTTGAGTTAACATGATCTCTTGAGACTTCTCTTCGCTCAAAAGATTCACCACAACCACGTCACCATAGTTCTCCATCAATCTCTGAAAGTGCTTATCGAACGCTGGCTGCGTGGCTTCGACTGATCTCGTGACCTGTATCTTCTGTTGACCGGGCAGTCCAGCAGATTGCTCCCAGAACAGAGGCACGCTGCCACGCACCTGAACATATGAGAAGGTCATGCTGTCTGTGGCGAATATGGTCTCTGTCTCGACGAAATTTGCCACATTCCCGTCGTCGTCGATACCGCGCGAGTTGAATCTGGTTCCTGCTCTCCGGCACGATAGTCTTGATATCAAAGTCATGGTTGACGGCATGCCCGTGTTCTTGACCCTTAGCGGCGAGCTCGCAGCCGGCACTGTTATCGTTTGCGCAAAACCTCGAATGGTACTGGTCAGGATCCTCGAGTCATCCAGGGCCTGTCTCTCTCGTGGAGATAACCTCGATCGGAAGTCCACGAGCGGCTGGATCATGTACGTGTTCCACAAGAAGCCAGCATCCAAACTGTCTATGGCGATAGTGCTTGCTTCGGTCGGCCGATCTTGAAGACGCTTCGTCAGATCCAAATCTGCGCTGTAGTAGAAACTTCCACCACTGAGCAGCTTCTTCAATGCCATGCAAGGGTGCTCAAGCATTGGCTCGCGATAGCCACCGTGATCGTATCCATCGGCATCCAGACCATCGGTCGGAAACGGGTTGACCTGATCGTGTAGTAGATGATCGTAGTTGCTCGAGTTCAAGCAATGAAACTCCACACTCAAGATCCGCTGAATCGTCTCTCCCGGTCGCACAGTGGAGACTTTCGTAGAACCGTTAACGACACACAGGAAGACATTGTTGTTAAGTGTAACCAGACCTAGAGTGCCCTGGACCGAGAGGGAAGAAAGCGTACGGTAGCCATCCATATCCAGGCCCTCCCATGGCGAAAACTCCACAATACATCGTGGCGTCGCACCATCGTTGACGGAGGTCGAGGAGCCATGTTTTGCGTTGATGCTGGTCGGACTATGCCGGAATATGAGAACATGAGTGTCGGTGGCAAGCGCTAAGGCACGTCGAGGGGAGTCCCTCAAAAACACACGAATCGGCATGCTGATGCCTCATTGCTTCCCGCGCTGCTTATTGTTGCATGCAGGTGCGCCAGTTTTTCACGTTGACGGAGGCAGCAGGATTCTCAGAGTGTGTGGTAGGGTCTCCTGGGAGGTCTGATCGCATGAGAAAGTAGAAAGTGATGTCGCGTGATGTGACGAGGATGAAGCGAAGACGTTCAAGCCAAGATGGGAAGGGAGGATGATGCTAGGTGTAAGATCAGGTGCAAGGCTGCTATGATTGGTTCGGTACAGCCCGGCGCTAAGTAAAGAGTAATGACCGTGACCGTCCTGAGGAATATTAGTTTTAACTTCGAGAAATCTTGATTTGTAGGGATTTCTGATTTTGCATTCCCAAACTTTTACGAAACATACATAGCTGCAGAATGGTGCAAAAATAGAGCGCCAGCTAGCGTTAAAGATATCTCAGCCAATCGTGCAAAGTTCCTAGACACGAACAAGAGCCGTAGACATCTGTCCTATCGTTAGATAGCAACTAGGCCTTGCAAAACGACTACATTCGACCTACTACTCTCTTAAGGTACTAAGACTTGGCATCACAGTACTCAAAGCATGCACCTACACGAAAGCGAGCTCCAAAGCCACCTACATAAATGCTAGACGGTCAGCCGATACATCTCCACCTCGACGACTTGTCGACTTCCATGCTTCAAAGAGTTGTTAGCGAGAACAGTTGGCACACTATGGAAACGATGGATCTGTGTGTTCGATATACCATGTCCATCTCTATCACGAGGAACGTCGCCCATCCACAACCCCAAAACCAGCTGAGAGAGCGAGCTGTATCCGAATACGCACCCCGCATCTGAGTAAGCGTCCGCCCTGTGACCACCTTTCGAGGTGTCAAGTTCCCTTGTGGTGTCAAGTCGTGCCAGTGTCTCTTGAATGCTAGGTTGCTGTGTGGATGCCTGTCGTAGAGCTGGCTGCACTGCACGCCTTCGTGATTGTGCATCACAATGGCGCTCATCTGGTGCTCGGCTAAGATCTCCCTCAAACGGTAGACGTCCACCACAAGAATGCTCACTCTAGGATTCCCGCTGAGATTGGCTGCACAGCACACCTCGCGAACGCGAGCTCAGTGGCCATGAGCCACGAGCTGATTGCGACTGCAGCCGACTCTTCTGCCTATCCAGTGTCACCAGTCGCTGGTACGCTGCTATAAGACCATTCCGACTCCCCCCCACCCCCCCCAACATCCACAACCTCCTCCACCAACCACAACCTCGCCCACCACCCCCAAAGCCCCCACCATTCCACAACCACAATGTCACCACCACCCGCCCCCACAACAGGCCACTGCCTCTGCAACCTCGTCACCTACCGCATCTCGGGCTCCCTCGCCCCCAACCTCGCCTGCTTCTGCACCAACTGCCAGCACAGCAGCGGCAGCGCGTTCTCCTGGCTCCACGGTTTCATGCGTGCCGGTGTCGCCCTCGAGATCACTAGCGGTCAGAATGTGATTAAGAAGTATGAGGATCGGGATACTGAGAGTGGGGGACTGGTGGAGAGATGGTTTTGCTCGTGCTGTGTATGTCGGCCGCTTCTTGCGAGGTGGGGGTCTGTGGGGCTGACGCTGTAGTAGCGAAGCCCCATTATTGCTGATACGGAGAAGTTCACCTTTGTGCATGGTGGGACTATTGATGGGGAGAAGGTAGCGCCCGAGTTTGAGTTCTTTGAGCATGATGCGCCTGACTTTGCTCCGAGGTTCAAGTCGCTGGCGCAGTATTTCGAAAGCGAGTAGCTGGGATTGTGGATGTATTCTGCCCGAGTTTGAGCATCATTTTGGCATCACATAAGCGTGCATCCAACACCATACATCGCTCTCTCCACATCGCCCTTCACCATGTACCAATCTGCACGTCGCTCAGCAAACTCGTAGACTTCCTCCGCCGGGAAGATGCCATGATACCGCTGCGAGTCTGCAATAATAGTAGCCAGCTCTTTAGCCTGCTTCGATGTCTCCGAGGCTTTCGTCGACAGCAGACTGCCTCGCTTGCCTTTCGCATTGGTACCGAAGACGCTGGCAGGCGGCTCGATGTAGACTAGGTATATCTGCGACATCTCCCGCAAGGCTTCGAAGTATGGCATCAGTGGCTTCTGGCGGAGGGTAGTGACGAAGGCACTGTAGTGGTTGATGTCGCAGATCAGTTTGATTGCACCTTCGACGCTGATGCGTTGACGCTTGAAGTGTTTGCATAGAGCGCCGAAGAGGCGCAGGCCGACTTCTTGATTGAAGACATCGAGCATGTTCTTGTCGGTACTACCGACAAGCATGCCAGTGTGTCCACTGACCATGTCCACGACTTGCTTAGCGGTGGTCGTAGGACCAATGTCGACGACGCCGTCGGGCCCGGGGTTGAAGTCGGTCGGTGTTTGTGAAGTGGCGCAGATGTACTCGACCTCATCGATAAGAACATCAATGCCTTTGTTCAGTCCTGCGGCGACTCGCTCGTCAAGCATCTGCTCGAACTTCTTCTTGTCCTTGACTGCTGGGCTGAGAAAGTCATCTCGATCAGAGAGCTTGGTGGTTACCAGTTCCTGGGTGTAAAAGACATCAATCATCTGCTGGATCAGGTCACCGACATTGACGAGCTCCAAGAACGTGACAAGAGGCTCTACTCCAACGTGCGTGCTTGGTGCAGGAGTCTCGCCATTTTGCTGTTGTTGCTTAAACTTTCGCACTTCCCGAGGATTGTAGTCGCCCAGATGACCAACAGCCTTGTCGAAGCCATTCTTAATGTGACGCTTGCCAAGGATGTCGAGCAGCGTGACGAAGATGTTCTCGCACTGCTTCTTTGCCTGTTCCCCATCATTGCCGCCCATCTTCGACATCACTGCAGCACGTTCAATCGATGCTTTAGCGAGGTGGGTCAGGTTCAGTGCAACTTCAATGCTGAACAAAGACTTGATGCCTTCGAGCCTAGAGTTGAGGATGGCTGCCTTGGCCTCCAGCTCCGTTGTGGGTGCTTCTTGGGTAGGCGTTAGTGCACGTGGCGTGGGCGAGGCAGGTCTTCCGCCCGCATATGAAGTGTCAATGTTGTCAAGATGAGCCGAAGACTTAGCTGCCACACTTGTCGGCTTCGCTGGCGCGAACGGGTATGACACAACATTCACTGGCATCATGACCACCTTCTTGAAGGATGACAAGAAATCTCGCTTTGCTGCTTGTCGGCTGACGTTCGACATGAAATAGGACTCGGTAGTCGCTTCCTGCTCTGACAGCTCCTTCTCCCAGTGTGTAACGTCTGCTTCGGCCTTCGTGCGGAACACCTCGAACTCTTCGGCAAGGTAGAGGTCGATGTGCTTTTCGAAGCACTGCACAAGTGTCCGCTTGGTGCTCTCTGCGAAGTCGGATGATGAGGCCTTGGTTGGCTTTAGTGATGCTAGCAGGCGCAAAGCCTGTGAGAATGTGCCGGACACAGCCTTGGCGTAGGTCTCGATCCCTCGCCGGCGTGCCTCGTCGAACAAAGTCGTAGTGTACTCAACTATGAGCTCTTCGCAGAGCCTCCTCCAGAGCGGCGTGAGTACATCGACCGTCTGCGGAAAGACCGTGTCTATGATCTGAGACTGCTGTACCATGACCGCTGCTAGCTGCTCGAAGAAGCGTTGTGCAGGATTGAGATCAACATGACCTGGCGCGACAGCTTCAAGACAGTCCAGCGGATTACCAGATCGAGTTGTTCTCGACATGATGGGGTGGTTGGAGATGAAAGAGTCTATGCCTGCGTTGCCACCATTAAGAGCAACGAGAACATGCGCGTACCGTTTCATGCGGCCAGTGACATCGTCTGCCGCGTAGCCTTGCTCGAACTCTGATAGAACAGCATTCTCGAACACACTGATCATGGAGTCGAGACTCTGCTCACGTAGCTGCCACTCGTACGCCAAGTCGCATTGCGCGAATCGCTTGAGGTTGCCGAGGATCAGTGCTTGCTGCTCTGGGTCGCGATAGGCGCGGAAGATGCGGGCGTCGGAGTGGCCTTTTGAGTTGGCGAGGTCCAGGTAGATTGGTCCCAGTGCACTGTAGACCTTCCCAAACTCCTGCCTGGCCTGCCCACGTATTGATCGAACACGCTTGAACACGGTCAGAGCCTCATTCGGATCTACTGTGCTTGACACAGTCTTTGCAGGTGAAGTCGGCGTGCCGGAGATGGTCAGATCTTCGAATCCATCTGCTAGAGTCCTCTGCCTCCTGTGCTGCGGGGAATTGGGCTGTTCCAAGGACTGCCTGTATTTCTGCTCTTCCACACCAGCGTCGAACATGGTGACACTTCGCGCATGGCGTGCGCCACCTCCAGCAACACCATTCGCAGTCCCTGCCTGGTGCACGCCTGTGCGCTTAGCCTCTTCTGCCTGCTTGGACTGCTGTGCCTCCGTCTTCCTCTTCATGGCATCGTCCACGCTCTGTCTCGCCTCTGCCTCGTTCCAGGCGCTCATCTGCTTGAGCTTCTGGATCCATCGCGTGTCGTCGTACACCATCTCCTGCAGCCGCCTAGACACGCGAGCAAATCCGACCAAGTCCGACACGGGCAGGTAGTCGAGGATGGTGGCTATCAGCTCGGCAGGCAGCAGTGGCTTCGACGCCGCCATCTGCGTGTTGCGCAGCGACGCGAAGACATTGTCGCTGCTCCGTGCGGCGGCGGTGCCGTTGATTTGCACCTTCTTGAGGTTCCCGAGGTGTGAGGCATTGCGGACGTGGCGGGCGTGGTGGCCGAGGGTTGGTGTTGATCGCCCGCTCATATCTACTACTTCTACGTGGCAGAGGGCTGTGGCATGTCTGGAGCATGTGGACGGCTTCGCATGCGTTCAGTAGCCGCGCAGAGGTGGACCATGCACAGCTGACACTTCGCATACTTCTACCGCGCGTGGGCGCCGTGTTTCTGGGCGCTGCCAGTCTGCCAGTGAACAATCCATCGGACGCGGGACATGACATCAACCTACATCGACATGTCCCACATTGTTGCTGCTGCCGCTGCTTCTTTGTCTGCGACATCTCCCTCCTCCTCCTCCTGCGGCCCAATCCCCCGAAACCAATTCCCGCATCCCACCATGCCCACCATCTGCATCGGGAATCCAGTCCACGATAGCGCATCTCTCGCATGGCCCAGCCCGTCGGCATGCGCTCGCAGATCCGGGTCGAGCGTCTTTGCAGCCCGAAAACCTGCATTGCCCACCAGGTCATCCATGATTCCAGTTCCGGCAGTACCTCACCATCACAAGACCAGCCACATCATCAAAGCTCGCATTCAATTCCACTCTGCAGCTGCAGCGCCGTCAAGTATATTGCCACTACCTTCCTGTCTCACTTGCACCTTGTTCCTGCTTCCGTGTTATTCTTATCCCACATCAAGAGAGATACACATTCTTCAGCGCATTCACAGCGAGCCACGTCAGTCGCGGGCACAAGGAGCAGATCTTGCTCCAATGTGCTGGGTCTCGGTCAAAGATGAGGAGGAGTACTACAGAGTCCCGACGCGGACCAGAAGGGTCAAGAGGGTCGTCAGGAATTACTCGCCTTCGCCGCCACCGATTCGAAGGGTGTCGCGAACATATGTGCGACGCCTGAGTCCCCCGTCTGGACCGCCAATGGTATCATATCCACCGCCACCGCCCTCAGTGCACCCTCCATCGGCCGCGCCGCCTCCTCCAAGTCCAAGCAGACCGGCGACTGAAGCACCGCCCCCGAGCAAGGCACCGAGCAAAGGTATGCAATGACAAGAAAGAGTACTCGCGCGATTGAGGCGGAAGGAGCACGATGCGAGCCATTTCCCAGATGGACTGGTAAGCGCAGCCTTGGCATAGAATAGACAGCTAACAGTCGTTCGCATAGCACCCTCAGCTGTACCCGACCCACCCCCAGCTCCACCGAGTCAAGCGACGAGTAAAGGTACGTGTCTGGCAGGAGAAACCATACAAGGGGCCTGCGTTGCTTCCATTATCGACCTGTCGCTCGATAAGATATACCGTGCGTAGAAAACTGCTAACGCTTTCTCGATTAGCCCCATCAGCTGCACCAGATCCTCCCCCAGCTCCACCGAGTAAGGCAGCGAGTAAAGGTATGTATTGGGAATGAAGAGTCCCGGAGCATTTGGAGCGGCAGGAAAATCGCAAGCCATGCCATGACTGGACTTGTCATCGCAACCTAGCATGAATAGACAGCTAACGTTCGTCCGTACAGCTCCATCAGCTGCACCAGATCCTCCCCCGGCTCCACCGAGTAAGGCAGCGAGTAAAGGCATGTAGTAGAAAAGATGGGTTCTTCGAGCAATTGCAGCGAGAGGGAAAACGCAAGCCATGCCATGACTGGACTTGTCATCGCAAGCTAGCATGGAATAGACAGCTGACCATCTGTTCCCAGCTCCTTCTGCCGCACCAGATCCTCCTCCCCCGGCATCCAAAGCTTCCTCGCGCAAGGCATCCGTCGCCCCCGATCCTCCGCCTTCAGTATCAAAGGCCAGCAAACCCCCCTCAGCCGCCCCGCCAAGTACATTCCACCACCTCAAGCCCTCCTACGTGGAAGTTGACACCCTCTCAGAGTCCTCGCCCTCCTCTTCCTCCTCCGACGTCCGCTCCCGCAAAACCAGCGGCACCACACACAGATCCTCCAAATCCAGCGCGCCCCCGACGGAGTACTCGATGCACGAGCGGGAGCGCGAGGTGAGGCGATACTCACGACCGCGTGATACGCCGCCGGAGTGGGAGACGTATCGATACGTTGAGGCGCCACCGCCGCCGTTTAGGAGTCATAGTAGAAGTGTTAGTAGGAGGAGTGGGTCTCCGAGGCGGTCGAGTGTGGATAGTCATGGGAAGGTGAGGGATCGGATTGCGATTACGGATGGGTTTGGGAAGACTACGATTGATTGGAAGAGGTGATGGGGAGGAGAGGTGGGAACGTGGGCGTTGCATGGTCTTCTCATTGTACTAGGTTTGCTCACATAGTACGTACTCTAAGTGTCTTAGCAAGCATGTGAGCGTTGGCAGCGTTGATTTAGTGTTATGATAGTGACGGCCGTAATGTCTTTTTGAGAGTCAGGACGTCCCAGCAGTCGTCCAAGGGCCGGTGATGAGGTTGATTGCTGCCTGGCGCTTCGAGCCCTTATGGAAGCGCAGGTCGTTGCTTCGACCCGTTGGCATGTAGCTGAGTAGCGAGGTCCAATTGATGCAGTCGAGGGTATAGCGCGTCGACCTATGTTAAGTCTACGAATATACGTTCATTCAGTAGCTCTCGAGACTTGAAGCCGACAAGCCATCTTCATCAAAATCTCGACCACAATTTGTACGGCTACCGCCGCCGCTAGTCGATGTACCCTGTAGTCGCGAATTATTTAGAAAAAGAATTTATTTCAAAAAGGTTTGATTCGAATTTTATAGATTGCTTACGTCCAAAAGTCTATATTCTAGGAATTTCTGCTGTCAACAATAGACATGGACTAGCGCCTAGGACGTGAACTGCCAATGGGATGCGCTACACTGAACTCCGTTGGATTACTGGCTTACTGGCGAACATCACTGCTTCTGCTGTCTATGTCAACGGCTATCAAAAGCATTATCGGCCTCCGCGGTGCATCGGGACAGATCTGATGCTTGTACTGCGATCGGAGCAATGGACTTACATAAGACCTTCAATCCCAGGGTCTATATCTCGACATGTAGGCTGACAAGAGCGTCGATGAACATCGAGTCCATGGACAGATGCCAATCAGACGCCAGCCCAGGGAAACCTCGATCACGAGTCCTCTTCCTGATTGGCTATATCGTTGCACTGCGCGCTGAGGTTAGGCAGGTATGTTCAACACGGTGTTGGTGTGCAGTCTGTGCCTCCTTTCGAAGCCAGAATACTTGAACTCTTCGTGTTCGGTAAAGCCTATTCCATAAACGAAATGGAATAGCGCATTTCCTATTCCCTCACCTCAAACTCCACAACATCGCCCGGCGGAACAACAATCTGGGAGTCCTCGAATTGACCGCCACCCCAAAGCTTCGGCTCCGTCGTCATAATATCTTCCCGTGTCCTACCATCAAGCCACTTCGGGCAGAACTTGAACCTCCGATTAATCCCAAGTCGATAGCGATGTCCCGGCTTCAAAGGTCCATACCGCGGTATCGGTGGTCTCACCGGGAGTAAAAACTTCTCCGTGAACGTCAGGGGCTCGTTGGGATATAATGTGATCCAGTATGGGTCATCACGGCTCCCGAGCTGACAACTGACTATGTCGGCGATCTTGCCAACGTCCCGCAAGAGTGTGTCACCCTAGATCAGGGAAATGTTCAAACCGGAGCCCATATTCTGGACGCACGTAGTTTATGACTGACTGTAGCTTCTCCCTGTGCCGACGCTCGATAGTTGTGAATCTCGCGAACGAGAAAGCTACGAGGTGAGCTCATGGAAGGGGACCAAAGGGCTAGTGACAGGATGGGTTGCCGCTGGTCGCCTCGCCTTGATCTCGATGTAAGCCTTTGTGGTCGGGACCGCTGGTGTTTGACAACGTTGCGTAGTCTCCAGCGATATATACGAGGGAAGAGCGCCTCACAAGATGCGTGAGCGACTTGATGCCGATTCTCCATCTGTACTGCAGTCTTCGGCGCGGAACTGATCGCGATGACACAGCAAGATGGTGTTCTGATAGCCCGGTCACGTCGAGATGCTCGTGTGATGGACAGACGAGGACAGAGTAAGGTGACACTGACGGCCGAACAAAATCACGGACTAGCGGAGCGAGTAGCCGGGCCAATCACTATGTGTCAATGCTCACAGCTCTCAATCTTGCTTCGACTTTCACAACCTCTCCAGGGCTTGCTGATGTGAGAACCTTGGCGAGTGTGAATCTGAGATACAGAAAAGCTACCTGAGAAAACTCTAAATACAAAGCTGAGCGCCAAGCCGGCGGTGTGTTCGGATAAGAACGTCACACTGAGCTCCAACCCACACTTTACGAACGAGCACATTCCTCCCACACCGTACGATTCCTGCTGCCAGCAGAACCGAGGCTTCGTATCATACACGCGGATTTTCACACCAACAATACGAGATACGTACTACCTTATCACCTCCGCACGGCAAACGGCAACCTTGCCAGCCACCTTGAGCTGTCCCACGACGCCTCAGTGGGCTCTCTCAGTGGGCTCACATACCTTTCACGTGTGCACACCCAAGACGTCAAGACTGGTGATGTCTGAGACCGCCTACTTCTCTTGAGGCAAGTCGTGGTCACAAGCCTGCAGGTGTCAATGCTCGCAGTCACCGAGCTAGCTAGCCATTGGAACTCACTTCCAGAGACTCGCTGCTATACAGATGAGGTATTTCCTGTTCGCACTCAACTCTCCTCTCTTCTAGGTATTGGTTCACAGGATATTGACATCGCTACACAATAACATCAACAGTAGACAGACAGATTCATCGAGCATAGCCGGGGAGATGGAGCTCATATACACCGCCATGACTCTTGTGCTATTCCAGAGAGAGAGAGAGAGAGAGAGTGTGTGTGTGTGTGTGTTTTTGCATTCTTAGCGTTCCTTGATACCCGTTCTTGCGAAGATGAGAGATGATAATGCGGCATTACGACAGCGTGACAGATTACAGTGTGGTCCGACTCGATGGCAGCTTGTGTATACAATTCGTGAGACCAACGACGATGTTCCAGGACTTGCATCCTTAGTGTTTTGCAAACCGGCCTGATATCACCGTTCCATGTGCTCGAATATAAATTGCTTGCCGAAGGTGTTCAATAAAACTATGATACAACCCTGCAATCGCATCGCGTGGTTTTAAACGCGTCTCCCGTAATGGTTCGACCTTCTCCACTTCACGTCATTACATCTCGAGACGGCGACAATCCCAAGCACTTCATCCCGTGCAGATGTAACATTGACAGTCGAAGATGAAGGCATCCCAATCGCCCGTTGATGCTTCACAATCAACGCAGAAGAAACAGCAATCCATCTCCAGCTTCTTCACGCAAAGACCTGCCGCCACGCCGAAACCGAAAGTCAAGGACATACCAGCACCACGACCTTCAGCGACGCCTGATCAAAACAATGGACCTTTCGTTAGCCAAGATGATTCACCTCATACCAATGGTTTCCGAAAGCCATCACTACCACAGAAGCGGTCAATAGCAGACGATGAGGAAGACGTCAGGCCAACGAGTCCGAAGCGACTACGGGAGAGCCACGATGCAAGCAACAAAGGCCCCAAGGTCACAGCAAGAACGTCGAAGTATGCCTTCTCCAGCGATCCGGCTCCAGTCGAAGATGACGGTGTCCTCGATGAGGCAGAACAAGAGGAAGTTCGAAAGATCAAGGAAAGACTACACGACAAGTTTGTCAAGAAGCTAGGCCGACCAGACAGCATAGCAGACATCAAGAGGCGCAATGGCTGGATCACAGAAGAGACAGAAGCTGCGGAAGAGGGTTCAGAGGATGACGACGACGAGGCCGAGTCACCACCACCTGCAAAGAAGGGCAAGAAAGCACCAGCACGAGGGAAGAAGCTCACGCCTATGGAACAGCAGATTGTTGACTTGAAGCGGAAACACCCTGATGCTCTGCTTGTGGTGGAGGCCGGGTACAAGTATCGTCTATTCGGTGAAGACGCCCGAGTCGCGGCCAAAGTGCTTGCTATTGTGTGTATTCCAGGGAAGTTCCGATTCGATGAGCACCCTCCAGAGGCACATATGAACAGGTTTGCTTCGGCAAGCTTTCCGACACATCGGCTGCATGTCCATGTACGGCGGCTTGTCTCGGCTGGCCACAAAGTCGGAATTGTCAGACAGCTGGAAACTGCTGCCTTGAAAGCCATCGGCACAAACAAGAGCAAGATCTTTGAAAGAGGTCTGACGAATTTGTACACGAAGGGTACGTACATTGACGACCAAGACGGCCTTGAGCTCAGCGGTGCGAATGGTGGAGCGCCGGCGACAGGGCATCTGCTGTGCATCACAGAGAGCTACCCGAAAGGCGTAGGCTCTGACGAGAAAGTGCAGATCGGCATGGTGGCAGTACAGCCATCGACTGGAGACATCATATATGATGACTTTGAAGATGGCTGGATGCGAAGCGAACTGGAGACTCGTCTACTACACATCTCACCCTGTGAATTCTTGCTTGTGGGTGAGCTATCGAAGGCGACGAAAAAGCTAGTGCAGCATCTGTCTGGCGGCGATGATGCTCGTCTCGAGCGGGTGGACAAACCGAAGACCATGGCTGCGACCTCTTACAGTCACATCACCAAGTTCTATGCTGACAAGCTGAAGGGAAGCGAGCTGCCATCCTCGCAGGTGGAATCGTCGCAGGAGACTGGCACACTGCTGGATAAGGTCCATAAACTGTCCGAAAACGCTACAATCTGCCTGTCAGCTATGATCACGCATCTGAAGGACTACGGCCTGGAACATGTGTTCGATCTGACAAAGTACTTTCAGTCATTCAGTGCCAGGTCTCATATGCTGCTCAATGGCAACACCTTGACAAGTCTTGAGATTTACCGCAACCAGACTGATCAGTCCGAGCGCGGCAGCCTATTCTGGACTCTCAACCGCACGCAGACTAAGTTTGGGCAAAGACTCCTTCGGAAGTGGGTGGGAAGGCCACTTCTTGATAAAGCTAGGCTTGATGAGCGTGTGGCTGCTGTGGAAGAGCTCAAAGCCGGCAGCGCCAACCCTGAAGTCGATCGCATAACCCGACTGCTGGGCAAAGTCAGAGCGGACTTGGAGAAGACCTTGATCCGGATCTACTACAAGCGAGCTGCCCGACCAGAGCTGTTGTCTTTCATGCAGAGCCTTCAGCTCATCTCGCAAGAGTACGCCCACGTCACATCGCCTGCAGAAGCCGGGTTCGAATCAAGCATGGTCAGCGAGGCGATCGCATCACTACCTCGCATTTCAGATGAGGTGATCTCGTACTTGAATCGGATCAACGCCCAAGCCGCCAAGGACAACGACAAGTATAACTTCTTCAGGGACGAGTACGAGACAGAACCCATGACTGATCACAAGGTTGGCATTGTCGCTGTCGAGCATGATCTCAGCGAGTTCAAGACGGTGGCTGCCAATATCCTCAAGCGGAAGCAAGTCACCTATGTTACTTCAGCCGACATCGACTACCTGATCGAGCTTGACAATACCCAGCTCAAGAACGTTCCAGCTTCTTGGATCAAGATCAGTGGGACGAAGAAGGTTTCTCGTTATCATGCTCCCGAAGTTGTGAAGCTCATCCGCGAGCGTGATCAGCATAAGGAGGCGCTGTCCAACGCTTGCGATGATGCCTTCAAGGATCTGCTTACAGAGATCGGTGGCAAGTATCAAGCATTCCGGGATTGCATACAGTCGCTGGCATTGCTTGACTGTCTTTCATCGTTGGCGGAGGTCGCTCAACAGCCTGGGTACTGCAAGCCTACTTTTACCGACACTCCCGGCATCTCCATCGACCAAGGACGTCATCCAATGGTTGAGCAGCTTCTGCTTGATACTTTCGTGCCGAATGATGTTAAGCTCAGTGCAGATGCCACTCGAACCTTGCTCATCACAGGTCCGAACATGGGCGGGAAGTCGTCCTATGTGCGCTCAGTGGCGTTGATCGCAATCATGGCGCAGATAGGCTCATACGTCCCTGCAGACTCAGCAGAGCTCGGGCTTCTGGACGCCGTCTTCACTCGCATGGGCGCTTTCGATAACATGATGAAAGGAGAAAGCACCTTCATGGTCGAACTTGGCGAGACTTCTGACATTCTCAAGCAAGCAACGCCTCGCAGTCTCGTCATTCTTGATGAGCTCGGTCGTGGTACGAGCACACATGATGGAGTTGCCATCGCGCAGGCTGTGCTGCAGCATGTCGTCTCGCAATTAAAATCGTTCACACTGTTCATCACCCATTACCAGAGCCTGGCAAGAGTTGCGGAGCAGTATCCCGTGGGCGAGCTGAAGAATGTCCACATGCGCTTTACCGAGCAAGATGGTGAGAGTGCGGAGGGCGAGCAAGATGTCACCTTCTTGTACGAGGTGGGAGAGGGTGTTGCACATCGTAGCTATGGTCTGAATGTTGCGAAGGCAGCGGGCTTGCCGAAGTCTCTGCTGGAGGAGGCTTCAAAGAGGAGTAAGGCTATGGAAGAGGAGGAGATGAGACGGAGGCTTGGATACCTTTCTGGTGCTATGAAAGGTTTGATGAATGGAGGGGATGTGACGGGTCTGGCGCATCTGGTTGCTGGGATGGAGCAGTTGTGAGGGATGTACAATGTGGATGATGCCTTGCTGTGAGAGCGTGTTGTTAGATACCCATTAGCTTGATTGTAGTGGACGTACTGTACCCGAAGACGGGCTGTATATTCTAGCCTCCCACCTGGGACGGATTGCTTCTTCAAGCTGGCGACAAAGGCCTTCTCACTGAACGTACGCGCACCGAAGCTGCACTTGCGGATGACCGAAAGCTGTTGACAAAGTTCATTGCCGTCGACAACGCTTCGTCACTCCAAGGACAAGAGCTCATGCTCGAATCCGCGAGGGCATCGCTTCGTTGCGAGGTGCGCAGTCGCCTGCTTGGAGGCAGTACGCGCCATAGCAGATTTCGAGACAATGTTTGGTCACGGATGACGACTAGTCTGCAGCGATCCGAGACACGCAAATGCCAGCTCCCGACACTCTCGTTGTATGGATCGCGCGCCCAAACACTCGGCCTTTGGGTTATCTTCAGCCATCTTCTGCTGATCAACACGCCTCTGGCTCTGTCACGGTCATCTTGTGGACCATCCGCTCCTCTACGTGTCGCTCCAGCTTGGCCGGAATGGCCGGCTTTGACTACACAATCCGAGGGAAGCAGCGATCTGGCTTCGAGGCGTGTCGCGCCAACAGACATGCCTCACATGGGGCGACATTATGACCCTGGGCGCCAGTTCCTTCAGGCCGAGAAATATACACCACTGCTGCGGCACAAATATACACTACCCGCGAGACCAGGATGTGTGAACAGTGGAACGAACAATGGAACAAAGAAAGTCTTGCCGAGCTTTGTCCGATTCACAAGTTGACGGACTTGAGTGAGGGATTAGACTTCGAGTTCCTCGCGCTAGTGAGAATCAACACCACGACGCGTTCGAGAGATCGGATCTCGCTCATACACAACACTTGTCGAAGTTGCGACCTCTTTTGTTTGGCATATCTTTTGGGCGGCGTTGCTACGCGTGTTACTGCTTCATCTTTGAACCAAGCCTGCGACATCTCACGCTCACGACCAGACCCTGCAGAGGGTGCTATCTGCCCTGTCGACGGAAATGGCATACAACATGCCGACAGTCGAAGCAATAATGAGCTCGATTATGCTCCGATACTTCACCTTGATCCACGAGCGAGACGGGTCTACCTACAGCACGGCCGGCAGCTCGGATGGCGACATGCTCTACCGCGCCATTGCAAGGCAAGAGATTGGGGATCCGACTGAAGAGCAGGCCATCAAGGAAGCTGTCCTTTACTGGGTTCTCCACGTGCGATCAAACCGAGAGCATCCTCAACGCGACTGGTACTTTGCATGCGAGCAGTCCTTTTATAAGGCCACACGCAGCGAGCTGTTCTCGGCACTTCACGGCCCCGATCTTGCTGGCAGGCTTCCGGAGGTTGTCGAGGTCATAGGAC
The DNA here is from genome assembly GCF_020509005.1 of Fulvia fulva. Classification (NCBI taxonomy): domain Eukaryota; kingdom Fungi; phylum Ascomycota; class Dothideomycetes; order Mycosphaerellales; family Mycosphaerellaceae; genus Fulvia; species Fulvia fulva. The sequence continues at coordinate 3,434,861 of NC_063021.1, forward strand.
AAGCCCTCAATATCCAGCTGACGGTTGTCAACAACTACACTGCGACTGGCAAGGCGTCCGGCTTCGTCTACTGCGGTGGCTCCATGGGTGGCACTCCATGTCTCGTGCTTCAGCGTCCTTCTCTTAGCCGGAATAGCTTTCTGTACTCGTCTTTGATACCCGACACCTCTGGAAAGGCACTTGTGGAACGCCTCCAGATGCTAAAGGCGGAGAATCATGGCGGACTACACATGCGGCAGATTGGCTGGGCTCATGCTGAAGACGAGGCTGGAGTCCCTAGCTTCGCGCAGTACAACGAGTGGCGATTTCAATCGCCGTTCGCGCCTCTAAGCTTAAGGAACCCTCTGAACCGGCTTGACGTCTTCAAAGTCGTGGTCAATTTTCCGAGACAGATTCGCCCTGCAATCGAGCTTTTGAAACACGTCCTGGACTTGGCACCAAACCAGCGGGAGAGAGCTAAGGTGACACCAATGTGTACAGTACACAAGGATTCATGAAACCTCGTATCGCCGTGGACAACGAGTTTTTCATGGCACCGCGACACTTGGTCGCAGGCAAGACTTTTGCGGAAGCGAGCCGGCTGCTTGATGAAGGTGTCGTCGAGTACTTGTGCTCCGTCATTCAGATGTCTGTTGGAAGAATCTTCACGCTCGATATCAATGTCGCCGAGATGTTGGAGCACGCGACGCCAGAGACCGTTCCGTCGTTGCAGTGTCTCTTTGAGGAGATATTGCTCAATCCGGACTACACAAAGATGTGGTGGAATCCGCAAAAGGACATCGAGGTTATGGATAACACCATCGCACACTTTTTTCAAGGGACTGCTCGACCGCCGTACACACACTCGACGTACTATGGTGACAGAACGTGTCACATCAAGCCAAGGTTTCATATCAAGAGCCCATTCTTCAATGGCACACGACCTCGGCATCTGTGCTTCCCTACGCTTCCTAGGGAAGATCAGAACTGCGACCTGCACGTGCCCGGCAACAATGACAAAGGCATGTCATGCCCTTGCTCATTGGGCTGCATTGACATTGCCGCTTTCATGGGTCATCTATGTCGGCTACAAGGCCTGCCAGTCGAAAAGTTGCCTTGGACGCAATGCAGACATGGCATAGGCTATGAGAAATTTCTTTCCGACATGCTAAAGCATGACCGGATTGGCCCGCTTGTGCACAAGTTGAGGGGTACGAAGAGTTTGGAACACTACCAGAGGCTTGGTCGGCGAGGTCTTGAGCAAGATACTGAAGTTCAAGGATACAGCACGATCGATGTTGTCGGCATCGCAGCTGTCATCGACAACATAATCACATCCGACGATGCTCAGTTCGTTGCTGGACTGCTTGCTGAATACTGCTACATGCAGAAATCGCACACACCAGGTTTCTCTGTGCCTCGCAAGATTGCTCAACGTCAGTCTCTACTCGGCCCTTGCGGCATTATCTCGACATTCGAAGACAACCCGCGGCTCTATGTGCGAAAGGCGTTCAAGGAGTCCACCATCAGCCAGCTACCGTCTATGCTCACGTCTGACTGGAGTGTCTGTTTGTCACAGCAAGCTTGAAACCCTGGGAGCATGATCGTCGATTCGAGGCCGGTCGGAAACATGTTGACTTCGGCATGGCTACCAATGTTTTGGTGCAGCATGAACCATTTGCGACACCATCGCCAGAGGTTTATCACGATATACACGGTCGTCATTACGCGGCGCTCCCTGAGCTGACGGACCCACTCCGATCCTGGCTACCAGGAACCATGGCGGTGGCTGTTCCGCGCGAGTACCTCTGCCTATAGTACGCGCCGGCGAAACATATGCGGAGGCACTTCAAAACTTTCTGATGACATCGCCACTTGCGCGTCAGGCATCACCGCCTCCAGGACTTGGAGCGGCGGCTGGAAGTAATGACGGCCTTCCCAAATGGCTGAACAAAGTACCTGGTCGGAACTTGAAAGGTGCCCGGGCGATCTTCGAAGCTTTCTTACAGAAGCACGAAAGTGGAATACACCTAGGACCGATCGTACCACTGCCGGTACGTAGGCTGAAGCGTCTAGAGTCGCAGTTGACCCCACGGCAGATAGCGGATCTTCCACTTGCTGCCAAGAAAGCACAGGTCATCTTCCGCAGTGAAAAGGAAGCCCGAAAAGCCACGATCGCGGACTTGAAAGAGAAGGTCACTCAAGAGAGTATGGCGAATCTGTATCTGGGATTGCCAAGCGTGACCGATCCGAACGACATCTGCGATTTCGAAGATCGAGAGTACCGTCGTCGTATCGAGAGCGCCCCGGCCTGGAATCGACCATTGCTGCCTTATCTGCCGCCCACGAACTCAGAAGGCAGCTGGCAGTCGATGAACACAGAGGCTTTGCGCGTGTACCAAGACGAAGATGAACACAGGGCAAGAATGAAGGCGATACACATGTATGATGAGTCAGATGACGAGAGCGAAGACAGGCCAGACAGTGGCATTGGCAGGAGGTAGATAATCTGTGCAACAATACGCGAGTTGATCAAGAAATGCTGTAATGACCAGTGAGCTCTGGCCCGCCCCAACTCCTTTTTGTGAGACAGTTTGATATTGATACCATACCCTTTAGGCACGTACAGACGCGTTCGCGTCCGTGCGTTGCGTGTTGCTTCCTACTTGATAAAATTCCTGCGAGTACTGGCTTCTTTCCTTCTCTCCATCGTATTTATTGCATTGCTACCAACTTGTCTTGTTCCACATCTCGACATCCTAGGCGACAACCAAGCAACGACAAGAGCGATCACACCTATCAATTCGAACAACTGAGCCGCCACACATGTCACGACTATGACCGACAACCTCGCCGCCATGGCTGAACACAATTCTTCTGGTCAGCACGTCCCAAAATACTATGACGACTACGAGGAAGATAACGGTACCACTTGGTCGAACCCTAAGAATGTATCTGGTAAATCACTGTATCGCGCTGTATCCCGCCACCTCATCGGTACCCCTGATGAAGGCCTGGCCATACAGGGTGTTGCCATGGACTTTGTGATTCGTATTGGAGCACAGCCCGAGCATCCACACCTTGCGCAGTACCTTGCTCGCGCAGAGGCGTGTTTGAAGGAGACCGGCATTCCTATTTTTACGCTTCTCGAGTGTCCCGACCTTCACCCAAACGAACACGTCTTGTGGGCCATCGCGACGGCCTGCAAAGTCCAGTTCCGAGTGTATGGTTCCATCACAGCAGACGGTGAAGCGCAGGATCTGCTCTACATAGTCGGCGCCGAAAGCGCGTATCCCTATGCCGTCCTCCAGCGCCCAGCCATGGGAACCGTGCCCTGGAGATTCTCATGCCTTCTGCCAGATGAAAGCGGTCGCGAGATGCTGGAATGGCTTATTGAAACGCAAGGACTCATGCTCAGCGAAAGGCACCTTCCAGATGATGAGCAGACATACGGTGGAGCACAGCTGAACAAAGTCGGCTACGCCTGGGTCAAAAAGGGCATGGACCGAAACTGAGAGTTACAACGAGGCTCGTGCTGGCTCCCAATCATCGGATTTGAAGGAAGTCCTTCATGGTATCCGGATGGACGCTTTTGCACTGGTCATCTACGAGGCGGCACATATTCCTGGCGCGCTGAAGTTGTTCCACAAAGCCCTCGAGCTTGCACGCAATCAGCAGCGTAAAGTCCGCGTCTCATCCGACTGCGAGTCTGGGGTCATGCACAAGCACGTCGCCGCCGATGCAGATTTCACCAAGTACCCTCGAAACCTGGCGGAGAGCGGAAATCGCGACGAGATGGATGGATTAATGAGGTCAGGGGAAGTTGAAGAGCTATGCTCGGTGCTATCGCTAGCAGTCAGCAGGCACTTCTTTCTTATCGTCAACCTTGTTCACATGTTGGAAAACGCCAATGCGTATACGGTTCGTAATCTGGAGCAGCTACTTCAGGAGACAGTCTTTGACAAGGAGATGCTGAAGCTCGGGTGGAATCTGCAGTCCGGCTTCAGGGTGATCGACCAAACGATTGAATACCTCTACCAGACTGCCACTCGTCCCCCAGTATTCTTGGGCGAGAAGATCAACGCCGATGGCACTCGTACTGAGCGCTGGATGCACTGGGAGTGGAAGATCAAGAGTGAGCATCTGATCGGGGAGCGGCCAGAGAGCATGAAGTTTCCTCGAGTCTGGAAAGACGTCAACTGTGGGATCCATGCCGATCAGGACTACGACCCTCAGCTTTCCGATCAGATCGCCATGGCATGTCCATGCACGACCGGCAATGTCGACATCGCAGCATTGCTGAATCTATTCTGTGGCCAGCTCAAGTTCCAGCTGGATCTTTTGCACTGGCGGCAACATCGACACCGCATCAGCTACCATGACTTCCTACGAACGGAGCTCGACCAAGACCGGCTTTATTTTATCCTCAACTGGATGAAGTCTCGTTGCTACACGGGCGATGTGCATCACTTCTGCCAGGATCTCGGCCTTCCCGAGATGGGACAGAACGACGATCAGATGGCATACAACGTTGGTGACATTGCTGGCATCATCCTCGCATTCGAACAGCTCTTCGCAAGCGACGACAAACGCTTCTTGCTCGGCTGTCTGGACAAGTGGGCTCAGGGCAGCGCTCATATCAAGGATCAGGCCAAATGTGCCAACAGGGCCCTTCCACATGCGGCACGAACGATCCAGCAGCATGCCAAGAAGTCAGCATTCTCACCTGACAGGACGTTGTACGAGGATAACCCTAAGCTATTCAAGAACGAGCCAGTGTACAAGAACAGCAAGGATGAGTTCTCTCATGCGCTCAAGTACTCCGTCAAGAGTAGCATGTCTTGGCTTTCGGACAAGCAGCCAGCTGGTAACCCTGCGAACCTCAGTCCCTGGGAGCACGACCAGTACGCGCTCGTGAGCCGTCAAGTCGATCAACAATTGCGCATGGGCGCTGGTAAGCATGATGAGGCCATATATCCAACATTTCGGGACTACAAGACCGACCTGGTTTGGAAAGATTCATCAATGCCACAGTACGCACGATCGATCCAACTGGATCGTGGGTGCCCGACTCCTGCGCGACCCCGATCTCTGATGACTGCCTGCGCCCAATTATCCGAGCTAACAGAACATACGCCGAAGACCTTGTCGGAGTTCCTGCGGTGCCCACGTGCGGCTGGTGCGGCTCCTCCAGCTGGCTTTGGTGCACTCCCCGGTACCTCAATGGGGCTGCCGAAAGAGCTCAAAGTGGTTCCGGCTCGAGTCTGCTGCTTGCAAAGGCAATATATGACTCGTTCCAGGTCAAGACTGGCGGTGCAAGCACAAACCTGCCGGAGAAATTCATCTCCGACAACACAAGAACCAGTTCGCCATCTACGTCCATGTCGGAATCCTCCAAGCTATTGGACGACGCTCTTAACATTGATGGACATAACGACGGAGATATCTGATACGCATCGAATCGCGCACGATCGCTGTTGGAATTCAGAACTCACGTTGAAGAAGAGGCCAATTTTAAGCACGGCCTCCCAGGGCCCATCGACTTGACTGACGTCTGGGATCCCTACGGGCGTCGGTATCGAGCACGAGTGGAGGCTACGCCATCGTGGAATCGACCTAGAATCGAGAACGTCCCACAGAACGACAAAGACGATGGTTGGTTGTCGGCGGCCACACTGGCGTTGCAGGCTATCGATGAGATGGCCCCCGAGGAGACTGGGGAGGAGAGAGACGTCTGGCATTCAGTTGCAAGGAAATATCGCGAGAAGAGTTCTTGTGGTTGGGGCCCCCGCAGGGGCCGTCGTGGTGCGTAAAGTCACGACGTTTGCGACAATACAATCGTAGAGAGAGGCGGTCTTTCGAGTTCATGGACGGTAAGTTGAGATGAGAATGGGACTTCAGACATTATCTCACTTCCTCTGCCCTCCAGATAATCTTACTCTTCCCCCCTTTGTTCACTTGACATAATCCCAAGTGCATTTATACACTAACAAGAGATTAACAGCATTGGTGAACAAAGAGACGTCAACGATGCAGAGTATTCACTCACGACTCACGTGTCTTCACTGCTCGGGGCGTTTAGCGCCCATGCATTATGTGTTACTTTGGTCTCGACAAAAGGCACGCGAATGTCGTCCTCTTGATCCTTCCTCTGTCTCCGCACCGCCCACTCCACTGTCAGGCTGTCTGTTTGCAATATGCAGACTACTTGCCAGTATCTCAGCAGCATTCACAACACCACCAGCGCCATCAACCCAATCGACAGAGCTTTTCCAAGCAGAAAGAAGCAACGCCAGCAGGGGTACATGTCTGACAAGGACTTCGCAGACAAGGACGCTCCTATCCCCAAGTACTACATCCTCCACAGTGCGGAGCCGAAGAAGCCCTCCAAGAAGGCTGACGGTCGCTCGCTGTTTCGATCTCTCGCGAAACTCAAAATCCAGGATCCACGCATGTACCCACGTGTGCTCAACGATGTGCTCCACTACGCCATCAGAGTGCGATCCAACCGCGAAGATCCTCATCATGACAAGTACATTGCCCGCGAGAAAGCACACTTCGCCGAGACGAAGCAGCCACGGTTCACCAGTCTAGACTGTCCGGACATGCACCCAAGCGAACATGTTCTTTGGGTAGTCGCTCGTGATCTTCAAGAAAGCGCTCAAGAAAGCTAACGTAAGGTGCGTGTTGAGCCAAACGGCGAGTATGGTGTAACCAAGCCCTACGTGGGAGCAGACAAGGAATTCGTCAAGGTCCCCCGCGCGCTTGCTGATGGTCAGTGTCGAGAAGCTCTCGACGACTTGCTCACAAGGGGCATCATCGAGGAACTTTGCTCCGTCTTCAGTGCTGCCATTATTCGGCACTTCTTCCTTCTAGTTACCATCCTCCACATGCTTGAGAATGCCGACGAGACCACGGTTGCTGCCCTCGAGCAGTTCTACAAGGAGATTCTACTAAATGCCGAAATCATGAAGCTTGGGTGGAACTACCAGTCGGACTTCCAGGTTCTTGACAACACAATCGCTTCTATGTACCAAGGTACTCCACGAGAACCACGCAAAGGCTACTATGACGGCGAACACTACTCAATGGAGCGGCCTTTCCGGATCAGTAGCCCGTTTCTAAGCGGAGAACGCCCTGCTTGGACATTCTTGCCAACCGATGATAGCGAGTGTGAAATGCATCGCGAAGGTAAGAGCCTTCATGGACTTGCATGCCCGTGTCCTCTGGGAAACGTCGATGTTGCAGCACTGCTAAGCTTATGGTGCCGACAGCTCGGCTTCTATGTCGAGATCCTCCCGTGGACCCAGTGTCGATACCCCGTCAATTACGGCACCCTCCAGCTGATGATGCTTTGGTGCGATCGTCTGTATCCCTTCTTCAACTTCATGAAGGATTGCGCCGGCATCAGTGGCGACGTTGACTTCTATCAGCATCTCGGCAAGCCAGGCATGGGGGAAGACGATATCGCCATGGCCTACAACATTGGAGACGTGGCTGCTCTCTGCATGATCTATGAGCAGTTCCTTGCGAGTGATGATGTGTGGTTCTTGATCCGGAACCTCGCATCCTATGCTTAAACAAGATACTCCAGTGTGCGTTAGGTATCGCAGCGCGTCTCTACAATTGGTCCGGTCAATGGCATTCCTTTGTTCGAAGATAATCCGAAAGTCTTCAAACACGAGCCAGCCTGGATCGAGGATGGTCATGCGAAGAAGCTTATGTTGAGCAAATGCCTCGTAGGGTTTCCCAATATCTGCAAACGCTCTTCCTGGGCCCCGCCGAACATGCAGTCCTGGCAGTATGACGAGAGAGCTGGAGTGAGTCAGGCGCTGGCGAGGACGACGAAGATCTCTCAATCGCATGTCACGGGACCTGTATATCCCTCTCAGTGTATGCAGCGAGATGAGATTGGACTGAGAGGCGCGGCAGCAACTGCCAGAATGCCTGACCCGAACATGCTCTGGTACCCGGAGTCCTGCGCAACCATCATCAAACAGGATCGCCCAGGGCCAGTAGTTCGTGCTGGCACTACCCACGCCCAAGCACTGCTCGAGTTCGTCAAGGCACCACACGCTGCGGGCGCTAGTCCACCTCCTGGCTTCGCCGCTGCTCCTGGCAGCTCACTCGGCCTCCCAGTGGACCTCGGGCGACTACCAGGCAGCACTTTACAGCTCGGGCGTAACATCTTTAATGCATTCGACGCCAACACGGGCGACAGCGGTGAGCTCTTGGGTCCCCTCGAAAGCCTTCCGATCCTTCCCGCGTACCAAACTGAGCAGAGATTCAACCCTCATGACCTCGCACGTCAACTCATCGAAGCACGAGCGGACGGTAACGTCTGGGACATCGTAGAAGGCGTCAGGACTGGACTTATCAACGACATCGCAGAGGAGAAGAGACTGAACGCCAAGCTCGGCCTCCCAGGTCCAATCAACTTCAACGACATCTGGGATCCGTACGGGCGCCAATACAGGGCAGCAGTCGAAGCCACCCCAGAATGGAACAGACCTGAGCTTCCTGATCTTCCACTTCTCGGCAAGAATGGCGAGTGGCAGTCGGTCTCCACGCTGGCCTTGAAAGCTTTGGAAGAGATCGCGCCACAGGAGACGGAGAAGGAGACTGAGGCGTGGAAATGTATTGCTCTCGGTGGTGGGAAGCGTGGTGATAAGCTCCGCGTGGTGGACGGTGCATGGAGTGGTTGGAGCAAGTACCTTCCCCGGAGCAGAACTCAAACCCGGAGTAACGATACTGGCTATGAGAGCTGGGAATAGTTCGTGGGCTCTAGAGGATCATAGCAGTGGTATGTTGGAGATTGACATTTGGCGTGTCGGGGAATGGAATCAATAGTCATTCTGGGCAGCATACACTTAGACGGTAGCGCAGGACACGACCGACTAAGCGATGCCACATAATGGTTCGATTGGTTTAGAAGAGAGCTGTGCTTAGCCAGATTGGACAGGTCGGGCGTTTGGAGTTTGGAGTTTGGGATTTCTTGATTTTTGGTATAGTACCGCAGCAATGGTCACGCATCGCTTTACCGGCACATCATTCTCTCTTTTCCAGCGTGGGACCGTGCAACCAAAGCCTCAGTCTGGTCTATAGTAGTATGTTGTCTCCAACTCAGCAAGAGCACTTCTTTTAACATGGTGTACCACCCGGCAAGATCGGGCACGAACACTTGCAGCTCTTGCACGGTCCCATGCTCTCAATGTGCCGTGGAAGCGCGACACACACTGAGTTGCCTCGTGGACCAAGCGTGTTCTGCTTATCGTATACTCGCAAGATATAGTCCATCACCGCACCCGACTCCCAGCTCACTACACCTGTGTTTGGGTCCTCCAATGCAGGAACACGACCATTCTCGTTGATCTTTGTGAACACTGGGCCCTTCACACCATTCTTTGCGTCTCCAAACTGCCAAAGCTTGACTTCGTATGGCACATTCAAGAACTCCAACGCTGCCGCGATCTTGTATGGGTTCGGAGCGGTGCCGTGGGCGTGGAGGACGAGGGGCTCGAGGTTTCCGGACATGATGATCGAGCTAGCAATAGTAAGCAGTCCCAATGACAGAACAACGCAAGTGAAGAGAAGAAAGAGGAGACATCATTAAGCGGAGCTCTGTTACAGCTATGCCACTGCGCCAGAACATGGACCGACCGCAACCTTGACTAATGCATGTCCAGGTCCATCGAGGTCGCGTTGGATCAATGGATGTGTCGGAATCGAAGCCGAGCAACAACCGTTGACTGCGTTCAAGCTTTCAAGCGCGAAGATCGCGAGAGCTTTGAAATCAAGAGTAGGAGCCTGAGGTGAATATGGAGGTGGAAGTGGACCACGGCGGAAGACAGCTCACGTCGACAACCCCGCAAGCTCAGGCCATTGGGGATCATGTGCTTTCGCGTCTTGGGCGCGGGCCATGTAGCCGCGGAGCGGAACCGCATCGACTTCGACTCCCTTGAGCGAGAGATGTCTTGCCGCTGAGGAGGATCTTGTAGATTCGGAATCGAAGCTCTGGCGCGGTGGGCCCGACGGAGAAGTCCATCTTCTCCTTGTACGACGGGTTCTGAGAAGTCATTGTGTGGCCCGACTGCCGAGGAGCTGTCGGGCTGACAAGGTTAGAGGCGCCAGTACTTCTTGTGATGGGCTAGCACTTACATCGACAACCCGAGTGGTTTGGCTGCTGGGACCTGTCCAGTCTGATCGGACTGTCGTGCGACCCTTGAAGGCCAGAGCGGAGTAGCGACTGGAAATGGCCCGAGGACTTGTAAATCATGAAGGTCTTGTACTCTTCTCTGTGGGAGTGCGAATCGCCGGCTATGCACCGAAGATCGCTTTTGTCGAGAGGATCTCTGGCGAACACTTTGACTCAATGGAGCAGTGCAGGGGTTGCAATGCCTCAATCGACTGTGTCTCTGAAACAAATTCGGTTGGAGATCGTTCTGTGCTATGGTCCAGAAGGATGACCAGGGCGCAAGAGCAGGTGACGGGACTGTGTGGGTCGATCGTCTAATACTGCTGGACGTCTGCTATTGTGATGGACTGGCTCGATCGGGTGTGTTGCCGAAAGCTTTCCGGTTTTGGTGGTGGTCGTCGTAGCATACTTCAGGAAGACAAGCACATCTGGCGATGGACGAGAACTTATATCCAAGACTGGATAGAAACAAAAGGAACCGCAACATGGATATATCGCACACGCGTTACGACAACTTCTATCCAAGACTGGATAGATGTAAGGAGAGCAGCAACATGGCTATATCGCACACGTGTTACGAGAAACTCGGCATGGCTGCATGTCCTGCCTTGCAGACATCAGGCTCTGAAAGGCACACGCGATGCAATGGCACTTACAGCTTACATGCATTGCGCTCCTATGGCGGCACGGGACTGCCAATGTGCGAGTGCGAAATCAAGGCCCAACATGCGTTACGGATCCTCAGTCTTGTTGGTTTTCGTCTGACGGCGCCCCACTGACAAAGACACTGCTGACTCCTGGCCCAATCGTATGCGAACGGCAAGAACGGGGCCCACATGTGTCACGAAATCTCAGTACTCAGGCTGGCAAGCCCTTTCTTGTCTCTCAACTAGGCGCGTTTGTGGACTAGGTAGGGCCTATCACGCGTTATGGATCCTCAGTCTTGTTGGGAGGTGCTTTCTTGACTTTGTGCGAAGTGAATCCATGCAGTGGCGCGGGGCCTCCTAGCACGCGTTGCGGATCCTCAGTATTGTCGACACGGACTAAGACTGCTCAATTCCAGCACCACACATCCGGTGAAGCAGTTTCGATCTCATGGAAAATTTTTACTCGGTCCCATTCGGACACCGTTGATGTGATGTTTGTGACAATATAGTAGATGCAAGACATGGGGGCATCGAAGCAGTGGGATAGAGATGACATCTTTGGGGGGTCCTTCCTTGTCAGAGAGTCTAGTAGTACATTCTATGGAGAAGCTCATGCTGTAAGATCAGAACTTTGTCTGATATTTCATCGTTCTTCTCGTGGTAGTTTGAATGCAGTCATCGCTATAGTTCATGATGGTCGGAGGCAAAGGTCTGTCGAGGGTTTGCCACTGAGTATGCAGAGGGCAGGATGGTGTGGTGAGTCGTAGCTCTCAATGGCATTGTGTCAATGTCATGACCGATGTCATGACAGACGAATGCAGTCTACTCACGTCAGTTGAGACGTTCTAGAAAAAATGTGAGGATGACCTTGCCTTTCGCCTCAGATGAGGAACAGCGTGCTCTGCAGCTCCGCATTGATCACGGTCGGTGCAGCGGCGGAGGAGATCTTGCACTTGCTCGACTTTCTAGCCCAACTGAGCTCCTTTCCCTCCTCCCAGTGCTCATGGCGACGATACTCGCAGATGACAAACGAGATCTTGTCCAGCTCTGCCTGACGCTCTGCCTGCGGAATACTCTCCAGATAGTGGTTGATGCCGTCAAGCAAGCGGGAGCGCTTGCTGGGATGGTTGAACTCCATCGCATCCATAGCCTGGAGGGCGATCCTGAGCGACTGCAGACCCATCGGTCAAGCATCTGTCAGATTCTCCATGCCGCTCTCGAACAGGCTCCAAGCTCTGCCTGGCGAGTGGATGTAGACGTTGCGTAGGAAGGGCAGACCAGGCTTCGAGAGCTCGGTGAACTTCTGGAAGCCTTGGATGGCGGTGAAGCGGAAGTCATTCTGGCCGTAGAGGATTGGGAGAGCTTCGGTGTAGATCTGGCGGGAGGCGACGAAGAACTCCATCACGGATCCGCGCTTTGGTCCCAAGAACGGAGTCATCTTCTCGCGTTTTCTGCCTCTGCCTGGGACCAGAGCCTTTGTTTTGACCCTGAGCTTGGCATGGCGGTACGCCGTTCGCTTTCGTACCACGATGTACTGGAGACGAAGCTCACCGTGCTTGAACACGAGTTTGTAGATCTTGTTGCGTACTACGTCTGGTAGTGCGGCGAAGTCGAAATCTGGTGACTTGGCCTCAGTCTGGGTCGAGTTGGCTGTGTCGTCAGACATATCTGCGGTGCTCTGATGGTGATGGTAGGTGGAGGTCAACGCAGTCCTTCTGCAGGCAGCATATGCTGCTGGCTCGTAGCTGTATGAGCCGAAGAGTGTAGTGGTCTGTTCAACGTACGGAGATGTAGTGGTAGCGGAAGACGAGATGGAAGCGTTGTTGGTTGACTTGTGGTTTTCGGTTGAGGAGAGACACAGAAGCGGATGTCAATACTTATAGACCCCTGCGGATGTCAAGAACGTAGGTAAAGTGAAGTCGTGCTGGCTGGTTCACTGTCGCCCATAGAGCAAGGCTCTCATTGGCATGTGTAAGTGCCTATCAAGTGAGTAATGAGGCTCATCCGAGCAATAATGTGCCGTCGAAGTGAACTCTTTCACAATCTGCGTGTGTCGCCAAGCCTTCACATGACCCTGTCTTAGTAGCGAAAGTGAAAGTGATCTTCTCCAGCATACTCGCCACACTCGGCTGAGAAACTTGTAAGGAAGAAGTAGATCGCACGCAGAAGTCTGGTTCGATTGGTTTCGCCAGGGTGCGAGAACAACGCATTCATTTGTTTCATGGTTTAAAAGTCACGCTGCTCGATTTGGCGAAACGCAGCGCCTGCGCACCCGTTCGTATAGACTGAAGGCACAACTCCATTGGCGACCAGAGGGCAGGAGGGGTTCTCCTAAATAGACAGATCTCGCGAGACTGTTCGACTCTGATATAACGCTCCAGTGAGCAAATCATCGGATGACTCGAAAATCATTTGGTATGGTTCCACATTCTGACGAGGGGGCAGGAGTGCCCGCTGCTAGCCTACATGGTAATCGGGGTCCATCGACAGCGAGCCGATTCTCCAGATTGAGACAAGTGTGATGATACAATATTGCATGCCGAGCTTGATCATGCCGGGAAATCAAGCACTCCATAGCCGCAAGACGTAAGACTGCGAGGGGATAATTACTTTCGCTGAAGGATTCGCTACCAGCAGCGACTGTGCGTTGCCCGCTCCCTTGACAGTCATGATCTCTGATAGCTCAAGAGCACAAGCAGGGAGCGAGCGTCTACGGACTATTGCACAATCCTTCCTGGAGCAAAAATGATTGATGCCTTCCATTTATTATGCGCCCCTTCCTACAGTTATTAAGTCAAATGTAGCAGTCGCAACCTCAAGTGTTGTCGGATGTGGTCGACTGTAGTGCCGTACAATACTACAAGGACCTGGCGTACTAGATACGCTCTTCTGCATAACACTACATGCTAACAGCCTCTTTCTAGCCCTCGGTCTGGAGGCATAGAGTACCCAGTGAAGATGAATATACATAGCGCCAGATACTTTTGAAATATCAGAACATGGTAGATGATCCAGACTTGAGAAGACAGCACTGACATCGAGTAAAAGACCCATAAGGCCAAAAGCTATCGCAGAGCCAACGAGGGGGCTCCAGGTATTTTCTGTAGAGGTGGTGGATTCTTCCAAAAGTCCATATGCAATGCGGAGTGCGATGAATGGAGCTGCGAAGCATGAGGCCCGGAACATCTGTCGCCACCTTTAGCATTACAACGACAATTCATCCTGTAGTAACTCTTACCAAGCGACTGCTCTTGATCAAGTCTCGTACTTTGATCCGGATGCCCGTATGTAGTGTAATCATCATCGCCAATAGCACCGCGGAGTTCACGTAGTCGATCTGAGTGAGCGTCTTCGCCGTGCTTGGTTGGGAGGTACTGAGGCTGCCGCCGATGATAAGGAAAATCAGAGGAGGCAGCAAGACCAGATGCGAAAGGAGATCGAGACGTTCTGTTCTTTCGCTTGGCTCGACGTTATCGAGCAACCTATTCGATGGTTCTCAGTCAGTACGTTTGCCACTTTTCATCATCATGAGCGAAGACATACATTGTCCTTGCAAAGCCTAGATTCGTCGCGATGAGCGGGATCACTCCTACGTTGAGCAGGATGATTGCGGCTATATAGAGACCTTCTTTTGACGCATCGTATTGAATTGTGATGAGGACAGGTCCTCTCACGAAGGCGCACTTTGGACGCTGAGTGTTGGCGAAGGCTCGTGATGATTGGATGTAGCTTGTGGAGGAGCCATACTGAGAGAGAGTAAGCACATGGGCATCCATGCCCTCCTTGGTCGGTAGGCCCCATTGCGTTTGAGAAGTCGAAATGCCAGAGGTACAATGGGAATGTGGAAAACGGTCTGAGCAATGCCCATCTTGGTGTGCTCATCCAGTGTCATTTTGACCAGTCAGTCACCTTGGACGTCGCACGGAGCGAATGTAAAACGAAGGATGGAGACGCTACAGAAATCCTTTGCACGTAGCAGGCAAGCTTTAAGTAACATCGTGAGCAGAGAAATAATGTGCAGGTTTGATCCTACCTCCTTCTCAGTCGCTCCTTCGCAAACAGGTGCTCTCGGCTTTCGAATTGTGATTGAAGACCATTGAATGTTGTCATTTTTATTAGCGGAAATGCCCCATCAGCTGTAGCCGCATTCTTTTACGGCTACTCACATTCCTATACGGGATATGATTGGCGCGATTGGACCTTATAGCCTCGTCATGTAATCTTGGCCCTACGCTTAATCTGCAGAAACTGCTCGCTGTCGAAGGATTCGGGTGGTCCTTGCCTCGAATTCCCGTGACCAGGAGATGAATACAAACCACGCGGACTATATTTCATTCTCCCACACAAATGCACTGACGCCCGGCTGATGCTCAAGACTAAAATGCCGGCAATACCATCTGGACGTGCCTGGGATGCATGCCAGATCGCGAGGAAGAAATGCGACTCGGCGGTACCGATCTGCTCCCGTTGCACCCGCTTGAGCATCGTCTGTGTCGGATCTGGCCAGCGTCGTTTCGCATTCAAAGGAGGCCCCAAATGCGCTCGCAACACACATCCTGAGGCCGAACATCACCACGCAGCCCACATGCCCCAGCCGTCGCCCAGCAGTCCTGCCCAGCTCCTGGCGGGCTCAGCATCAGCCCTGAGACCGGATATTAGTTCAGTCTGCTGCATACCTACTGCTCGTTCCTTAGATACTTGCCGCAGCGCCTTGGGTCATCGGAAGCGCTTGATGCTGCGACGTACGCCCTTGTGCTCTCGCATGGGGAGATGTGCTCCAGTCGGAAGGTGTCTGTTCGCACTATGGTCGCCTACAATACCGCCATTCAGAGATTGAGGATTGCTCTCGACGATCCAGTTGAGGCCATTTCGGTCCACTCTCTTGGTGCTGCTGTGCTTCTCGTAGTTTGTCGCGATTTGAACGGCTTCGCCCTCCGAGACTGGACGGTCCACTCGCTTGGGGCGGTGCATATCGTCGTTGCGCGAAGGCATGTCCGGTCTCGAGATGATTTCGAGTGTCGGCTTATGGAGACTTTACAGGCCTATTTGGTTCGCTATCGTAACTTGAAGGATCCAGCTAATGGAATGTGCTGACAGAGTTGCAGGTCGGCCATTGTCTTTTCGTCCCAAGTATGCGTCTGCATCCAGACCGATTCGAAAAGCTTGTAGAAGCGTCTACAAGTCACTTAAAACCGGACAATACCCTCCGTTACATATATCAATTACCGAAGCTACTCGAGCGTGGGAGACTGTCCTGCAACGATGCGGACTCTCTGGGGCAGCTCTTCAAGGAGGCCAATGCCGACTTCGAAAAGTTGACCGAGATGCGACACGAGCTGCGGCACAGCTTGGATGCTGTATTGATTCAAGGCAGCATGTCCCACTTCGAGACTTTGCGCGGCTATACTTTCGTACTCTCTCTCTCTCTCTGTGCTCCGTCTATCATTGCATTCTCAATGGGTCAAGGGTCAAACCATCTGATCTGGAGGCCGTAGGAGAAGCGATCGCCGAGGCAACACTTGAGCTCGCGCAAGAAGTAAACATCTCAGCCCACTTGGATCTTCTTATATGTTTCTCGCCGTCCCCTTAGCGGGGCTGTGTACCGAGGATGCTGCGAAGAAGGAACGAATCCGAAGCGCTGTTCTTGATTTATGTCACGGTTACTATCGAGGCGCGCAGAATCACTCTTTTGAGCGCCTTGGCGTACACACGGAACAACTGCGTTGCGACCTACAATGTGAGCCAGAAACGTATGTTTAGGGAAGCACGAACGACGGAACTTGAGAGACTTTGCTCTGTAGAACGAGTTCGCGCGGATAGGGCAGCTCACTGTATGAACTTATTCACGTCTCGGGCGCATAGCTCTTGATTCTCCTTCTGCGCCTGCAATGAGTGCTATGATTCAATCGTTGCACCGCTCGGCTTCGTGCTTGCGGTGAACAAGGCGAAGTCCCAAGCGGCACGAACCCGAAACACCCGCCTAGAATGCCTGGCTGTCCCTGCATGTGCGGAGAAGATCACGAGAGCAGCAGGCGCGTCAGGTACGTATCCATATTAGCAGTGGAAACGAATCAATGCCATCGGCTCGGTGCGTATCGAAGTCTTGCTGAGCTTCATTCATCTCGCCGGCAGGATTGGGCGGACCGAGCTTCTTCCATGTGATATCTCGTGAGGAAGCAGGGTACAAAGTTAAGGAGGTGTGGCTCTTATCATGGCGTGCTCAGTCGGTATGGCGAAGGATCGCGTGCTCGGTACGGCGAGTGTGCGTGTCACAGGCCATTGACGTCAAGCGGTGCAAGCAATGCTGCGGATCGGGCCTTTGTGGGTGGAGGTCAGTTGGTGTCGCGACAAAGAAGTCGTGTTTCGTGTGAGAGGCTGTCTCGGCCCAAGCTCTGGCCTAGACCTATCCTGGCCTTTGTCTCCACTACCCCGCGACAACGGCGCGCGCCAGCCATGCACGATGGCCGTGGAGGAGCACCTTCTTGTGCTGTGTACAACGATACCACAGACATCTGCTGCCCTCCTACAATCATCAAACCTGAGCGAAGCCCTGAGAGCTGTATCCCGCAGCAAAAGACGTCTCGAAGGGAAAGAGCATCGCAGCTGTCATCCGATCACGACATCACCTCCCTCCTTGGTGACGACATTGTTTCCCTTCCAATCCGACCGCGTGGCATACATCGACCGGCGTCCGCAACGACCACTGTCCTTCCGGCGACTTCGTACGAGGTGCTGTCCACCGCCGGCACGAGCAGCATCACCGCGAGGGCCTCCCATAAGGGCTGCTGTCGGCTCGGCGCCAGCTCCAGTCCTCCCTTCGACTGTTCTTCGGGACATCAGGGACACCACATACACCGCCCACCCCTGACGAGATAAGACGACAACGGCCGCAATGTCGAACGACGAGAACAACAACCGACCTGCCTCGCCTCCACAACACCAACGCCGCTCCTCCTTCGCTGGCGAGACCTTTGCAAACCTGTTTGGCGGCCACCGTGGCAGCGTGTCGCGATCGGCCAGCACAAGAGATCCGAACACGAGCAACAATGGTGACTCTCAGCAGCACCCTACCAATTCATACCCAGGCCCGATCACGAGCGCAGCTGCTCAAGCACAACGCCGACGGCTGTCTCTCACAACACTAGGTCTTTCTGGCTCTCCCAACTCGACCTCACCCTTCGGCTCGTACAACAGCCGCCGAGATAGCTACGGCACTGCCGGCAGTGACAGCATCGACGAGTCAGCAATTGAGGACGAGCCAGCTGGGCCCAATCCAACTCCTCAGACACCCTTTGCTCGACGGATGAGCTTTGGTGCAAAGGCACTGCAGAGCGTGCGAACCAGCGGTGGAACCACTCCGCCTGGCAATGGACAGAACGGTGGGCAAAACCCTACTTCTGCATCTTCAAATGGCACACTGCAAGCCAAAAACAACGGGACGATCTCTTCCCGAGGTGTCAAGGGTCGAGGTTTGTCTTCGCTGCGAATGACTTCGCTTTCCCTTTGTCGTCATATCGCCGATCTTCCCGCATACTTGACTCTATGCTGACTGTGGTATTTGTACAGGTTCATCTGAAGGCTTCGACTGGTCTGAGAACTTCCGCACTCGTGCTCAACGTGGCTCCATAGGGGGAGGTATGGGCAGCTTCAGCGGCGGTTCTGTCGGTGGCCAAGCCGGATCTCCACGTGCAGCACATGGCCGATCAGCCAGTGTCGCTGTCATGGAACCACCAGCCCGCGAAATGCCCAAGCCTAAGGAGCAGGTACGACCGGACCACTTCCAGGAGCGTATCTTGAAGGGCGACTTCTACATGGACTGAGTCGCCCTGTCGACACCGCACTTGTTTGGATGATACGAATACCGAGAACGACGCTATCTCTTACTTGGCTTGGCCGGAGTACGGATCGTGTGTAAGGAACACTGCGACAATGCAAAGAGATGGAGCTTTGAGTCTCAAATCGGGAAATGGCAGACAAGAAATGTTACGAAATTACGAACAGACGATGGAACAAGCGACGGAATTGAGTGTTTACAAATCACACTCGCTAAGCGTTCTGAAGGGATGTATGAGAGAGCATGGAGCTTGGTGGAGTGATGGAGTGCTGGAGCAGGCAAGTGACTTGGGACCACTCGGGAAGTGTGTACGATACCAAATTGCCAATTGCTGTGAGAGCTGATATGCTGAGAAAGTCTCAATGAAATGAATTGATGGCAGCTAGACTGCCGATGTAGTTCATGCTACCGAAGTCTCAAAGAGTCCTCCCGATGTAGTTCATGCTACCGAAGTCTCAAAGAGTCCTCAGCTCCCTAACGTGAACACGTGGTCCTTTACCCGGTGCATCCATACTAGCAGCCCAAGCGTACGACATGTGCCGTGCTCTGGTTCGCTAGCTCAGCCTTGAACGATCATTAATACCGGCGAGGAAACGTATGCACACCAATGTCTGGCGTTTACTCACATCCCCGGACCAAGTCATCTGGACATGCGAAATAGCAAGCACAAGCAAAACAATCGCCACAGGTCGAACGACTTCAGAGCAGAACTTCTCGCCACTCATGACCAATGGCATGAAGCCGTGGAGACTGTAGCCCTGTTCACCTGCGCCACTGAGGCACAGGGTTATGTCGTTCGACCTGTGATAACTGTCGAGGTGGGTACGAAGTTGTTGGTCTATCAATGTTGGGTTCGAGAGGTGAGTTGCGAAAAGGACCGTCATCGTCGCTGGCGTGAACACTGGCAGAACAATTGTTCCGGATAACTTCGCCAAGAGCTCGCATGGTAGCACCTTCGTGTGACGTGACATGGATGGTATGTACGAGCTGGATACGAACATCTTGACACTTCGGCGGTTGGCAAGTTGTCGTGTCATTTAACTCCGGTTGTTTGCGTGAGCGGGTGATTTGTGGATGGTATGTCAGGATCAAGGCGAGTTGGGGAATGGAAGCTGATGTTTGAATCAAGAATGAAGGAAAAGACAACATGCCAAAGAAATAGAAATAGGGGTGGTCGATCGCCAATAGGCTGGCACTTCGTCTCTCTGACTGCTGGGACATATCTAGCAAGGAGTGAGCCAGAAGTGTTCTGGGCTGATTGTCTTGACTTCCAACAAACATTAATGGCGATAAAACTGACGCCCTGCTATGCCGCCACAAGGGAGGCCACAATATGGCGATAAACTCACTGACACGACCTTGACTCGATGACAGGCCGCCCATCCGCTGCTTGACTCATCCTAATACTGATGAACACAAGCTACGGAGACTGCCAACTTATAGTTGTAGCCAGACCGTTGAGCCAAGGAGGATCATCGAAGGCAGTTGGACCAGATGGCCTTATGTAGCTTGTTTGTGACTGATAATTCGAACGTGAGCATGGTGGAAGCTGGGATCCAAAGGATGTGACAGTGGAGTCATGAACGTGACCTCTCATCATCAGTATCATACTGCCAATCACTACCCTCACATCAATCTACCGATTCCACTCCCTCGGATCCGGCCCCATGCCATACTCCCCCTCAGCCCCCCTCTTCTCCTTAACAGCCTGCACACTATTCCTCCCCCACCCGGCCTTCTCCATAATACTCGAAAACGTCGTCATCGCCGTATTCCTCCACTGACTGTCCCGATTCCCCTGCACGCCCATACCCGGCGGCATCAGACTATTCATCTGACTCTCCGGCACAGGCGGTGGCGGAGGATAGTTGCTCGGTGTGCAAGGGCTCTGTAGCGTCTTGCCGATGTTGGCGGTGTTGCTGTTGCGGCCGGGACGAGTGGGAGTGTATTCGTTGGGCTGCTCTTCGATGGGAGTGGAGTCGTCGCTGTCGGAGGTTTCCCATGTCTTGCCGGAGGCGGGCACGATGATGCCGTGGTGGGATTTGTGGGCGTCTTGGGGGCAGTGGACGGCGGTGGGGAGGGTGCTGGGGGATGTGGTGTGGGTTTGGATTCCGGGGGTGTCCATAATTACGGTCATGGTCTCTGTGCTGCCTGTGCGGCTTGTGTCGGGTCGACTTTGAGTGCCTTGATGTGTCGGCGGGCTTCGTGAGGTGGCGTTAGGAATGTTTGCGCGAAGGTTCTTCTGGCTGCGTTGTTTCTTCAGACCACGCACTGGCTCGATCTGGAATGTTGTGATGCTGCCACGCTTGAGATGTGCTGGGAGAGGCGGCTGAGTTGGTACTGGAGTTGTCGCCTGGTTGACAAAGGGCGAGTGTGAAAACGACCATCCTTTCGTGAGCGGCGACTTCTGCACCTGAGCAGCTGGCGTGGTAGGGTTCTTGGCAGGAGAGTGCACATGCATTGTGTATCCTTGAAGACCTCCATTGGGTCCATCCCGTGGAGGCGAGGACTTCAAAAAGTCTGTTCGATGTCCCATTGCCACATCTGCCATTGGCTCAGAGATGGATCTTCCATGCACTGTTGGGCGACGAGAAACAGCAGCTGGACTGAGGTCCGTCAAGGTGTAGCGACCTGAAGAATATCTCTTCTCATCCACGTACGATGCAGCCTTCTTCTTCCTGCGCATGCAGCAGAACACAAGTAGCCCAACGACCAGTGCTCCGAGTAATAAGCCTGGTACGAAGCCCGCTGCGAACGATTTGCCGGAAAATGAGTTGTCGTCCTCTGCATCTTTCAGGGCTACTGGCGTGATTGTCGTGCCAGCTGTGGACGAAGCTTGGGATGCTGACGTGGAAGTGACCGTGCTTGTTGTGAGGGTAGAAGCTGTAGTCGGCAGAAGCGAAGTGGAACTTGAGGCTGCTTCCGCCTTTGTTACGGCGATACATGTTCCACTCTGGCAGTTGTAGCCCATCGGGCAACAGTTTTCTCCGCATGTTTCAAGTTTCGAGACAGGATCGGCGTGAAGCTGACTTGCGGCGTGTGTAGTCGCATTTTGGAAGTCTTGATTGCAATCCACGGGCGCGATCGCCTGGCAGTCCTGGCCAGCAGGACAGCACAAAGCGGCAGTGATGGTCGAGGTTGTATTAAGTAGAAGGCACTGTGTGATTGCTGAGCAGCAAAAGTCGGAAGGGAAGTCGTCGCCACATGGGTTGAGATGCTGATTTCCGCCACATGTCGCGTCTTGTCTCTTGATGACGAAAGGTGCAAAGTCCTCGGGCACCCAGTGTGCTGTGTCCCTTTGCAATTCTTCCGGGAGCCACAATGATCGCACTTGTGGAAGGTGCAGAAATCCAAGAAGCGCAGAGAAAACGATGGATTGCTGCATAGTGAAAGCGCTTGCGCTGATAGTGATGCGCGGGTATCTTGAATGCTGAAAAATGATTATGAAAAGGCCGTCCAGCGGTCGCCGTAGGTGTTAGGAAAGACAACAGAGGAGATGAGATACACAGACACGCCCAAGGAGAGGAACAAAAGAGAACGAACAATGTTGTGCGCGAGACAGAGTCTTACCGGGTCGTCGACGTGTAGTAGAGTGGAGTGACATTGTCGAGGACGCGCTGCAATTCACATGCACGACTGGGTCTGGCAGTGTGCACGGTTGCCTTCGAATGGTCATGATGGTGACACCAGCGTTAGGCTCTGCGTATTGTCTGGTGGTGAGGAGAATGCTGCAGCAAGAGAGATGAAACGTGTTGGCGCCCGGTTTGATACAGCGTGAAGTCGGAAGAATGGTTGGTCAAGAAGGCGCGATGGGAGCTGGGACTTGGCGAGTGCCAAGGTGATATTTCTTAGCGCTGACTCCGGCCTCAGCCAATCGGTGAAGCCATGGCATCTCCGCCATCTCGAAGTATCATGGCATTGATGATGAGCACGCGAGAGTATCGTGTTCTCACACGCACACAACCATGATCACAAGAAGGATATCACGGCCCCTGGGGTCACTGGCCTCATCGCAATGGGTGTGCCCATCATGCGTAAAGTCACCGCACACCCCCAGAACGTCCACCACTAACACCACTCCCAGAGAACAACCCCCATAATACGACAAACCCAACAAAAGCGCTCCCTCCACCGCGTCCCCGTGATCCCCTACCACACAACCTTCATGCAAACCGGCGTGCCCAACCTCTTCTCCATAGAAGGCTACCAAATCGCCTGGGAACAATACCAAACCTATCTCGTCCAAAAGATCAACGAACTCACAGCCGGCGAACCCATCGAAAACACCCCCGTCAAAGACATAGCAATCCAATACGCCCGCGACCCCATGAACGCCTCCCTCTTCAACCACGCCTCCGCCGCCCACAACAACCAGCACTTCTTCTCCACCCTCGCGCCCTCACCCCTCACACTCAACGACTGCCCCCAACTGCAAGAGTCCCTTGTCAAGACCTTCGGCTCAATCGCTACCCTCCGCATGACCATGCTCGACACCGCCGCCGCCATGTTCGGCCCCGGCTTCGTCTGGCTCGTCTGGGCACGGGGCGTAGACGGCACCCGTGGCATCAACGGCCGCAGCGGCTCTTGGCGCATCCTCACAACCTACCTCGCCGGCACGCCCTACCCCGAAGCAGGCTACCGCGCCCAGGGCCTCGACATGGCGACCAACAATCAGTCGTCCTACAACGCGTACCTGCAGTCCATGCCGGTGAATTCTGCTGGTTCGTTCGGGGCTTTCAGCCAGAGCGGGAAAGAGCAGGCGAGAATACCGCCGGGTGGAACGAGTGTGATGCCGGTGTTGAGCGTGAGTACGTGGGAGCATACGTATATGTACGATTTTGGGATTACGGGGAAGAGAAAGTTTTTGGATCAATGGTGGAATGCGGTGGATTGGGGTGTAGTGGAGCAGAATGCGCCGACAGAGTCGAAGCAGGTGGTGGCTTTCGGCAAGGCCTGAGAGCGCATGATGTGAGCATTCAGACGCGGGCAGACACTACGATGGGATAGAGCATTTCTGGGGTCGTCATCGAAAAGAGGGAGGGTGGTCATGGCTCTTTGCCAAGAAGAGATTTGCTGGGCAAGGCGATTGTTCAAGGCGGCACGCCCACGAAGCACAAAGTACACATTCGAGCAGATGAAAGAAGATCAAATTGCTGGTAAAGAGACTGCGATCGGTGGCGATGTATGATACTGTCCAAAATGTAGCATACAAGTCTACACCAGCAAACTCTGCTGGTTCTCGAAGCCGCTTTCCACAAGCGGGCCTGCGGCGTAGAGTGAGAATCACATCGTTGGGCGTGGGATCAAATGCAGCCGATCCGGGATACTCGAAAGCCATGGCGAATCCTGATGACTGGCCGCCCTCGTAGCCCCAATACTGCTGATAACACGTGGGAGTGGCATTGGCGAGTCATCCCGTTCGCAGTGTCTACCTACATGCCCATGGTCGACATGTTTACGCGGTATGTGAACACACGATCCTGGGTTGGTAGCCTAGGGCTCTGCGTGTAAGGATGCTGCGAGGACTTCGCAGTTCACGACGTGATCCGCAGAGCAGGAATTTCTTCCAAAGCGCAGCCCATAGTCTGACACCCCTGTGCGTCATCTTGAAGATGTGGGAGGATGTAATGTTGCACAGAGCCAGGCACGCCAGGTACAGCTCTACATTCGCTCGAGTCGCACGCAAGCGTAGGGCAAGGGAAGTCGGTCAAGTCGGCGAGGTCGGTGAAGGTCTCGCTAGTAGAACTTCTGGAGCCGCATCTAAGTGTAACGTCGGGCACCTTGCTCGTAAAGACTGTCGCACGATTGCCTTGCAGCCGAGTCCGCACCAGCAAGCCGAATGGTCGCTGAAGGCAGGCTTCTGACCTCCTGTACCTGCCAGACCATAGCGGGTGGAGGCCTTGCAGTGCCGTGGGTTACACCCGGAACATCAGATCCATTCTCACGATGGTGTAGCGCAGCTACCGCGGCATACTGGAAGTGGACCTCCTCTGCAATATCTCTGGTGGTGCAAGCAGGATCACAGCCGCCCAGGCCCGTTCCTCCGCTGCAGTTGAGAGACCCGCAAATGCTTCGCTGGCGCCAATAATCAGCGGCTAAATTCGTTATGGAGATGGCTCGAGATGTCGTGTGACTCTCTGAGATCAGTCATTGGCGCATGTCTGCAAGATCAATGGTACTGCGACCCCATAACGTCGACAGTAGGCCAGCTCCCTGTCAGATAGACGCGCTCTCGTGCCCTTGTCGTCTTCGCGGTTAGCAAAGCGTGGGATTGGGTTCCTGTCGCAGGTACCCCGTCACCCCGTGTGCTACCACACCGAGAAAAGTTCAAGGACGATGCGGATGTGACGTGCATCGTGGCGTTCAGCGAACTGCTGCGAGTGCCCGGTATATCCCTGCCGACGTGAGCAGTTGCGTCTGTTCACTATCAACCAGGAGCCTGGGATTGCCAAGCACGCATTGATGAGCACCAGCATCTGACTCGTTGCACGTTCAATATTTGTGGTTAGCCAAACCCGGGCCGTCCCATGGAAGTGAGTGATGCTTGCTAGTGCGAGGTCTTTGGCATCAATGAGGCCTCTCAGGCCTTGCATAACAGTGGATTGTTGCTCGTCTTGAGGATCATTGCAGCAAGACATGTCCCATGGCTCCCAAGCCGTCTGCCCCGATGCATTTGTATAATGGCCATCGAACAGCTGGGCTCCTCAACATGGCAATGTCTCTACCAAGTCGAGGTCGGGCAGCACTCACCGCAAATTGTCGCCGCAGGTTCGTGGAATGCAGTACCACTCTAGTTGTGCCTGTCAAGACTCTGATCGCTATACAGGCTCGTGCTGAGGGCCTCCGTAGGGATTTGAGAGGCCAGGTCTCGGTTCTCTGTAGCACAGTACCTGCGACACAACCGCCCATGTCGGCCGCCAACGTCATGCGGATGATGGCGGCGGTGAGTATAAGAAGTCGTAGGTCAGGCCTTTCGGGCTGGTTCCCCATCACAGTAGAGAGTAACAATGCCGAGCAAACTCCAGAGTAAGTTCTTCTGAAGCAAACCATACCCGTGATGGTACTGACGAGGCTTAGCCCAGCATCCCTTCGAGTGCTTCAACGCAGGGTTGCCACTGCCGGCTAACGCAACATCACCACGTGTACTAGCGACAGCATCTTACGATGAAGTGCAGCAACGAGGCGAAAGTGTCCTGCTCAGCAAGCTGGCCAGATTCCACCGACACGGGATAGCCGCTGGTCTTCGCTTTACGCGCCGTCAGGCTGGAGATCTATCGCAACCACAGGGCCGACTGTTGTCAGACATAACGGCTATACCCGGATTCGACAGGCTCCGCGGCTACACATGCTGCAATCTCCGTGAGGGTGGCGAATGGCGGTCAGCTCCTGTCAGTTTCTTGAAGGAAGCGACTGTACAACATGGCTCCGATGCACAGGCCTTGGATGTGACGCACAGCAAGGAAGAATGTCCGGTAACCCTGGAGGGTGCTGCAGCGGAACCTCTTCAAGAGCATCTGTACTTGATGCTTCACGGCTGGGGACAACCAGCACTGGTCCTTGCCGCGATTCCTCGGGCATATAGGCTGCAACATTCGTGCCAGAGCTCCCCCGATGGTGCTTCGTCAGAGCAGAGTTCGCCCGCCGAGGATGTAATGAGATGTATTCTTTGCGAACAGGACTTCGACAGTGTTGGAGTAGCAGCGAACTCGACTTGCCTATTCCATCCCGGTGAGTGTCTTTCCCACCCTGCATCAATTGCATGTACTGATCTTGCGACAGGGAACAGACACGTTCCAAAGAATTATGAGAGTGATTCGGACTCGTCGGAGTCATCGTACGACGAATTGCAGCATGTCGATGGAGCAACCTGGACCTGCTGCGGCCGGCTGAGCGACTTTTCGGGCTGTGCAGCAGAGATTGAGCACATCCTCGTGCATCGGAGCGATCTAGTGAGCTTGACTGTGAAGAAGCCGTGGCGTCGCTTGTGGCAATGATCTCGGATGCCAAATGTCAAGGGGGAAGTCATTCATCATAGTTCGCTGGCGTCTTCGGGTGTGGCGGGTTTGGCGTTCTTTTAGAGGTGAGGGTTAGGAAGCCGCAAGGCATAGCCATGCATTGTCATGTTATCAAACGTTTCACACTTTGAGGTCGCTCATGTCGTTTGCTGGTGTTCATCGTGGAGTAAGCTCTGTTTAGGCAGACAAAGTCAAGGTGATGTTCAAACAAGGGTTCTCACAGAAAGGAAGCCACATAAAGCGGGTGCTCCCGTCCCTAGGCAAGAGCAAGTCATGCGACTGCATGGAGCAAGAGCTAGCGGTCTCCGATATGATAACACAAGATCGCAGTGGATCATCTAGCATTGAGCACGCCGCGAATAGCTGGACCGCCGTCTCACCTGGACATAGGTGGAATGCTTAGAGAGCGTCAGATGACAACGGCAACCGACATGTGAATGAGGGTTCTCCTTCAATCTATCGTGTATTCATGGATACTGCTGATCGCACCTGGGCAGACAGCTGCTGTGGTATCTATTCCTCTTTACACTTTTGACATCCGCACTCTAGTCCAGCTCGAGCTGTCATCGGCAGATCTTCACAGACCAAACAGCTCCTTGACCTGCTTCATGGTATCCTCTGGGTTCTTCACCGAATGTCCCTCAGTCCTCGAGTCCTCATAGATCTCGTAGTCATTACCACCCTTGAACGCCTTGTCACCAAAGAAGTGGATCGTCTTGAAGTCCACACCATCTGGCAGGTCCTTGTCCTTCTCCAAATGCTGCAAGCAGTATGTCTTATCCCAACCTGTTGGGAACACGTCGAATGAAATCTGTCCACCGATCGAGTATGTCAGACCGATATCTGGGAACTCCTTCCTCAACGCCGCGATAAACTTCTCCCGAATCTTGTGCTCTAGGTCAAACTTCTCGTAATCGTTTCGCTCCTGTGTGCTGGCGTTTCTGCCGACTGGGCTGACATTGATCATGCCGTTTCGGAACTCGACGAAGGTGCCACGCTTGACTGGGATATCGAGGTCGGCGACGTAGTGGAGGCAGAAGTTTACTAGCTTCTTGTACTTGTCCTCGCCGATCCACTGGATGAAGCTGTTACTGGGGAGCTGCTGGCCCATGCGGTATGCGGTGAGACCATTCTCGGCGAAGCAGTAGTCGAAGAGGGTGGTGACGTTGATTGCTGAGGTGCCGAGTTGCTCTTGTTGCTTTACGAGATTGGATCCGCCGACGAAACCAATTGCGACTTTTCGGCGAAGGTCGGAGAGCAGTTGGAGCATTTCTGGCGAGGCATGCTACATGTCGGGTTAGCAAACAGCGATGAAACACTGCCGCATGCAAGACTGACCAGACGCGCTGGTGAGAGCGTGCCGTCGACATCGAAGAGGACCACAGTGTTCTTGATCGGACGCTCGTTGATGGGAGGTATCGTGTTGATCGTGACGGTAGCCATGGTGTTGGAATTCGTGTGTCAGCAAGCAGGGTAACGCGGTGTAAGGAAAAGCAGTCGAGGGCACGCGGAGATGTGCTTTATCGAGACGTGGTGTTCACGAGGCAATGTGTTCAATGGGAAGACAGCTGTACAAATATTTCCTTAGCGGTGAAGGGAAGGGCAGCTCAGGAACGAAAGTCAATCTCCCCCGCACTTTGCCAGGGTCCAGAAGCACGAAGCACTGTCACATGCGCCTGAAGAAAAGCTGGAGGTCTCTGAAAAGGTCGACAAGTGCACGCCATCGACCGTCGGTGGCGCTCACCTCACGACTGTTTTGGATGCTCGTTTAATTTTGTCAACGACCAAGCTGTCCGTTACTTTCGTGGCAAGTTAAACTCAGCCTCGTCTTCGTACAGACAACCATGTCTGCTGTCCACAGTCCTTGGGCACGCTAAGCTACACCATCCGCAAATCAGTGTCCCGACCAATTCGCTCGCTTTCATGCTCCCAGGTGCGCCTGACACCCTACGCCCTTCGTATGCCCACACTGTTCATCTATGCCATCTAGTCCTTGTTCTCTTGCGGCTCGATGGTGGTTCCCGAAACAATGGTAGCCCAACCAATCAATCGCCAATGCTTCTCGATTCTTCGGCTAAGTGCAATCTTCTCGCCAGTAGCAGTGCAAGCTGGGGCAGTGAGTTGCAGTCTAGCAAGATCGGCCTTGACAGCTAGGACCTTGGCACCGGTCGCGGTCGATCCGATGTTGACCATCAGCACTTCGTTCTTCGCCAGCTTGGCAACCTTAGCTTGCTTGCCGTCCGCGGTCTTCACACCCAACAGTCTGCGGAGCAGGAAGTAGTTGACCTCGATCTCGGTGTAAATTTCTGGAAGCTTGCCTTTGAGACCAAGGACGAAACCGACCAGACGATCAGCACGGCAGAGTGTGGGATCGATGCGAGTTCCAACACCGATCAAACCTCCGGGTACTGCAAACTTGAGGCTGTTGTTCTCGGCGAAAAGCGATACGATGCGCGAGAGGATAGGCTTGCACTGAATCGCACCCTTCTCGTCCTTGGACACGATACCTGGCCTGATCTCAATCTCGTCGCCAAGTTTAAGGATACCAGTGAGGATAGAGCCACCAGCCACACCTCCCTGCAGCTCGTCGATCTCCGAACCTGGCTTGTTGACATCGAAAGAACGAATGACAATGAGATGTGGATCGTCCTGGAAGTTGCGGATTGGCACCGGTATTCTCGAGACCAGCATCTCGTTGATAGCGTCGATGTTGAACTTGAGCTGTGCAGAGATAGGCACGATCGGAGAGCCATCAGCCACGGTGCCGCGAATGAACTTTCGAATGGACTCGAAGTGCTGTGCCGCAGCCTCCTCGCGCATAAGATCGACCTTGTTCTGGAGGATGACAATGTGTTGCAGCTTCATGATCTCAATAGCTGCCAGATGTTCCGAGGTCTGTGGCTGGGGGCAGGTTTCGTTTCCTGCAATAAGTAGCAGTGCGGCGTCCATGACCGCAGCTCCTGAAAGCATGGTGCTCATCAGAATATCGTGACCAGGGCAATCGACAAAGCTGGGAAGTGTTAGTATGGCTCTGGAACGCGACAGTGCTTGAGCGCCACCGCAGCTCCTCACGTGCGCAGCTCTATCCAGGAGTTGGTAAAACTTACGAGACATGTCGTAGTAACCGGTACTTGCCATCACAGCCTGGTCGCTCGCAGGGTGGGTCAACCTCCTTCTCACTCTTGTAACTCCTGTAGCATGTGGGTCGTGGGCACTCGTCGTTATCACACTTGTAGATCTTGGCATTGGCATAGCCAAGCTTGATTGTGATGTTCCTCTCCAGCTCATTCTTGAAACGGACAGTCTGCACGCCCGATATTGCCTTCACCACTGTACTCTTTCCGTGGGCCACATGTCCTATTGTTCCAATGTTGATGGTCGCTTGGCGAGCGATGATTTCTGGTGAGAGAGGCGTGAGAGATGCCACGTCGAGTGTTGATGGCTCCGGTTGTTCAGGAAGGAAGGGTTTCGCTGCCGCAGCTGCTGCTATTGCGTTGGTCTTCTTCAGAGCTGATCGTGGTGCTGCTGCTGGTCCCTTTGCGCGTGGTTCAGCGCCAGCATCGTCTGCCTGAGGCTCGAGGCCTGGCGACTGAGGAGGGGTGTCGTCGTCCGACGGGTAATCACCGTTAGCCACCATGGTTGCGGCCTCGTCGAGTGTGTGGGTGAAGTGCGCCTTCGTTGGCTCTCGCGGATGCCAAGTGTTACAGTGCGTCCGATGAGAGTTCTGAACTGGATCGAGGGGTGTTGGTGAGGGAGAGATGGGCGTGTTGTGAGTGTATGGAGTTGCCCAAGTATTGACTTGCCCGTGAACAATACCTCGATCTGCTGGCGATGACTCCGAAAAACCGCTACGCCAACTTCCGCCCCACCGCCAAGATTTTAAGGTCCAAGCGCGGTCTACGCCTGCCCGATGCGACTTCACTCATAACAAACGTTCCCTCACCACCGACTTTGACATCGACCCGCCGCTCATGAACTCTACAACAAGGCTGGAGACTGATCACAGCGGCTGAGCAACCCCAAGGAGTGCCCGGACATCCAAGCTGCCAAGGACTGATACCTCCCGGACGAGCATGTACAAGCTGGTGTGACAGCCCTGCCGCTCGGACACTGTAACAGTCGTTATCTCGAATGCACAAGTCTCTCATGAGCAGTCTCTGTAGAAGCTATGCCTCTGCATCATCAGCTGCAAGCTGCCGACTTACCCTCAAACACGATGTCATTTCCGTCATTTCCTCCGCCAGGAGAACCTTCCACTGCACGCAGCCACTCCTTGCTGGTGGGAAACGCTATACTACTCAGGAGCTCGATATCTTGACGCAAGCTCGGCAACAAGGCAAGACCGCTGCCCAAATTAGCCTGCTTCTCCCTGGTAGGACTGAAGGAAATGTGCGAGACTTATTTTGGAGGCTTCGTCAAAAGCCCGGCTTAGACGATGTCTATCGCTATAATAAGAAACAAAATCCCCTCACAGATGCAGAAAGGCAAGTCATAATCGATGCTAAGGCTGAGGGGAAGCATCTCATCGAAGTCACAAAGCTTCTACCTGGAAGGTCTACGGAACAGCTGCGGTCCTATCTTCATTGTTCGTCGTTGGATCGATCACCCGCGAAATCTCCGCATCATCAGTGGACTCCGCAGCATCGGTGGTCTTCTGCAGAGGATAGAGAGCTGCGATTTTGTCGAGAACACCTTGGGCTAACGTTCACGGACATTGCGAAGCGTATAGGAGCGCGTACCGAGAAAGCCTGCAAGTCTCGCTACCGTCACATAACGCCCGTGACCGAACGAGTCAAAAAGTCTCGCTCGAAGTGGACTCCAGAAGCTGTACATGAGCTAAAAAATTTGCTCTCGTGCGGCTTGTCTTTCGCCGAGATCGCGAACAAGATAGGCAGGTCGAGCAGGGTCGTGCAAAACAAACTTTCCGTTTTGAAATACGAAGACGAAAAGGTGAGCTCTGATGAGCGTCCCACCCGGAAGTGGAGTGCGGAGGAGATTGAGCAACTACGCGCATCCTTTTTGAAAGGCAACTCGCGTCTGGACACAGCTGTGCTGCTAAAACGCTCGATGGAAGCGATTAGTCTTAAGGCAAACATGTTGGGCCTTATTCCCCATCGTCGTGCTTCATTGGACTCCGGATCGCAAAGACAGCAGCAATAAGCACACAGTATCGTTCGCAGCCTTCAGCTCTTGTTTACTGTACCAGATTTCAACGCCATTTTCAGCTCCCGCGTCAGCACCGCCAACTGTCTAGTCCGAGCTTGGAATATCCCAGTCATTCGATCAGTACTCACGTGGGACCGCGAATACCAGCACACAAAAAACGTATGCTGCCATGTCCTTGCTGAAGCACGGAGAGCCTGCATTGATCACATACCACGTCATTGACTCACCTCCTCCAGTCGAGACTGCGCCTTTGATTGAGCTCGATCTTTTCTCGCCACCAAATACCACAAGTCACCGCAATAGATACGATAGCACCAGCCAGCAGCCCTGTTGACACGGAGTAGCTGACCTTGTAGCTCGGTCCAGACTTAGGTTGGTAGACTTGCGGATCAAGAATGCCGTTGAAATGGGCTGCAGCGTTTGTCAGGCCAATTGTCAAACCTGCAGCTGTCGTTCCGTGCGCTACTCGAATACGCTCCGGCCAAAGGATTGGATATATGCAAATCGAGCAGGCTGTCGCCAGCGTCACCAGGACATATTTCGCGATCGAATACTTCACGACGATGAGGATGATATAGCAGATCATCGTAAGAACTTCCAGCGCCATGGCAGCGATCCATGGGCAGACTTTCTGACGTTTAATAGTCCAGCCGATCAAGACTAGGGACGTGCAGCCAAATGCATAAGTTGGCATCGTCAGCAGTTGCGTGACAGCAGAGTCGGTCAGCCCAAGCTCGAGGATGACGGTTGGTAGCACTTTCTGGACGCCCCATCCGCCGATGGCATGGAAGATCCAGATCAACGTGAAGGTGGCCGTAGTTGGATCTGTGAAGATGGCTCTGACCTGCTCTGTGTTCCAGGTCTTGGATGTCGACGAGGGCTGAGTCTTGGGCAGGTTGTCCAAGATCGTTCGTTTCTCGTCTTCGGTCAAGAACTTCGCAGTCTCGGGATTGTTTGGCAGCATGAAGTAAGTATACACGCCACAAAGAATGGCGGGAATACCTTCGAGGATGAAGACCCAACTGGACATTCGCTGTCAGCGAAAGAGGTGGGCGTGGGCTCTAGAGACTTACCGCCCACCAGCCAGATTGCCAACACCATTCATGTACGATATCGCAAATGCTAAAAGTCCGCTGGTCGTGCCAGAAAATTGTCCACACGCATAGAAGAATGCAATGCGCAGTGGAGTACTTTTGGCAGGGTACCAGAAGCGGAGATGGTACAAAACACCAGGGTAGTACCCTGCTTCTGCAAGTCCAAGCAAGAACCGTGTAGTCAGGATACCGGCATAGTTCTGTATCGCTCCCTGGCACATGGATATAATGCCTGGGTGGATATCAGCATATTCTCTATTGAGCTTTACCCTCTCTGAACGCACCCCAGGTGACCATGATCCTCGACATCCAAATCGAAGGAGAGAAGTGCTTCAGCAACATTGTCGAAGCTGACTCGGCGAACATGTAACGCTAATAGAAGATGGACAGGTCCCCACGCCCACTGCTCGCTATTCAGGTTACCGAGCTGCTGTTTGATCCCATCCCCTTCTTCGATGTTGATGATAGCGGTATTGGTGATGTTGCTGACATGAATCCGCATGATTAGATACACGAACGAGTAACATAGCAAGATTCGCTTGTCCGCTTTTCGATATGCTGCCTTGGCCGTCGCTCTCTCGACGTCTGATATGGTACCCACAGGCGAGGCAGTCTCTGCAATGCCGGCATCTTTCGTATCGAGCCTGCTGTTCGAGAGGGACTTGCTATCCGGTGTGGCCATGGCTGCTCAAATGTGGCGAGGGAGCATCGCATCAACAAGAACGCTTTCCCTTCGCTCTCTAACATATATGACAGTTCGTCTCCGGCACCATTCAATGTCGCCGTTGATCAGCCAAGGCGATGCTACCTGTAAGCCGGCATCATACAGCTGTTGAACCCACACATCATCGTGGCCCCCACGCGAAGCGCGCTGGACACGGGTCTGCATACTTGCGCCATAGACTGGAGCGTCATTCTGGCAGCAAGGTATCTCGATGAGTAGCATATGTCCATCCAATGGTATCAGACATATTGAGTCGTGATCGCTGGCTGCTCGGTACATCATCCTATGGTGAACCAGCATCATATCTCCCCGCGAGTCAAGCACACGGCAGAAGGATCAAGCAATACCATCACGCAATATGCAAAGCACAGTCGTGCTCGAGCACGTGATCCTCAAGCATATCACACTGCCACACCTGCCTGATCAGGTAGCAAGCGCCACACATTGCTCTCCACTACGGTTAAGGTACGTACCTGACTGCACCTCGACGTTGTCCAGGGATATCTCCAATGGATGCGACTTGTCGTGAGGGGTTTGACGCCTGCTCGGCCAAGCTACATTGCTCTGATGTTGTGATAAAGGTCAGTGGCGGGTGTTTGATACCATCTCCTCTCTCTCTCTCCCTCTTGACCTTCTGCTGCTCGCATTTGATAGGCTCCTTCTTGCACGTCGTTGAACATCGTTCCCTTTGCTCTGTTTCGCGATGGCTACCGCAACACAGACCGTCCCATCGAGGAGTTTGCCAACATATCAGCAGGCCAGGGAGTCGAAGCATGAGCGTAGGTTGGTCGAGTCAATCTGTGACACTATACCGACCTTCGCAGTGGACTGGGCAGACCTGGTGACTCTCGACCTGAGACAATTCGATGAACCAGATGGCAAACAAAAGCTCGCCCAACAGCTCGCTGATGCTGTCCACAATGTTGGGGTTTTCTACGTAAAGCACCGCTCATCCCCAACAATGGCCACGTCTGACACATATCCAGATCACCGGCTTTCCCCTAACGCAAGACGAAATCGACCACCAATTCGCTATCGGAAGGGACCTCTTCTCCCTCCCCGACTCCGAAAAACTCCCCCATCGCGCAAACCTCGAACAAGGCCACTACTCCGGCTACCGACCCAAGGGCACTATCGAACTCTTCCCCGGCCTGCGTGATAACGTCGAAATGTACAACATCTTCAAACACCTGCCAGAGCTGGAGCGGAGCCATCCAGATGTCATCCACGAGAACCGTACCGCAATCGAGAAGTTCCAACGCGTGATTGCGGAAGACATTGTGCAGAAATTGCTGACGTTGATTTCGATCGTTCTCGAACTTCCAGAAAACTATTTGTCGAACGGGCACCGCTACGAGGATGTCAGTGATTGTCATTTGAGGTATATGATCTACCGTGCCCGAACTCCTGAGGAGAACGAGAAGTATCAGAATATCTACTCGAGAGGCCATACAGACTTTGGTTCTTTGACACTGTTACTCCGCCAGCCGATCGCGGCGCTGCAGATCCGCATGCCGGATGGCAGCTGGAAATGGGTCAAGCCGTATCCGGGAAGCATTACTGTCAACATAGCCGACGTCTTGCAGTTCTGGACGGGTGGATACCTCAAGTCGAGTGTCCATCGTGTCGTTGCGCCGCCGGAGGATCAGGCGCATTTGGATCCGTTGGGGTTGTTGTACTTTCTTCGGTAAGAAGACACTCCTTCGCGACAATGGGCTTCGTGCTGACGATGAAAATAGACCCGCCCATGAGCTCGACCTGAAGATCGTCGATAGTCCACTTCTGAAGCGACTCGGAGTGAAGAAAGATGAGGATGAGGGAGCGGGGATTAAGGCGGGTGATTGGGTTAGGAGGGTGAAGCAGAATCAGGATATGGCTGTGGAGGGTGGGAGGAAGGAGAGGGAGGTGTTGGGTGGCGTCAAGGTGAGGTATTATGATTGATCGACATGAAGGCCAGGTGCTCGGATAAGTCTTCGTGTTTCATGGTATAGCGCGACAAAAATGTGTCTCATTGTCGGGGCTGGGCACAGTATAGATGAGGGTTTGCACTGCGTTGGTCACTAGATGTTGATCCAAGCGAGCGTGCTGATGTCGTTGGTGGACATCGTCACATGTATGGTCCGAGCTCGCAGTCTTTGTGTCACCACAGGCAGTGAAGGCCTCTATACTGGTTCGTTCAGAGGGCTCTTGGCAACAGTCTTCGGTCGAGTGGCTCAGTCGTAGTAGCACAATGCCTCGAGCGACCGGGCAACCCCAACGTACCTGAATTTCCTCAGCACCACATGGTGGTGTTGAGTAAAATTTGTTTGTCGGTGCCATTCGAGCGGAGTCTGATCTTTTGCCCTGGATTTGCACGTTATGTCATCAGAGCTCGATGCATTCTTTTGGAACAGGGAGGCGCAGAAGGTTGTCTCGCTGTGAAGTGGTTATTCATTGCGATATTGAAAGTTACTTGTCATTTGTTCATGCTCAATGCAATTTTCCCACGTCCCATACACCTAACGCCGTCGCTAAGCTTTCAATTTCCGAAACCCATGCATCTCTCATCATAGTCGTACTTCCATCTAGAACCTCTCCTTCATCCTACCAGCAACAGTCCTCAGGTTGCCATAAACCTTGCCCGGCGGAGATCCCAGGATTAAGCTGACAACAGCTTCTCTCGCCACGTGAATGTTCTTGAAACCACCAAGAATGTGCACCTTCTGATCTGCGAGCACAATTCTCGTCCTGCTTGCGTTCTCGATCGCGAACTTTGTCTTTCCGTCCCTGCCTGCGATACGTCCAACAGCTCTTCCCAAATGCTCTCCCTCCAGCCTCTTCACGTCCTTCACCTCGAAACTCTGGATGTACAGGTCGTCCAATCTCAGCAACGCGATCGCATCGTCTAGATCGAAGCCGAGGCAGAACGCCTGGATGAAGTCTGCGCCCTTCTGAATAGCTCCAGTGTCGGTGGTGAGAGGCGAAGTCCGGAGTTCGACGGCCTTCTTGGCGATGTTCATGCGGACTTGCAGCTTGAGGTGCTCGACGAGTGGTGGGTAGATCTTTGGCCAGCTCGCTTTCAGAGGTGACATGCGATGTGGTGGTACTCGCACTTTGCGTTCCTCCACTCTGTGTGCTGTGTTGGACACTGTCTCTGGCGCGAAAAGTGCGCCGTCTCCGCCGTCCACTTCCATATCTGTGACTACATCGGCACCCTCTGGCTGTTCCGAGGTGGTGGCTGTGAGCAGAACCTCCTCTTCAACGGCTGATTGTGGGGCATCATGTGTCGTCTCCTCGATCGCAAGGTCCTCGGGCGCTCTTTGCAGAGCAGTCGGTGCAGGCATATTTGCGATTTCGTGTGGAAAGTGGCGGTGGATATCGTGCGTCGGATTCTCGTGCTCGCTATTCGAAGTCGGATTTTGTCCGCGTGTTGGTATACTGTCTTGGCGTGGTATAGGCTGTCCTGGCCGTACAAACGTCTGCAACAGTATGAGTGTCTGGAAAAGGCAGATGTCAAGACGAAATTCGAGGTCGAAACTTTTCGGGTCTCGGCTTATCTGATCTGACCCCTGCTTAGCGCCATGACATCGCGTCTGTGCTCCAGCTTCGCTCTTGCCGCGTCGTTGCTTGGAGCCTCACTTGAAGCAGGAACAACCATCAAACATCGCCGACTACCACCACCAACACCCTCTCCGAATTGCATACATCTGCTATACCACCGAATCGACCACGAGCGTCATACGTTGAGCACCACCATCGAGAACACTACCACTGGCCACGATGGGTTCCTTCATGAACGCCGCACCTTTGATGGAACAGCCCAGCTACTCATTCGCATCCGCCCCAACATCACACTCCGCGCCACGGCAACATGGCTTCTACCCGTATGTATCGACAACATAAGTGGCTAAAGTCTGACCTAACATGCCAACAGATACACTGACAATGGTGGCTCAACACTCGGCATCAGCGGTACCGACTTCACTGTTTTGGCCGGCGATACACGATCCACATCCGGATACAACATCAACACACGCTACGAACCAAAGCTCTTCAAGATCGGCGGTGATGGTCCGGAGAACGTTGGCAGCAAGATCGTGCTATCAGTGGTGGGCTTCGCAGCGGATGGCAAGGCACTGAAAGAGCGCTTGGACACAATCGTCAAGATGTACAAGTACCAGCACGGAAAGGACATCTCAGTACACGCCTGCGCACAACGACTCAGCCACATCCTCTACTCGAAGCGCTTCTTCCCATACTACGTCACAGCCATCCTGGGAGGTATCGATGATGAGGGTAAGGGTGCGCTCTACTCGTACGATCCAGTCGGCTCATACGAGCGGGAAGCAACAAGAGCAGCAGGTGCGGCATCATCCCTCATCATGCCGTTCCTCGACAACCAGGTCAATCTCAAGAACCAGTACGACCCAACACAGGCACAGGGATTCGGAAAGGAGCAGCTTGTGCCAAAGCCGCTTGACAGGACAACTACAGAGGCGCTGGTCAAGGACGCGTTCACAAGTGCGGTGGAGCGACATATCGAGGTTGGTGATGGTCTGCAGATGATGATCATCACGAAGGACGGCATCGAGGAGAGGTATGCGCCGCTCAAGCGCGATTAGATGATTCGCGCAAGGAGCATGGTGCACGAAGTTCGGCAGGGCATATGTACGATACCAAGCGCCACCACCGAGATGGTGCTCTGTATAGCATGGCGTGCGGCGCTGAGCCTAGATACCGGTCATGGTAAGCATGAAACGATTCGAATATGCAAGCTCAGACTTCTCTACAGGCCTGCCGCATCTACCGACCGCGTGAACCCGCTCGTTCAGCCGATTGACATTGACCGCACTCACACTCGCAGCAGCAGCACCGAACACGCAACCACCAAACTCCCAGCCGCGATCATCAACGCCAAACCCCACCTCAAGATCCCCTGCACAGCCAACCTCTCAAAAAGCGCCCCCAAATCCTTCGCATCGTTCAGTCTAGGAAACGGAACATCCGGCACCTCCACCCCAAGCACCTTACAAAGCGGCTCCCAGCCATCTTTAACGCTATAGAACACCAGCCGGTCTCTGGGAACAGTCTCCTGAAGGTGAGCGTAATGCGCATCCCACACCCTCCTCGCTCCCGCTTCCGACTCCAGCGATGGGCCGGGTCCGTAACGCTGCTGGTATATGTTTGTGAAGGCTGTGATGAGACGGGGCATGTGGCGGAGACTGGGGATCCAGAAGAAGAGGAATGTCATCAGCGCGGGCTGGACGGTTTTGGTCATCGCGACTACACTGCGGACCTGCGGATACGAGGCTGTCAGTTGAGCCCGAGGGGCATGTGGTGTATGATGATGCCTTAGCAGCCGCGTTTACCATAATGATCAAGGGACTGCACGAGGATGAGTACCAACCCAAGCATCCTGATCTCTAGTCGTACAGATCACAAGAGCATCGGGGTACAGCTCCATGAACTCTGGCACGAGCTGGTTGAGAGGTGCATCACATGTAGCAACATAACCAGAGAGGACGGATCCTAGTTTTGAGAAAATCTCTGCCTTGGTGGAAGGGTCGTTGTAAGGGAATCGTTCTGCGGCTTCGATCATTGTGAGGATATGGGTTTCATCTTTTGTTCCGGTGGCGTATTGGACGCCGGAGTGCTAGGCCGGGCCATTGAGGAGGATGGATAGAGCGGCACAGAATGAGTTTGTGCCGGTTCTGGGGAGGCCTAGTGGGTGTCAGGAAAAGGACTTGTGCTGTGAGGTGGATGGGGTGTGTGAGTTACCGGCGCCGATTACTTGGATTCTTTTGCCTGGGTTGGGAGGGAGGAAGTGGAGTTTTGACATGATTGTTCAAGAGGCGGTTGTATGTGAGGAGTTGCACCCGATTTTCGCACGCATGGTTGGCACGGTTGGCTTTAGTCAATGGACAGCACTGGAAGTTCGAGGACAGAGGATCTACACTGCCAACAGCTTCAGCTCGATCCTGCGCTTCTTCGCCCCGAAACTATCGCCAAGCGCTCTCAGCTCTTGGCTTCGACCTCCTCAATCTTC
This sequence comes from Fulvia fulva, assembly GCF_020509005.1. Lineage (NCBI taxonomy): Eukaryota > Fungi > Ascomycota > Dothideomycetes > Mycosphaerellales > Mycosphaerellaceae > Fulvia > Fulvia fulva. The sequence continues at coordinate 3,474,540 of NC_063021.1, forward strand.
TCAACGGCCTCCTTTTCATCCAACTTTGCAAAAGCCTTATAACGATTCTCCTCGTCCGCAGCAGTAGCCCGGATCACTTTGGTATGGTTCTTACTAAGGCCCATACACACCCTGGGCTCCTCGAAGAACATACTATCAATCTGCTCCAACGTCCTCCCGCTCGTTTCTACGCCGAAGAAGTATGTCAATGGCACGAAAGAGGCACAGACAATCGCCCAGATCCAGAAGTAGTTTCCGGAGATGTTGTCAAGACCGATGGGGGTGACCATGACGACGACGAAGTTGCTCATCCAGTGGCTGAAAACTCCCACCGCAGTTGCCTTATTCCTGACTCTCAATGGCTGTATCTCAGCACTGTAGCTCCAGCTCACCGGCAAGATCCCTAGCGTGAAGCAGTCCAGATACAGGAACATGAAGGCGACCGCTACGGCGGCTGTGCTGTAAGAGCTGCTAAGCAGACATCCGGCTATAACGGCCATGCAGACAGCACAGCCAATAGACGAGTAGATCACTGTCCAGCGTCGTCCGATCCGGTCGATGTAGAAATACGGCGGCCAGGAAAATACGGCGTATTGAGTGAACGCTACTGAAGCGAGGATGAGAGACATGGATGAGGAGAAGTTCAGGTAGGTTTCGAGGATGTAGGCCAGGTAGTAGCAGAGGGCGTTGATTCCTGTGAAGTGTCAGTAAGCACAGTGGCGTGGTGAGGGTCGTGAATGAGGGTCCATAAGACGCACCGGACCATTGATTCATCATGTAAGGTCCCATACCCAGCAACACACGCTGCAGATTCCGGGACTTGGTCGCATTGCTAAAGACTTCTGACCATGTCGGCTCGCCATCTCCGCTCTCTGCTGCGATCGTCTCCAAGATCTCATTGAGTTGGCCTTTAACTTCTGGGTCATCCTCCGACTTGTTCAGGAGACGTGTTATAGTGTGGCGAGCTTCGTCATCTCGACCATGCTTAGCTAGCCAGCGAGGTGTCTCGGGTAAGAAGGGGCAGCAGCAAAGGACGAGCATCGAGAAGACAATCTGGCAGGCAATCGGGAATCTCCATTGTAAGGAGGAGTTGGCGTAGAGTGTGGCGAAGCAGAGCCAGGATGCGATGGCGACGCCGATGATGATCAGGGCCGACTGGACGACCAGCAGGGCCCCGCGATTGTGGGATGGCAACGTCTCGGACTGCAAAATTGGCACTGAGACCGTGGAGAGACCAACTCCAACGCCAGCGATGACTCGAGCCACAGCCATCTGTGCGTACGAATAGCAAGCCGTCTGAATAGCAGCTCCAACGATGACGATGACGTTCGCGAGAATGATAGACTTCTTCCGACCGAGATTCTCACCCCAGACGAAAGCAGCGACAGCACCGATAGCGCATCCAATGTCGTACATTCCAGTGACAAGACCAGTCATGGTGGGCCCAGGCTCGCCGAGCATTGCCTTGAAGCGAGAGCCTCCTAAGATGCCACCGAAGAGTCCTTGGTCATATCTTAATTGACGTTAGCATTCAGTCGCACGCATACTTTCCCTCAGCACCTAAATTACCCAAACAACAGAAAATCCAGTCCAGAAGCAGCCAGGATAACGGCAATCAAGGCCTTTCCACGGAGTTCAGACACCATGTTTGACAACTTCAACTCTGAAGACAGTAGATCAAACCTATAGTCCTACAAACCAGGATCTCGCGTCCCTCGAGGAAGCAGAAGTCTTTATATCCCTCATGGGCCATGGCAGCCACATGGGAAGACTATTTCCGCAAGCGTAGCTCCGGCAGATGGGGTCAGACCAACCTCTCCACATGTCGACCCCAGGATTGTGGAGGCAGAGGTATGGAGAACCTGGGATATTGGTTTCGGGATACTGTGTTGGGGATGCCGGCTGCGGCTAAGTCTGTCGCGCACGCTTGTTGTCACCGCAAGGGTGTTGTGCAGAGCTTGGCGGTGCTGGGATGCTGGATGTGGGATGCCGGGGTTGCAGGTTTGCTCATCGATATCAGTAGCATGTGTTGTCATGGTTGCTGCTTTTTGAGGGCGCAAGGAGACATTGGGTCCAGATCCGACGCCGCAGGGCAAAAGGAGTATCTGAAGAAGTAAGCAGGAAGATCGAGAAGCGACAATGTCTTCTACTACTAGTCTGGGCTATTAGCATAAATGCAAAATGCACTATCACACACACGCAAGATGAACCTGGTGTTAAGACAAAACGACATCACCATCCAAACTTATCCTTATGAGCCCGCTGCGCAACCTCCACAACCCTATGTAGCACCCACTCCAAATGCGTCTCGAAATCCGCTCGTTGGCTCTCGGGCATCTGCGCAATAATCGCGGGAGCATAATGAATACCCTCAGGGTGACTCGACGAAGCTCCATAATTGCCGGCATTCAAGGCTTTCTCAAGCTTGTCCAGGAGTATTGAGCCCTTCAACTTCCTTCCCTTGAGCTTTTTGAGTACTTCAATGATCTTTTTGGCAGTGGACCTCCACCAGTTGTCACATAGTTCTCGCTGCATCAGAGGCCTGTTGGTATGGTTCGGCATTACCCAGTTGATGGCTGCCAAAGTTGCGGCGTGGAGGAGGTCGTACTTGATGTATGCCATGTCGTCGAGGCGGTAGCCATATTCGAGGTCTCGAGTTCCCCGTGCGTTCGGGTGTCGGGAGGTCAAGTGTCGCAGTTGTTCAACGAAAAGTGGAGTGTCGTAGAACTCCCCAATCCTGAGCCGCTCGAAGTCATCAGGTTTCAAGTTAGTGGTCGCAAAGGTAGTGACAGGAGGCAGAAAGCGGCTGTCAGGCCGTGGGCTAGGAACGGCAGTGGCTGGTCCGGAGTGCGAGTTGCCCATGATAGTGGCGCCGTTGGGGTATACGAGCGATCTACAAACAGGGCAGCGGTCGTGCTTCGAGAAGCGGGTGTTGAAACATTTTCGAGCAAAGGGCATGGCCACAGATCGTCTTGTTGATACGGACGGCTCCCTGAGTCACAAAGTTAGCAATCGGCAATCAATTGGTCGTCTGCGATCTGGGCAAACGTACTTCTGCCTCCCAGCAGACACAGCAATCTAGTGTTTCCAGTATTGTCGTCATATCTGTGGTGGCGAGCTGGGTCGTTCCGGGCTAAGCACTGGGTCAGTACTAATTGACTGTGTGTAGAATGTATGTATGGCCAAGTATATATGCGAAACCAAAACAATGAGATTTTCGTAATGCGGTTGGGAATAGCGCTAACAGGTGAACGTCAACAATCATACCCCTCTCGGTCATGCACGCATGAATTTCTGCGTATTGTCTTAATGTACCCTATGGTATGTCTTTCCAAACAGCTGTCAAGAAGTCCTCAGCTTGTGTGAAGTGGTAGTCGGGCAGCAGTCGGTTCCACTCGTCGCTGACATTGAGAGCGCCGGCTGAGATCGCCAGAATCATGCTGGTAGTCATCATGGCGGCCATGGCTTCTGGGTTTGGCATTCCTGGATGATTGACGATAGGCAGCCAGGAGCAGTGCACATTGCCGAATTCGAGATCTTCGCGGCTCATCCTTTCGATGGCAAACGCTGAGCCTAGAGTCAACATTGTTAGCATGAATGCATAGCAAGGCATGATAGCTGCTCGAACGTCGTACCACGGACCCGCTCGCCTATTGCAAGAAGTTCTTTGACTGGAAGCTCGGTGCCCTTGATACCGCCGTTGACAGGCCACCCCCCTTCATACTCGACAGCTCTGGCAACGACCTGTGCCATGTCTTGCACTGTGGTGAGGGTCACTCGATCATTGTCACCGCCTTCGACAGCGAGAGCACGCCGATGTTCGAAGTCAATGTGCGTCTCGAAGGACCGGAAGTGCATCGCAGTCTGATGAGGATGAGCGAAGTAATTCGTGAACAGACCTGGCTGGAAGAGGCAGTACTCCAGCACTTTCTTGTCCTTGTTTAGTTCCGCCAAGTATGTCCAGATTTCAGCTTTGCCAGCATACACAGGCAGGTGCTCAAAGCTGGATCTATTGTAGAGTCAATTGTGTTAGATATCACAGATGCCACGAAACGGCCTGACATACGTTGCCCATTCGCTCGGTGCAAATCGCTTGACTGACATCAGGAGAGCATTGGCTTCGCTCTCATAATTTCCAAGTGTAGCGCCTCCTTATCTCAAAGGGCTGCCTGGGACAAGATACTCACCTCCAGCCTGTACAGAAGCATTGATAAGGTTGATCTGGGTCGTGTTGCCAGGATCTGACTGCGTTGTGATGAAGGATAGCAGCGTGTGGACGCCTTGCGGTGCTTTCACGAGCTGAGACATATCCGTGTAGTCCACTTGAATCCATTCCTGTGCAGGCTCGAGGCCAGCTTCGGGGGCTGCTTGTCTTGACAGCAACACAATGCTATGCTTGCCAGTAGCGACCAAAGCATCGACCACCTCCTTCGCAACACTACCCGAACCTCCAACAATCGCTACCTTGACCATATCTGCCGGACTGTGTGTAACTTCTTTCTCTGTGCTTTGTTCGAGACACGGTGAGAAGGGAAGAGGATAACGTGCTGCAGCACGCTGAGGCTACATGTAGCTGCCTCGCATTGACGGAAAGGATGCATCAGCTCCTTCCGTCGATATGTCTGCATACTGCACCTTCTATCACATATCCTTGGCCTCATACGGCTCATTTTCGCCGACGGTACACTCGATGGAGGGGTGCTGGCCTCGCATCCTACCGTAACCTGCTCACCTCTTTCTTGTCTTATAAAGATCTGGACCCGATCACCACTACCTCCAGAGCGGGCGTTGCTTCTAATTTTCTCGGATCGTACTGCAGGCGAGGGAACGAGGTCAACAGGGCGATGATCATGCGTCAAGTCGTGTCGTTGAGATCTGTGTCTGTGGACTCTCGCATCATGAGTCATGATCGTGAATGTATCGTTCCGGACTTGGGCGGATCGAGGAATCACGTCACAGCTGCGGCGGTCTCCAGGAAGGCAGTAAGTATCACATAAAGACCATGGGAACAGAAATAGAAACCCGTTGATGTGCACGGTGTGTTCGGAGAGGAAGGGGGATGTCTCAGCCCTCATAAAGCTTCGGTGGACCTCCCACTGAACTTTAGCGTCTTCCCCTTGGACCCTCAATCAATGTCCGACTTCACCTCTTCTTTCCGTACCGAATGCACTACAACATCACTGCAACTTCCACGATTGACCGCTCGCCAGGAGCCTCACGCTGACATCGCTGACGCATTGCTCGCTCACATTACAATCGTTCAAGCGCCGTCGAGCCTGTCCTCCGATGCGTCTTCCTGTCCAGCGTTTGACCGCGTCCCCCTGCGATGCGATTCCCTATTTGAGGTCGAGGGTATCGAGAAATGCGAGCTGTGATCATCTCATGGAGATCTGAGCTTCACTATACCAAGCTGCAATCGATCGCCGCCACGAAGCTTGAGACAATGACCGCTCCGTAGAGCTGGCCACGGGCACGGAGATGTGGTTTGTTGTGGGAAGTCCGGTCTTCTTATCGCAATTGGTGACACGAGTAGAACCAGGCCAAGAGGGCCCCTAGCGTCGGTATTTTGTATTTTTTACTGTCTTCCGGTCGTTTCCAGCGGCTTGCCGTGGCTCTCGGGCACGAGGCAATGAACAGACTAACCTCGAACCTGTGCTGTCGCAGACATGCTTGTCTGACGAACGGTAAGGTATCGCATTAAGCTCACACTGAACATATGACACGACTCGAAACCAGCCACAGCAGTCTACGAGAAGACGCCGTCCCGATGCGAGCTCTACAAGAGAGCAATGAGCGCCTAATGCTGACCTTCGACGACCACACGACATTATGGCTGGCCTTCGCCTTGTAATCGCAGACTCTCCCCGACTTGGTAGCGTCCCATGCTGGTATATCCCCATACTTTCTGGGATATCATGGCTTTTCACACTCCTTACCATGCCCTCTGGATGGCTGTCAACGAATTCACCACACTACTCGGAGATGAAGGCCAACCAGAGATATGCCTACATCAGCGACATCGGAGCATCGCCATGGGGCAAGCCAATCTTCATTACTGGTGCAACAAACACAGTGATGTCCTTCGGTATCGCCTTCGGGGTTGAGCGATGGCTACGGCATCGAGGCTTACTCCTCCACGCCAGTAGCGCCACAAGCACAACTCTATCGACGTTGAGATCGATCTTCACAGTCGCGGGTGCCTCCGGTCTTATATTGCTAACGATCTTCGACGTCAAGCGACACAATAACACTCACTTCATTTGCCTGGGCGTGTTTCTCGGTGGCTATCTTCTTGCAGAGACGTTCATGGCTCTGGAGAAGCGAAGATTGTGGAGGAAGTACCCGGACAACACATACATCCGCCGATCCTTCCATATCAAGGTATCCTTTGTTGCTATCGAGCTAGCACTTGCAGCAGTGTTCGGCATCTTCAACTTATCCAACAACAGCGCGTTATTAGACTGCTCTGTGATCGTTGAGTGGACTCTGGCGCTCCTGTTCTCCTTCTCCATCTCGAGCTTTGAGGTCGACTTTCTGCCCGTGCCGCTGAGAGGTAGAGAAAGAGCCACCAGCCTGGAATCTGACATAGACCAAGCGAGACTGGTGGAGGACATTGAGAAGATGTGTCATCTCGAGATGGCGTCTGTTAGAAAGCCGGAGGGTGCTGTTCGGCGCGAGGCGAGGCATTTGAGAGCGTCGGAACCTGTACGTGTGTGGAGAGTGCAAAGTTTTATCTGGCCAGAATATGGATCGAGGCATTATCTCAAGCTGTAGGCCTGGCTTACAGACAGTAGAGATGGCTGCTTGTGCAACAGCTGGCGCCTTGGTCCCTCAATCGACACAGTACCTTGACGTCCGATGGGGCGCAGGCTGGCGCTTCAAGACGCAAGACCGCGCGGCGTCAGCACAGCGACAACGTTGCTCTTTGTATCCTGTAGCTGATAATGTGGCAGTGCTTGCGCCTAGCATCCCTGGCACATCACTTTGCCTCATGTTCTGCAATGGAGCGACCCTATCCCCTCATATAAGCGCCTGAGCGTGCAGCTCTTCCATTCAGGACCATGTTGGTTTGAAGCCGGCCGATGCCATGATGATAACGCAGCCGCCCGGTCTAGGCTAGGGGGCTGGGAGACTGGGTATGTAGGCAATGGCCTTCGCTGAACAACGGCTTCAACACAACATCACATCTAAGCCTCACTACAGCCGGCCTGTACGTCTCGCCCACTGCCACTCTCTTCGGCATGCCTTCCACCCCTTCTTTGAGCAGCGTAGAGGAGGCCAGCAACTCCAAAGTCAGGTTCTCCGATCTCACGGAGGACTGGAAGAACGCCACCAAAAATGGCTTGAGAAGTCTAAAGAGGAAGGTATCTAATGGCCCGAACCTGAATGACCGACACACGCTTACCTTCGTCAGAATCCGAATGCCAAGAAGGTCGTCATTAAGTGCGTCAGGCCTTGAATGTAGGCAATGTGGTCGACTAACGCATAGCAGAGGTCAGTCACATCCATCTTCTACAGTGGCTACTCATACCAACGTCATTTCTTGCCAGCTTCAAGATGCTAATGGAGGGTACCTGGGATCGGGCCATATCGATGAGACGGGTGAGGCGTACCCGAATGAGAAATTCGAGAAGATAGCGGCCAAAAAGTAACGCTGATATCAGACTGCCGTGGAGGGCTGACTGCAAAGGATTAAGTGCTTCTGGGTCGAGCGCTTCCGTATGTCAATGTAAGCAGTAGCGTTCAGCAATGATACCTTTTGGGTCTTTGAGTACCTTACATGATCCGCAAGACCCTGAGTCAATGCAATGCCAGCGGTTATTCAATGGCTCTTAGTGATCAGAATCACGCCGCATATCGTTACAAGAACACGTTCTCTACTTGACAAGCGCCGATATCTCCTGGTGTCACATCCTTGTGATGCACAGAGGGCCGCTAGTCCGCATTGGGCCCCTTAGCGCTTAAATCGAGGCAGGAACGATGCATGTGGCATGCTTTGAAGAACTTACAACAACCTGGAGCGCAACAATTTCTTCGCGTATGTATCAGCGTGTCGACAAGTCGCCGGAGAACTCGAAGTGATATCGCGCGAGTCGACTCTATCCATCGACGAAGCTAGCTTAGTCCAGACAACCAGAGCCCTGACATGACTTCACCCTCACCGACACAAGATGCATCTCTGCCCGAGGCAGAGTATCTGAGCGGAGAAGTACTGCTGGAAGAAGAGTCGTTCTCCTGGTACAGTCCCTCAAAGTTCTATGCCATACACATTGGTGATATCGTGGAGTCAAGATATCAGGTCTTGGCCAAGCTCGGTTACGGCTCAGTGTCGACGGCATGGTTGTGTAAAGACATGAGGTATTGAGTGATCTGCTATGAAGATATTGACTTTGGCTGAAGGTATACAGGGAGGACAAGTACGTCACGCTGAAAGTCTACATGACAGGACATAGGCAGGCGCTGAACGAAGCAAAGGTCATGAACCACCTGAACTCAACGCCTTCCGACCATCCCGGAGCAAAGTTGGTACGAACAATGCTGGACACATTCGAGATCGAAGGAGAGCATGGCAAGCACGTCTGCATGGTCTATCAGCCTCTGAGTCTCTCGCTGCGTGACATCCGCACAATAGCGGGAGGACAGGTACCTGCAGAGATCTTGAAGCCAATGCTGTACGCCATGCTCCTCGCTCTCGAATACCTCCACACGGTGGCTCACGTTGTTCATACTGGTGAGCTCTTTCACCCACATGACTTGGAAATGCGACTGACTGCTTGGCAGACATCCAAGATGGCAACATCATGCTGTCCATTGATGATGAGTCGATTTGGGACGAAGCGCTCGAAGGCGAGAGGCAACACCCAAGTCCGCGTAAAGAAGTCGATGGGCGAACCACATATTCCTCCCTTGAGGTGGACATGCCTGACGATCCAGGCGAGCCGATGATCTGCGACTTTGGTGATGCTCAGATCGGCGCGGGCCCGTTCAAGATCGAGGTCATGCCTGATCTATACCGAGCTCCAGAAATTGTGCTTGGGATCCCATGGAACGAGAAGATCGACATCTGGGCTTTTGGGCTCATGATTTGGGATTTGGTGCAAGGCAAGCATCTTTTCAACGAAAGGTTGCCAACTCGCGAGGCGTCCGCTGGTACGCACTTGTCGAAGATGATAGCACTGATGGGACCGCCGCCTCCTGATCTGGCAGAAAACGCGGGTGTATGGGACAAGTTCCTGGATGCCGAAGGTGAGTCACCTCCATCTGCCATGATTGCCATACTGACTGTAGCTACAGGCTGTCTGAACCCAGGAATCAAAACTTTCCAAGGCAGCCTCGAGGACGAAGATGAAATCTTTGAAGGGGACGAGAAGACGGCTTTCTTGAGCTTCACGAGGAAGATGCTCAGATGGCGACCTGAAGACCGGCTAAGCGCCAAGGAGCTTCTCGAGGACTCATGGCTTAGAGGTGATTGGTACGGGGCCAAGACTTAAAGAAGCTCTTCTCTTGAGGCATCATAACGTGGTAGATTCTCTCGTTGTTTTTGGCAAGTGCAGTCTGCCCCTCAAGCACGCCAGATCACACTTTCGAATATCTATTGCAGATCGAGTCGTCGTCCTCCCGATTACACACCCACCTCCATCCCCCAAAGTCTATGCAGCGAGTACAGCCCACGCTTGAGCTGTTGACCACGATTGATACCGTGGGATGCGCCGATGCAGTAATGCCCACTGCGGTTTGGTCGAACAGATCTTTCTGCTTGACACCCTCGTAGAAGCAGTTTACTGGAGCATCCAAGCCGACTTGGCCTGCAGAAACAATCGATATATCTTGGAGTGACCTGTGTTCGAGCAGGTTGTCGACCTTGCGCAGTGTAGTTGCCATACTCATGATCTTTTCCGGTCTCAAGTTGACTGGCAAGGCCCCATTCACAGAGGAAAGATGGCGTTCAGAGGCAAGACTCTCGAGTCTGCCATGCTGATTCTGGTGGTCTTGCCGTCTTACATCTTGTCTGTATACAATCAATCGGAAGTCTACTTGCTCGACAATGTCATGAATCGTGGATGGTATTCTTTCCCCGCCAAGATGGCACACGCTGTGCTAAGTCAACCGTACGATGGTGGTGATGTTACTCCTCTGGTGTGTGGACTCCGGGGGGATGACGTTCTTTGCTGCGGTCTGAGCGGCCATAGCTGAGGACAGGCCAGAGCTACAAGTCCTTGAGGACATTACTTCAGCTGGAGGATGGAAGTCGAAAGACCGGTGAATTGACAATACCCATATTGTGATCATGTCCACGTCCGAACAGTGTCACCAGCCTTGATAATAGCATGCCCACCATCCTCACCTTGAGCCAAGCTTGTATGCACACCAAACAAAACCCTGCCTTTAAACCTCCTCGTCTTCGCCAGCGTGACAAACGGCTCCTGATTCTTCTCACCACTCTCCTGATCCACACAAACCATCTGACATCGCCGACAACCACCAAGAAAGTCAAAATTGACTCCATCTTCGCCACCGACGCACATACCTTGCCAATCATCTTCTGCCCATGGCTGTTCCTGGCCTGGCGACAGTAGTGGACTTTCGGCAAGCACAATGTTTGCACGGAATACGGAAGGATGAGCTGCTTTGCCGCCTTTTGCTTTTACGACTTCGTTCAGTAGATTGAGGGAGGAGCGAGAGATGGATAGAATTGGTGATTCGTTGCTGAGTAGGACCGGAAGCTGTCGGGGGAGATTTGCACTCGGTTGTTGTAGGTGTGCTTTGCTGTGTCGTACTGGTGGAGACGTTCGACTTGCTGCCGGGAAGCGAGCCAGTGTGCAGGGAACACCGATAGCCTCGGTGAAGAAGTCTGCGATTGATGGAGATGTGTATATTCGTGCTTGGACCCGTTCGCCACAGACAGTAGCATCGGCATTCCTGAAGTCAGCTGCCGCGAAGTGCTGCGGATCTCTCGACAAAGGCACGGCGATACTCTCATCGCTACCGGTGACGGTGATACGTAGCAAGCCTTCGCTGAAGTCCAGAAAGGGTCGAATACGTGCCATTCGCGGATGTGCTTTCTGGCTTAAAGCGGTGCCTGTGACCTGCTTCACAACGCACCACTCACGATCCCAGGCGAGACCTTCTCGATGTATGTCCCATGGCGTATCGTACGGTACCCGCCATCCGGCGCAGCTTTTGATCGGGTACACAGTCAGGCTCTCCACATAGAAACACGCTGTTTGCGGATCGTTGACAAGTAGTGGCGAAGGAGGCCGCGATTCAGAGCCTGTCTTGTCCACGAAGAACTCTTCGACAAATTCAATGAAGCGGGACGCATCCGATGAGGTGCTCATTGCTCCGAGGCTGACGCGCACCACGCCAGTCGGCTTGCCGTTCATGATGTCGTTCTCGCTGCCACACCGAAAGCCGGCCGAGAAGTTCTCCTTCATTTCCCAAGGCTCGAGACCCAGACATGTCGCGATACCACCTGGGTTACATAAGCCCCCAGTACGTAGGTGTATATCGCGGATCGATGCGAGCTGCTCAATCTCAGAGTTACTAACCCAACGTCCACGGCTGTCTTTGAGGTTGAAAGCTATGGTTGGTCCCTGAGTATTCGCATTGCCATAAGAAGATGCTTCGTCGATGTAAATCTTGCAGACATGCTTGCCATTACCATGTCGTAATGATGAAAGATTCGTGTAGAGCCGTTTGGCAAGCCAAGCGGTGTGAGCAGCAACTCTGTCCAACGACGAGAAAAGCTCAGCGTGAGCCTGCATAGCCGATCTCAAGGCAAGTATGCTGTGAATGGGAAGTGTACCATCCTCTAGCCGACCATGAAGAGCGCCAGCTTTTGGCTCGTGCCACTGCTCTTTGAGACACACGACCATGTCGACTGTGCCACCTCCAAAGTACTTACGCCGCTCGAACAAGTGTGCAGCACTCTTCTTGACGATCAAGCCGCCCAAGTCCGGGAACCCGAAAATCTTCGTGAAGCTCAAGACGGTGATGTCCGGCGCAGTATCAATGTTGTCCAAGCGTAGAGGTGACGTTGCAGCATATGCTGCGGCATCAAGCAGCGTGTACACATTGTCGACCGAGCTGAGTTGACTTGACCACTTCAACGGCAGTCTTCGACCATTCATATTCGACTGAGCAGGGAAAGCAAGGAGGTGTGGCTGATCCATCTCACGATCATGCACCTCCTCTATCCACTCTCGAACATGCCGATCTGACTCAAAGCATCGATGACTCGTTACAACTTCCCGAACGCCAACAAGACTCGTGTGCGAGTCCACGTGATAGCCATACCAGAAACGCTGTTGCTGCTCTCGGAATGCCTCCATGACCAGCTTGATAGCAGCAGTCGTGTTGGCAGTAAATACAAGGTCAAAATGCTCCGGATCAGCATCGAAGTATCGGAGAGCCTGTAGACGGATAGCCTCAATGTCTTGCGTGGATCGTTGGCTGGACGAAGATGCCGAGTGGGGGTTCCCATAGAGATTGGCCATCATGTCAGCGTGGAAGCGCTCCATGGCGGTCTTGCTGTAAAGTGTAGTACCGGCATGGTCGAGGTAGAGGGAGTCCTTCAGCATAGGATATTCCCGTCTCCGCATGTCTTCAATATAAGCATTGTATGCCTCTGGGATCATGCTCTCCAGGTTGGTGGCCATTGTGTGTACTTGAGCGTTTGCCCAGCTTCGCCGCTCGTTCAGCCAACTTCGTCTCCAGGTAGTGGCACAATTCGTCGTAAGTACAGGTGCGACATGAAGTCTCGGTCTGATGGCGAAACGGTCACTTCACGTTTTCACGATGATTAATGAGATGGTTTGTGAGTGGAGATAACATGTCAGCATCGGAGGAGGCCGATGTTGGAAGACGGAGGCAGGCGCGACACGTTCGACAGCGCCACATCTTGGCGACAGGCATTGTTTGAGGGTGTCTTTCACGTCACGCTTCAATCTTCGACAAACGCAGGTGCGGTTGCAATGTCTCCTCATTCACACAATGTAATGCTCATTTAAAGGGTCGGTAACGACGATATATGTCATCGATGGCCTCGAATACCGCCTATGATACCAACAACATTGAAGCGAGGACGGGTCAGATTGTCGTTCTTCCCTACCTGATATGGTCGGGAGAGCATTGGTACAACGACATTGCGATCCACCGGGACTCAGAATCGCATTCAGGCATCTCCTCTACCATCTATGCCGCCTTACCAATGCGGCATCAGCAGTGTTCAAATCCGGTTCAGCAACCACGCCACCATTCAACGCCCGCCCTGCTCCACGTGGCGACCTGTACGAGCACCACCTACAGTGATAGCGTATCCTGGAAACGAGAGTCAAGCAAGGAAGATAGCTTCTCAAACAAGAACTCAAAGTGAGGGCAGGAACACACGGTCTATGGGCAGACCCCATTTTCGACTTCGGGCAGACCCAAGCTGATGTAATCAATCAAAGTCCATTAAACCACATCCCCACCCCCCAGCCCTCCGCTGCACCTGGGGCCCCCCGAGAGATCCTCCCTCCCTTCGGGGGCCCCTCCTACCTTGGGTCCCTCCTAGGTTTGCTTCGGCTACGAGAAACAGAGGGCTATTAGCCCTCGCCGGGCGGGCAGGTGCAAAGTTAAGTCCTCAAAATTTGATTAATTACATAAGATTGGGTCTGCCCATAGAATTTATGGGGCAGGAATAGGGTCTGTCGGAGTGCCGAGCGCTACCATCCGCGGAAGCGTAGCTCAGTTCCGCCGCGAGGCAGGTCACCGCATCCGTCTAGGTGCTACCGTGAGAATTGTTTCTTATGGGATACGCAAGGCGAGCAGACTACAGTGACTGCCCTGCATGATGGCCATTCGGCGTTTTGGAGGCCTTGAAAGTTTGGTGCCGGAACTGCCGCACAGATTTGTGCGAGAAAGCCATGTCAATAGTGTGTGTAGGGCTGCTGGCCACGTATCCACTACAGCCATATCGGCGTGGCCACTGTTGCGGCTATGCGGATGTAGGCTCTGTCTATTGTGGCCATATCTCGACATCTGCAAAGTAAGCCGGCGACGTCGACGTAGTAGCGGTATTGTGTCGAGACGCGTTGATTACAGGCCAAATAGCTTAGACACACGTGGTCCGCAAGTTTGAGCCCATTCTGCGAGGTTGAGACACGCAATTATTGTGGCCTTAGGCATCCAGATTGAAGGGCCGCCATCAACAGGCAATCATTTATTAAGCGATTAGTCATATAGCCACCACAGCCATCCACGCCGCGGCCACAGCAAGGTAGTTGGCCATGAGGCTGTTGCTTAATCCACCATGGCCGCATGCACATTAGACGGATGTCAACCAGAGCGCGGGTCGCTTACAATGACTGCATGACTGCGATGCGATGCACTACTCTAGGTGCTGTTAGCGAGGGGAGTCGAGTACGGCAGCCTGGGGCTATCTTGCGAGATACGCCCGGCTAAGACATAGCGATCCATGAGGAGCTTCCCTTGAAGTCAGGACATGTGATTGACCAAGTCGAAGGAAGGAGACGCTTGACGGAGTCATCACAATGCTATGATCCGGGCCAATAGGTCGCCAGGTATCGTTGTTGTGCATTCACAGGCGCCAGCGTCTGCTGTCGCTCCGTATCAGCACAAGCAAATTGGTGGTGGTCAGTGGAAGTCTGTAATGCTTTTGGATCGCGATCGTTCCTCCCCATCAAGTAACATAACTCGACTCTGCTGGTCGTGTTTGTGAAAGCCATGCAGAGCGCGAGCCGCTTCGGCCGCCTGCAATTCCGGATCGCAGAGCAAGAAGCCCGGTGAAGTAGTCTTGACGCGTGACACGGCCAACGCTCGAGCAGGTCCGTACTTGTATTGATTGCAATAGCAGTATTGAGCACAGTGCTCGTCATATGACGCGGGTGCTCAATGATGCATCCGTCCAGTGAAAACATGTCGCTGGAGTTAAGAGCTAGGAACGGCATTCCTGATGAATTAGATAGATAGATAGATTTGTCATTCCCCTGTTCTAGGACCCTATTCGGCCTATGCAGGTATATATCTATTGTTATGTACAAAGGGAAACCCGAATAGGTGAAAACCCTTCCCGCCCCCGACTTCTCCTTGTCTAGATTAGCTTTCCCTCTGAACGTGCGTAGTCTATGTCACTACCCCGTTAGCCCCCGCTCCCAGCCGGTCTTGTCGCGCTACGCCGTGTCCTCTCTTCCTACACTGCTCCTACTAGGCGGTACTGTTCTAGCTAGCCCTTCTCTAGTATCTAGTTCGTAATTGTCAGGGCGAGAGCCTGGCCTGTGAGATGCAAGGGTGAAAGCGAGAATGCAGGTGCGAAGTGCAGATGCAAAAGGGTATGGTATGATTGCTACACAAAACAAAAGACGAAGAAAGCAAGAGAGGCCTGGGGAAGGCCAGAAATTTATACGCGACCCTTGCGAGTGCGTGTCCCCGCATCAACAGGGCTAACCCGTGCGAAGCCGCGCTCAGCAGCTTTGCTCAAAACCTTATTCCAACCTGCCCTACGTTCCGAGTCTTCCACGTGCTTCTTCCAGGGTCCAGCGCAGTCGCGGGTGCTCGCGGGAGTGCCGTGAGTCACACAGTCACGAGCCGAAGTGAATCTGTCAAGGTTTGGTAGAGGGGTGAATTTGGAGGGCTGGGTCCTGTAGTGAATGTTGCGGGGCATGTGATTCTTGGCGCTCACACCCCGAGCTGGACTGTCACTTCTTGACGACTTCTGAGCACTCTGAGGCTCTTCTGTCCCCACCTTCTGTACACTCTGTGGGGAGACCATGACAGTAATACGCCGTAGGTCCTTAACGTTATTAAGAAGTGCCCTAATCGTCCGGTTCCTCGCCTTTACTATCCACTCCCCCCTTCCTAGCGACTACCTCGGATAGACGAGGAGTACGTACCGTACATTCTAGGAGTAATAGCCGTAGGGGCAGCTAGTATTCGTATATTCTAGAACCTTCCTCTATAATAGGTACCCCTAGAGGCCGATATGTTCGCTTCGTAGTTAGGTTACTATACTACTCTATACCCTCGTAAGGCGGTAGTAGATAAGCTTTAGGGGGTGCTTAACCGCAGATTTTGTAGCTAACTATTCCTTAGGTTATCCCGCTAGCTAAGGGCGTCTACTATACCCTATAACCTAGTTTTTCTACCTCTCTTTCTATAGTTACTCTATAAACAATTTCTTACCTTCCTATTATATTACTAGCTATTCGTCCCTTACCCGGTAGTTCGGCTCGTTTCCGGGTCGAATGCCCTTATACGCTAGTACTCATTCGCGAGCCCTTACGACTATACTAGCGATAACCTTCTATACTAGGTACTATACCGACTTACCTAAGTAGGAGGTCCGTAGTGCCTAGATATATAGGTCGATCGGGGGGATAGCGGTCTCGTACTTAAGTATCTATTAAGAATATATAGGCCGTAGGACAAGTATATAGGTATAGGTATATTATGTGACTAGATTACGTGACTAGGGTTTACTAGCCTATAGGCTAGTAAACATCCGGACACCTAGTATCTACCTATACTAATACTAGCGATACTATATATAGATATACGCTATCCTATTAGGTCCTTCTTCGTCTTTCGTATAATCCGCCGTCTTCTACTACTACGTAACTCGTACCTATTTAATAGGTTATAAGCCCGGGTTAGTAACTCGGTATTTCACCCTCGACAAAGTCGTATTAGAGTTATTCCTCTTTAGAACAAAAGGAAGGTAGACTAGAGGCCGCACCCGCCTTATATAGGAAGCTATAGCCGTGCTATAGGTGTATATAAGACGTAAAAGAGCCTAGTAAGGCACTATTAGACTCCGAGTTAGGGAGCCTATACTAATACCCTAGACAAGTAGGCGAGCTTACTAAGAAGAGTTGCTCTCCGGACATCGCGTTTATATCGACTAACTATTTATTCTAAGAGAGCCGTAGTGTCTTAGAAACCCCCTCTACTAAGAGAGTTACGCTATAGTGTCTTAGAAATCCTTACCGACCGACTTTCCTCCTCTTCCCGGCGGATAGCTATCCTCTCCGCTATTAACCTCGCGTTCGGTTTATCCTATTTCGATCCGATTACGTACGACCGAATATATCCTTTTCCCTTAGGGTAGCTAACCTGTCCCTTAACTTATAAAAATAGAGAACGAGACTAGGTTTATAAGAAAGAGAGTAGTACCTATTCTAATAAGAGAGAACTACGAAACATAGTTTAAGCTAATAAGAATATACCTAGTATTAAAGCAGGTTAACTAGGTCCTCGAAGACATTATTACGGACATTAACGCTATAACCCTATCTATAGCGACACCCTCTATATTTTCGGAGTTATCCCTTCCTTTAGATTAAGCGATAAGGAAGGCATTGTCTAGACGGCACAATATAACGGCCTATTAAATAGGTATAGTATGTGTGTACACGGAAGTTAGGACACGTAATAGGGAAGGAGGAGGGACTAATATAGTATACGAAGGTATATAGTAGAACAGTATTTAGTACTAAAGGTATCTCTACTATCGGTATAGAGACTACGTCTCTTATACCTATATAGAGGGATATTGCTCTAGTCCTAGTTCTATTTCACTACGCCTTATCGGTTTTACCTATATCTTATCCTACGACGGCAGTTCCTCTAAGTCGCTCCTACTATTCGTACGGTGTTATAATAGTATTGCCGTACTATTATCTCGACTAGCTTAGTATATACTAATTTAGTCTTAGTACCGTACGACATGCCTACTAACCTATATTCGTAATACGGCCCTATATAAGATATATATCTATCTGTCGATGGATAACTAAGAGATAATATACGAGATCCGGTATACGAAGGAGTTATAGGAATAGGCTAAAGCTAAATATAAGAGAAGACTACTCGCTACTAGAAGAAGTTTGCTTTAGTAATACACTAATTTCGTAATAATAGAGGACTAGTTAATAGATGACGCCTAGTAGGAGCTTAGCTTAATTATAAGGAGGGCTATTTCAATCTCGCCTTAGTTCTAAGATATTAAGACTAAGGATAGAAAGATCTAGTAACTCTTAGTAGCTCTACTAGACTCATTTAGCTCAATTCGCGATATAATTAATACCTAGGTAAATCTCTTACTATAAGACATTCTTACAATTCTTAGAGAGAAGTAAGAATCAATAATTTATCAAGGGATAGCTATATTTGCTAAGAAGGGTTTCTAGGGTAAGCTTACGTACTATCTCTATAATAGTAACCATTTTATAAGCAAGTTTCCACACCTTTCTATAGCTTAGTAGGCTATTAGGAATAAGGAAAAACTAGCTAGGGTTACCTACCCTACTAAGAGATAACCGTCACTACCTCGTAGGAGGTCATTATTACTAAACCTTCGTAATGTCCTTAAGGTAATAACGGACCTTATAAAGTAGATAAAGGAGAGCCGTAAGCTAAAGGCCTCCTCTAGTAAGAAGCCTATAAGGGCCTATACGACCTAGGAAGACGTATTAGACTCTAAGATACTATTAGAAGATAATGATATTGATAAGGTTGCCTATTCTACTATAGAAGCTAAAGGTAAGTACCCCTTGTCCGAGTAGTTACTTAACTCTTATACATTATTATATATGACTGACTAAGATTCACTGTTTAGGACACTAAAGCCTCTTTAAAAGAGGAAGTAGATCAAGGTTAGGGGTGGCTATCTACAAGCTATATATATAGGAAGTATAGTAATAGGTAGTCCTTCTAGAAAGCAAATTGTCTTAGAAAATGTCCTGTTTGTTCCTAGCCTTAGAGTTAGTCTTGTTTCGTAGAATCAGTTTAGCTAATAGTTTGCTATCTAACTACCTAGTTTTACCCTAAAATTCTTATCTAGTAAACCCGTTGTCTAGACTAAACTTCAAGGAGGAGTACCGTTTATCTACTCGATCTCGGAAATTCTTAAGCTATAGTATACTAGTATACTCTCTAAAGAACGTGACGGCACCGCTATAGCTAATACTAAGTCCGAAGATTAGTAGGAGCTATAGTATAGAAGATGTATACACCTTAGTAAGGGACTACTAAGAAACCTATATAGAGTCACTAATAAGAAAGATCCTATTCCTATTCCTTCTAAATACTAGAATTATAAGGTCTGCTCCCTTATAAATATAAGGAAGTTCAAAGGACCTACTATAGAGAGGAAAGGGGAGAGGCTAGCCCTCATCTCTATTGACATCTATAGGCCTTTTTAGGGCGTAGTCTCTAGGCTAGGATATAAATATTAGCTTAAGATTGTAGACAACTTCTCTAGGAAGAAGTGGGTAATCCCTTTAAAGGCTAGGAGCGACGCTCCTATAGCCCTACGGGATTAGAAGGTCTAGGTAGAACGGTAGTCAAGGTGCTTTCTGTCTACGATCCGTAGTAATAGTATAAAGGAAATTCTCGCCTTACTAAAAGAGTAGGAGAAGGAGTTTAGTACTTAGATAGACATAACTAATACCTATAACTCTCTTTAAAATAGACCTATAGAAAGGTCAATTCAAGCCTCTAAGAATATAGTCCGGGCTATGCTTAAAGACTCTAGTATACTAGTTAAGTTCTAGCTAGAAGCTTTATAAGGGTAGACTATAATTAGAAATAGCCGGCCACGGTTCCACAATATGCAAGCTTCTATCCAGATACAGGGGCACACGACTAACCCGGCAAATCAGCTCAGGATCCTCGGACTATGGGTGGACCCGGCGCTACGGTGGAGGAAGCACGTACAGGCAATATTACGGAAAGCTGAACAGAATATGGCATCATGCCAGAGGCTCACTGCGTCCATATAGGGGGCGGACTTCCGGCAGTCACGACTTCTATATACGGCTATTGTACGGCTAGTCCTTACCTATAGCAGCCAAGTGTGGTCCTTAGGCGAGAGGGCCTGCCTATCGAAGGGACTCGTCGCGCCGCTAGCGAAGATCCAAAACCAATGCCTAAGGAAGGTCACCGGGGCATATAAGTCGACACTAACGAGGGTGCTTAAGCACGAGACCGCTATACCGCCGATCGACCTATACATCCAGGGACTACGGACCTCCTACTTAGGCAAGTCGGCACAGTACCTAGTACAGAAGGTCATCGCCAGTGTAGTCGTAAGGGCCCGCGAATCAGTACTAGCGCACAAGGGCATTCGACCCGGAAACGAGCCGAACTACCGGGCAAGGGACGAACAGCTAGCAACACAATAGGAAGGTGAGAAATCGTTTGTAGAGCAACTATAGAAAGAGAGGTGGAACAACCAGGTTGTAGGGCATAGTGGACGCCCTTAGCCAGCGGGACAACCTAAGGAATAGTCAGCTACAAAATCCGCGGTCAAGCACCCCCCGAAGCTCATCTACTACCGCCTTACGAGGGCATAGAGTAGCATAGCAACCCAACTACGAAGCGAACATATCGGCCTCTAGGGGTACCTATTATGGAGGAAGGTTCTAGGATACACGAATACTAGCTGCCCCTGCGGCTATCGCTCCTAGAACGTACGGCACGCACTCCTCGTCTGTCCGAGGTGGTCGCTAGGAAGGGGGGAGTAGATGGCAAAGGCGAGGAACCGGACGATTGGGGCACTTCTTAACAACGCTGAAGACCTACGGCGCATTACGAACTAGATACTAGAGAAGGGCTAGCTAGAACAGTACCGCCTAGTAGGAGCAGTGCAAGAAGAGAGGACACGACGCAGCGCGACGAGACCGGCTAGGAGCGGGGGCTAACGGGGTAGTGACATGGACTACGTACGTTCAGAGGGAAAGCTAATCTAGACAAGGAGTAGTCGGGGGCGGGAAGGGTTTTCACCTATTCGGGTTTCCCTTTGTACATAACAATAGATATATACCTGCATAGGCCGGATAGGGTCCTAGAACAGGGGAATGACAAATCTATCTATCATTAGAAATAGACTGCCTAATAGTCCGATTATTGATAGTATTGCTCTTTTACTACAAGAAGCCTTTACTAGCCAAGTACCGTTAGTCGACTATTTCCGCGTCTAGGGATACGAAGCTATAGTCTATATAGACCTAAGAGCCTAACCTTAAGGCTTAAGGAGAGACAAGTTAATGAACCGAGGGAAAGAAGCCGTGTTTATAGGCTACTTAGAAGACACTACAAAACAATAGCTGTTCTAGGATCCCGACATAAAAGCTATAAAAGCGTATAGTCACGTCGACTAGTTTAAGAATAAAAAGGGGGGAGATATAGATCTTAGTATCACCTTTACTAACTAGCCGAGTCGAGCGCTATAGCGTAATCCTATTAGGAGGAAGCCCTTTAGGGCGAAATTTTCCGATAGGGGATTATTAGAGACACCGTTACGAAGGCTAGGAGAAAATATTAAGGCGGTTTTAACACTGTCGAAGGCCGATAACGGTAGATCTATACAGAACCTACCTAAGTTATTAATACTATAGCAACCGCTACTTATATAACTTCCCCCTCCCCTAAAGGACATTAGGGAATACTAAAAGTTTAGAGATTAGGGTACTCTAATAAAAGAAAAAGAAAATGTCGTTTAGTTCGACCTCTCCGAATACCTAGCGCTACCTTAGGTTAGAGGTAACAAGAGGTCAAGGGAGGACGGAGATAATAACTCTAAAGAGTATAAGGCTAAATACTATAAGGCTCTTATCGCCTAGATATTCTATCTAGACCCTATAATAAGCTAGGTAGAGGAGATTCTAAACGACGTAGAAGAATATACATTTGCTACTATTAGGCAGGCTATAGCCTACTAGTAGGAAGTGCTAATCCTAAAGTCCTATAAGGTAGCCGTAGGAGACTCCGAATAGGGATATATATAGAGAGAGGTAATCGAGAACGAACTTATTACCTTAGTAAACAATAACACCTAGGAAGTAGTTATACTACTAAAGGGTACGAATCTGATTACTTCTAGGTAGGTCTTGAACATAAAAAGAATAATTAGTAGAGCTATTAAGAAGTTTAAGGCAAGACTAGTTATAAGAGGGTTTTTATAGAAATGTAGGGTTGACTTCGAAGAGACCTTTATATCTACTATTAGACATAATACTCTCCGAGTATTTATAGTAGTAGTGTATAAGAGGTTTCTCGAGATATACCTAGTAGATATAAATAATGCTTTTACCTAAAGTAGCCTTCTTAAAGACATCTATATAATCCTACCCCTAGGAGTTAAAGCACCTCTAAACATAGTGTTTAGGGTCCTACGAAGCCTTTATAGGCTTAAGTAAGTAGCTAGAGACTAGAACAAGCTCTATGTTACGAAGCTAGAGAAGATTAGATTTACCTAGTCCTAGGTAGATCTATACCTACTTATCTATACGGATAGAGACCTTATAGTCCTTACCTATATAGATGACATACCTAATATAGCTCCGAAGCTATTAGATGTTCAGTAGTTTAAGGCTAAGCTTAGAAAAGTGTTTAAGATTAAAGATCTTAGTAAACCTACGAAGATCCTTAGAATAAGGATTATAAGAGATAGGTCCTAAGGTACTTTAAAGCTTAATTAAGGACACTATGTTTACGCTAACTTAGCTAAGATAAATATAGCTAGAGAGAAGGCTACGCTAACCTACTCACCTATAGAGAGCTATAAGCATTTAGTACCTACGGCACCTATAGATAAGAGGTGTAACAAACAGGATTACTAGAGCTATAATAGTACCTAGATATAGCTAATGACAATAACAAGGCCAGACTTAGCATTCTTCCTTAGAAGAATTAGCTTATGTGTTACTAATCCCTCGTAGTAGTATATAAAGGCTTTAAAGAAGCTCTCCCGATACCTACGCTTGTACCTAGACCTAGGTCTTATATATAGAAAGGGAGGGAGCAATCTCTAGGGATACTCGGACTCTAACTACGCTACAGACAAAGTGGATAGAGTCTTAATTCTAGGATACGTGTAGTTCCTTTATAGGTCACCTATGTCTTAGATAAGTAGGAAGTAGAAGTCTATTGTAACATTAATAATAGAAGCTAAGTTTATAGCTATAAACGTAGCCGTAAAGTAGTCACAATTTCTTACTAATGTCCTTCGGGAAATAGGGTGCCTAGAACTAGTAGGAAAAAGCTCTTTCTAGCCGAGTATAAGGGTAAGTAAGGGTACTATTAACGAGCTAAGGCTAGTTAAGCTTATAGGTAATAACTAAGCCGCTTTAATACTTATTAAAGATGCCTATATATATAAAAGGTCAAAGTATATTAATGTTATATATAACTATATTAGACATCTCTAGTAGTACAAGAAGATTATAGTAGACTACTACTATATAAAGGACATAGCTACTAATAGGTTAATAAAGCCCCTTAATAGCTAACGTGCTTTACTACTAAGCGGGCTATACTACCGAGCGGGCTACTTTTACTAAGAACTATACCACTTCTACTTTAATTACGACGGTATCTTAACACGACGACATCCTATAGAATCGTTACTAGGAGGACAATTCCTCTTTAGATTCTTCGCTATCTAGCGAGTCTACTTAATAGGTACGTACGTTATGCCCCGACTCGCTATATCGCTTATAGCGTCGTAGCCTTAGTACTAGCCGAACACTATCTAGCGACTCTCTACTCACTTCCTACCTCTTAGTATCCTCTAGAGGTATCAATTGCGACGCTTTATCGAAGGTTAGAGACCCTCTAGACTAAATGTACTTGCGCTTTTGTGCTTTCCGCTATATAAGGGCCTCGTTAGACTTACGTAGCTTACTAATCTCGCTTCGTATAAGAGCTATCTAATACGCTATCTCTCTACTCCCTCTCTATTGCCCTATTAAACGACCTTCCTCTTTCCACTACGCCTTTCTGAACCCGTAACGACGCTCTAAGACGTAATGACACCTATTATAAACCCTGTCTCGTCGAAGTTATAGGTGTCCTAGTTAAGGATACTATACTTCTCCTTTATATTACGTATAAGTAAGAACTACTTCTTAATAACGTCTAGATCTTCTATTAGGGCTCGCTAACGATCGTATCTACGTGTTATACGAACCTTTAGCTCACGATACCGCCTAATAAACCTATCTATCTAATTAAGACTAGCGGGCTTAAGACCCTTCTCTTATAGTAATAAATCGGCTATTGCTCGTATACTAGCCTTTAATAGCGGGAAACCTCTAAGATCTAGCTCGAGTATATACTTCAGTATCACCCTCTCTTCTAGCTCTATAAGCTTCTTCGAATTAGGCTCGTAGTCACCCCGAGGAGGTCGTCTATTTAATCGATACCCTAGTATAGTTCGAGACGCGTCGTATACCTTTATAGTAAGTCGATTCGTAATTATCGCGTCGCGTTTCGTGGCCTAGACAGCTAAGGTCAGTTTGGCCTCGTTTAAAGACAATATACGCTATAATAGTAGTTATATAGCTATATCTATAGAAGTAGTACAGTTCTTAGTAAAAGTGGCCCGCTCGGTAGTATAGCCCGCTCGGTAGTAAAGTACGTTAGTAGTTCTAAAACTTTATAAGGTAGCTCTAGCTTACGTAAAGGGATTATAGGAGACTAGATAGCCTAAGTAGGAGTGTTAAGAACATATAGGCCGTAGGATAAGTTTATAGGTGTAGGTATGTTATATAAGTAGATTACGTAACTAGGGTTTACTAGCCTATAGTCTAGTAAACATTCGGATACCTAGCATCTACCTATACTAATACTAGCGATACTATATATAGATATACGCTATCCTATTAGGTCCTTCTTCGTCTTTCGTATAATCCGCCGTCTTCTAGTACTACGTAACTCGTACCTATTTAATAGTATCCTTATTAGTATCGACTTATATACCCCGGTAACCTTCCTTAGGCATTAGTTTTAGATCTTCGCTAACGGCGCGACGAGTCCCTTTAATAGGTAGGCCCTCTCGCCTAAGGACTACACTTAGATACTATAGGTAAGGACTAGCCGTATAATAGCCGTATATAGAAATCGTAACTACCAAAAGTCCGCCCTCTATATAGACGTAGTAAGCCTCTAGTATAATGCTATATTCTATTTAGCTTTCCGTAATATTGCCTATACGTACTTCCTCTACCGTAGCGCCGGGTCTACCTATAGTCCGAGGATCCTAAGCTAATTTACTAGGTTAGTCGTATACCTCTATATCTAGATAGAAGCTTATATATTATAGAACCGTAGCCGGCGCGTAAAGTGTATTAGATTGTACTTTTCTATAGCAAACCGAGCCCTATACCTCCTAGCCTAGTCCTCGTAGATCTTATACTTCTCTTCTAGTAGCCTATAGTTCTCCTTAGTCGAGGAAGACTACGCTAGGATGTTCGTATCGTCTACGAAGCCGCTCGTAGCGGTGTTCTAGGATTCTAGGGCTAGGAGTAGCGTCGCTATAAAGAAGAGGAATAGGATAGGTACTAGCGTTAAGCCTTACGGGATTCTAGTATAGACTACTTAAAATAGGCTTTTATACTAACCGACTAGGATCGACGTGCTACGGTTTTAGAGGTAGGACCGTACGAAGTTAATAAGCTACTTAGGGAGTCCTTTTGACCTTAGGATATAGAGTAGCCGCGGGTATAATACGTAGTCGAAGGCTCCCGATATATCTAGACTAAGTAAGGAAGCCACCTTGTCCCTATTCTTATACTAGATAGCCTTTACCTAAGAGGTAATAAGTTCTATTACGGATAGCGTCGATCGCTATAGGCGCGTACCTATCTAGATGTCCGGGAGTAGGGAGTACTCCTCTACCGCCTCGGAGAGTCTCGTTATAACTAGCTTCTTAAGCGCCTTCCTAAGAGTATTAAGGAGCGTAATTAGGCGGTACGACTTTACCTACGTATAGTCTTCCTTTTACGGCTTACGTAGGACTACTATCGTCGGTTATTTGAATACTATTAGGTAGTATCCGGTCTATAGGTAGGCGTTAAAGATCGCTACTATTAAATAGGTATAGTATATATATATATACGGAAGTTAGGACACGTAATAGGGAAGGAGGAAGGACTAATATAGTATACGAAGGTATATAGGAGAATAGTGTTTAGTACTAAGAGTGTCTCTACTATCGGTATAGAGACTACGTCTCTTATACCTATATAGAGGGATATTACTCTAGCTCTAGTTCTGTTTCACTACGCCTTATCGGTTTCACCTATATCTTATCCTACGACGGCAGTTTCTCCGACAGTCTCGTACTAACTAGCTAAGTAACTTTAGGTCCTCTAAGTCGCTCCTACTATTTAACGGTGTCTTAGTAGTATTACCGTACTATTGTCTCGACTAGC
Source organism: Fulvia fulva (assembly GCF_020509005.1). Taxonomy (NCBI): domain Eukaryota; kingdom Fungi; phylum Ascomycota; class Dothideomycetes; order Mycosphaerellales; family Mycosphaerellaceae; genus Fulvia; species Fulvia fulva. The sequence goes on from NC_063021.1 coordinate 3,500,735, forward strand.
TTAGTATATACTAAGTTAGTCTTAGTACCGTACGATATACCTACTAACCTATATTCGTAACACTCCTACTTAGGTCGTAAGGTAAGGAACGATTGTTCCTACTATACTAGCTATAGCTATCGTCCGAAGGTCTAGAACTAGGGACCGGCTAGCGGTTTAGTCAAACTATCTACTACTATCTCCTTAGTATAGCAGTACTCTACTTTGATCTTCCTCTACTACTAGAGGTGCCTAATATAGTTATAGGTAATATTAATGTGCTTGGATCTTCCGTAGATATAGGCGTCCTTAACTAAGGTTAGAGCCGCCTAGTTATCCCCTATAAGGCGCACTAGTCTTAGTTTGTCGACGGTGCTCTTATCGGCTAGGACTATTAGTTAGAAAGAGCAGTCTCCTACTAGCCCCGGGTAGTTTATCTCTCGGAGGATAGCCGCTAGGAACTAGGATTATTTCGCGGCGGCGTTTATCGCTATAAACTCTACCTCTATAGTAGAGGTTGCTATAGACTTTTGCTTCTTACTTATCTAGGATATAGGCGTACCGTACACTAGCTAGACATGTCCTAGAATCAAGACCCTATCTACTCGATCTATCGCGTAGTCGGAGTCTAAGTATCCGGTTAGGGCACCGCCACTACGTCTAAGTATTAACCCTAGGTCGGGAAACGACCTAAGGTATCTCGAGACCTTCTTTAGTACTTTTATATACCGCTTTATTAGATCCGCGATATATATGCTAGTTCTCCCGAGTAGGAAGGCTAGGTCCGATCTCGTTATAGTTATTAGCTATATCTAGGTCCTATTATCGCTCTAGTAGTTATCCTTACTATATCTCTCGTCGTTCGGGGCTATAGGACGGAGATTATCGTAACTATCTATTAGCGAGAGTGTAGGGCTTGCCTTTTCCTTTACTATGTCTATTTTAGTAAGGGCCTTATAGATATAATAGCCCTAGTCGAGTTTTAGGGTACCGTTACGCCTATCGCGAGTAATCTTTAGTCCTAGTAGTTTCTCCGGTTCCCCGAGATCCTTAATCTTAAAGTGTTACGCGAACTACTTCTTAAACTATTAGATGTCGGCTAACCTTAGTACTATAATAGGTATGTCGTCTATATAGATAAGTAGTATAATGTCTCTCTTAGTATAAGTTAGGAGACATAGGTCTACCTCGGACTAGTAGAATCCTATTTTAACTAACGTAGTAACATAGAGCTTGTTCTAGTCTCTAGCTACCTACTTTAGGCCGTAGAGACTCCGGAGTACCTTAAGGATCGTATTCGGTAGGGTTTCGACTCCTAGTAGGGGTTTTATATAGATGTCTTCGGCTAGGTAGCTTTAGGTAAACGTATTGTTAACGTCGACCTAGTACATCTCGAGATCCCGCTCGTAAACTACTACTATAAAGACCCTTAGGGTGTTATAGCGTACTATAGGTACGAATGTCTCTTCGAAGTTAACGCCGAATTTCTATAAAAACCCTCTTACGACAAGTCTTGCCTTGAACTTTTCGATTACTCCGCTAATAAGTCTCTTTACGTTAAAGACCTACTTAGAGGTGACTATATTCGCCCCCCTAAGAGCGACAGCCGTTTCCTAGGTGTTATTACTTAATAACGAGAGTAGCTCGGTATCGATAGCGTCCTTCTATAAGTAGCCCTATTTAGGATTTCCTACCGTACCCTTATATATCTTCGGGATAGGTACTTTCTATTAGTAGGCGATACCGGGTCCGAATATAGTAAAGACGTATTCTTAGACTTTGTCGAATAGTTCCTCTACCGTAGCTATAAATATACGTTCGTCGGCATCGGTAAGTCTATTGTTCACCTATAGTAGTTAGTAGAACAAAGCTATTATAGCTTTATAGTACTTAGTCTTATAGTCCTAGTCCTAGCCGTAGTTATCGTTAGGATCCCTAGTCCTTTTCCTCCGAACAATTAGTTCCGGTAGCTCCGGGGTTTCCTCGATCTTCTTATAGTCCGCGATATTATCTAGTCTACCGGAAAGTTAGATATAGAGCGGTCTTAAGACAGTTAGTCCTTTATCCTTAGCCGTAGCGGGTTCGGTCTCTACGTAGGGAGCGGGGATTAGCTAGGTCGGTTCTTCTATAGAGGACTCGGCTACTTTAGTAGTAGGAAGTTAGGGTATTATACTACCCGAGGATCGTAAGATTACTATCGGGGTATCCGCTAGTCGCTAAACTAGTAGTAGTCGCGAGACCGCCGGTAGTCGACTAACTAGCCTTCGTTCGGGTACCCTACTAGGTTAGTTCGTAAAGGAGATACCTAAGTCTAGATCTCCCCCCTTCTCGTTTTCGAACTAATCTACTTGGCTATACTGCCTAATAGCTCGTATATCTAGCTCCTAGAATAACTATTGCTTAGTCGATTAACCGTATCTTACTAAAATAGCTTCCTTACCCCGGTTTATTAACTTATCCTATCGTAGCCCTTTTAGATATAATTTCGGTTCTACGTAAACTACTACCCTATAACCCTATACTCTTAGGTGATCTACCGTCGGCACTTTGCTAGTAAATACTTCTTCCGGCGAAAGTTAGATACCGTTAAGTAACGGTCCGTTTGGTAGTAGGTTACGTATAACCGCCTATACCTCTAGCGCTTTAGGCTAGAATTCTACCGGAATCCCCGATTCCTCGAGTATTACGCGGATCGCGTTCTCCGATACCTAGATTAACCTTTCTACTACTCCGTTTTGTATAGAGTTATAAGTATCCGTCGTATCGTATTAAACCCCCGATTCTTTCTCCTATTCTTTTAGAACTATTAGTAGCTTAGGTATATTGTTACTCCGTACTACTCTTATATAGCATTTCGATACTTTCTCTATAGTTAGCCGCTATTATCGTAGTACTTACGGTACGTCGGATTTGTTCTTAAGCGAGATTACCTACTTCTTTCTTAAGAAGTTATCTACGACCTCTAGCTAGTATTTAAAACCTAGTCTAGATGTCGTATTTTCGAAGGGTCCGTAGATATCGATAGATATAAGCGCAAGTCTTTCGTTCTTTCGTTCTACGATAGCGTACTTAAACTTCCGTATATTCGCGATAGAGTATACCTTATAGTTATACTCGTCCGGGATAGGAATCGGGTCCTTCTTATTACTTACCCTATAGACGTTCCGGAGCAATCCTTTACCTAGGTATACGAATCTTCTATACTAAAGCTCCTACTAATCCTCGGTAGTTACCGCGGCTAGAGCTTCCTCGTATAGTATCTCCGGGGGTCTATTATCTACCTAGTTTAGGGACTCGGATATCGAAGATACTACCGGTACCCCCCCTCGTAGTACTATTCGTACGATAGGCTTCCCGCTCTTATACTTAAGTATAAAGTTTAGAGGTTCGACATCGAATTGCTTACTAAACTACCTCTATAAAACCAGATTAACTCCGAGATTAGGAATAAACAAGACTTTCTCTAGAGTAATTTGTTTCCCTATTAGGCCTCCTATAGTTACTATTCCTTTATAGAATATATCTAGGTACCCCCTACCGACTTTAATTACTTTCCTTCTCGCTAGTTTCCTAAGCAATCTAAATAGAGACTTATTGTTAGTTATATATAAGGAGGTATAGGAGTCTAGTAACTATTTAGAGGCGGGAAACTTGCCTTTTACTTCGGTAGTAGAATAGGCGACTTCGTCGTCGTATGTTTCCTCGGTACCGCTTTCTCGTAAGGTATAGGCTCTTATCGCCTTTGCCTTTGTCTTGTTATCGGATTGGCTTCTCCTATCCTTCCGCTATTTCCTAGAGTTCTTAAGGGCGTTTTAGGCCTTCTCTAGATCCCGGACTAGCTCTTCGTAGGACTTCTTTTCCGGTTGCTTCTAGTTATTCTTCTTTTTAATAAAATCCTTTACGGAATCTAGTTCTAGGTACGATATAACTAGGTAGTTACTATCGTAGATAAAGTAGCCGCTCTTGCCTCCTTGCCTCTAGGAGTATAGAGCGGTCTCGCCCTTACTCTCTTAGATCCGTAATTCGTAGGATTTAAGTAAGGTTATAGCGGATTCCTAGCCTAGGTTTAGCTAGGCTAGAATAGTGTCCCTAGTACTAGCGTAGACGTCCGGGAGGCTACTTAGTAGGTGCTTAAACCTCCGGATAGGGTCCTTATAGTAGGTCTCTTTACTATCTATTTCGGCAATCTATATAGATAGGTTACCTAGATATATCTACCCTTATCTAATTGTCTAATCGTCCGGTAGCTTAAACGATACTAGCTGTTTTATAAGCGCTACTACGTATGCCTTATAGACCTTACTATACTTCTTCTATAGAAGTTTCTAGATCTCTTTCGTATCTCGTATATCTAAGATTTCTTAGTTGTCCTCCTCGGACAAATATACTAAGATAGTATATCTCGCTATACCGTTCGCCTTCGAAGTAATCTTAGGCGTAACGGATTCTAGGAGATTAGCCGACGAGTCGTCGATAACCTAGAATACCTCCCGGCTTTCGAGATAGTCTCGTAGTATAATAAACTAGCGCTTCTAGTTCTTACGAGTAAGGGTAGGGCCGACCCTCCGGGGGCCCTCGTAACTTATTAAGTCTTCTATAGCGAAGGTAGCCTTTAATACGGACAAGGCGTAAGACAGGGCGTAAACGTATTAATACCTTAGAATCAAATAAGTTCTATAAAGAAGAGTAGATAAGAAAGTCGCGAAGCTACGATAAAGTAAACGCCGAGGTTAGGGCCTAGGGTCCGGGCGCGCTAGCGCACTAGGTCACGTGACACTAAGTATAGCCTTACGAGGTAAACCGTAACACTACCCCCCTTCTTAAACCGCCGTACGCCCTCGTACGCGGAAATATATTGCCGTAGGACATATCCGTAAGAAAGGACCGTACTATTAGGAAGCGCTAGCTTACGTCGGGTTAACCGTAGGGAGACTATATATCTTACCGTAGTAAGCCGTAAGTCGAGTCTATAGTATACCGTAGTATACCTTAGATAAGCTAACTATATATCAAGCCTTAGCTTGCCTTAAGTTATATCTATATTACGCGGGCGTCGTAGGGTCGACTATCGGTAACAATGTCTAGATCGTCTAATATCTAACCTTTAGGCTTACGCTATCTAGGTAGTAGACCGGCCGCTAACGGGTTCTTATAATAATAATCTGCTATCGCTTCCTCGGTACTACCTTTTAATTTACTATAAGGCACTTCTATAATAGTACTACCTTCCTAACGGACGGTATACTTTATATACTTCTTAGCTCTACTAGTCTATCTACTGTCTATAATCGCCTTAACTACGTATTTATCTAGCTCCTTACTATCGCCTTCGGAGGCCTCTATAAGTAGTTAACCTTAGCTTTAATTAGGGAATAGGTCGTCGTTTACTAGGCGTAGTATACTAGTATAGAACCTCGGGTATATACGTATACTTTCCTAAAGGTCGAGCTCGTATACGTCTACGTTGATCTTACGGGTAATCGTAAAGGGACCTACATTCTTATAGTCAAGTTTCTTATAGGGCCTTCGAGTACGGATGTTTCTAGTATCTAGCCAAACCTTATCGCCGATCGCGTATCTTAGTATAGGCTTACGCTTATTCGCTACGGTGTCTACGTACCGCTCTTAGGTATATCTAAGCTATATAATGTAGTGTACGTTAACGTTCTCTATAAAAGTCGCGAAATCTTCTACGTACTACTTCGATAAGGCCTATACTTTCGGAAGCTTAGTACCGTTACTACTCGTAGCCTAAGGTAACACCTCTATTCGAGGATTACGGCCTAGCGTTACGAAGAACGGTAATATACCTATAGTAGCGCTCTATTAATTATTTAGGGCAAACTCTACGATAGGTAACTACTAGACCTAATCGTCCTATATATAGTTAACGTACGCGCGTAGGTACTATTCTATAGCTTAGTTCGTACGTTCTAACTACCTATTAGTCTAAGGGTAAAAGGCAGTCGAGATCTTTATACGTATAGCTAGACGCGCTATTAGAGCCTTCTAGAATTAGCTTACCTACTAGCTACTACGGTCTAATACTACCGTATCGAACAGGCCCTAATCCTTAATTACGTACTTTAATACGGCGTCGGCCGCTACCTTAGGGGTCAAATCTACTACGGGCATAAGATGCTTCCTCTTAGTAAGTCTATAGGTTAGGGTAAGGATAGCGTTATACTTCACGCCCTTAGTACTATAACTGTCCGGTAGCTCTACTACGTAATCGAGTACTACCTCCTTATAGGTACCCGAGGGTACGGGTAACTATCGGAGTATACCTTAGTATATATTATAAAAAGCCTTAGATTGTGTATATAGGTAACAATTCTTAACGTACTTAGCGACATCTACTACTAGACTAGGCTAGTAGTACGTACGCGTAAGTAGGTCGACTATCTTCTTACGCCTAGGATACCTAGCTAATAGAGTATCGTAGTGCCTCGCTATTAGCTCCGGACGAAGCTTATACGGTACGTATATACGTCCTTAGATCTTGATTAGGTCACCGTCTAACTTATAGTCGCTAAGCGAGATATAGCTAGAGCCTTCTAGGTTTCGTAGTAAAGTACGAGTATTGTCGTCTAGGGCCTTCTTAATACCGTACGCTAGCTCGTCTTTAGTGTAGGCTTCCTCGATAAGTTCTTCGATAGAGGCCTCGTTTGCTTCGAGCACGTAAAGTGCTAATTGATACTAGTCGGCCGTAGTACGCGGAGTAGTTATAGCTAATAGCTTCAAGCGCTTACGTATATTAGGAGGGAGATTACGTAGCTTTAATATAGCTTACTACCTATGTTCTATATCATCCTTATTGTCTATATCTTGTCTACGGCGCGTAAGGCTATCGGGCTTTGTCCTAAGCTTACTAGGGCGATATTCTATCTAGAAGTCGAACCCGGACAGGAACTCGCTCTAGCGCGCTTATCGGCGGGTTAGCTACTTAGTCGTTATAAACCACTCTAAGCCCTTATAGTCGGTAAGAACCTTAGAGGGAGCGCTCATTAGCTCCGGCCTCTATTCCTTAAACGCTCTAATAATAGCTATTAGCTCCTTGTCGTAAATCTCGTAATTCTATTCTACTAGGTTCATCTTTATCGAGTAGAATACGATAGGATACAATTCACCGTCCTCTCTAACCTAAGACAACACGCTAGCTATATACCTGTCTAAGGAATTAGTTTCTACGACGTAGGGCTTAGTAATGTCAAAATGTACTAATACTAGGCGTTTATAGAATGCTACCTTTAGGGTCTCGAACGCACTTTAGTAGTCTAGGCTCTATACGAAGGGTGTACGATTCTTAAGTACGTTACCGCGTATAAGGTCGGTTAAAGGCATAACGATACCGGAAAAGTTATTAACGAACCTCCTATAGAAGTTGGCTAGCCTAAGGAAGGATAGTATATCCTTTAAGCTCTGTGGAGTAGCCTAATCTATAATAGTCTAGACCTTAGATTTATCTATCTAAATGCCCTTGTTAATAATAATTAGTCCTAAGAACTTGACGCTCTTCTAGAAGAAGCGGTACTTATAGACGTCTATAGGAAGTCGAGCGTCAATTAGACACCTAATGATAGTACGTACGTGTTTTACGTGTTCCTTAAATAAACTATACGTGAACACGATGTAGTCGTCTAGGTGTATAGACACGAAGTTGTCTAGGTATCTATATAATGCTTTATTAATATATACCTAGAACGCGCTTAGTACGTTATAGAGACTAAATGGCACTATAAGCCATTCGTAGGTGCTATATCGGGTGGTAAAGGCTGTCTTCTATTCGTCGCCTTCACGGATACGTAGCTCGTTAAATGCTATAATAATGTCTAAGGTAGTGAACTACTATACGTTGCTTATACGAGCTAGGGTCTTACAGACTTAAGGTATCGGGTACCTATTCTTAACGGTAATAGCGTTGACAGCTCTATAGTCTACGTAGACACGGAGTCCTCTACCTAGCTTCTTGATAATAATAATAGGACTAGCAATCTAGGACGTAGAGCGTCGGATTTTACTAGCGGCTTCTTCCTTATTAACGTAGGCTTTAGTTACGTCGAGCTCTAGTTTCGACATAGAATAAGGACGCTCAAAAGGCAGCTTAGCGCCTTTAACGAATTCAATCGCTAAATCTAATTCGGGGCGATAGGGAGGTAGACCTTTAGCGACAGACGGGTCAAATCCGTACTTTAGGTCCTTTAGCTATTAGGGTAGTAAGGATTCGACTTCTCGTATAGTCGCTTGCTTCTTGTTTATGTAGATAGCCTTGTCTTTAGCTAATATAGCACTCAGCCGTATACTAATGTCGTGAATAAGTTCCTTACTCGTAGGCTCTAGCTTATTAGGGTTAGGAGTCCCTATTTCCTAAATAAGGTAACCTTCGTCTAGGTTTTCTTCGTAGGCTTTGCTAATCGATATGCTAGACACCTAGATATTAGGTTCTAGAGTCTATAAATAAGGGATAGCGTGCTATATACAAACCTTCGTACCGCCGATAGTCGTAGGGTAAGGATCGTAATGATCCGTATAGTACTTTTTAGTAAATATAAATGTGTTAGCTCTCTAGTCTAGTATAGGGTAGTGCTTCTAGAACTAGGGTATACTAAACACGAAGTCGTAGTCGAGGTTAGTAACGAAGTAACTAACTTCCTCGACATAACTGTTTAGGTCGACCTTAGTCTTAATACATTCCGTAGCTTAGCTAGATGCTTTAGGGTTAGCTCCTAGGCCTATCTTTTAAGCCTAAGGTAGTCGTATTCGTAATAGATGTTTCTTCGTAAACTTCGTATTATAAAACAGCGACTCGGTACCGGGATCTATTAGTATACGTACTAACTTATTCCCTACTACGCCTACTATAATATACGAGCTTCTTAGCGGAAGGTCTATCGTCTTTATAGTATATAGTATAACCTCCGGACTAAAGATTATAGGGATGTTACTAATTACTATTTCCTACTATATAGGGTTCCTCTTTCCTCTATAATAGTAATATAATAAGGGCGTAACCTTAGGAGGTTCTAGTAGTACCGTCTTCGGAGGATTAGTACTAGGCGCGAGTATAGGCTACTAGTCGGTACGTACACGACTAGAGCCTAGGCTTCCCCCGACTCGGTAGCCTTAAGCTCTACTAGTACGTCGCCGACCTAGATTAATACGTTCTTCGTAGCGTTATTAGCGTCGCTACTAGTCTTCTTGTACTTCTTAAAGGGATACTTAGGCGACTAGGCACCCTTATAGTCTATAGCCTTATATACGTAGTAGAACATATCCTCCTTAGGCTTAGCTACTTCTTCCTTAGTAAGATTACGGCAGGTATGACTATCGTGCTTAGCGGCTTTAAGATTATATTCCTTACGAATCTTCTCGTTATAGTAGATATACTTAGGCTTGCCTTCGTCGCCACCGCGACGGCTACTACTATTACGGCCGCTACCGCCTCCGTCGGAACCCTTAATATCGTCTAATTTCAGTTCGACATCGCGAAGGTATCGCTAAAGGGCTAGGAGGTCATTAAAGTCGTCGCGATATACTAGTACCTGCTTTAACTTGTCGTTTAGCTTGTCCTAGATGTCGTCGATAAGTTCCTTATCTGTCTTCTCTAGGTAGTACCCGTGCTCTAGGAACTTAGTACAAAATACGTTAAATGTACGATTACCTTAGGTGCGGTTATTATAAGCCTTCTTATGCTTCTTAAGCTTATAGTGCTCGCCGTAAGAGTCGTTAAGTACTGTTATTAACTTACGCTAACCGGTCACCTTCTTCTTATATAGCCGTAGGCGGGCGTAAGTATTACCGACGACGAAGTTATTAAACACTACTAAACATACTATAGATGATCGGCTATATAACTCTTCTATAGTTATGTAGTCCTCTACTTTCTCCTTCTACTCTATAAATCCTAGTCTATCCTTATAATTAGGTATATTAGCTAAGAATATAGAAATCTTCCTCGAGTTAATCGGGTTACGGGTACCGCCGTTACTATACTAGATAGCGGCGTTAACTAAGACTACCGTAGTGTTATTATTGTCGCTAGCTACGGTAGAGGTAGCCTTCTTAGTCTTTGTTATACCTATCTTAATACTAGGGTCCTCGCCGTCGAGTAGCTTCTCGAGGGCGGACTTCTACCTCGTAGGAGGTAGTAGAGGTGTCGGTTCCTTAGGCTTTAGCTAAGCGATATAGTTATCGCGCTCCTTTAGCTAGGCTTATAGATCCGTAATAAACGCGGTAGTACGCTTACCTAAGCTCTACTTAGTAGCTAACTTAGTCTAGGTCGCTTCGAGTTCGCTAGCTAGATCTATATTACGACTACGCAAGTTCTTAATCTTAGCGGCCGCCTTCTTACCTAACTTCTTTAGGTGAGCGATCTTAGCTACTAGGTCCTTATCGTCCCTAAGCTCGTCGAGTATTACTTAGAGCAATACTAACTTATCTTTATACCGATTAGCCTTAGCCTATAGCCGACTCTTCTAAGTAGTTAACACCTCCCGCACCTCCTTAAGACCGAGGTAGACGAGACGGTGTTTGTCTAGGACATCTAGCTAGGCTTCTAGGTTCTTAGTAACCGAGCGAGAAAGCTCCTCGGCTATAGCGATCTAGAACTCGGTAGGGTTATACCGTAGCCTATATTCCACCTCTTCGCCCTTCTAGGTAAAGTTAATCGGCATCGTATAGCGGTAGCTAAGATATTCCTCCTTCCGCGTACGTGTGCCCTATTATAAGGTCTGATCCTCTCTACCTATACGGAATAGAGTTTCCTTCTTAGACTAGCGTCGGTTATACTTATTACATAGTAGCTCTTAGTGCTTCTAGCGCCGACGTTCTTCCTCTTACTAACGAGCCTACTTAGTGTCTCCGCGACCCTAAGTCTCGTTCTATATCTCTTACGCTATATTACGTAGTCGTTCTATACCTACGGTATTATCGAAATCCGGATCCTACTACGACTCGTCTTCTACCTCTTACTACGCTACGCTAAGTACGCCGTTCCGCTTTTATTAGGCTTCTCGGAGGAACGCCTTCGTAAGAGGGTTTAGGTTAAGTCTTAGGATGAAGGATGATTCGTCTAGTCCGATAGTCGTATTAGTACCTACGGCTATTCGAGTCTCGGTCGTACGCGGTCGTAGTAGCGATACGTAGTCTATAATCGTACGGCTCGGCAATCTAAGGGCGGTAGAACTTAATAATACGGACAAGGCGTAAGATAGGGCGTAAACGTATTAATACCTTAGAATCGAATAAGTTCTACGAAGAAGAGAAGATAAGAAAGTCGCGAAGCTACAATAAAGTAAACGCCGAGGTTAGGGTCTAGGGTCCGGGCGCGCTAGCGTACTAGGTTACGTAATACTAAGTATAGCCTTACGAGGTGAACCGTAATAGCCTTAGATATATAGTAAGCTCTACTTAACTACGGTAGTTAGAATAAGCTTAGACTCCCTAAGTCTATTAGTAGCGTTCCGTATAGTAGACTCCCCGAGTCTATTAGTACGTTACCGTACGGATTCCGAGTATAGGGTATAATACCCTACGTCGTACTTCCTTAGTATATCGATGTCCTATTAAGCAAACCCGGGCTTATAACCTATTAAACAGATATAGTATATATATATACGGAAGTTAGGACACGTAATAGGGAAGGAGGAAGGACTAATATAGTATACGAAGGTATATAGGAGAATAGTATTTAGTACTAAAGGTGTCTCTACTATCGGTATAGAGACTACGTCTCTTATACCTATATAGAGGGATATTACTCTAGCCCTAGTTCTGTTTCACTACACCTTATCGGTTTCACCTATATCTTATCCTACGACGGCAGTTCCTCCGATAGTCTCGTACTAACTAGCTAAGTAACTTTAGGTCCTCTAAGTCGCTCCTACTATTTATACGGTATCTCGGTAGTATTACCGTACTATTGTCTCGACTAGCTTAGTATATACTAAGTTAGTCTTAGTACCGTACGATATGCCTACTAACCTATATTCGTAATAGCTACGACTACTAGGGCTAGTTAATCTCTATACTTCTTTAGTAGCTCGTTTAGGATCCTATCCGGCCCCGGGGCTTTCTTCGCCGGTAGCTTCCTAAGTATAGCGGTAACATCTCCCTCGGATATATCCTATTAGACCGCGATACTAGGGGCTAGGGGAGTAGAGCTATTTATATCGCTTAGATTAGCCTCGACTAGGGGCGGAAAGAACTTACTAGCTAGTAGACGCGCCTTAGCCTCGGGGTCGCTAACCGGGCTACTAGGCGATTATAGCGCTAGGATAGAGAGGGAGGGGCCCTATATAGGGTCCTATCGGGCCTGTTTCGCTAGCTTCTATATCCTCGCTAGCTTACCGGCGATTTCTTCTACTATAGCTCTCTAGCCGACTACTTTCTCCCTCCGTATTATAGCTTTCTTCTATTAGTATACCTCCCTATATACGTTTTAGGCCTCCTCGCTATAGCTACTCGTCTGTACCCGGCGGGCTCTCCTTACTTCTCTTACTACCGTAGTATACTTCGGCGTCTAGTATAGTTTAGACTATATCGTTAGTTAGGTAAGCGGAACGTAAAGTAAGGTCGCTTTTCTTATTTCGTCTATTAACCCTTAGACTACCTCGTCTATCTCGTCTTTACTATTATATTGCTACTACGCGATCTAGACTAGCCTCTCGGAGTTATCGAGGTACGCCTAGATATTAGCCTAGTAGGCCTTTCCCTAGTTTAGCTTAGGGGTTCTCGCTAGTATACGTTTTATCTATATTGTTAAAACAGGTACGGGTGGATAGTAGCGGAGTAGAGTAAGAGATCAATCTTCAACTGACTAATAGCACGAGCATGCAGCAATATATCAGGAACCAATATGTTGATTGTGTTGGATGTCTATCTAAGCTAAAGGGGAGAGAAGGTATCTCCCTACAAGCTGAGTCATTGTGGATGCCTCAGGCTGCTAGATCACTTCCTGATTGTTGACTCCCTTTGAGATGCTACATCTTAACACTCCCACTCATCTCGTATAGGAGGTTACAGTCTGCTCACTTCCTGTCAATAGTACTTGGACCTTTTTATGACAGGTTCAGCTGGCTTACAAACCTCTGGAAGTGTGGACCAGTCTTTGGTTTTGTAAACCCGTCTGCAACCATCTCAGAGGTTGGGGTGTACTCAACAGCAATAAGCCTCCTCCACCAAAGTTTCCTAACAGCGTTATAGGCAATGTCAATGTGCTTCGACTTGTCATGAACATGTGCATCTTTCACTAGGGTGAGGGCAGCTTGATTGTCACCTCTTAATTGGACTGGTCTCAAATTTGATACAGTCTCCTGGTTTCCAGTGATTCTTGGTTGATGGGAACAGTCTCCCACTAACTCTGGACAATCCATTTCCCTTAGCAGTGAAGCTAGGAATTAGGACTGCTTCGCACATACATTCATGGCTATGTATTCAGCCTCCATTGTGGATGTTGCTACAGACTTTTGCTTCTTGCTCATCCAAGAAACTGGTGCCCCACAGAGGAAGAAGACATACCCAAGGATTGAGACTCTGTCTGCTTTGTCCATTGCATAATCAGAATCACAGTATCCAATAAGGTGTCCTTTTCCAGACTTTGAGAACTGAAGTCCTAGATCAGGGTATGATCTTAGGTACCTAGTGATCTTCTTCAAAGCCTTCATGTGGTAGGTGGATGGGTCACTCACAAATGAGCTCATCCTTCCTAGGGCAAAAGCAATGTCTGGCCTTATGATTGTTGCTGGCCACATCCAAGTACCATTAATACTCTGGTACTCTGCCTTGTCACACCTCTCATCCATGTGGCTTGAAGGTTTGAGGGCCTCATAGCTGTCCATGGGTGAGTGTGTAGGTGCTGCCTTCTCATGGTTCATTCCCATCTTGGCTAGGCTGTCCCTAACAAAGTGTCCTTGGTCAAGTTTCAGGATTCCTCTCTTCCTGTCCCTTGTGACTCTCATGCCAAGGATCTTTTCAGGTTCACCTAGATCTTTGATCTTGAAGATCTTGCCAAGTTCTCTTTTGAACCAGAGAACATCTGTCAACTTTGGTGCAGCAATTGGAATGTCATCCACATGTATAAGGATTATGATCTCCCTCTTCTTATGGATAAGTAGGCATGGATCCACTTCTGACTGTGTGAATCCAATCTCTCTGAGCTTTGACACACAGAGTTGATTCCAATCTCTAGCTGCTTGCTTAAGTCCATACAAGCTTTTGAGGATTTTGAACACCATGTTTGGTGGAAGCTCAACTCCTGGTGGTGGTAACATGAAGATGTCTTCATGGAGGGTGCTTTCTGTGAATGCATTGTTCACATCCACTTGGTGAAGATGAAGATCCTTCTTACACACAATAGCCATAAACACCCTAAGGGTGTCCTGTCTTACTGTAGGTGCAAATGTCTCCATAAAGTCAACACCAAACTTCTGTGAGAAGCCCCTTGCAACTAGTCTAGCCTTGAACTTTTCAATAGCTCCACTAATGCTTCTCTTAATATCAAAGACCCATCTTGATGTAACCAGATTTGCTCCTTTTAGTGGAACAGAATTTTCCCAGGTGTTGTTACTCTGTAGAGCATTTAGTTCCTTTTGGATTGCTTCCTTCCAAAGATGTCCCCATTTCTTGTCATTCACAGCATCCTTGTAGGATTTTGGAATTGGGACCTCTTGCTTGTATGCAATAGCTTCTACAGTTGCTGCAAAGGCCATTTCCTCAACTTCTTCCAGGAATTCGCTATCCTATGGTATTGAACTGTCCACTGATTGCATGGCTGCAAAGAAAGCTTGGTGAAAAGCAGCAAGGTTCTCTGAGAGGTCCATTGCTTCTCCCACTTCAGTGGTTAGTTCGGGCTTAGGGACCATGGATTTTGGGGCTTTCTGTTTCATGTCATAGCCCTCAACATCATAGTCAGCCTTTCTCTTTCCAAGGGATGATTTAGGGACCGTCACTTGTGACCTAGTAACGTCTATTTCCTGGGGATCTAGGGAGCTTCTCTCAATTGGCTGATCGATTTTCTGAAATTCCCCTACGTTCTCCGGAGGCTGGGGAAGTTGCACAAACAGCTTTCTCGGCTGAGCGACTTTAGGGCTCTCAATTGGCTGATCTATTTCGGGGGGGGGCTCTGATGGACGCCTGAATGGTAGGTAGATTGTCCTAAGGATACGTTCTTCCTCGGCCTTCCTAAGGGCTTCCTAGCTGGTGCACTGCTTGGTAGATTCAATGTTGGAACATTGAGACCCATATCACCTCCAGGCTGGTCCTCAAAGAAGTCTGCATGTGTGTGTTGTTTAACAGCTCTCATGTCTGGTTCCCAAAAGAGCCAGGCTTTAGCTGTGTTTTCAACATACCCAATAAACACTGCTTCTTTACCCCTATTCATTAGCTTGTCACTTCTTGCCCATTGAGGTTGGGATCTTGTGTCCACATAGACAACAGCTTTGCATCCCCAAACTTTCAAATGGTTGATGGTCGGTTTGATACCATCAAAAGCCTCATCTGGTGAAACCTTGAACCCATCGTAATCTGGGCCATTTGGCAGTTTGTTCCTCATATAAGTTTGGGCCTCTAGTGCTTCAGGCCAAAATTCAACCGGCATTTTAGCCTCTTCAAGCATTGCCCTTATAGAGTCCTCTGAGGTTTGTATTGACCTCTCAACTGGTCCATTCTGTAGAGAGTTGTATGCCTCAGTCGGCTCGAGCCCAATCCCCAAATCCTTCTCCCACTGCTTCACTAATGCAATAAGTTCTTTTGCATTGTCAAGTCTTACTGCTTTCAGCTGCGCTGATGATTTCCTCTCTGCTTTGATCTTCTAGTTCTGGAGAGCAACTGGAGCATCTTCTCTTTTCCTAAGAGGAAAGGTCCACTTCTTCCTAGAGAAGTTGTCAACAATCTCAAGCCAGTATTTGAATCCTAGTCTTGAGATTGGTAGTGGGCCACATATGTCAATAGATACAAGGGCAAGTCTTCCAGGTCTTCTCTCTGTAACTTTGCCTTTGTACTTCTTCATCTTTGCTATTGAGCATACTCTGCACTGGTGAAAGCCATCCTTAGGGATAGGAATGGGTTCTTTCAAGTCTGTTACATTGTGAAGATTCTGGAGCAAATTCTTCCCAAAGTGTGCAAATCTTCTATGCCAAAGCTCCCACTGCTTCAGGTCGGTCTCTGATTGAGCAGTCACAAAGGCATTCTCCATTGGTGGTGCACATGATGAGTAATGTGCCCGTTCTTGTAGGAGAGGAGAAATCTCATCAATGAATGGAACCCCCCCAAGGAGCTTTGTCTGGACAACAGTCTCACCAGAGGGGGAAACAAGAGAAAAGGATGGAGGTTGCACACCAAACTGCTTGCTAAACTGGTTCCATGAAACCAGGTTCACTCCTAGCTTGGGTACAAGCAGGACATCTTCCAAAACAACTTTTCTGCCAGCTCTCCCACTCATCTCTGCATTCCCAATATGAGTGGCCAATAAAAACCCACCTCCCACTTTGATCCATTTCTTCCTTGTCAAGGGAGTCATAGATCTAAAGAGGCAGCTTTGGTCAGTCATATGGGATGAAGCACAGGAGTCAAGTAACCACTCTGACGAGGGGAACTTGCCTTGGACTTCTGCAGTTGAGTGAGCCACTTCATCATACTCATCATTATCAGACATTGTCTCTGGGGATGAGCTGCAAGGTGACTCTTGGGCGGAGAAACCTTTTCCAGTCTTCTTTGCTTTAGAGGTATAAGACTGGGCCTGGTTCTTCTGGAGTGACAGCATGTCAGAGCTGAGTTTCTTCACCATTTTCTTAAGTTCTTCCATAGAGGACTTCTCTCTTGGTGTCCTCCTTGAAGTGGGTGGTGGAGTTCTCTTCTTCTTGACATGTGTTGTATTCTGGGAAGATGGTGGTTGGGAATGAGATCTAAGGACCTTTCTTGCCTCAGGCAAACTAGGGCAGTCCTTGATCAGATGATCCTTCTCACAGAGAAGGCAGGACAGTGGTCTTGCTAGACCTGAGGGCTTGACCCAGGTGGCTGCCATGCCATACTCAGCCTTAGAGGGATCCAACCTGGCTTCTTGAGCTTCAAGGATCTTTAAGGTCCTTTCATGATCCATCTTTGGCTGAGCCATGATAGTATCCCTGGCTACATGGTAGTCAGGTGGCAGTGAGCTTAAGAGCTGGGTCATCCTCACATCAGCTTTCCTGTAATGCTGACCCTCTAGGTCAACATCAGCAATCCTTTTTCCAAGAGAAACCAGGTGTGTCCATGCAGATCTGATGGTGAACTCTTCACTCATCTCAAAGGTCACAAATTGCTTTGTGAGCTCATGTGCATGGGTTGGTAGCACCTGGCTATACTTGTTCCAGAGATACACCCACTTCTCAGCAGCTCTTCCAGATTCACATGAGCCCTCAAGCTCAAATTCATCTTCTTCTGTGATCCTACTAAGGATACTGAAGTTGCATACTGCATTGTGTCTTGTCCATGTTGGCGTATTGAGGATCTCTTTGGTTGTAGCCTCTTCTTGGAGTTTCAGAGTCTTGCCCTTGATGTTGTCAAAAGACACTTCCATTAGGTCATCAATTGCAAAGAATGCTGATTGGCTCTCCATCTTGTATCTCTGAAGGTTGAACCATCTCTTCCAATTGTCCCTCCCAAGAATTGGGATTTTGCCTCCCTTCTCCTCTGTCTTCTCTTGGTATGGATCCATAATAAATGGGATGTAATGAAACAAGGTGTGTATGTTCCAAAGTGGTGGCTCAGATCCTGCTGAGGCTTCTAGTGTAGAATGGGAAAGTTCGTAGGTGTGGATACCAAGGCCTGCTTAGTAAAGTAAAGGAGCGGTGTGAGGTCTCGGGGCTAGGACACAGGTCTGTCTCTCCTAGCAGAGCTTCAAATGACTTACTTGAAGTCCTTCTTGATAGTATCTCGATGCAGTTCTGCCTACAGAGTATCTTCAAGGTATTGGCTTTGAGTAAGCCGCACAGAGTCCTTGTCTGGGTTACCTATCACTTAGTATCGAACTAAGCTCCTTGACAGGATAGACGGGGTAGACTTCTGATTCCCAGATGTTTTCTGCTACGATAGCAAGGGATACAAGTAACCTGTACTGATATAGGTTGCTCTTATTCCTGCATAAACCCGGGCTCATAACCTGTTAAACAGGTACGGGTAGATGGCAGCGGAGTGGAGTAAGAGATCAATCTTCAACTGACTAATAGCACGAGCATATAGCAATATATCAGGAACCAATATGTTGATTGTGTTGGATGTCTATCTAAGCTAAAGGGGAGAGAAGGTATCTCCCTACAAGCTGAGTCATCGTGGATGCCTTAGGCTGCCAGATCACTTCCTGATTGTTGACTCTCTTTAAGATGCTACATCTTAACATATATCGTAATAGAGGTCCTAACTAGTATATAGTCTAACGACGCCTCGAGTTTATATTCGATCCTATAGTAGGTTACTATATAGTAGTAGCTATCTAAGATCTAGGAGAGGTCGATTATACCTTAGAGTCCCCCTCTCTTCTAGGTACCTAGGTCCTTCGGGGTATTAAGGGCAATTACGTTACTCGCTATTAAGTCGAGTACTTCGTCGGCTATAGGTTACGGCTATATAAGGCTTTCCTAGGAAGGGTAGTATATATTAAAGTCTCCTACTACGATGTGGCACCCTTGTCTCTTAAGCGTACTATCTAGGTGTCTGTAGACCCCTAGGTCGCGGCTAGACCTCGAGGCTAGCGGTTATATATATAGGTTGTGTATCTAGGTACTACCTACGTAGAGGGAGGTAATATCGCCCCCGCCTTCTTCGTCTACGTAGTACACTACCTCCTAGTCGGATTCTAGTATATCCTTACTAATATAGAAGTACGTACGGGGTCTACCGTCGCCTCGTAGGTATATCGTATAGCCTAGTAACTTATAGGTCGTTAGTCTCTTATAGTACGGGTTAATCTATAGCCCCTAGATTACTAGAACGTAGTAGACGTACGGGTCCGCCTCGTATAGGAAATAGTTCTAGACTATATCCTTACTATAGTTAACGTTATACTAGATAATACTAAGCGTGTCGAGGCTAGTTATTGCTATCGACAATCATTTCCTCTATAATGTCCTATGTCCTACTACCTTATACGTCCTAGTCTACGCCTATCGGCTATATAATAAAGGGGAGCCGGGCCTAGTTAGATTTCCTCGCCGGAGCTAGTAGAGTACGTAGCCTCCCGTACGCCCTAGGTTACGTATCCTTTATATTATTCTCGGCCCTAGGGCGCTTATACCCGACCGCCGCTAGCTAGTTCCGGTATAGACTAGCCTTACGCTTACGGTAGAATCTTAGGGCGACGGTTCTGTTTATAATTGCCTTGTTTTTCGATAGTTTCCGCTATAGGCATTCCGCGCTATACAATAGGTAGTACCCTAGATAGTTCGCGTACCGTCTCGTAGCCGATATATAGTCTCTAGATATATAGTCTCCTATATAGTTCGAGTAGGCCTACTTGTTTATATACGTATAGGTTTAGTGTCTATACTATTAGTATTTGAAGTATTAGAGGACACGAAAGGATAAGGAGTGCTTTTCTACTATCTTAAGGCTATATTACTAGATCAGGCCTTGTTCTATTACTAGATCCGCCGCTTTCGCGTCTTATAGCTATACGATTAGCGCCGAGGCCTTCTTACCTTCTAGCTATTTCCTATAGAGCTAAGTCGCCTTCTAGATTAGAGAGTTAAGAGTGACCGGGTTGTCCTCTTAGAGAGTACGTAGGTAACCTTAGTTAGTTAGGTCGAGCTCTTTAGATATATCGTAGACTAGGATCGTAAATTACTTCGTTAAGACCTTCGCTAATACCGTAACCTTAGATACCTACTATAGCTATACCTCTAGGTGCCTCCTAGTAGTAGTAGAGCTAGTATAGATCTATAGAGTACCGTTAGACTATAAGTTCACTACGACCACCCCTAGTTAATTAATTTATTAGGCGAGCTTCTTATTCGATAGCTTCGTAACTTCGGCCTAGTCTTCCTTTACTATAATACGGATCGTAACTATATCGTACGTTAGGCGGGGGCCTAGTGTCGATGCCGCGACCGATGCCTAGCTATAGGGGTGTTGATTCCGGGTGGCCTTGTTAATTGCCTAAGACGTCGTCCTTATTTCTTATTACCCTCGGTGATATAATAGTATAAGCGCCGTACGTAGCTAAGTAATTATTACCTATAGAGACCGGTATAGGAGCTGATCGTTAGTTTCTATACTTTTTGCGTCCTCTATAAGTTGCTGCCAGTTGTCTTGGGGGAGCTTCGCCTGTGGAGCCGTAGGCGCCGGTGGTGCCGTAGCCTGGGCTACCATTGCCTAGTAGTTGCCTAATGTAGCTAGGCACCTCCGCGGCGTTTGGAGCTGAAGAAACAGGGTGAAGAGAACTTCAAGCTGTCCAAATTGAATGAGGTAGAACTCCCTCAATTCTAGGGGCAGTAGCCTGCTTTGTAGATCGTTGGAATGGCCTTGATAAGAGCTTTCGAATGTGTCGTGTTTAGCGATATAAGGCGAAAATCGGTTTTTGGCGGTTCTTCCTGATGAATTAGCTTTCTCGAGGACTTCGAGATTCGATGGCATGTCAACCCTCGAGTGTGTTAGATGTGACACTGGATTAGTCCAGGTGATCATACCAGGAGATGATGGAGCTGATGAAGAAGGACCCATATGTTCGTTGAGTCAGCATGCCTGCAATCAGCTTGGTCCGCGACCTTGGAATCGGGTCTCTCGCGCTCGTACGTGAGATGGGATGTCGCTTCTGTAAGGCTGTGATGTTCACCTGCAAATTGGGCCTTGCCAAGTGAATCAATCACAGCGTGCTCTTCCAGGTTACGAGTGCGCGAGGAGTGCTTGGGTAGTGTGTCGGAGTACACAAAACTGGGCTGAACCATGGACATTGTATCAGATACGCCTTGTAGGCCGCACACCCTGTCGTCATTGACGTCTACTGTCGCTTCAGTGTTGAGAGAAATCAATGGCGGGATCAGCAAAGTCAGCTGAGGCTCTTCCCTTTGAGGTGCTTCAGCCTTGACGCTTGTCGCAGATCGTGTGTTGCTTGTTTGGCGCAGATGAAGCTGACTGATTAACCTTGAACCTCATCTCGTTCGCTCAGCTGATACTGCTGTTGTTGACATTGCAGACTTGGAACCGCGATGCAGCGCAGCAGCAGTACAATCAATGGCCTACTCCACGAAGAATCTTGTTGGCAGTTTGAGAGTATTGTTGCTGTGTGACAATGTCCCTCGCCTATAGAATTCTTGCCTGATCAATCGCCGATGTGTGCTGTACAAGAGACGATCGGTTGTTGGCGAGTTCTGTACAAAGAAGTAGCAGGATCGGTGGGGTTTCGCTTACCTGCAGCCGATGATCACTCGCGGTCGGACTTGGGCTCAATGTATGATCTTCCCGAAGTCTTCGCAGTGTTGGCTAGATTGCCGGTCAGCATGATCGTGCAGTCATGGTCATTGTTAGCGTTGGGAAGGAAATCAGATAGTGCGAATGCGCGCACTCACTCGCACGCCCCACTTCGTGCACCTGCTGAAACTGACAGCTGTGGTTGTAGCACAAGCCGCCACTCTCAACACGGCTTGCCTTGCTTTGTTTCATATCAACGGTTGTTGAGTGTGACCAAAGGCGTGCTGGCATAAAGGATGGTCGTCTCATGTTGATAGCGAGAGTCGCTCACGAGATCTCGTCGGCATGGTGAAGCCCAGACAGGTGGATGAATCTGCAGTGATTAACGCACCAATGCACACAGCGCTGAGATGAGCGCATGCTGTCGGCTTGGAGCTCGCCGACCAAATGGCATGTGGGCTGTGGCAACTCATCGAAGCCCAACGCAGCTCGCTCAATCTGGCCTCAGAGGCTGAAATAGAGTCTCCCGATGCCGCGTATTGAGCGTCTCGAGGCCGCGCCATCGGAGCATCCAACACGGTGGTTTGAGGTCGGCGGTAGATCGACTGGTTGCAGCCGAGCTGTCACTTTTTTCTGTTCCGTGCTGGCCGAGATCTGCGAGACATCAGATAGTTGGTACGTGGTCGGCAGGAATGCTGTCGGGAGGGCTGGGCGGGCGCCGACGTGCGCAAGGCCATGCCGTTCGATAACGCGACGCATATAGCACAGCAGTGTGATGAGCTGCCAGCGCAAAGAGGCACCGCGACCACCTGGCGTCATTCGAGGCCAGTCGCGGATGCGGGCACGGCGATTCCTACTGGGGCTAGGGTCCCAGCAGAATGGCTCCGCTGCTCGGAGCTGCAGGGAAGGTCGTTCAAGCGTGCTGAGGAGCAGCAAGATGCCCGCCGGATCTGAACAGATACGGCTGGGCTCCTATTTGCCCACGCCGCGATACGCTCTGAGGCTGGTATAGGCTGTCTACGGGATGGTGCTGTTGATCACCAGCAGCGGAAGAAAGTGGTGGAGCAGACACTTCTGCTGCAGCGAGCGGCAACGTCCCGTCCGTCGTTACCGCTAGAATACCGTCACACGCTCACAGCACTTCAAAGGCACCTCAAAAGCTTCCTGCCTCCCATGTCCCCCGTGCTGCTGGGCCTCTGTGTTGTGAGCGATCTACACTCTCGAGCAGCGTGCAACGACGACCACTGCACTGCAGCCTGACACGATCGTCCTCGTCCTTCCACCAGCACACAGCCACACGACGTTCGAGACGCACGGATCGTCGTCTCTCGGCCGCTCATCGAGCATCCCCAGACAGCGTCCTACTGTAGCACACATGTACGAACCCAGCACATGGCCATGCGGCCCTGTTGACATGCGTGAAATTGACTGGCCCGCAGCAGACCCAGCGTGCGTCTCCGTGCGACGCAGACAATCAACAACCCTCGCCACGCCGCCGCCCGCCCTGCGCCTGACGCCTGTCCATATTCTTCGATGCCCCACTAGCCAGACCTCGAGAGGGCCCTTCGAAACTATTGTGACCAGGCCAAGGCACAATGCTGCATGAGCAAGGGACATTGTAGTGAGAGCTTGTGACGCATTGGGCACTATCGCAGTCTGCAGCGCCCATCGTGAGCTGGAGCTGGTGTTGTTGTCGTCTGGTCGTCTGGTGGAAGCATTACCCGAGGACCTGGTTGGTCTCGAAAGTCAATCACCCATAACACCCACCGCGCCTGCCCACTCGAGATCGGAGCTACCGAACAAACTCGCTTTGACCATAGCCGCTGCCCTTCGAATTGCCTCTGTGCGCGTGAGAAATTGCTGCTGCACTGTCCC
The DNA here is from genome assembly GCF_020509005.1 of Fulvia fulva. Classification (NCBI taxonomy): domain Eukaryota; kingdom Fungi; phylum Ascomycota; class Dothideomycetes; order Mycosphaerellales; family Mycosphaerellaceae; genus Fulvia; species Fulvia fulva. Next base: position 3,523,967 of record NC_063021.1, read on the forward strand.
GCGTTTCATACATCGACAACAGAAAGGCACGCTTGAATGTGACCACGATGCACGCGCAAGTCCCGTCTCAGCCACACCTCCAACACCACACCCATCCCCCCTCGACGCAGGCCCAGTACGACACCAACGGAATATACGACAACAGACAACAGTCGACATCCCACACCAACGGCCAGAGCAACGGCGTGGACATGAATCCATACCAGCAATACGCGGGAGGCTATGGCCCAACGCATCCATATCCTCAGCCTCCTCAGCAGCAAGCACCGCAGCAACAACAACAACAGCAACCGCAGCAATCGGGCCACCCACACCCGCACCATCAGCAGCAGCCACAGCAACAGCAAGGACCGTACATGCAGTCTAGCCAGCGCTTGCCTCCCTTGGTTCCTGGTATGCCTCAAGGAATGCCGGGAATGCATAACGTGCGAGATGAACCCAGCGCACCGCCCGCTAGCTCTAGCTCTGCTAACAGCCAACAGCCCTCGCAGTACAGTATGGCAGCTCCGCAGCCGCAATCGCAGATGCCGTATCAACCGCAGCCACAGCAGACACTACCCCCTCCTCCCACTTCAAGAGCAGGAACCAGCAGTCAGTCAGGCGGTAAAAAGATGTCACATAGCGGCACGAGGGCCGGCTATACATACTCGCTTCAGGTTGTGCAGCAACCACAACGCGCAAGAATGTGTGGGTTTGGAGACAAAGATCGCCGGCCCATAACACCGCCACCCTGTGTGCGTCTCGTTATTGTCAATGACAGAGGGACCGAGGTCGATCTGGAAGAATTTCCTGGAGATCCGTCGTTCTTCGTACTGCAGGTTGACCTTTGGGCGGAGAGTGCCGATCGGGAAGCCAACGTTGTGAGAGCCAGTAGCAACAGTCCGGCTGTCAGTATCAGTAGTGCGACCACGACATCCTATCCACCGCCAGCTGAGCACCCTCGCCACATGTCACACGATCAGCCGATGATGTACATCAACGAACATGGTCAACCCATATATGCCAACATGCCTGGCTATGCAGTCGCTATGGGACGACCTGGCATGATGCCGCAACAGCAATATGGTGCTCCTCTGTACTACCAACAGATGCCCGGTCCCGGCATGCCGTTCATCCAGCCGCCCCAAGCGCCAAGCGCAATGTACACTCGGAATCTGATCGGGAGCTTGACTGTCAACGCTGCGAAGCTCAAGGACAACGAGAACAAGCAGGGTTATTGGTTCGTCCTACAAGACCTCAGTGTGCGCACAGAGGGGTTCTTTAGGTGAGTCAGTGAAGAAACATGAAACAGGAATGCGCTAACATGATTACAGACTTCGAATGAGCTTCATCGACATTAGTAATACTGGTGGTCCAGGAGTCAGTCGTGGCAAAGCACCTGTTCTCGCTTGGACCTTCTCGGAAAAGTTCCAGGTGTACTCAGCCAAGAAGTTTCCAGGCGTGATCGAGTCCACTCCACTCAGCAAGGTCTTTGCACAGCAAGGTATCAAGATTCCCATCAGGAAAGATAACAAGAACGAGGGCGGTGACGATGATGATGGAGATTGATCACAGATGCTGTGATGCGGTGACACATCATACCCATGATGGTGGCTGCGACCTCGTGTTGACATCGAGAGCAGGAATCCGCCACCGAACAGACGGAGTGAGACTCGATCTTGGTACGCTGGGCAAATCGAATGGCGATATTTGATTAGGTCGGCAGGCCGCGGTCGTTGCTCCATGAGGTTGATGGCAACCACAGCGAAAGCATCGGCACAAACGAGAAGAGCGACGGTGACATTGTTGACAGCCAGGAGCTATGGGTGTCATCTACAACACAGATTCGTGGGACAGTGGTACCATGGTGACGCACATGGGCACGCCTGCAAACTGGCCATTTCGAGCACGCAACGCTGAGCAGAGCCTGAACTTCGGAGTGTTCTCCCCAAGCGAACAGAGCGAGGCTACGGAGCTCAGCTCATGTATATGATTGTATGAGCGATTGTTATCTTATTACACAGCACGACACAGGTGGTCGTGTCGGACAGTACACTAGCAGCACAGGAGATGTGCCGGCAAGATAGCGAGAACATCTGGCAGTTACGTTTAGGCGTGTAATTGTCATATCATTAAGAAGTGAAATATCTCCCACGGCCACGCTACCTCTAAGGCGTAGCATTGCTATCAGGTTCCCCTGGTATGTGTCTGAATGAAGCAGCTGATCACATGTTGCTGTCGGAAGAGCTTCCTTCGAGCCCGAAAGCGTGCCCCACTTCCCGTCATCGCTCTCTCCAGCCGTTCTAGTCTACAACAACTCAACTTAAGCACCACCTAATCGCATAACAAGCATGAGACCAGAACTGACCTTTCAACGAGCGATCGCCAGCCTACACCAAGCGCATCCACCGGACTATTCGACAGTGCAAATGCCGGCATTACGATAGAGCGCCTCGTCTTCAGCGCAACAATATGCTAGCTCTACACCAAAGACGATAATCCTTGCGCGCGTTGGAACATAGTACATCTGCGCCACGACGAACAGTACCCAGGATCTCAAGATAGTGCGAGCTTCGCCAAAATGTTCGAGAAGGACATCTACCAGCTCATCAGAGGCTTGCGAGCCCACAAAGGCAACGAACGCGAATACATCCAGGAAAGTCTGCGAGAATGTCGGAAAGAGATCAAGGGCCAGGACATGGACCAGAAGGCTACGGCCTTGCTGAAACTGGTATACCTGGAGATGTTCGGACATGATATGTCCTGGGCGTCTTTCAATGTGCTGGAGGTCATGTCCTCGGCCAAGTACCTGCAGAAGAGGGTGGGATATCTTGCAGCGGTGCAGAGCTTCAGGCCGGATACGGAGGTTCTGATGTTGGCGGAGAATCTGCTGAAGAAGGATCTCAATTCGCCGGATAAGATTATGATTCAGCTGCCGCTGAATGCGATACCGCATGTGGTCAACCCGTCGATGGCTAATTCGTTGCTGGTGGATCTCATACCGCGGATGTCGCATTCCCTACCTGCGATACGGAAGAAGACGATTGTTACGCTGTATCGCTTGGCACTGGTGTACCCGGAGACTCTGCGACCTGCCTGGCCGAAGATCAAAGAGCGTTTGCTTGATGAGAACGAGGATCCTAGCGTGACTGCGGCGATCGTCAATGTGGTTTGTGAACTTGGGTGGAGGAGACCACATGACTTCTTGCCACTGGCTCCGCGGCTATTTGAGCTCTTGACGGCTGGAGGGAATAACTGGATGGCTATCAAGATTATCAAGCTCTTCTCGGTGCTTACTCCATGGGAACCACGCTTGGTGAAGAAGCTACTGCCGCCCCTGACATCGATCATCAAGACTACACCGGCCATGAGCTTGTTGTATGAGTGCATCAATGGCATCATCCAAGGTGGCATCATGGAGGCTGCAGCGGGCACTACTGATGGCGACGAGATTGCTAGGTTGTGCGTGAACAAGCTGAGAGCTATGCTGGTGGTCGAAGGTGATCCGAACTTGCGATATGTGGCATTGCTCGCGTTTGTGAAGATTACTAGCTCGCATTCAGAGCTTGTTGCCCAGCATCAAGATGTGATTCTGGAGTGTATCGATGATCCTGACATCTCGATCCGGGCGCGAGCGCTGGACTTGGCGATTGGCATGGTGAATGCGAACAACTTGCAGACTGTGGTGGAGAGACTGCTGAAGCAGCTGCGAAATGCTGGGAAGGCGTCTGTCGCTGATGAACCTGAAAATGATCGCGCCATGCACGATGGCATTGTCCCTATGGCCATGGAAGACGACGACGATGCACGAACGCCAATACGACCAAAAGAGCCAAAGTCGACGCAAGCGCCTTCACTGCCTGACGACTATCGAGTCTCGGTGATTGAGCGAGTCCTGGAGATGTGCTCGCGCGAGAGCTACGCCAACATGAATGACTTTGACTGGTACATTGGCGTGCTCGTAGAGCTTGTTAAGCAGTGTCCGCTGTCATCGTCATCTGCAATGCGAAGTGGCCAGCAGACTAATACTGCAGATGCCATTGGGTCAGAATTGCTCAATGTAGCAGTCAGAGTCAAGGCGGTCCGTCCAGATGCTGCTGCAGCTGCTCAGTCCTTGTTGCTGATCGAGCAGCGAGAAGAGCTGTTCCCGGGTGGCAGCACTGGTGGGCAAGGCGTTCTTGCTGCTGCGGCGTTCGTTGCTGGGGAGTACGCCGATATGCTACCGGATCCTGAAGCTGGCTTGACATCTTTGCTACATTCTTCGAGCGCACAGCTGCCCGCCGAAGTCCTTCGTAGCTACGTTCAAGCCATTCCAAAGGTGTTCGTGGCACTCACGAGTGACCAGCAAAGTGGCTGGAGTGCGACTCGACGTGGCACTACAACCTTATGGACAACGCGGATCATACACTTCCTTGAACCATTGACGCTGCATCCGAACCTCGAAGTCCAGGAACGATCAGTCGAATACCTTGACTTGATGCGACTGGCCTCAGAAGCAGCTGGCAGCCAACAAACAGACAGTGAAACGGACGGGTATGCTGAGCCGCCGCTTTTACTGACACAAGCCATACCTGGACTTTTCTCTGCACAAGAACTCAACCCTGTGGCTGCCACAGCGATACGCAAAGTCCCCATACCAGAAGAACTTGACCTTGACACACCAATCAACAGCAGTCTACAGATGCTACTAAGCCAGGCAGAATACGACACTGATCTTGATGAGGGTAGTGACGAAGTGCAGCGGTTCTACTACGAGAAGCCATCAGCAGTGGTGGCAGGCTACAAGAAGCCTGCTGCCGAGCTGCTCGAGCCTGGTCCAGCTAAGGTGGCCTCTTATCAAGATGCCGACCAAGAAGTGGATAGGGAGTCCTTACTCAGGAAGAAAGCTGAGCGAAGGGAGCGGTACAAGGACGATCCATATTACATCGATTCGGAACGCAATTCAGGCACTTCTACTCCAATGCATCAGATTCTGCGAAGCGCAAATGGTGAAGAGCTGGACGTCGATGCGATACCTGTGATGGAACTCAATCTCGATGCAAAGGACACCGCTCAACGACAACCCCGACCGACATCATCGCAACCGATACGCAAGCCGAAGAGACACTTCGAGGTTGCAGCAGATGAAACTCTTGGTGGTGACGATACACCATCGCGATCGTCTAGCCCTGCCAAGCTCGCTGTCTCAAGAGGCAAGAAGTCCCTACTCCAGCTCGACAGCAGCGGTCTATCATCTCTATCCCTGAACGAACCGTCCACCGGCGTGAACGGCAGCAGCAAGCTCGAAATCGAGCGCCGCCAAGCAGAAGAAGAGGAGATGGCGAAAGCCATCAAAGAAGTCGAGCGATTACGTCTAGAAATGCAGCGCGCCCAGGAACGGATTCAGCCGAGATATATGCCCGAAGAAGGGACAGTCGTCAAGCGCAAGAAGAAAAAGAAGTCAAAGGTTGAGTTTGCCGATGATGATGAGCCTGTGCATGCTGGTGGCAAGGAGAATGGTGATGAGGAAGCGGTGGTTAGGAAGAAGAAAAAGAAGAAGAGGAAAGATGGTGAGGGGGAGGGGGAGAGTGCGGAGCCGCTGCTTAATGCTGATGTGGAAGAGGCGCAGGGTGTGGGGGCTGCGAAGGTTAAGAAGAAGAAGAAGAAGAAGAAGAAGAAGAGGGAGGTTATGTTTGATGATGAGGGATGATGATGCAGACGGAGCATGAGGTAGATTTGCAGATATAAGACAACGAGGCTTGACTCGACTATGGTGTCCATGTTTGTAACTGGATCCGGGGATGTTGCCTATTGTGCTCGCGCAAAACAGTACCAGCTAACGAAGTTGACGGATAGGCAAAACAAAAACAATCACCCTTGGCCCAATAGTGCCGCGCCAGCCAGTCCAGCCCAGGCACACCCAAGGCGTACGATAGGAGATCACTATCGCGCGGTGTATGATACCATTAAGCCAAGGGCGACTGTCGAAAACACCTGGCCGTTGTGGGTATATATGGGTTTGACCACAGCCGTGGCGATATGTGAAGAGGATGCTTACCCACTGAGGTTTGTATATGGATCCCGCGCTTCTGGGTACACAAGCTGCTCTCGTTCACGCCTGTCCAGGGATGACAATTGGTCGAGTGGTATGGAGTTGATCCGCTTCGAAATGCACGGTGCAGGTAGGAGTGACGAGATGGGCTGAATCATGCATATAATTTGTTTTCAATGTGATCGAAGATGCTGCTGGGTCTGCTGAGATCTTTCTGCCAAATGTTCTGCATCATGCCATGTGGCTCCTCCACCGCTGGGCGCAAGCTTTCAAAGTAAGGGGATAAGGCTGGACAAAAGAAATAGAACAATCGCACTTGGAAAGATGATTGAGCGTTGAAAAAGGCGACCAATAAATGCTTACAACATTTATTTGTCGCATAGATCGACACTGTTGTGCTGTCCACGACGAGTACGGATGCAATAGACCATCTTTCCCAAGAACGACGGTCGAGGGAGCGGAGGACATATTGGTATATCAAGGTTAATGAAGGTCGTGTGGGAGGAGCATGTGATTGCCGAGCTAAGTGACCGGTTCAACGAGATGGAGCTTGACAACTATAGAGGGCGTGGAAGACTATGAATCCTGGCAAAAAGCAAAACAATCGCACTTGGTGAGATGGTTGAGAACAGCAAGCTGTCAGACCAACGCTAACACGTTAGTCCGACAGCCTGCTACGTCTCAGGATAGTACATGGCGGAGACGCACTACACCATCTCGCCAAGGGTGACTGTCAAGGAGGATGCAAAGTGCTGTATTATATCTAGGTTGAAGCTGTAAGGACCGTACAAGCATGTGATTTTGCTAGCGAAGAATGAGACTGGCAGATCATCTGACTTCAATGGTGTTGAACACGAATACTCTGGCAAAAATGATACACACCATGATCTCAAGGTGTAAAAGCAAGTCACAAGGTCTCTGTCAATCTTGATTACTAGCATCATGGTCGAGGCATGCCACGATACCATCTCGTCAACAGAGGCTGAGCTGCCACAGTGCAAAAGGTAGTGGTTCTCTCATACATATCTACAAGTGGATTGATTCCCGCCATCTTTGTCAGAAGCATGCACCGAAGGCAAAAAGCCAAAGAAAAAACAATCACCCTCAGCCAGAGGACCCGAGCCTGGCAGCATCGCCTCCAAATGCTGCTGCATTTAATAGGTGGAGCGCATCAGCCTTCCTAAGCGTATCTGATAATCCAGATCCACTAGACCATCTCGCCGAGAGTGACGGCCGAGGGGCACGGAAGATATGAACGTATATATAGGTAGTAACGAATATCGATAGCGCGAGCATGTGACCCTGTTGGCTGGCAAGAGTGATGACATCGTCGTTCCTAGGAGCAAAGTATGATCGTCCTCGTGTACGGTCCGGCTCATCTTTGATACTATTAGCGTCTCAACTCCGTCGTACGTACAAAGTCGGGGCAAAAGGCAAAACAATCACCCTCGACCAGATCGTCAAGGCCCAAACTCCCGCCATTCCATGTCACAGACATGGAACGGTGGTGTGACCAGACCATTTAGTGTGCGCTGAGAGCGATGCACTACACCATCTCGCCGAGAGTGATTGTCGAGAGGCAGATAATTCGATTCGATATATGAACGCCAAGCCAGGGCTGCATGTGACGCAGCTGGGGCATCGGTCTCGATAAGTTGGCTGCTTGATGAAGTTGGAGCAAGCTGCTCAGGGCGTCCGATTGTCTCTCGTCTGTTGAGCGCAAGTGTGGTAATCATCAGTGCTATTCATGCACTACTGCATGTCATCTCAATAGCCAATAGCACAGGAGAATCCCTCAAGATCTTTCGTTCGTCAAAGTCGACAGGATCCAGATGGCTCCCATGATCGGAAAGTGGCTATCTTGCAATATCAGTCAAGGCACAACAGTCTCGACCATTCTGGAGCCTATATGAGAGCCTGCTCTCAAGCCATGTTGCTCAACGAGCTTGGAGAACTTTGTCCAGGAGCTCAGGAGCATCAGGCTCAAAGGGGCGTCGAGTATCGTGGCTGCTCAAGGCCAATCAATCTTATGGGTTTCAAAAAGCCTGTGACACTGTCCAAATCGTCGGATCCCCACAGCGATGCAGTCTGATGAGCCCGTCCTCCCCCCCAGGAGCTCACACACATCAGACCTCATCGAGACATTGTTATAGGCATCCCCAGATCACCGCGCTGTCGTGAGCCTCTCATCCTCCACTCAGCACCTCACACACCTCACATGCACCTCACATCCAACCGAGACGCATCGGAAATGATAAGAAAATTTCCAAGAACAGATACAATATCTTTATACATCCCCCTCGATCTCCCCACGAACGGGCAAATCACGGGGTCTAAAAACGGACGAATCGATTGACACGCACAACGATGCACTCATGCAAGATTCGAATGTACAAGGTAGGCTCTCCACTAACGATTGACACCGTAGACAGGCCGAGCCAGCTCAACTCAGTGGCGCGTGCCGTTGACATTTACACCATTCGGCATCGGCTGCTTGGGCTGCCCGTTAACCTGCTGCTGCCCCTGCTGAGGTGGAGGAGGAGGTGGAGGGCCGTACGTCCTCGGCGGTTGAGGTTGTTGCACCACCTCTATCTCCTCTTCGGTGTCGTCGTCGTATTCGCCTTCTTCGTCCTCATCGTAGTCTTCGTCGTATTCTGACTCGGTGTCGCCTTCGCCTTCGCCGTCGAGGAATTCGTCTTCGTGCGCGCCTAGAGGGGCTACGTCAGTTATAGCTGTACTTTAGTTGGGTATTAGTGGCTGGGAAAGCAGTATTGAAAGAGGAGAGCGGCACTGCACGAAGCGCTCACACACACTCTCTTTTCACCCCGTTCTAAGCCACTGCACAGTAACGATGCGTACCTTGTTGTGCCTGTGCCACCTGTCCTGCGCCGCCGTACCCTTGAGTCTGCATCGCTCGACAAAGCTTCTTAAGCTTCTCATTCTCGCGGGTCAACCGGTCAATAGTTTGCTGACTCTGACTTCGTTCCTCGGCCATTTGGAAGATGTTCTTATTAGTTGCCTCCTGCTTCCTCGTCAAGTTGAGATTCTCCTTTTCCAAACGTTTCGTCTTCTTGGACATCTCCTCCATCTCCTTGCGGAAGGTCAGGAACAGGTCGTTGCTGTTGTTGAGGGTGTCTTCTACCTGCTTTGGGGTCAGTCAGTTACCAAGCTAAACATTCAGCGAAGCAAGTTGAATGCACCGGATGATGTTGGAGTAGAGAAGTGCTTACCTGCTTGAACTTCTCAACGTATACGTTGAGTTGTCCTCGAAGCTCGTTCTCTGTCTGGCTGAAAGTGCTGACTTGTCGTGTCAATTGGTGGCTCTTGCTCAGTTCGTTCTCCTGCGCTTTCTTGAGTTGTTCGTGGCGTGCCTTTTCGTATTGTATCTCGAGGTTCTTGACGGTCATGAGTGACTGGAAGTGGAGTTCCCGCAGTTCGTACTGATGCAAGAAAGATGTGAACTTCTCCCTGAACAGCTTGTCTTGCTCGAGTTCGTGTTGTCGTTCGGGCTGTTTTCGATCCGACACAACTGCTTCCACATCCAGCACCATGTTCTCGAGTTTCCTGTGCAGCTCGTCGTTTCGATTTGCCGAGTTCTCCTTGAGATCACGGTAGTCGTCCTTGAGTTTCTTGTTTTCTCTTGTCAACTCTCGACTCAGCTTCTCCAGCTTCTCTTTCAGTCCCCGTTCCCTCGTCCTCTCCTTGGTGACTTCCTCCTTCTCCTTCTGCAGCTGATCGCCGCGCTTCTTGGCCTTGACGTGCTCACGCTCGACCCTTTTCATCTCGCCTAGCAGTTCGCTATACTTTCTCTGCAAGATGTCCATCTTGCTATTGTGGGGTTCAAGCGTATTCAATAGCTGGGACAGATCTCGGTTCGCCTTTTTGACTTCGGCCTCGATCTCAGCCGTGGCGCTGGACTCCTCGTGAGATTGGCCCTCCAGCTGGGAGATCTTGGATAGCAGGGCCTTGTGCGCATCCGTTGGGTCAGGCGCATTGTTTCCACCCTTCTGGCCCTTGCCCTTGCCTTTCACGGGAGCAGGTGCATTGGTCGGAGGTGGAGGTGGAGCAGCGACGGAGGCATCGGGGGAGGGGTACTCGACGGTGGAGGCAGGCGAGTGGCGGGATGGTTGCTGCTGCTGCGCGTGTTGCTGCTGGCGGGCGACTGCAGCCATTTCTGCAGAAGGTTTGTGGCAGAGCGCTATCTCTGCCTTCGTAGGCTGTATTCGGTCTTCGCAAAGGTAATCCCGCTCACGCAGATTCGTCCCGCTTGGCTGCCAGTCTGGGGTCGCAGGCGGCAGACTTCATCGACACACCGGAGTCGAAAGCCCTCCTCTCGGGCGGCGAACAGATCTTTCCTGCCGCGCGGAGTTCCAGCCCAGTGTCCCGGTAGTTCTATGCCGATTGAGGGAGCGGTCGGTACAGTCTATATGGCGGGTGTGGAGTTGGGCGGCACTGGTGGATGCGGTCGGCGCTGGGTATGCGTATGGGGCCTCGACGACGGCTCTCGGTGTCGTATGCGCAGAGAGACTGCGAGAAGTCAGTGATGCGCAACACGATTGGATCGCTTGAGCACGATCCACACCATGCCCGATACAGATCCAGTTGGGAGCGTCATCTCGGACCAGACCAGATCAGACATTCCATCTCATCGTCCCTCTCGACATTCACGCCCACCGTTTGGTACTGCAGTCGCTCGTTCCATCCATGTTGAGCACACTGCGGGCTGCGCGCTCTCGCATCGTTCTGCCGCTCCAGCGCCCTCGAACGAGCCCACTGCAGCGAAAGTACGCCTCCGTCACCGAACTCAGCAGCTTGCCTCAGCCAGGCGATCGCCTTCACGGCTTCACCCTCAAGCGATCAGAACATGTCGCCGAGCTACAGCTATCAGCGCTGCACTTCCAGCATGACAGAACAGGCGCAGACTACCTGCACGTAGCAAGAGATGACGATAACAATGTCTTTGGCATCGGCTTCAAGACCAACCCGCCCAACGCCACTGGCGTGCCACACATCCTCGAGCACACGACACTATGCGGATCGGAAAAGTACGTTAGCCTGGGATAGTCACAGGTAAGATGTAGGCTGATGATGGTCGGTAGGTACCCTGTGAGGGATCCCTTCTTCAAGATGATGCCTCGTTCCCTTCAAAATTTCATGAATGCCTTTACCTCGGCCGACCATACCACCTACCCCTTTGCTACTACCAATGCACAGGACTTCAAGAATCTGATGGGCGTCTACCTCGACGCGACCCTACACCCACTGCTCAAAGAGACCGACTTCGTGCAAGAAGGATGGAGAATTGGACCGGAGAACCCGCAGGCAGAAGCAGAGGACGACAAGGGAAGCGATCTGGTGTTCAAGGGTGTTGTCTACAACGAGATGAAGGGCCAGATCTCAGACGCGAGATACCTTTTCTACATCCGCTTCATGGAGCACATCTTCCCGTCCATCAACAACAGCGGGGGAGACCCTGCCAAAATGCCCGACCTTACCTACGAGCAGCTGAAGACCTTCCATGCCGAGCACTATCATCCAAGCAACAGCAAGATCGTCACGTACGGCGATCAACCTGTTGAAGACCATCTTCGCTTCCTTGGTGAGCAGCTGGCGAGCTTCACCAGGCAAGACACGGATGCAGATATCAAGACCGCCGACCTGCTTGATGGCCCCAAGAGCGTTACCGTCAAAGGTCCCATCGATACCATGACATCGCCCGACTCGCAGTATAAGACATCCGTGACTTGGCTTACCTGCGACCCCAACGACAATGACGAGGGCACTGGACTAAGCATTGCCCTGGACCTACTCCTTGATGGCTATGGCTCACCATTGTATCGTGCTCTGATCGAGTCTGGCCTTGGCAGCGACTTCTCGCCCAATACTGGTCTTCTCACACAAGGTCGAAGAGGCATCTTCTCTGTGGGTCTGAGTGGTGTCAAGGAAGAGAACGTGCCCAAGGTTAAGGAAGCCATATTCGAGGCCATTCGAGATGCGATTGCGCAAGGCTTCGACGAGAAGAAAGTGGACGGCTTTCTGCACCAGATGGAGCTTAGTCTGAAACATAAAAAAGCAAACTTTGGTCTAGGCGCGGTGCAACGACTGATCCGGAAGTGGTTCAATGGCGCAGACCCATACGAAGAACTCGCCATAAAGAAAGCCCTTGACACATTCAAGGCAAACTATGCTCAGCCTGGTTATCTCGAGGGTCTGCTCAAGAAGTATCTCCTGGTCGACAATACCTTCTCATTCACCATGACGCCGAGCACGACGTATGCTGCTGAGCTCGCCGAAGAGGAAGCCACTCGACTCAAGACCAAGATCTCAGAGGCGGTCAAATCCTATCCAAATGAGCAAGAAGCATACAAGCAGCTGCGTGAAAGGGAACTTGCTCTGGTCAAGGAGCAAGATGCTGGCCGAACAGCGTCGCTTGACAGCCTGCCCACGCTCAGGGTCACAGACATCCCGCGCGAGAAGCCGGAAATTCAGGTGAGAGATGGCACAGTTGATGGCGTCAAAGTGCAGTTCAGAGAAACCGCGACCAATGGCCTGACGTATTTCCGCGCGCTGGCACTTTTCAAGGACCTACCTGATGAGCTTCGTATGCTGGTACCTCTCTTCACAGACAGCATAATGCGAATCGGCACCAAGGACAAGACTATGGAAGAAATTGAGACTTTGCTCAAGCTGAAGACAGGTGGCATGAGCTTTGGGCACCACCTTACTAGCTCTGCGTATGACACCCAAAAGGTCGAAGAAGGGTTATCAATCTCCGGCTCTGCCTTTGATGGCAACATACCAGCTCTGTACGAGCTGATCCAGACGGTCTTGCTTGAGACCGACTTCGACTCACCTCAAGCAGCGAAAATGATTAAGCAACTTCTACAGACCGATGCCAGCGGTGCGGTTGATGGCATTGCATCGAGTGGTCACGCCTACGCGATGAAGTATGCCGAATCAGGATTGTCGCCTTCGCTGAGAATGGCAGAGCAGTCTGGCGGCTTGACCCAAGTGAAGCTCATCACAGCTCTTGCAGCAGCAGAAGACAATACCGAGGCGATGAACGAGCTCATTTCAAAATTGAAGACAATCCAATCCCTCGTGGTCGCAAACATGCGTGCTGGATCAATGCGTGTGGCACTCACCTGCGGTGCAGACGCCGCCTCCGCCAACGGATCCGCCGTACAAAAGTTCCTAACCACCACCAGCAAATACAACCTCCCAACCCCAGCATCCATCGCCACTGGCCATAGTCCCCACGACCTCAGCACCCACCAAAAAACCCTCTTCAACCTCCCCTACCAAGTCTCCTACTCCGCCATCGCAATCCCCACAGGCCCTTATTCCGACCCCTCCACCGCGCCCATCGCCATCCTCGCCAAACTCCTCACACACAAACACCTCCACCCGGAAATCCGCGAGAAGGGCGGCGCCTATGGCGCCGGCGCGTACAGTAAGAGTACCAACGGCACCTTTGGGATGTACTCCTACCGCGACCCGAACCCGACGAATACTCTCCGAATATACCAGGAAGCAGCGCAGTGGGCGGCTGAACAGGAGTATTCGGAGCGTGAGATGGAGGAGGCGAAGCTTTCGGTTTTTCAGGGTATGGATGCGCCGAGGAGTATTACGAGTGAGGGGATGGATAGGTTTTTGGTGGGGATTGATCATGAACTTCAGCAGAAGAGGAGGCAGTGGTTGTTGGATGTTAATGCTGCTGATGTTAGAGAGGCTGCGCAGAGGGTTGCGAAGGCGGTTGAGGAGAGGGGGAGGGTGGTTGTGTTGGGGGATGCGGGGAAGCAATCGTTCCACAAGGAAGATGGGTGGAAGGTTGAGGATATGGGGTTGGCGAAGGAGCAGCCTGGGGAAGTGGTTGGGGAGGTGAAGGCGAAGTTGTAGAGTAGATCGGGTTAGATGGAATGTGGTGGTGGGATGTGTATGTACATTTGTGAGAATACCCTGCCCTCTGTGCTGATATGAGGGTGTATAGATGCAGCTCGAGATACACCACGTCAACAGACTCATGCCACTGCCGTCGCTCATTGTACAAGGATGGATGGCATGGACGAGAGGTTGGCGGCTTATGCCAAGATTAGGGGACCGTCTATGGCGGTGGAGGCCAGGAGGTGAATGCAGACTGGCCACGGATACATGGCAGAATCTATTGGTCAAGGAGTGAATGAGAGCATACACGCCGCACATCCGGTGTTCAAACAGCAGGCGTGCATTGTCATTGGAGGATAAGCAGGCGGTAGTCGAGGCTTGGCTTGTGATTGCTGCAAAAGTGAGCTGCCGGCCGCCACTCACGAGTGCTTTTTGGAGTCATGGTTATAAGACTCTACTTCGCATCTCTTCCAGCGCCATTCTGCAACATCAATTCAGGCGTTCTCAACCACCAACACCGAACAGGTTGCCTGTCCTCTGCAGCACCCTCGGTCGACTGCGACTGCTACAGACTTGCATCGTATATCCGCGCTGACGGAGTATAGTGTTCTCTCAATCGACACCGGAACATCACCAGAAGCGCAGTCAGGCTGAAGATCCATCGACAAGCTCAAGCAACCTTCAGCATCGACTCTGGCCCACGATGCCAGCTTTCTCCTATCCTCCAGGTGTGACCAAATGGACATGGCCCGGCGGCTACCGGCTCGTAGCAAACGACACGGCTATAAGGATGGATGGCAACGGTGCGACATTCCCCATCTCGGAGCTGTGCGTGCAGTGTCAGATCGCGTTCTTGCGAACCAGAGAGGATGAAATGCGCGATCTCTTTGAGTGGGAGGATGAAGATACTGTCTACCTTCCCTTGTGCAGGAGGTGTCAAGGCCATGTGGACGGAAGCAGGAACTCGAAGGCCGGTCGAACAGTAATGGAGGCATGTCGAGAGTGCTGTACCGCTCTCTCCGCAGCCAGTCATTTGGAGGGGAGGAAGTCGATCGACATGCTCTGCGGACATTGCAGTTAGTATCCTATTGTGGTTTTGGGTGGAGCCCCATCGCCATTACTACTGCCAGCGCATGACGCGCTTCACAACGCGAAAGGGTCAGGATTTGGGCTAGACGAGGCGTCGCTCAACGTTATCGAGTCTTCTGCAAAACGACGCACCCAGGAAGTGTGTCCCGCCATCGGCCCTGCCGGACAAGATTCGCAGCTCTTCCCATTCGCCAATGCTGTGTATGGTCACTCATCCGAGAAGGAGACAACCCCGTCTAAAAGGAGCCATGGCGGCACCTCAGACCTGATGCTCGGCTTGAGGAACCGTACATCAGCCACGACAGCCTTTCTGCTCGGTGCCACCGACTCCGATGACACAAGTACGGAAAGCCAGTCCTTATTCCAGCCTTTACCATTGGATGAAGATGATACCGAGAGTGTCGCGTCGTGGGAAGACTGGGGCGCATCGACTGTCGAGCTGTCCATGGTGTCCAACGACCTGATTCAAGCGGGTGAGCTAGCAGGAGCAGTGTCCTTCGAGCGAGCGAGACAAACAGAGTCCGTAGCAAGCACGAGAGAAGGCCCGGAGCCAAAGCAGCAAGTTCGAGTGCAGCTGGAGCGACTCAACACAGCCACGGAGCGTAACATTTTCCTCTCCGGCCTCCCCCAGCATGTCAATCGTGGACGCAGTCGTCGAATTCGTAGACCGTTGGACACACCGCCGAGGAATCTTCCTCTGCGAAAATGTGCAGAGCAGATCCTTCGACCTTGCCGAACAGATTCTCGATTCTGGCGCACTGTCATCCGCGATCAGGGGCCTCCGCGCGGTGGTGACACGGCTGCACATCCGGCATCACCCAGATCATCGAACGAGTGACTCGATAGCAGCAAAGGATCCGGAGTCATTCCTGCGCAGGATGGTCGAACTCCGCGAGACTGGATTGTGCTATGCCCTAGCCGACGACGAACTGCGTGCATTATACACCCAGGTCGTCGCCTCTCCTGGCAAGCCACGTCTTCAAGGCAGAATTGTCTACAACGAGAAGAACTTCACGGTTCCCGGGTACTTCGTCACGCCCTTGCGGAGCATGAGCCCTTTGCGCATATGCAAGGACGCTCTGCCAAGTGTTTGCAGTCTGGAGGAATTGCGCGATACTTTTGGAGTTCCGATTTGGAAACCTGGGAGGTCTGGACATGTGTTTGCTTATCGCTGTGCCAAGAAGGAGACTCTTGAGAAGATGCAGCAGTCCCGCTGGCGCTTACTATCGAGCTGTGGACAGAGCTTTCAGCAGTGAGCAAACATGTTCAATATGGATCAGACCACCACCACAACGACAACCATGAACGAGCCAGACGCCAAGAGAGTGAGGCTCGACCCCTCCATCGATCTGCTCTTCTCGCAAGCATCCTCGTCCCGCTCCAACAGCTCCGGCACGCCAGAAACAGAACCAGACCCACTGCACCTATCTCGCCGCTTCGCAACCGGCCTGAACGAGAGGTGCTGGGACGATCCATGCAATGCACACTTCCACCCGACCTACCGGGCGCTGCACGACAATGTCAAGACCGAGATCACCCACGAGCAAGAGCACATGATGCATCGGGCGCTTTGTGCGCAGTTCCCGGATTTCCATATGGAGATCCTGAGCGAGTCGATAGATATGAACGAGATGGCGGGTACGGCGATTGTCTGGTTGTTCATCCGCGTGACGGGCACGTTGCCGGGTGTCCAGCGGGATGCGATTGGCGTGTTTCGGTGGAAGAAAGAGCGTGGCAAGTGGTGGTGCGTGTACCACGCTGGGCTCCGGGAGCCTATGGCAGTGTACTAAGCGCGTGGTCGTATCATGATGGATGAGGATGGCGAGTGTACTTGGGTAGCTGCTGCCGCCGAGACGATGTGCTAGAGGTCGCGTTTGCTCCTTGCTGGCAGGCTAATCCCGAGCCGCCCAACGAGCTCAAGAGCATATTTCCGGTACTGTCGACCAGTTGTTGTCGTCCAGCCGTTGTCCAGATACCGTTCAGCGCTCTTATAAGCGGCTTCATGCGATAGTGGACTATTCATGTCCTGTGGGCCAGGCGAAAGCAGGATAATGACGACTGAACAGGCAAAACTATGCAAAGGAAACGATCGGCCGTGTTTGTGCAAGAACCGAAGGGTGATGTGCGTTGCGGCGTTCAATATATCCATTGCTTCCTGGGATCATGAAGCCCTGGTGGGCCCGGGCAAGATCTAGCGCTTCGAACTCTAAACGACCAACACCACACCGGAATCAGCATGCATGTGCCTAACTCCCGTTCAACATCATCTGCTTCATGATATGGGCGTGAAGTCTACCTCATACTGAAGGTGACATTACTTTCCCATCCATGAAAGTACCGAACTCATGACCCGCCTGCCCTCCAGTGGTGCCACCATTCACCACATCCTTCCCAATGCGAGGCACACTTTCCATGGCTTTCTTGTCCGACTGCCTTGCGACGAACGATATGCAGTCACTCAGAGCCTACTTAGTTCTTGCGGTACTGTCATGCCCAAGCACTTGTCCATGATCACTCCATTTGTACGGGCGAGGCAGGTCGACGCTCCCGCGAACGACTTCAGTCTAGCAACACGTTTCTTGCAAACGGCGTCCGGAACCGTTGCATTGTCTGAATCGGGATCCCAAGACTAATGCCCATTGTGGTCAGCGACGTGACTGACACTAGGCCACTTTCTTGTCCAATTGCCGACCGGACTAAGCCCACAGCCTAGCTGGTCTACAGCGAGTGCTCGTGTAGCTCGCATGTCTCACTGTATGCTCGACATTTGGCGTGAATAATACGACAGGACTCGCGACTTGACGGTCGCCACGACTTGAGCTGATTAGTTGCTGTCCCAGACAACTCTCTCCAACTACGACTCGTTGTGCAAGGATCTTGTGTCCCCATCACCGCACCAGCTAGAGACGGTGGCAAGCCATAACGCGATGCGCTACATAGTGTCGGTAACAATATCATCGACTGAAGCGATCTGCCGTGAGATATCCAATCAATGGGCATACTATGGGGAAGCATCTCACAACGCCTTCGGGACATGAGCTCGGATCAAATGGCGCCAAGTCTGTGGGACCACTACTCGCCTTGTTCGGAAAGGAACGATTCATCACTGTGGCCTTGTTAAGCGAAGGGTAGCTTCGAAGGCACCGAGAGCGAGCGTTAGTCGTACCGAAGGGAGCTTGCGACCGTAGGTCCACTCCGTAGCGAGCGAAAGTGTCTAGAAAGCTCCCGTAGCGATAACTACAATCGTACGCGGTCTCTACCTTCCTCGTAGTGTATAGAGGCCCTCCGCAGGAGCATAGGGGTCTAGGGTTTCCCTAGCCGCCGGAGGTATTATATATTCGTAATAAGGTAAATAGTAGTAGTAAATAGCCGGAGCGGAGCGTAGGCGCACGTGTACATATATAGGGTAGAGAGATTACTTAAGGCGCAAGCTCTTATTAGTTATAACTAATTAACTTATAAATTCGTAATTTGTAAGGGCGCGCGTACCGTAGGGTCCGAATGAGAGAGTTGTTGTTCTACGAAGCTACGAAAGAGGAGCGCGAGGCGCGGCGAAGTTATAAAGCAAAGCCAAGCCGCGCTAACCCGATGCGGAAGGTCCGCGGTTCACCCGGGCCGACGCAGCTGCAGTGAGGGGTCGCGGGCTGCCCGTGACAGTATCCCCCCTCTCAAAACGCGTCTCAGTCCTCTGAGCGTTGTCCATCTTGTGCAGCCACTTGCCCGTGCTGCTCCATAACCGTGCGAAAGTCCAATCATCCTCTAATGCCTTGTCATCGTCCAGTAACACATCTGTATCCAGTCCATCTGTAACCAGCCCATCCGCGACCGGCTCCCTTCGAGAAATGCTTGGGGGGACCCAATCAGATGGAGCTGCGAAGCCTGCAGGCGTGGACAACTCCGGCCGGTTATGGTGAAAGTCTGCAACAGCGGCGGCCGCGTGTTCAAACATGTTCTCAGCCGGTTGCTAGGTCTCACTATCCTCCTCATTCTGATATCCAAGCCATTTCACCTTGTACCAAGTGTCCACTTTGCGCTTCTACCCCTTCTTCACTTTGCCTGCTCGCTTGCGGGTGTACATGTCCAAGATCTTCTCCACCTTATACATGTGTGTAGGTGTTGCGACTATATCAGCGACTGCATCGGCTTCGGTAGTGTCGGGCTCGATGGTCATCGGCGGTAGTGGTGCTAGATGCTGGCCTTCGAGTGGTAGGAAGTCGGGATGATCGGCTCGCTGAAGCAACGAGGTATGAAAGCAGTTGTCGAGTCCTGCTATAGCGTCCGATAATCTCAGTTTGTATAAGAGCTTAGCTAGCATAACTTCTATAATCTAGTACGGGCCAGCGTATCTTCTGTCGAGCTTCTTAGATAGTCGAGTCGTGCGGATGTTCTTAGTGCTTAGGTATACCCAGTCGCCTACTTTATAGTCTAGCGGGATGCTTCGGTAGCGGTTTACTACTTTAGCTTAGAGAGCTTATAACATCCGTATGTTTTTCTCAAAGGTGCTTATAAAGGTCGTAAATCCGGCGTACGAAGGCTTTAGCCGATCGCGTATCTTGTCGCTAGAGAGTAGTTAGTCCTCCCTCTTTTCTAGCGCTTAGGTCTACGCGCTCTATAAACTTAGGGTTATAGCCTAAAGTAGCGTAGAATAGCGACATACTAGTAGTTTTAGAAAGGTGGTTATTAATCGCGAACTAAGCTAGACAAAGCCATTCTGCCTAGTTATCTTATACCTCGTTAGTAAATATACGGAGATACTGTTCTATTACTTAGTTAGTACGTTCCGACTGTCTATTAGTTTCTAGGTAGTATAAAGAACTTAGCTTACGACTTATACGAAGCATCTTATAAAGTTTCTTCTAGAAGGTAGCAACCTATTGTTTGCCGCGGTGGCAAGTAATAGTACTAGGAAATCTACGTCGGGAGAATATATACTAAAGGAAAAGTCTTGCCGTATTCTATATAGTTATCGCTCCGATCGGAATTAGCTCGACTTCCTTCGTTAGCCTATCTATTACGGTCATAATGTTATTATAGGTCATACTAGCGAGGGTGCTATTAGGAAGTCTAACTACAAAGTCTACCGCGATATGCCTCTAAGGTCGGTCCGGTACTAAAAGTAGGTATAATAATCTAGGTAGCTAGGAGTATAGAGATTTCGTCGTACGGTATATATAGTAATTTGCGGTATATCTACGTACTAATCTTACTAAGCTAGGCTAATAGAGTTCTCGTACTACGAGTTTATAGGTTCGAGCTCGTCCTAGATGTCCTACTACTAGAGCGTCATGATTTATTCTAATAAGCCGAGTCCGTAGGGCCTAGTTATTAGGTACCTATAGGCTCTAACTATCGTACCAGTTTCGTATATACAATATATTACTATCTACCTTATAGTACGTAGGGTATATCTTCGCCTTCTATAAGAGTAGAGGGATAGTACTATCTTTCCGTAGTATCTTAATTACCGCCTTAAGTTCTTAGTCTAGGGCGTAAGTAGTCGTTATACGGTACTCGAGTTTAGCTTCGACTTCGGCTTTATTTGTAGTCTATACTTCCTAAGCTAGTACTAGCTATATTTGTAGTACCTATTATAGTTCTAGAATAAACTCGATTACTTTAGGATTTAGGGGAGTCGTCTCTTCTTCTTCGGGCGTATCTTCGATAGTAGCTTATATAGAGTCGATCTTATAGAATCGCTATAGCGGAAGCAATGTCTAATACTAGTACTAATTTCTCGGATCGTCTATCCCCTACGGAAGGTCCTAGCTACGTCTCGTTAGGCTATCTAGCTTCGTTCCTTATATACCTAGGCGGTATATAATCTAGAAGTTGAATTGTAATAGAAATTCTGCCTATCGCGCTTATCGGCGATTTAGCTACTTTGTAGTTATAAAATATTCGAGGTTCTTATAGTCTATATACACTTTGACTAGATCACCGTCTTCGTCTACTTCGTAAGTAAGCTCCGGGCGCTACTCTTTAAATACTTTAATAATCGCGAGGAGTTCCTTATCGTAGATCTCGTAACTATACTCCTAGGAGCTTAGCTTCTTCGAATAGAAAGCTATAGGATGTAACACTCCCTACTCGTCTTATTATAAGAGTATACCTATATTAATAAAGTCTAAGGAGTTAGTCTCGACGACGGTCTACCTACCCGGTATATAGTATACTAGTATACCCGCCTTACTAAACGCTACTTTTAACGCCTCGAATGCCCTCTAGTAATTATTAGTCTAAATGATTCTGCGGTTCTTATAATTACTAGGCCTATCTGACTTCGTTAGGTTTGTTAATAGGGATGTAATACGAGAGAAGGCCTCGATAAACCTACGGTAGAAGTTCGCAAATCCTAGGAAGGCTTAGACATCCTTAAGATTAGTTAGTGCTTCCTAGGTCTATATACATTCCAATTTCTCCGGGTCTATCTCGATGCCCTAGGGTATAATAATAAGGCCTATGTTAAATAGGTACGGGTAGATAGTAGCGGAGTAGAGTAATAGATCAATCTTTAACTAACTAATAGCACGAGTATATAGCAATATATCAGGAACCAATATGTTGATTATGTTAGATGTCTATCTAAGCTAAAGGGGAGAGAAGGTATCTCCCTATAAGCTAAGTTATCGTAGATGCCTTAGGCTACTAGATCACTTCCTAATTGTTGACTCCCTTTGAGATGCTACATCTTAACACTCCTACTTATCTCGTATAGGAGGTTATAGTCTGCTCACTTCCTGTTAATAGTACTTAGACCTTTTTATGACAGGTTTAGCTAGCTTATAAACCTCTAGAAGTGTAGACTAGTCTTTAGTTTTATAAACCCGTCTGTAACTATCTTAGAGGTTAGGGTGTACTTAACAGTAATAAGCCTTCTCTACTAAAGTTTCCTAACAGCGTTATAGGCAATGTCAATGTGCTTCGACTTGTTATAAATATAGACATCTTTTACTAGGGTGAGGGCAGCTTGATTGTTACCTCTTAATTAGACTAGTCTTAAATTTGATATAGTCTCCTAGTTTCTAGTGATTCTTAGTTAATAGGAACAGTCTCCTACTAACTCTAGACAATCTATTTCTCTTAGTAGTAAAGCTAGGAATTAGGACTACTTTGTATATATATTTATAGCTATGTATTTAGCCTCTATTATAGATGTTGCTACAGACTTTTGCTTCTTGCTCATCTAAGAAACTAGTGCCCTACAGAGGAAGAAGACATACCTAAGGATTGAGACTCTGTCTGCTTTGTCTATTGTATAATCAGAATCACAGTATCTAATAAGGTGTCCTTTTCTAGACTTTAAGAACTGAAGTCCTAGATTAGGGTATGATCTTAGGTACCTAGTGATCTTCTTCAAAGCCTTTATATAGTAGGTGGATAGGTCACTTATAAATGAGCTTATCCTTCCTAGGGAAAAAGCAATGTCTGGCCTTATAATTATTACTAGCTATATCTAAGTACTATTAATACTCTAGTACTCTGCCTTGTTACACCTCTTATCTATATGGCTTGAAGGTTTAAGGGCCTTATAGCTGTCTATAGGTGAGTGTGTAGGTGCTGCCTTCTTATAGTTCATTCCTATCTTAGCTAGGCTGTCCCTAACAAAGTGTCCTTAGTCAAGTTTTAGGATTCCTCTCTTCCTGTCCCTTATAACTCTTATACTAAGGATCTTTTCAGGTTTATCTAGATCTTTGATCTTGAAGATCTTGCTAAGTTCTCTTTTAAACTAGAGAACATCTGTCAACTTTAGTATAGTAATTAGAATGTTATTTATATATATAAGGATTATAATCTCCCTCTTCTTATAGATAAGTAGACATAGATCTACTTCTAACTATGTGAATCTAATCTCTCTAAGCTTTGACATATAGAGTTGATTCTAATCTCTAGCTACTTACTTAAGTCTATATAAACTTTTAAGGATTTTGAACACTATATTTAGTAGAAGCTCAACTCCTAGTAGTAGTAACATGAAGATGTCTTTATAGAGGGTGCTTTTTGTGAATGCATTGTTCATATCCACTTAGTAAAGATGAAGATCCTTCTTACATATAATAGCTATAAACACCCTAAGGGTGTCCTGTCTTACTATAGGTACAAATGTCTCTATAAAGTCACCACTAAACTTCTATAAGAAGCCCCTTGTAACTAGTCTAGCCTTGAACTTTTTAATAGCTCTACTAATGCTTCTCTTAATATCAAAGACCTATCTTAATGTAACCAGATTTGCTCCTTTTAGTAGAATAGAATTTTCCTAGGTATTGCTACTCTATAGAGCATCTAGTTCCTTTTAGATTGCTTCCTTCTAAAGATGTCCCCATTTCTTGTTATTTATAGCATCCTTATAGGATTTTGGAATTAGGACCTCTTACTTATATATAATAGCTAGTCGACGACGAGAATCACCTGTACGTAGTGTCGGCTACGAACCTCTCGTCTAGCTACGAGAGAGCCAAGTATTCTCACGCTAGAGCGTCGTGGGCGCGACGGGCGCGTAGCGTAGGCGAAGCCGCGGCGAACAGAGGACTACTAGCAAAACGGGTATGAAAACTATCCGACGAGCGTGTACTCGTGTCGGGAGCGAGTCCCTCTTCTTTCTACGTGTAAGAAGGGCGCGGAACCGTGGCCTATACGCTCGATAGGACACCTCTAGTATAAGTACAGAATTTTCACCTCCGGAGACCGCAATCCGAGCGGGCTAAGCGACGAATATTAGACGAGCGGACTACAGAACAACAATTAAGCGGACTATGTAACGGCGTCGAGCGGACTACGAAACAATCTAGTGTTTGCTAGCGGGCAATGCGGTGGGTAGGTAGACACGCGACGAAGCCTATAAGGGCCTATTAAATACCCGGTATAGGAACGAGGGTTTTGCCTAAGGCACTGCCTGTCCCGCTACATAACGCACCTAGTCTGACATAGTAGATTGCGACGAGGAAAAGACGATAGCCTAAGCAAGGAAAAGACGGCTATTAGGACGGGGAAAAGACGTACAATGCAAGTGGATTAGTTCTATGATCGGGGAGGATCGAGGGCAGGGTGATAAGGAACTTCATATTGGTTAGTAGGTGGAAACGTAAGGAGTACGCTGCCCGGCGTGGTGTGTGCCCCGAGCAAACCTGCGAGGCATAGACGGCCGCTTTCTAGAGATAGGCTGCGGTAACGCGAAGGGCGTCAAAACCTAGGGCGTAGTGTACACTAGTAGCGACGGCTAACACTGTCTATACAGCCCGAGAGGACGGATGCGCATGTCGGTCAATAGAGAGCACTAAAGGGCTCAGGCCTATAGAGGTGGATATTGGCTTAAGGAGCAAATAGGGAGGGAGGGCGTAGAGGGAAGCTTTTGCTCCGGGCTAACCTCTCGAAACGAGGCTACACGGTGGTGCTAGATGAGTAGGAAAGCGCGGTTAAGACTTGTCACCTTATCTCGTAGCTAGCTTACTAAATACGATTCCTTCCTTACTAGACATATCGGGAGCCTTCGACTACGTGTCACACCCGCGGCTACTCTACATCCTAAGGTCGAAAGGACTCCCTAAGTGGCTTGTTAACTTCGTACGGTCCTACCTCCAAAACCGTAGTACGTCGATCCTAGTCGGCTAGTACAGAAGCCCATTTTAAGTAGTCTACACTAGAATCCCGTAAGGCTCAACGCTAGCACCTATTCTGTTCCTCTTCTTTATAGCGACGCTACTCCCAGCCCTAGAATCCTAGAACACCGCTACGAGCGGCTTCGTAGACGACACAAACATCCTAGCGTAGTCTTCCTCGACTAAGGAGAACTGTAGGCTACTAGAAGAGAAGCACAAGATCTGCGAGGACTAGGCTAGGAGGCACGGGGCTCGGTTTGCCCTAGAAAAGTACAATCTGATACACTTTACGCGCCGGCTACGGTTCTACAATATACAAGCTTCTATCTAGATATAGGGGCACACGACTAACCCGGCAAATCAGCTTAGGATCCTCGGACTATAGGTAGACCCGGCGCTACGGTGGAGGAAGCACGTATAGGCAATATTACGGAAAGCTGAACAGAATATAGCATCATACTAGAGGCTCACTACGTCTATATAGGGGGCGGACTTCCGGCAGTCACGACTTCTATATACGGCTATTGTACGGCCAGTCCTTACCTATAGCAGCCAAGTGTAGTCCTTAGGCGAGAGGGCCTGCCTATCGAAGGGACTCGTCGCGCCGCTAGCGAAGATCCAAAACCAATGCCTAAGGAAGGTCACCGGGGCATATAAGTCGACACTAACGAGGATGCTTAAGTACGAGACCGCTATACCGCCGATCGACCTATACATCTAGGGACTACGGACCTCCTACTTAGGCAAGTCGGCACAGTACCTAGTATAGAAGGTCATCGCTAGTGCAGTCGCAAGGGCCCGCGAATCAGTACTAGCGTATAGGGGCATTCGACCCGGAAACGAGCCGAACTACCGGGTAAGGGACGAACAGCTAGCAACATAATAGGAAGGTAAGAAATCGTTTGTAGAGCAACTATAGAAAGAGAGGTGGAACAACCAGGTTGTAGGGCATAGTGGACGCCCTTAGCTAGCGGGACAACCTAAGGAATGGTCAGCTACAAAATCCGCGGTCAAGTACTACCCGAAGCTCATCCACTACCGCCTTACGAGGGCATAGAGTAGTATAGCAACCCAACTGCGAAGCGAACACATCGGCCTCTAGGGGTACCTATTATAGAGGAAGGTTCTAGGATACACGAATACTAGCTGCCCCTACGGCTATCGCTCCTAGAACGTACGGTACGCACTCCTCGTCTGTCCGAGGTGGTCGCTAGGAAGGGGGGAGTGGATAGCAAAGGCGAGGAACCGGACGATTAGGGCACTTCTTAACAACGCTAAGGACCTACGGCGCATTACGAACTAGATACTAGAGAAGGGCTGGCTAGAATAGTACCGCCTAGTAGGAATAGTACGGGAAGAGAGGACACGACGTAGCGCGACGAGACCGGCTAGGAGCGGGGGCTAACGGGGTAGTGATATAGACTACGTACGTTTAGAGGGAAAGCTAAACTAGACAAGGAGTAGTCGGGGGCGGGAAGGGTTTTCACCTATTCGGGTTTCCCTTTGTATATAACAATAGATATATACCTATATAGGCCGGATAGGGTCCTAGAACAGGGGAATAACAAATCTATCTATCTATATATAATAGCTTCTACAGTTGCTATAAAGGCTATTTCCTTAACTTCTTCTAGGAATTCGCTATCCTATAGTATTGAACTGTCCACTAATTACATAGCTACAAAGAAAGCTTAGTAAAAAGCAGCAAGGTTCTCTAAGATGTCTATTGCTTCTCCCACTTTAGTAGTTAGTTCGGGCTTAGAGACTATAGATTTTAGGGCTTTCTATTTCATGTTATAGCCCTTAACATTATAGTCAGCCTTTCTCTTTCTAAGGGATAATTTAGGGACCGTCACTTATGACCTAGTAACGTCTATTTCCTAGGGATCTAGGGAGCTTCTCTTAATTAGCTGATCAATTTTCTGAAATTCCCCTACGTTCTCTAGAGGTTAGGGAAGTTATATAAACAGCTTTCTCGGCTGAGCGACTTTAGGGCTCTCAATTAGCTGATCTATTTCGGAGATGCTCTAATAGACGCCTAAATAGTAGGTAGATTGTCCTAAGGATACGTTCTTCCTCGGCCTTCCTAAGGGCTTCCTAGCTAGTGTACTACTTAGTAGATTTAATGTTAGAACATTGAGACCTATATCACCTCTAGGCTAGTCCTTAAAGAAGTCTATATATATATATTGTTTAACAGCTCTTATATCTAGTTCCTAAAAGAGCTAGGCTTTAGCTATGTTTTTAATATACCTAATAAACACTGTGTTAAGATGTAGCATCTCAAAGGGAGTCAACAATCAGGAAGTGATCTGGCAGCCTAAGGCATCTACGATGACTCAGCTTGTAGGGAGATACCTTCTCTCCCCTTTAGCTTAGATAGACATCCAACACAATCAACATATTGGTTCCTGATATATTGCTGCATGCTCGTGCTATTAGTCAGTTGAAGATTGATCTCTTACTCCACTCCGCTGCCATCCACCCGTACCTGTTTAACAGGTTATGAGCCCGGGTTTGTGCAGGAATAAGAGCAACCTATATCAGTACAGGTTACTTGTATCCCTTGCTATCGTAGCAGAAAACATCTGGGAATCAGAAGTCTACCCCGTCTATCCTATCAAGGAGCTTAGTTCGATACTAAGTGATAGGTAACCTAGACAAGGACTCTGTGCGGCTTACTTAAAGCCAATACCTTGAAGATACTCTGTAGGCAGAACTGCATCGAGATACTATCAAGAAGGACTTCAAGTAAGTCATTTGAAGCTCTGCTAGGAGAGACAGACCTGTGTCCTAGCCCCGAGACCTCACACCGCTCCTTCTTTACTTTACCAAGCAGGCCTTAGTATCCACACCTACGAACTTTCCCATTCTACACCAGAAGCCTCAGCAGGATCTGAGCCACCACCTTGGAACATACACACCTTGTTTCATTACATCCCATTTATTATAGATCCATACCAAGAGAAGACAGAGGAGAAGGGAGGCAAAATCCCAATTCTTGGGAGGGACAATTGGAAGAGATGGTTCAACCTTCAGAGATACAAGATGGAGAGCCAATCAGCATTCTTTGCAATTGATGACCTAATGGAAGTGTCTTTTGACAACATCAAGGGCAAGACTCTGAAACTCCAAGAAGAGGCTACAACCAAAGAGATCCTCAATACGCCAACATGGACAAGACACAATGCAGTATGCAACTTCAGTATCCTTAGTAGGATCACAGAAGAAGATGAATTTGAGCTTGAGGGCTCATGTGAATCTGGAAGAGCTGCTGAGAAGTGGGTGTATCTCTGGAACAAGTATAGCCAGGTGCTACCAACCCATGCACATGAGCTCACAAAGCAATTTGTGACCTTTGAGATGAGTGAAGAGTTCACCATCAGATCTGCATGGACACACCTGGTTTCTCTTGGAAAAAGGATTGCTGATGTTGACCCAGAGGGTCAGCATTACAGGAAAGCTGATGTGAGGATGACCCAGCTCTTAAGCTCACTGCCACCTGACTACCATGTAGCCAGGGATACTATCATGGCTCAGCCAAAGATGGATCATGAAAGGACCTTAAAGATCCTTGAAGCTCAAGAAGCCAGGTTGGATCCCTCTAAGGCTGAGTATGGCATGGCAGCCACCTGGGTCAAGCCCTCAGGTCTAGCAAGACCACTCTCCTGCCTTCTCTGTGAGAAGGATCATCTGATCAAGGACTGCCCTAGTTTGCCTGAGGCAAGAAAGGTCCTTAGATCTCATTCCCAACCACCATCTTCCCAGAATACAACACATGTCAAGAAGAAGAGAACTCCACCACCCACTTCAAGGAGGACACCAAGAGAGAAGTCCTCTATGGAAGAACTTAAGAAAATGGTGAAGAAACTCAGCTCTGACATGCTGTCACTCCAGAAGAACCAGGCCCAGTCTTATACCTCTAAAGTAAAGAAGACTGGAAAAGGTTTCTCCGCCCAAGAGTCACCATGCAGCTCATCCCCAGAGACAATGTCTGATGATGATGAGTATGATGAAGTGGCTCACTCAACTGCAGAAGTCCAAGGCAAGTTCCCCTCGTCAGAGTGGTTACTTGACTCCTGTGCTTCATCCCATATGACTGACCAAAGCTGCCTCTTTAGATCTATGACTCCCTTGACAAGGAAGAAATGGATCAAAGTGGGAGGTGGGTTTTTATTGGCCACTCATATTGGGAATGCAGAGATGAGTGGGAGAGCTGGCAGAAAAGTTGTTTTGGAAGATGTCCTGCTTGTACCCAAGCTAGGAGTGAACCTGGTTTCATGGAACCAGTTTAGCAAGCAGTTTGGTGTGCAACCTCCATCATTTTCTCTTGTTTCCCCCTCTGGTGAGACTGTTGTCCAGACAAAGCTCCTTGGGGGGGTTCCATTCATTGATGAGATTTCTCCTCTCCTACAAGAACGGGCACATTACTCATCATGTGCACCACCAATGGAGAATGCCTTTGTGACTGCTCAATCAGAGACCGACCTGAAGCAGTGGGAGCTTTGACATAGAAGATTTGCACACTTTGGGAAGAATTTGCTCCAGAATCTTCACAAGGTAACAGACTTGAAAGAACCCATTCCTATCCCTAAGGATGGCTTTCACCAGTGCAGAGTATGCTCAATAGCAAAGATGAAGAAGTACAAAGGCAAAGTTACAGAGAGAAGACCTGAAAGACTTGCCCTTGTATCTATTGACATATGTGGCCCACTACCAATCTCAAGACTAGGATTCAAATACTGGCTTGAGATTGTTGACAACTTCTCTAGGAAGAAGTGGACCTTTCCTCTTAGGAAAAGAGAAGATGCTCCAGTTGCTCTCCAGAACTGGAAGATCAAAGCAGAGAGGAAATCATCAGCGCAGCTGAAAGCAGTAAGACTTGACAATGTAAAAGAACTTATTGCATTAGTGAAGCAGTGGGAGAAGGATTTGGGGATTGGGCTCGAGCCGACTGAGGCATACAACTCTCTACAGAATGGACCAGTTGAGAGGTCAATACAAACCTCAGAGGACTCTATAAGGGCAATGCTTGAAGAGGCTAAAATGCCGGTTGAATTTTGGCCTGAAGCACTAGAGGCCCAAACTTATATAAGGAACAAACTGCCAAATGGCCCAGATTACGATGGGTTCAAGGTTTTACCAGATGAGGCTTTTGATGGTATCAAACCGACCATCAACCATTTGAAAGTTTGGGGATACAAAGCTGTTGTCTATATGGACACAAGATCCCAACCTCAATGGGCAAGAAGTGACAAGCTAATGAATAGGGGTAAAGAAGCAGTGTTTATTAGGTATGTTGAAAACACAGCTAAAGCCTGGCTCTTTTGGGAACCAGACATGAGAGCTGTTAAACAACACACACATGCAGATTTCTTTGAGGACCAGCCTGGAGGTGATATGGGTCTCAATGTTCCAACATTGAATCTACCAAGCAGTGCACCAGCTAGGAAGCCCTTAGGAAGGCCGAGGAAGAACGTATCCTTAGGACAATCTACCTACCATTCAGGCGTCCATCAGAGCCCCCCCGAAATAGATCAGCCAATTGAGAGCCCTAAAGTCGCTCAGCCGAGAAAGCTGTTTGTGCAACTTCCCTAGCCTCCGGAGAACGTAGGGGAATTTCAGAAAATCGATCAGCCAATTGAGAGAAGCTCCCTAGATCCCTAGGAAATAGACGTTACTAGGTCACAAGTGACGGTCCCTAAATCATCCCTTGGAAAGAGAAAGGCTGACTATGATGTTGAGGGCTATGACATGAAACAGAAAGCCCCAAAATCCATAGTCCCGAAGCCCGAACTAACCACTGAAGTGGGAGAAGCAATGGACCTCTCAGAGAACCTTGCTGCTTTTCACCAAGCTTTCTTTGTAGCCATACAATCAGTGGACAGTTCAATACCATAGGATAGCGAATTCCTGGAAGAAGTTGAGGAAATGGCCTTTGCAGCAACTGTAGAAGCCATTGCATACAAGCAAGAGGTCCCAATTCCAAAATCCTACAAGGATGCTGTGAATGACAAGAAATAGGGACATCTTGAGAAGGAAGCAATCCAAAAGGAACTAAATGCTCTACAGAGTAACAACACCTGGGAAAATTCTGTTCCACCAAAAGGAGCAAATCTGGTTACATCAAGATGGGTCTTTGATATTAAGAGAAGCATTAGTGGAGCCATTGAAAAGTTCAAGGCTAGACTAGTTGCAAGGGGCTTCTTACAGAAGTTTGGTGTTGACTTTATGGAGACATTTGCACCTACAGTAAGACAGGACACCCTTAGGGTGTTTATGGCTATTGTGTGTAAGAAGGATCTTCATCTTCACCAAGTGGATGTGAACAATGCATTCACAGAAAGCACCCTCCATAAAGACATCTTCATGTTACTACCACCAGGAGTTGAGCTTCCACCAAACATGGTGTTCAAAATCCTCAAAAGCTTGTATGGACTTAAGCAAGCAGCTAGAGATTGGAATCAACTCTGTGTGTTAAAGCTCAGAGAGATTGGATTCACACAGTCAGAAGTGGATCCATGCCTACTTATCCATAAGAAGAGGGAGATCATAATCCTTATATATGTGGATGACATTCCGATTGCTGCACCAAAGTTGACAGATGTTCTCTGGTTCAAAAGAGAACTTGGCAAGATCTTCAAGATCAAAGATCTAGGTGAACCTGAAAAGATCCTTGGCATGAGAGTCACAAGGGACAGGAAGAGAGGAATCCTGAAACTTGACCAAGGACACTTTGTTAGGGACAGCCTAGCCAAGATGGGAATGAACCATGAGAAGGCAGCACCTACACACTCACCCATGGACAGCTATGAGGCCCTCAAACCTTCAAGCCACATAGATGAGAGGTGTGACAAGGCAGAGTACCAGAGTATTAATGGTACTTGGATGTGGCCAGCAACAATCATAAGGCCAGACATTGCTTTTGCCCTAGGAAGGATGAGCTCATTTGTGAGTGACCCATCCACCTACCACATGAAGGCTTTGAAGAAGATCACTAGGTACCTAAGATCATACCCTGATCTAGGACTTCAGTTCTCAAAGTCTGGAAAAGGACACCTTATTGGATACTGTGATTCTGATTATGCAATGGACAAAGCAGACAGAGTCTCAATCCTTGGGTATGTCTTCTTCCTCTGTGGGGCACCAGTTTCTTGGATGAGCAAGAAGCAAAAGTCTGTAGCAACATCCACAATGGAGGCTGAATACATAGCCATGAATGTATGTGCGAAGCAGTCCTAATTCCTAGCTTCACTGCTAAGGGAAATGGATTGTCCAGAGTTAGTGGGAGACTGTTCCCATCAACCAAGAATCACTGGAAACCAGGAGACTGTATCAAATTTGAGACCAGTCCAATTAAGAGGTGACAATCAAGCTGCCCTCACCCTAGTGAAAGATGCACATGTTCATGACAAGTCGAAGCACATTGACATTGCCTATAACGCTGTTAGGAAACTTTGGTGGAGGAGGCTTATTGCTGTTGAGTACACCCCAACCTCTGAGATGGTTGCAGACGGGTTTACAAAACCAAAGACTGGTCCACACTTCCAGAGGTTTGTAAGCCAGCTGAACCTGTCATAAAAAGGTCCAAGTACTATTGACAGGAAGTAAGCAGACTGTAACCTCCTATACGAGATGAGTGGGAGTGTTAAGATGTAGCATCTCAAAGGGAGTCAACAATCAGGAAGTGATCTAGCAGCCTGAGGTATCCACGATGACTCAGCTTGTAGGGAGATACCTTCTCTCCCCTTTAGCTTAGATAGACATCCAACACAATCAACATATTGGTTCCTAATATATTGCTACATGCTCGTACTATTAGTCAGTTGAAGATTGATCTCTTACTCCACTCCGCTACTATCTACCCGTACCTATTTAATAGTATTAATATAAAGTAGCTAGGTACGTAGGAAAGAGGAGCGCGAGGTACGCCGAGGTTATATATAGCCGAGGCGCGCTAGTGACGCGCGGTCACGTGACCTATATACTAGCTGAATGCCTAGGGCCGCAATACTACCCCCCCTTCAAAATCGCGCTTAGTCCCTTAAGCTCGTATTATCGCTACTACGAAAGCAGTATTATCCTCTATATCGTCATTTCTATTACTTCTATTATCTATTCTATCCGCTGTCGTGTCGTCGTTACTACCTCGGTCGGCATTATCGTATCCTCCGCGGTAGCTAACATAGCCTATATAAGTCGTAATTTTGTACTTGCCGTAGCGATTTACGAACTCCGCGAAAGAGTTCGTTATAGCTTCTGTTACTTATATTAAGGAAGAGCTATAGTACCTATTACTAACTAATATTAGCGGTGTAGCTATAGTTACTAAGTTAAGGGAAGATTGCTATTCGCGTTAACGCTTATCTTATACTTACCTACTATCGGTCATCTTTCTTAAAGTAGCCGCCTACGTGTCTTTACTTATACTAGTCTTAGGCTCGTAGCTCTTAACCGGTAGTAGAGCTATAGGCACCTACGTAATTAGTATACGTAGCCCTCCTATAGTTACTAGGTTAGACGTAGCTATTAACGAAGCGTTTATAGTATCGCTAATTATGCCGTCTTCGAGTATATCCTCGTTCGGAATCTACCCTAGTAGTAGTATAAAGCCGGCTAGCCTGTCCTTCGTAGGATAGTTATAGTAGAAGTCCGCGATAGAGGCGGCGGTAGTATCTATTAACTCCTTAGCGGGCTCCTAAGTAAGCTTACTATAACTAACCTATTATACTAGATACTCGTATCGTCTCTCCTTCCTTCTACTACGTAGCGCTAGTCCCGGCGGTAGTGTGCTCTTTATATCTAGTATCGTATCTAGTAACTAATACGTACTTATATTGCTATTATCGTCTTCTACCTCTATAGGTACTAGTAGTAGTTATACTTAGCCTAGTATCGGTTTGTATACCGGTATTAGTAGCTTAGCGTAGAAGCCGTTATATAAGTTACTTAGCGATCGCGGTAAATCTAGGCGATACGTATCGTATAGTAGTACTTTAGTAATCGTATAAGGTCCGGTATAGCGGTAGTTAAGTTTCTTTAACGGGCGCTTAGTACGCTAGTTACGAGTACTAAGGTATACTATATTACCTACTTCGTATCGTAGTACGATCGTACGGTATTTATTCGCGTACTCGGCTTACGACGCTTATACTATCTCTATCGAGTCTCTTAGTTTATAGCGAAGCTCTATTATATACTATAGGACCGTACTTATTGCTATCGATCTCTACGCTAAAACAAGACACATTCGAAAGCTCTTATTAAGGCCATTCTAACGATATATAAAGCAGGCCACTGCCCCTAGGACTAAGGGAGTTCTACCTCATTTAATCTAGACAGCTTGAAGCTCTCCTCACCCTATTTCTTCAGCTCTAAACGCCGCGGAGGTGCCTAGCTACATTAGGTAACTCCTAGGCGATAGTAGCCTAGGCTACGGTACTAACGGCGCCTACGGCCCTATAGGCGAAGCCCTTCTAAGACAACTAGTAGCAACTTATAGAGGACGTAAAAAGTATAGAAACTAACGATTAGCTCCCTTACCGGTCTCTATAGGTAATGATCACTTAGCTACGTACGGCGCTTATACTATCGTATTACCGAGGGCAACAAGAAATAAGGACGACGTCCTAGGCGATTAGTAAGGCCACCCGGAATTAACACCCCTATAGCTAGGCATCGGTCGCGGCATCGATACTAGGCCCCCGCCTAACGCACGATATAGTTACGATCCGCATTGTAGCAAAGGAAGACTAGGCCGAAGTTACGAAGCTATCTAACAAGGAGCTCGCCTAACGAATTAACTAACTAGGGGTGGTCGTAGTGAACTAATAGTCTAACGGCACTCTATAGATCTATACTAGCTCTACTACTACTAGGAGGCACCTAGAGGTATAGCTATAGTAGGCATCTAAGGTTGCGGTATTAGCGAAGGTCTTAACGAAACAATTTACGATCCTAGTCCACGATATGCCTAAGGAGTTTGACCTAACTAACTAGGGTCACCTACGCGCTCTCTAAGAGGACAACCCGGTCACTCTTAACTCTCTAAATTAGAAGGCGACTTGGCTCTATAGGAAATGGCTAGAAGGCAAGAAGGCCTCGGCGCTAATAGTATAGCTATAAGACGCGAAAGCGGCGGATCTAGCGATAGAACAAGGCCTAGTCTAGTAATATAGCCTTAAGATAGTAGAAAAGCACTCCTTATCCTTTCGTGTCCTCTAATGCTTCAAATGCTAATAGTATAGACACCAAACCTACACGTGTATAAATAAGCAGGCCTGCTCGAACTATATAGGAGACTATATGTCTAGGGACTATATATCGACTACGAGACGGTACGCGAACTGTCCGGGGCACTACCTATCGTATAGTACGGAATGCCTATAGCGGAAACTAGCGAAAAACAAGGCAATTATAAACAGAACCGTCGCCCTAAGATTCTACGGCGACCGTAAGGCTAGCCTATACCGGAACTAACTAGCGGCGGTCGGGTATAAGCGCCCTAGGGCCGAGAACGATGTAAAGGATACGTAACCTAGGGCGTACGGGAGGCCACGTGCTCTACTAGCTACGGCGAGGGAATCTAACTAGGCCCGGCTCCCCTTTAGTATATAGCCGATAGGCGTAGACTAGGACGTATAGGGTAGTAGGACATAGGACGATATAGAGGAAATAATTGTCGATGCCGATAACTAGCCTCGACACGCTTAGCATTATCTAGTATAACGTTAACTATAGTAAGGATATAGTCTAGAACCATTTCCTATACGAGGCGGACCCGCGCGTCCACTACGTCCTTATAATCTAGGAGCTATAGATTAACCCGTACTATAAGAGACTAACGACCTACAAGTCACTAGGCTATACGATATACCTACGAGGCGACGGTAGACCCCGTACGTGCTTCTATATTAGTAAGGACATACTAGAATCCGACTAGGAGGTAGTATACTACGTAGACGAAGAAGGCGGGGGCGATATTACCTCCCTCTACGTAGGTAGTACCTAGATATACAACCTATATATATAACCGCTAGCCTCGAGGTCTAGCCGCGACCTAGGGGTCTATAGACACCTAGATAGTACGCTTAAGAGACAAGGGTGCCACATCGTAGTAGGAGACTTTAACATATACTACCCTTCCTAGGAAAGCCTTATATAGCCGCACCCTATAGCCGACGAAGTACTCGACTTGATAGCGAGTAACGTAATTGCCCTTAATACCCCGAAGGACCTAGGTACCTAGAAGAGAGGGGGACTCTAAGGCACGATCGACCTCTCCTAGATGTCAGATAGCTACTACTATACGGTAACCTACTATAGGATCGAATATAAACTCGAGGCGTCGTTAGACTATATACTAGTTAGGACCTCTATTACGATATAGATATAACGTATACTAGCGAGAACCCCTAAGCTAAACTAGGGAAAGGCCTACTAGGCTAATATCTAGGCGTACCTCGATAACTCTAAGAGGCTAGTCTAGATCGCGTAGTAGTAATATAACAGTAAAGACGAGATAGACGAAGTAGTCTAGGGGTTGATAGACGAAATAAGAGAAGCGACCTCACTTCACGTTCCGCTTACCTAACTAACGACATAGTCTAAACTATACTAGACGCCGGAGTATACTACGGTAGTAAGAGAAGCAAGGAGAGCCCGCCGGGTATAGACGAGTAGCTATAGCGAGGAGGCCTAGAACGTATATAGGGAGGTATACTAACAGAAGAAAGCTATAATACGAAGGGAGAAAGTAGTCGGCTAGAGGGCTATAGTAGAAGAAATCGCCGGCAAGCTAGAGAGGATATAGAAGCTAGCGAAATGGGCCCGATAGGACCCTATACAGGGCCCCTCCTTCTCTATACTAGCGCTACAATCGCCTAGTAGCCCGGTTAGCGACCCCGAGGCTAAGGCGCGTCTACTAGCTAGCAAGTTCTTCCCGCCCCTAGTCGAGGCTGATCTAAGCGATATAAACAGCTCTACTCCCCTAGCCCCTAGTATCGCGGTCTAATAGGAGGTGTCCGAGGGAGAAGTTGCCGCTATACTAAGGAAGTTACCGGCGAAGAGAGCCCCGGGGCCGGATAGGATCCTAAACGAGCTACTAAAGAAGTATAGAGATTAACTAGCCCTAGTAGTTATAGCGATCTTTAACGCCTGCCTATAGACCGGATACTACCCGATAGCTTTTAAACAATCGACGATAGTGGTCCTACGTAAGCCGTAGAAGGAAGACTATACGTAGGTAAAGTCGTACCGCCTAATTACGCTCCTTAACACTCTTAGGAAGGCGCTTAAGAAGCTAGTTATAACGAGACTCTCCGAGGCGGTAGAGGAACACTCCCTACTCCCGGACACCTAGATAGGTACGCGCCTATAGCGATCGACGCTATCCGCGATAGAACTTATTACCTCTTAGGTAAAGGCTATCTAGTATAAGAATAGGGACAAGGTGGCTTCCTTACTTAGCCTAGACATATCGGGAGCCTTCGACTACGTGTTATACCCGCGGCTACTCTATATCCTAAGGTCGAAAGGACTCCCTAAGTAGCTTATTAACTTCGTACGGTCCTACCTCCAAAACCGTAGTACGTCGATCCTAGTCGGCTAGTATAGAAGCCTATTTCAAGTAGTCTGTACTAGAATCCCGTAAGGCTTAACGCTAGTACCTATTCTGTTCCTCTTCTTTATAGCGACGCTACTCCTAGCCCTAGAATCCTAGAACACCGCTACGAGCGGCTTCGTAGACGACACAAACATCCTAGCGTAGTCTTCCTCGACTAAGGAGAACTATAGGCTACTAGAAGAGAAGCACAAGATCTGCGAGGACTAGGCTAGGAGGTACGGGGCTCGGTTTGCCCTAGAAAAGTACAATCTAATACACTTTACGCGCCGGCCACGGTTCTATAATATATAAGCTTCTTTCTAGATATAGGGGTATACGACTAACCCGGCAAATTAGCTTAGGATCCTCGGACTATAGGTAGACCCGGCGCTACGGTAGAGGAAGTACGTATAGGAAATATTACGGAAAGCTAAACAGAATATAGCATTATACTAGAGGCTCACTACGTCTATATAGGGGGCGGACTTCCGGTAGTTACGACTTCTATATACGGCTATTATACGGCCGGTCCTTACCTATAGTAGCTAAGTGTAGTCCTTAGGCGAGAGGGCCTGCCTATCGAAGGGACTCGTCGCGCCGCTAGCGAAGATCTAAAACTAATGCCTAAGGAAGGTTACCGGGGTATATAAGTCGACACTAACGAGGATGCTTAAGTACGAGACCGCTATACCGCCGATCGACCTATATATCTAGGGACTACGGACCTCCTACTTAGGTAAGTCGGCACAGTACCTAGTATAGAAGGTTATCGCTAGTATAGTCGTAAGGGCCCGCGAATTAGTACTAGCGTATAGGGGCATTCGACCCGGAAACGAGCCGAACTACCGGGTAAGGGACGAATAGCTAGTAATATAATAGGAAGGTAAGAAATCGTTTGTAGAGCAACTATAGAAAGAGAGGTAGAACAACCAGGTTGTAGGGCATAGTAGACGCCCTTAGCTAGCGGGACAACCTAAGGAATAGTTAGCTATAAAATTCGCGGTTAAGCACCCCCCGAAGCTTATCTACTACCGCCTTATAAGGACATAGAGTAGTATAGCAACCTAACTACGAAGCGAACATATCGGCCTCTAGGGGTACCTATTATAGAGGAAGGTTCTAGGATACACGAATACTAGCTGCCCCTACGGCTATCGCTCCTAGAACGTACGGCACGCACTCCTCGTCTATCCGAGGTAGTCGCTAGGAAGGGGGGAGTAGATAGTAAAGGCGAGGAACCGGACGATTAGGGCACTTCTTAACAACGCTAAGGACCTACGGCGTATTACGAACTAGATACTAGAGAAGGGCTAGCTAGAACAGTACCGCCTAGTAGGAGTAGTGTAGGAAGAGAGGACACGACGTAGCGCGACGAGACCGGCTAGGAGCGGGGGCTAACGGGGTAGTGATATAGACTACGTACGTTTAGAGGGAAAGCTAATCTAGATAAGGAGAAGTTAGGGGCGGGAAGGGTTTTCACCTATTTGGGTTTCCCTTTGTACATAATAATAGATATATACCTATATAGGCCGGATAGGGTCCTAGAATAGGGGAATAACAAATCTATCTATCTATTATATACTATACGAAGGTATTTACTAATTCCGCGTCTAGGCGTTATTTATATAGGAGTAGCTATATAGGTAGGTTGAGCTCTATATCCGCGTATCTCGGATTCTTACTAATATTAGCTATAAAGGGGCTTATACTAGTCGTTTTAGAGACATAGTCATTAGCTATAAATTCTACGAGCGGTAACTAGTCCGGCTAGTTATCTTATATATAGCTAATAAATGCGCGTAGATATTACTCTATTATCTTATTTGTATTCTCGCTCTATCTATCGGTCTTAGGATGATACCCGGTAGAGATCTTACGCCTGATCTATAGTAGTTTATAAAGGCGTCCCTAAAAGGCTAAAATCTATTAAGGTCCGCGGTCCGATACAATCGTCTTTAGCAATCCGTAGCGTAAGAAGATGTGCTTAATATAGACGTAGGCGATATATTTAGCTATCATTTCGAGAACTAGAATATAGTGGCGCTCCTTACCTAGTCTATTAGTCACCGTAAGCGCATTCTCGTACTATTGACCGTTGACCGTATACTTCGCTCTAGGCAAGTCGATAACGAAGTCTATAGCGACATTATCCTAAGTATCGAAGGGGATAGGCAGTAGGGCCAAAGGTCCGTACTATAGTTTGTTAATACTACGGCTATTACGACATGTCTAGTAGGCGCGTACGAAAGATCTAATAAAAAGGGTTATCCTTAGCTATATATAATATCGTAACACGAGCCTACTCGTAGTAGTCTTACCTAGGTGTCCGGCTGCCGGTACATCGTAAAATGCTTTGACTATACGTATATAGATAGTGTTCTCCTCATCCTCTATAGGTAGAACGAAGAGGCTATACCCGCTATATCGGTTCTTAATGTATATTATACCGTCGACTAGTATTACGTACTTGTCGTCTATCTTGTTCTTTTAGAGTAGTTTCACTAGTTCTCCTACCGCGAGTTAGGTAGTAGCTTCGACTACGTCATCTTGTTCGTATAGCTTACTAATGTCTACTACTAGGGCTTCGTCTATAACTACCCCTTCTACTTCGGATACGGATAGTCTTAGGATCTAGCTTACGCTAACCAATAGGAAGTGTTCTAGTTTTAGTAGTACGCTATCCTATTAAGTATAACGCGGATCTGACTTATTATATAAGATAGCGTCTTAGGAACGTCGAGTAAGGCTATCTAGCTTCGCTCCTTATACTCCTAGTCGGTATACGATGTTAAAGAAGAACTGTAATAAGAACTCGGCCTACCTAGCTTAGCGTCTATTTAGCTACTTAGATATTATAAAGTATTCTAAGTTCTTATAGTCGCTATAGACAAGTATAGGGTAGCCGCTTAGGTCGGTAAAGTTCTCGAAGTCTAGTTTATCGATATCGCCCGCTATTAGCTCTAGCTTCTATCCCTTAAACGCCTTAACGATTACGAGTAACTCCTTGTCGTAGATATCGTAGTTATACTCCTACGGGCTTATCTTTTTCGACAGGTATACGATAGGGCGGAGGATATTGTCCTCGTTATATTACGATAGGACTGCTACGGTTATAAAGTCGCTTACGTTAGTCTCTAAGACGGTACGTCTCCCGGGGATAAATATCGCTAGTACTGTTCCCTTAGCGGCGGTAAATACTTACTTTAGTCCTTCGAACGTATTCTAATATTCGTTTGTCTAGTACTAGGGGTTGTCCTTCTTAGTTAGCTTTGCTATAGGTAGAACTATCTTACTATAGTCCTTAATAAAGCGTCGATAAAAGCCTAAGAATCTATTAAACGTAAGGATGTCCTTTACGTTAGTAGGAGTCCCCTATTTATATATCGCTTATACTTTAGCTAGGTCTATTAATACGCTATCTGTTATAGTCTCCCTATAGAGTATATAGAAGGTAGGGACAGAAGAGCCTTAGAGTACTTAGAAGTCGTTAAGAAGTAAAAGTCTAGCTTAGTATATAAGCGCTAAGAATTATATACCCCGTAACATTTACTACGGGACCTAGCCCTCCAAATTCACCCCTCTACTAAACCTTAACAGATTCACTTCGGCTCGTAACTATATAACTTACGGCACTCCCGCGAGCACCCGCGACTACGCTAGACCCTAGAAGAAGCACGTAGAAGACTCGGAACGTAGGGCAGGTTAGAATAAGGTTTTGAGCAAAGCTACTAAGCGCGGCTTCGTACGGGTTAGCCCTATTAATACGGGGACACGTACTCGCGAGGGTCGCGTATAAATATCTAGCCTTCCCTAGGCCTCTCTTACTTTCTTCGTCTTTCGTTTCGTGTAGCAATTATAGTATACCCTTTTACATCTATACTTCGTACCTACATTCTCGCTTTTACCCTTATATCTTATAGGCTAGGCTCTCGCCCTAATATTACGAAAGACTAACAAACCGTTAACCACTCGAGTCATCCTTATAGGTGACTACGCTACCGATAGAGGTGTTAACCTCGACAACTAAGACACTCTATTCCACTTTAGTAAGTAGACTAATATCCCCTTCTCGAACGCCGCTACCTTCGGTACCTAAGTAAACGCTAACCCCGACACCGCCTACGCTCTTATTAACCGTACCGTCTCCTCTTTCCGCGAGACCGCCTAGTAGGTCGAGTAAGCAAACAACTAAGCAATATACCTTTAAGGTATTGTGAATACCTTCTAGAACCTCGCCCCGTATACCGACGATAACCGCCGCTAGTACTTCTCTAAGAAGGTTAACGACCTAGACGAGTTCGACGGTAATAAGAGCAAGTTTAAGGCATTTAAGACATAGCTTACTATTAAGCTATTAGCTAATACCGACCACTTTCCGCGAGAGAAGGACAAAGTTACGTACGTCTTCTCCCTCCTTCGGGGAGACGCCGCGGCTTAGGTATAATACTATATCGATAACGCTACGTAGACTATAGGCTACCCGGACGTCCTTACCTTAATATAGGACCTCCGTACTGCCTTTAGTGATCCAGACCGTAGAGCTACCGCCTAGAACGCTATCTATAACCTCCTCTAGAAGAATAAGAGCTTCGCCGAGTACCTCGCGGCCTTTAACCGCGATATCGGGTTTACCGGCTATAACGAAGAGACTAAGAAGAGCACTCTCCGCCGTAGCTTATTAGTAGAGCTTCTTCGAGCCCTCGAGGACAAGGACGTCGGTACTATAAGCTTCCGTAAGCTCGTCGAGACCTACTAGCGCCTCGACTCTAACATAAAATATACAGCCTCTCTCCTCGCTTCCCGTTCTTAAGGTCGTTAGCCTCGTAGTCCCGGAAGCTACTTCGCTACTCTACTAGGCGCCGCCGCTCCTACGGCTCTCCCTTCCGTCTCTATAGGTAATGCT
This sequence comes from Fulvia fulva, assembly GCF_020509005.1. Classification (NCBI taxonomy): domain Eukaryota; kingdom Fungi; phylum Ascomycota; class Dothideomycetes; order Mycosphaerellales; family Mycosphaerellaceae; genus Fulvia; species Fulvia fulva. The sequence goes on from NC_063021.1 coordinate 3,566,050, forward strand.
ATAGATCTTAGCGCTAGTACTACCGTCCCTCGAGTCTAGGGCCTCGTTAACGGTAAGCTTACTCCTAAAGAGAAGCTTCGCCGTTACTAGGCCGGACTCTATACCTACTACGGCGGTCTAGGCTATATCGTAGTTAACTGTCCGTAGCTCGCTACCTATAACGCCCGTAACCCGGTTCGCGGCGCTATCGGCGCTATCGGCGCTATCGAGCCTACTCCTACTACTCCCGCTAAGTAGGAAAAAGCCTAGGTCTTTCTTATCGACGCGGTAAAGACTAAGAATAACGTTTACCGAAAGTAAAGAGAGGAAAGAAGTTAAGGATCAATATAGTATAGCTAGACCTATACGACGAGACGGGTAAGGACTACGCTTATAAACCGTTCGTTACGAATGTAAATATCGGCTTAAAGAAACTCTCTTCTACTAATCTCACTCTTATAGACACTAGCGTACTAGGCGAGTCTTTTATAGACTATAAACTCGCGACCTCTCTTAACCTCGAACCCTAGGAACTAAAGTACCCTCGTACCTTTAAACTCTTTAACAGTACGGAAACTACTACTAGTAAGATTACTTATATTATATATACGTTAATTACTCTCGGAGGCAAGCGTATGTCGATCACTAGCTTCCTTACGTCCCTACCGTATTAGAAGTTTATCCTCGGCCTCCCCTAGCTTAGACGATACTAACCTATTATCGACTAGACTTCCCTTACTATTAGCTTCCCTCTAGAAGCTCCTCCGGTACCTCCGCCTTCTCCGCCGCCTTAGCGCGGTCCTAAGTATACTAAGATCTTCTAGGTAAACGCCGCTGCCTTTACTACTACTACTAAGTAGCCTAAAGCTTAAGTCTTCGCTACCTCTCTCCGTAATATCGACATCGCCCTCGAGAAGCTCGATAAGAAACGTATACCTACCGACCCTACTACGAAGGTCCCTCCTTAGGCATACTATATCCTCTACGTATTCGATACTAAAGCCGTAGACGAGCTGCCTCCTTATCGCCCTTACGACTATAAGATTGAGCTAGAAGAAGGTATAGAGACACCGTTCGGACCGCTATATTCTATGTCCCGAGAAGAGCTTATCGTCCTTAAGAGATACCTCGAAGAGAACCGAAAGAAGGGGTTTATTCGAGCGAGCCGTTCTAGCGCTAGTAGTCCCGTTATGTTCGTTAAGAAGCCCGGCGGTAGCCTACGCTTCTACGTAGACTACCGAGGCTTAAACGCTATTATAAAGAAGAACCGCTACCTAATACCGCTAATTTAGGAGACGCTCGAACACCTCTCTAAGGCTAAGTACTTTACTAAGCTCGATTTTATCGCTACGTTTAATAAGTTACGAATAGTAGAAGGACACGAGTATCTTATCGCCTTCCGTACTCGCTACGGGCTATTCGAGTCGCTCGTTATGCCCTTCGGCGTTTATAACGGGCCTAGTACCTTCTAGAACTTTATTAACGACATCCTTTAGGAGTTCCTCGATCAGTTCTATACTGCCTATATCGACGACATCCTAGTCTATAGCGAGACTAAGGAGGAGTACCGCGAGCACGTCTATAAGGTCCTTTAGAAGCTCGTAGACGCCGGCTTGTAGCTCGACATCGACAAGTACGAGTTTAAGAAGACTAAAGTCAAGTTCCTTAGTTTAATCATTACCGTAGACGGCATTAAGATAGACTAAGAGAAGATCGACGCTATCGTCGAATAGGATACTCCTACGAACGTTAAGGAGGTCTAGGGTTTCCTAGGCTTTACTAACTTCTACCGCCGCTTTATCTACGCATTCTCGGGCGTAGTACGCCCTTTAACGAAGCTTACGCGTAAGGGTAAGAAGTTTACCTAGACCGACGAATACTAGGAGGCTTTTGACTTGCTTAAAGCAAAGTTTATTAAGAACCCGCTTCTATAGTACTTCGATTTCGAACTAGAGACCCGTATAGAGACTAACGTATTCGACGGCGTAGTAGGCGGTGTCCTACTATAACGCCGCTCGCCTAAATCTCCCTAGTTACCTGTCGCCTTCCTCTCTAAGAAGATGACTACTACGGAGTATAACTACGAGATCTACGACAAGGAGCTTCTCGCTATCGTTAAAGCTTTTAAAGAGTCGCGCCCCGAGCTCGAAGGCTCTACTATACCCTTCTAAGTAAGCTCCGACTATAAGAACCTCGTCTACTTTATAAAGAGTAAGCTACTTAATCGTCGCTAGGCCCGCTAGAGCGAGTTCCTCTCCCGGTTCAACTTTATAATCTCGTACACGCCCGGTAAGGCCAACTCGATAGCCGACGCCCTTACTCGCCGCCCTAGTGACTCTCTAGTTGATCGAAGAGGGGGCTAGCAAATCGTAGAGCAATAAGTTATTAAAGAGTACAACCTCTCTTCCGAGCTTCGAGAGTACCTTTCGAACGGCTAGCCTATACTCGCCGCTTCCTTTACTACTCTCGTGCTCGCTCCTACCTACCTTAACGAGAGTGATAATGAATCCGAGCCTAAAGAATACGTCTCGGACGCTAAGGACTTAAACGACGATAAAGAGGGCTTAGTAACGACCGACGGCTTATCTAAATTAGACTTTAAGGGGTTTAATAATAAGGAGTAACCTAAAGGTATTATAGCACGAGTACGAATAGCGTACGATACCGACCTAGACGCCTAAGAGTTAGTTTAGGCCCTTAAATCTAGCGCGAGGACATTCCCGGGTTTCTCGCTATCTAAGTACGAGCTCTAGGAAGGTGTCGTCTACTTCCGTAAGAAGCTTTACGTACCGTAGCCCGAAGGCTCTAATATCCGAGCTAAGATTCTTTAAATCGTCTACGACTCCGCCTCTAGGGGTTACCTAGGCGTAGCTAAGACCTATAAGCTCCTCGCTAGGTATTACTAGTAGCCGTATTCCTAGAAGGACGTCCGCCGCTACGTACTAAACTACGCTACTTACTAAAGAGCTAAAGCTAACCGCTACCGCCCCTACGGTCTCTTATACCCTCTCCCGACTCCTAATCGTCCGTAGAAGTATATTACTATAGACTTTATTACCGATCTTCCTTACGGTAAGACCTTTAGCGGCGTAAAGGTAAAGGCCCTTCTAGTAATCGTAGACCGTTACTCTAAGGACCGGTATATAATCCCGTACTAGAGTATAACCGTGAAAGAGACTACTCGCTTGTTCTACGAATTTGTCTAGCGCTTTTAAGGCCTTCCGGATAGTATCACCTCTAATAGAGGCTCCTAGTTCATCTCGTACTTCTAGAAGCGTCTATGTACTATCCTAGGCATTAAGTATAACCTCTCGACTAGTTTTTAGCTATAGACCGACGGCTAGACCGAAATTACGAATACTATCCTCGAGCAGGTCCTTCGTTACTTCGTTAACTACTACTAGAAGGATTGGCCTTAGTATATCCCTACGGTAGAGTTCGCTACTCGTAACTAGGACTCGGAGACTACTAGCTACTCTCCCTTCTATACTACGAGAGGTTACTACCCTCGTATAGGTATAGAACTAGAAGAGCCTCTCTCGCCTACCGAAGGCGTAAACGAGTAAGTAGTAGACGAGTTCGCTACTATACTCTTATAGATCTATAAAGAAGTCTACGACGAGATAGTGTACGTATAAGTAATCTACGAGGATCAAGCTAATCGTCGTCGCTAGCTAGCTCCCGACTACTAAGTAGGCGATATAGTCTACCTTAACTCTAAGAATATTAAGACGGACCGCCCCTCTAAGAAGCTGAGCTAGAAGAACCTAGGTCCTTTTAAGATCACCGAGCGTATTAGTTTATACGCCTACCGTCTAGCTCTTCCTACGAATATAAAGATCTACGACGTCCTCTATCCCGTACGCCTTCGGCCGTCGGCTAAGGACCTATTCCCGAACTAAAACTAAGATATACTATGTCCTCCCGATAAAGTAGAAGTCGACGAGCCGTTTAAACTACCTTCTAACGGCTATGCCGTCCGTAAGATCCGGGGAATCCGCGTAGAGCCTAACGATATTAAAGGGCTACCGCCGATTAAGTATAAAGTCGAATAGTAAGGTTACCCTAAGTAGGATACCTTATAGGAACCTATCTAATATATTATCTTCAATCGTTAAGCAATCGAAGAATACTACGCCCGCGTAGACGGCCTAGAAGTTAATATCGGTAGGCTTTTCGAATCTAAGCTCTTCGACGGGGCTTACTAATAGTGTATCGACTATAATATTAGGCCTAGGCCTAGTACTAAAGCTGAATATCCTCGATATATAGAACTACTACGGCTTCGTAGGAACTTAGCTTTGTTCGGGGGGGCTACTATTATAGTCTCCCTATAGAGTATATAGAAGGTAGGGACAGAAGAGCCTTAGAGTACTTAGAAGTCGTTAAGAAGTGAAAGTCTAGCTTAGTATATAAGCGCTAAGAATTATATACCCCGTAATATTTACTACGGGACCTAGCCCTCCAAATTCACCCCTCTACTAAACCTTAACAGATTCACTTCGGCTCGTAACTATATGACTTACGGCACTCCCGCGAGCACCCGCGACTACGCTAGACCCTAGAAGAAGCACGTAGAAGACTCGGAACGTAGGGCAGGTTAGAATAAGGTTTTGAGTAAAGCTACTAAGCGCGGCTTCGTACGGGTTAGCCCTATTAATACGGGGACACGTACTCGCGAGGGTCGCGTATAAATATCTAGCCTTCCCTAGGCCTCTCTTACTTTCTTCGTCTTTCGTTTTATATAGCAATTATACTATACCCTTTATATCTATACTTCGTACCTACATTCTCGCTTTTACTCTTATATCTTATAGGCTAGGCTCTCGCCCTAACACTATCCTTACCGATAATCAATCCGAGGTACTTAGTAGACTAAGTGTAGAACTCGTATTTAGAGATATCGAGCTAAAGGCCTGCCTTACCGTACTTATAGAGCACCTTCTTTATATACTCGATATGTTCTTTAAGCGTATCGCTAAAGATTAGGATATCGTCGAGGTACGCGGACGTAAAGTCGTCGAGGAACTCTCTTAGGGTTACGTTAATATACGATTGAAATGTCCCGGGTGTATTATATAGATAGATAGATTTGTTATTCCCCTGTTCTAGGACCCTATCCGGCCTATATAGGTATATATCTATTGTTATATACAAAGGGAAACCCGAATAGGTGAAAACCCTTCCCGCCCCCGACTACTCCTTATCTAGATTAGCTTTCCCTCTAAACGTACGTAGTCTATATTACTACCCCGTTAGCCCCCGCTCCTAGCCGGTCTCGTCGCGCTACGTCGTATCCTCTCTTCCTATACTACTCCTACTAGGCGGTACTGTTCTAGCTAGCCCTTCTCTAGTATCTAGTTCGTAATACGCCGTAGGTCCTTAGCGTTGTTAAGAAGTGCCCTAATCGTCCGGTTCCTCGCCTTTGCTATCTACTCCCCCCTTCCTAGCGACTACCTCGGACAGACGAGGAGTGCGTACCGTACGTTCTAGAAGCGATAGCCGTAGGGGCAGCTAGTATTCGTGTATCCTAGAACCTTCCTCTATAATAGGTACCCCTAGAGGCCGATATGTTCGCTTCGTAGTTAGGTTACTATGCTACTCTATACCCTCGTAAGGCGGTAGTAGATAAGCTTCGGGGGGTGCTTGACCGCGGATTTTGTAGCTAACTATTCCTTAGGTTGTCCCGCTAGCTAAGGGCGGCCACTATGCCCTACAACCTAGTTGTTCTACCTCTCTTTCTATAGTTGCTCTACAAACGATTTCTTACCTTCCTATTATGTTACTAGCTATTCGTCCCTTACCCGGTAGTTCGGCTCGTTTCCGGGTCGAATGCCCTTATACGCTAGTACTAATTCGCGGGCCCTTACGACTATACTAGCGATAACCTTCTATACTAGGTACTATGCCGACTTGCCTATATAGGAGGTCCGTAGTCCCTAGATATATAGGTCGATCGGCGGTATAGCGGTCTCGTACTTAAGCATCCTCGTTAGTGTCGACTTATATACCCCGGTGACCTTCCTTAGGCATTGGTTTTAGATCTTCGCTAGCGGCGCGACGAGTCCCTTCGATAGGTAGGCCCTCTCGCCTAAGGACTATACTTGGCTACTATAGGTAAGGACTAGCCGTATAATAGCCGTATATAGAAGTTATAACTACCGAAAGTCCGCCCCCTATATAGACGTAGTAAGCCTCTAGTATAATGCTATATTCTGTTTAGCTTTCCGTAATATTACCTATACGTACTTCCTCTACTATAGCGCGGGGTCTACCTATAGTCCGAGGATCCTAAGCTGATTTGCCGGGTTAGTCGTATGCCCCTATATCTAGATAGAAGCTTATATATTATAGAACCGTGGCCGGCGCGTAAAGTGTATTAGATTGTACTTTTCTAGGGCAAACCGAGCCCCGTGCCTCCTAGCCTAGTCCTCGTAGATCTTGTGCTTCTCTTCTAGTAGCCTATAGTTCTCCTTAGTCGAGGAAGACTACGCTAGGATGTTTGTGTCGTCTACGAAGCCGCTCGTAGCGGTGTTCTAGGATTCTAGGGCTAGGAGCAGCGTCGCTATAAAGAAGAGGAACAGAATAGGTACTAGCGTTAAGCCTTACGGGATTCTAGTATAGACTGCTTAAAATGGGCTTCTATACTAGCCGACTAGGATCGACGTACTACGGTTTTAGAGGTAGGACCGTACGAAGTTGACAAGCCACTTAGGGAGTCCTTTCGACCTTAGGATGTAGAGAAGCCGCGGGTATAACACGTAGTCGAAGGCTCCCGATATATCTAGGCTAAGTAAGGAAGCCACCTTGTCCCTATTCTTATACTAGATAGCCTTTACCTAAGAGGTGATAAGTTCTATCGCGGATAGCGTCGATCGCTATAGGCGCGTACCTATCTAGGTGTCCGGGAGTAGGGAGTGTTCCTCTACCGCCTCGGAGAGTCTCGTTATAACCAGCTTCTTAAGCGCCTTCCTAAGAGTGTTAAGGAGCGCAATTAGGCGGTACGACTTCACCTACGTATAGTCTTCCTTCTACGGCTTGCGTAGGACCACTGTCGTCGATTATTTCAAAGCTATCGGGTAGTATCCGGTCTATAGGTAGGCGTTAAAGATCGCTATAACTACTAGGGCTAGTTGATCTCTACACTTCTTTAGTAGCTCGTTTAGGATCCTATCCGGCCCCGGGGCTTTCTTCGCCGGTAATTTCCTTAGTATAGCGGTAACTTCTCCCTCGGACACCTCCTATTAGACCGCGATGCTAGGGGCTAGGGGAGTAGAGCTGTTTATGTCGCTTAGATTAGCCTCGACTAGGGGTAGGAAGAACTTGCTAGCTAGTAGACGCGCCTTAGCCTCGGGGTCGCTAACCGGGCTACTAGGCGATTGTAGCGCTAGGATAGAGAAGGAGGGGCCCTATATAGGGTCCTATCGGGCCCATTTCGCTAGCTTCTACATCCTCTCTAGCTTGCCGGCGATTTCTTCTACTATAGCCCTCTAGCCGACTGCTTTCTCCCTCCGTATTATAGCTTTCTTCTATTAGTATGCCTCCCTATATACGTTCTAGGCCTCCTCGCTATAGCTACTCGTCACACCCGACGGGCTCTCCTCGCTTCTCTTACTACCGTAGTACACTCCGGCGTCTAGTATAGTTTAGACTATATCGTTAGTTAGGTAAGCGGAACGTGAAGTGAGGTCGCTTCTCTTATTTCGTCTATCAACCCCTAGACTACTTCGTCTATCTCGTCTTTACTGTTATATTACTACTACGCGATCTAGACTAGCCTCTTAGAGTTATCGAGGTACGCCTAGATATTAGCCTAGTAGGCCTTTCCCTAGTTTAGCTTAGGGGTTCCCGCTAGTGTACGTTATATCTATGTCGTAATAGAGGTCCTGACTAGCATATAGTCTAACGACGCCTCGAGTTTATGTTCGATCCTATAGTAGGTTACCGTATAGTAGTGGCTATCTAAGATCTAGGAGAGGTCGATCGTGCCTTAGAGTCCCCCTCTCTTCTAGGTACCTAGGTCCTTCGGGGTATTAAGGGCAATTACGTTACTCGCTATTAAGTCGAGTACTTCGTCGGCTATAGGGTGCGGCTACATAAGGCTTTCCTAGGAAGGGTGGTATATATTGAAGTCTCCTACTACGATGTGGCACCCTTGTCTCTTAAGCGCACTGTCTAGGTGTCTATAGACCCCTAGGTCGCGGCTAGACCTCGAGGCTAGCGGTTATATATATAGGTTGTGTATCTAGGTACTACCTACGTAGAGGGAGGTAATATCGCCCCCACCTTCTTCGTCTACGTAGTATACTACCTCCCAGTCGGATTCTAGTATGTCCTTGCTAATATAGAAGCACGTACGGGGTCTACCGTCGCCTCGTAGGTATGTCGTATAGCCTAGTGACTTGTAGGTCGTTAGTCTCTTATAGTACGGGTTAATCTATAGCTCCTAGATTACAAGGACGTAGTGGACGCGCGGGTCCGCCTCGTATAGGAAATGGTTCTAGACTATATCCTTGCTATAGTTAACGTTATACTAGATGATGCTAAGCGTATCGAGGCTAGTTATCGGCATCGACAATCATTTCCTCTATATCGTCCTATGTCCTACTACCCTATACGTCCTAGTCTACGCCTATCGGCTATATACTAAAGGGGAGCCGGGCCTAGTTAGATTCCCTCGCCGTAGCTAGTAGAGTACGTGGCCTCCCGTACGCCCTAGGCTACGCATCCTTTATATCGTTCTCGGCCCTAGGGCGCTTATACCCGACCGCCGCTAGTTAGTTCCGGTATAGGCTAGCCTTACGGTCGCCGTAGAATCTTAGGGCGACGGTTCTGTTTGTGATTGCCTTGTTTTTCGCTAGTTTCCGCTATAGGCATTCCGTACTATACGATAGGTAGTACCCCGGACAGTTCGCGTACCGTCTCGTAGTCGATATACAGTCCCTAGATATATAGTCTCCTATATAGTTCGAGCAGGCCTACTTGTTTGTACACGTGTAGGTTTGGTGTCTATACTGTTAGTATTTGAAGCATTAGAGGACACGAAAGGATAAGGAGTGCTTTTCTACTATCTTAAGGCTATATTACTAGACTAGGCCTTGTTCTATTACTAGATCCGCCGCTTTCGCGTCTTATAGCTATACTATTAGCGCCGAGGCCTTCTTGCCTTCTAGCCATTTCCTATAGAGCCAAGTCGCCTTCTAGATTAGAGAGTTAAGAGTGACCGGGTTGTCCTCTTAGAGAGCGCGTAGGTGACCCTAGTTAGTTAGGTCAAACTCCTTAGGCATGTCGTGGACTAGGATCGTGAATTGTTTCGTTAAGACCTTCGCTAATACCGCAACCTTAGATGCCTACTATAGCTGTGCCTCTAGGTGCCTCCTAGTAGTAGTAGAGCTAGTATAGATCTATAGAGTGCCGTTAGACTATTAGTTCACTACGACCACCCCTAGTTAGTTGATTCGTTAGGCGAGCTCCTTGTTCGATAGCTTCGTAACTTCGGCCTAGTCTTCCTTTGCTACAATACGGATCGTAACTACATCGTGCGTTAGGCGGGGGCCTAGTATCGATGCCGCGACCGATGCCTAGCTATAGGGGTGTTAATTCCGGGTGGCCTTACTAATCGCCTAGGACGTCGTCCTCATTTCTTGTTGCCCTTAGTGATACGACAGTACAAGCGCCGTGCGTAGCCAAGTGATCATTACCTATAGAGACCGGTAAGGGAGCTAATAGTTAGTTTCTATACTTTTTGCGTCCTCTATAAGTTGCTACTAGTTGTCTTAGAGGGGCTTCGCCTATAGGGCCGTAGGCGCCGTTAGTACCGTAGCCTAGGCTACCATTGCCTAGGAGTTGCCTAATGTAGCTAGGCACCTCCGCGGCGTTTAGAGCTGAAGAAATAGGGTGAAGAGAGCTTTAAGCTGTCTAGATTAAATGAGGTAGAACTCCCTTAGTCCTAGGGGTAGTGGCCTGCTTTTTATATCGTTAGAATAGCCTTGATAAGAGCTCTCGAATGTGTCGTGTTTTGGCGCAGAGATCGATTAGTGCACATAATAAGTAATGTCACTACTATATAGGTGTATTATATAGTCTAAACGGTAGTACTAAGTACTCGAACTAGCTATACCGTGTCGTAAACGCCGTGAGCTATTCCGACCCTTCCGCTATACGTATACGGTTAAAGGCGGCGATAATATCTAGCTTAGTAAAGTACTTCTTCCCTATAATACGGTTGAGTATGTCCTATATTAGGGGTATAGGATACCTAGATTTTATCGTACGTTTGTTTACCTATCTATAGTCGATATAAACTCTAAGTCCTCCGCTAGGTTTCTTAACGATAAGTATAGGTAAAGATACGTCTACCCTTCCTTCGTATCTACGGATACCCTTCTAGGCCAATTATTCTTAGACCTAATAAGCTATTACCTCGTCCTCTTAGTTTGATATACGGTAAGGTCGGCTAAAGGGCGGAGTCGCGCTAGGCTTTAGTTTAATCTTATAGTCGATACCTAGCCTATACGGTAGGAGCTCCTTTATATCTTACTTAGAAAAGACGTATACGAACTCGTAATAGATAGGTAGGAGGTGATCCTTCGGATCGATTGTCTCCTCCTTTTTCTTTATAAACTTATTAATATTAGACTATACGTATATCTTATAAGCGGATAGTGTCGGGCTAGTACGCTACGCTACTAGTACGAACACCGCTACTCGAGTCTCTAGTCGTTCGATAGTCTTGTTATCGGATAGTATCCTATAGCTAGTATTAGGCCTATATACTACTACCTTACGTATATTCCGAGTACTTATAGTATAAGCTATTAAAGGGTCCGTTACGCGGAGATCCCCTAGTTACTATTGTTCGTTCTTATCGAAAATAAACATTATATATACTTTAGCTCCCTTTTGCCTAGCTATCCTATCGATAGCCGCTTCGCTAACTTCCTAGATCTCGATATCCGGTAGTATCGGTACGGGCGGCGTCTCGGTCAATATCTCGGGCTTAGGTCGTTGCTTTATAATTACGTCGGAAGTTATAGTCTAGACTAGATCTCCTTTATCGTCTTCTTTAACGGTGGCTTAATATAGTGATCGGGTCTTTAGAGCTACTTCGAAGCTTTGCTTAGTAATTATAGGCTCCTACTTATCGTTAATACTCTATACCTAGACTAGCTTACCGCTCTATAGGTAATATTCCCTATAGTACTCCGAGTCGAGGGTCATTATACTAGAGGCAAAGTAGATGCCTAGCTAATGTTTATCGTACTAAGGTCTACCTAGTACTATATCGTACTCTAGATAAGTAACCTAGAACGTTCTCGTTTCTCTATAGCTATTACTAAGCGTGAATTCTATAGTTATACGGTGTTCGATCATTTCCGTAGCTATAGACCTATTAGCTAATCCGAGTACTAATAGGTTATTAAGCTTAGTTAAGGGTAGGTTATGTTTACGCGTATAAGAAGAGTTAATATAATCTAAGTTAGTACTATTATTAAGGAAAGTCAATGCATATTACCTATTAGCTACGCCCGGTATTACTAGGTATAAGCTAATAACTAGGTCATATTCTATTTCTACTATCCTAAGAACATATAATAATAGCTTAAGTCCTTCTAGTAGAGGCTCTACTAGTAGTACTTCTCTCAATTCTTTATGTAACTGTTCTTGTTTATATCTACTTACTTCTACGCTTAAGTAGTAGACTACGTATTTCCCGCCGGTAATTCGACGACGTTAGTACCGCTAGCGTTAGTACCTAGACGTACCGGTATTTCGTACTCGAAGAGCTCGTAGGTACGCTACTATAAGCGATGACCGGGCTTACGGCACTTCTTATAGAGGCTCTCGCGTATATAGCGAGTATTCTCGGCTTCGTCTAAGGTCTTACCGAGACTACTCTTAAAGGGCTTAGGACGAGTCGACTAGGCCTTACGAGGTAGCTTACCGGGAGCTACGCCTACTAGCTTATTGTCCTTGTCCTTACCGTCCTTCTTATTATTCTTAGGCTTCTTATTACGGGGGTAGAGGCTGTCTAAGATCTTGAAGTCTTTATCGGCTTAATAAAGGTTATCGATTATATCGCTAAGAGAGGTTAGCCGATACGGTAGATACTTATTAAGGTAGCGGACTATTAGCTTACGTTATAGGTAGTCTATCGCGTCTTCACCCTTTAGGCCTAGGATGTTTACGTTCTAGCGCTACTTTAGGTAGAAGGACTAGAAGGTGTCCTTACCGTCTATCTTTAGAGAGTATATACGCTCGCGGGCTCGGCCGATAGGGTTACGGTCACTATAGCGATTAGCGAGCTCTTAAATTACGTCGTTAATACCCTTATATAACTTCTTATTACTCGTAAGGACGCTAGAGATAGTAGGAATCTTAGGTCCGACTAACTCCTACGCGTCGCTAGGAGAAGTAAGGAGGTTATAGACAAACTTTAATACTACCTTCTTGTTACGGAAGACCGTATAGTCGACGATAGTCTCTAACTCTAAGAGGAACTTCTTAAGGGAGGGTCCTAATAGCTTACTATCGACAGCACCTATAAACTTCTCGGGCTTATTAATACCGCGCTAAGTCTTAAAGGGCTAGCCAAGTTCGGTATCGTACTTAACTAGAGACTCGAAGTTATATACCTACTTCTTCTTCTTAGAAGAGCGGCGATAAGTACGGGCATCGCTATCCGACTCCGAGTCTTTCTCTAACTCTAAACCTTCGGATAACGGTCCGAGTCGTTATTATCTGTCTTACGAGAGTGTTTCTTACCCTTCTTAGTTGCTCGTCTACCTTCCGCGTTATTATCCTTGCCTCTTAAAGAGTTACGACCGTTCTGTAGTACGCGGCGTTATGACATTACGCGAGATAGCGACGAGCGTACCCTAGACCTACTACGATCCTCGAGTTGCTTCTTAAGCTCGTCGACCTAGTTTTACTAGGATTGATTTAGCTCCTAGATATCGTTCTAGTACGTTTAAGCCTCTGTCTTATATATGTCGAGGTCTAATTTAAGTGCCCTAATCTTAGAGTCGTTATCGTTAAGCTATTATAGGGCTTCCTTAGCTTACTTCTTTAGAGACTTGTTTTGTACTAGGAGTACGGCGCTAGAGGAGGGTTTAGGTTAAGCCTTTAGGTTCTCGAGTTCCTACTAGACCGTAATAAGCTACTACTTAGCCTAATTCATCTCTACTCGTACTATACCTAAGTCCTTCTAATATATATTACGGTACTTAGTAGCTTCCTCCTTCTTAGTCTTCTATATATCGCGGTCCTTAACTAATACGTTATACTCGTTACGTATCTACTGTTCGTAGCTCTTCTATCTCCCGAGTTCCTACCCTACCTTACCTAGTTATTCGTAAAGGATAGTAGCTATCTATATTACATTCTTATACTCTTACTCGGCGCGGCGTAGGATAAAGTAAATAGCCGCTACTATCTCGGGATCTTATATTAGCCTAACGAGCTAGTTAGCGTCGAGTTAGAGGAAGTTATTTACTAGGATACGGAGGGTTTTCGCGACTTATTATATTTCTTCTCCTTCGCCTTCCTCGGTCGCGCCGTCGTTATTATAGTCGACTACCGCTATAGCTATACCGTTAACTTCTTAAATCTCGTCGTTAGTAAGGAGGTCGTATAAGTTGAACTTAGTAGGTAGGTAGGTAACTAGGCGCTATAAGTTCTCGAGTCTCTACTAGATAGCGTCGTCGATAGCCTACTACTATTCTTAAGTTTGTCCTTAAGTCTATATATTAAATATAGACTCGCGCCGTACTACTAGGCGTATAGCTAGTAGCGAGCCTCGCTATCCTTAGGGTCGTACTATATTAGGTACTACTTAGCCTAAGGTAGTCTCTTATACTACGTCGTACTCTTCTATCGTACGCCGCGATTTCTTATCGCGGTTATTAATAATCTACGCTCTTATAGATCCCGTCGTAGCTCTTCTATAGATATAGAGACCTAGCTAAGTATAACGGTTTATAATCGTATTAATATAAAGTAGCTAGGTACGTAAGAAAGAGGAGCGCGAGGTACGCCGAGGTTATATAAAGCCGAGGAGCGCTAGTGACACGCGGTCACGTGACCTATATACTAGCTAACTATTTACTAGGCCTAGGGCCGTGACAAGATCTATAAGATCCTCTATAATATCGAGTCCGATTACCGACGTACGTATAAACTTAATACTACGCTTAAAGGAGCTTTTTTTGTCGATCTCTACGCTAAAACAAGACACATTCGAAAGCTCTTATCAAGGCCATTCTAACGATATACAAAGCAGGCCACTGCCCCTAGGACTAAGGGAGTTCTACCTTATTTAATCTAGATAGCTTGAAGCTCTCTTCACCCTATTTCTTAAGCTCTAAACGCCGCGGAGGTGCCTAGCTACATTAGGCAACTCCTAGGTAATAGTAGCCTAGGCTACGGTACTAACGGCGCCTACGGCCCTAGAGGCGAAGCCCCCCTAAGACAACTAGTAGCAACTTATAGAGGACGTAAAAAGTATAGAAACTAACGATTAGCTCCCTTACCGGTCTCTATAGGTAATGATCACTTAGCTACGTACGGCGCTTATACTATCGTATTACCGAGGGCAACAAGAAATAAGGACGACGTCCTAGGCGATTAGTAAGGCCACCCGGAATTAACACCCCTATAGCTAGGCATCGGTCGCGGCATCGATACTAGGCCCCCGCCTAACGTACGATATAGTTACGATCCGTATTGTAGTAAAGGAAGACTAGGCCGAAGTTACGAAGCTATCGAACAAGGAGCTCGCCTAACGAATCAACTAACTAGGGGTGGTCGTAGTGAACTAATAGTCTAACGGTACTCTATAGATCTATACTAGCTCTACTACTACTAGGAGGCACCTAGAGGCATAGCTATAGTAGGCATCTAAGGTTACGGTATTAGCGAAGGTCTTAACGAAACAATTTACGATCCTAGTCTACGATATACCTAAGGAGTTTGACCTAACTAACTAGGGTCACCTACGCGCTCTCTAAGAGGACAACCCGGTCACTCTTAACTCTCTAATCTAGAAGGCGACTTGGCTCTATAGGAAATGGCTAGAAGGCAAGAAGGCCTCGGCGCTAATAGTATAGCTATAAGACGCGAAAGCGGCGGATCTAGCGATAGAACAAGGCCTAGTCTAGCAATATAGCCTTAAGATAGTAGAAAAGCACTCCTTATCCTTTCGTGTCCTCTAATGCTTCAAATGCTAATAGTATAGACACCAAACCTACACGTGCATAAACAACTAGGCCTACTCGAACTATATAGGAGACTATATGTCTAGGGACTATATATCGACTACGAGACGGTACGCGAACTATCCGGGGCACTACCTATCGTATAGTACGGAATGCCTATAGCGGAAACTAGCGAAAAACAAGGCAATTATAAACAGAACCGTCGCCCTAAGATTCTACGGCGACTATAAGGCTAGTATATACCGGAACTAACTAGCGGCGGTCGGGTATAAGCGCCCTAGGGCCGAGAACGATATAAAGGATACGTAACCTAGGGCGTACGGGAGGCCACGTACTCTACTAGCTACGGCGAGGGAATCTAACTAGGCCCGGCTCCCCTTTAGTATATAGCCGATAGGCGTAGACTAGGACGTATAGGGTAGTAGGACATAGGACGATATAGAGGAAATGATTGTCGATGCCGATAACTAGCCTCGACACGCTTAGCATCATCTAGTATAACGTTAACTATAGCAAGGATATAGTCTAGAACCATTTCCTATACGAGGCGGACCCGCGCGTCTACTACGTCCTTATAATCTAGGAGCTATAGATTAACCCGTACTATAAGAGACTAACGACCTACAAGTTACTAGGCTATACGACATGCCTACGAGGCGACGGCAGACCCCGTACGTGCTTCTATGTTAGTAAGGATATACTAGAATCCGACTAGGAGGTAGTGTACTACGTAGACGAAGAAGGCGGGGGCGATATTACCTCCCTCTACGTAGGTAGTACCTAGATACACAACCTATATATACAACCGCTAGCCTCGAGGTCTAGCCGCGACCTAGGGGTCTATAGACACCTAGATAGTGCGCTTAAGAGACAAGGGTGCCACATCGTAGTAGGAGACTTCAATATATACTACCCTTCCTAGGAAAGCCTTATGTAGCCGCACCCTATAGCCGACGAAGTACTCGACTTAATAGCGAGTAACGCAATTGCCCTTAATACCCCGAAGGACCTAGGCACCTAGAAGAGAGGGGGACTCTAAGGCACGATCGACCTCTCCTAGATCTTAGATAGCTACTACTATACGGTAACCTACTATAGGATCGAACATAAACTCGAGGCGTCGTTAGACTATATACTAGTTAGGACCTCTATTACGATATAGATATAACGTATACTAGCGAGAACCCCTAAGCTAAACTAGGGAAGGGCCTACTAGGCTAATATCTAGGCGTACCTCGATAACTCTAAGAGGCTAGTCTAGATCGCGTAGTAGTAATACAACAGTAAAGACGAGATAGACGAAGTAGTCTAGGGGTTGATAGACGAAATAAGAAAAGCGACCTTACTTTACGTTCCGCTTACCTAACTAACGATATAGTCTAAACTATACTAGACGCCGGAGTGTACTACGGTAGTAAGAGAAGCGAGGAGAGCCCGCCGGGTATAGACGAGTAGCTATAGCGAGGAGGCCTAGAACGTATATAGGGAGGCATACTAATAGAAGAAAGCTATAATACGAAGGGAGAAAGCAGTCGGCTAGAGGGCTATAGTAGAAGAAATCGCCGGCAAGCTAGAGAGGATATAGAAGCTAGCGAAATAGGCCCGGTAGGACCCTATATAGGGCCCCTCCTTCTCTATCCTAGCGCTACAATCGCCTAGTAGCCCGGTTAGCGACCCCGAGGCTAAGGCGCGTCTACTAGCTAGTAAGTTCTTCCCGCCCCTAGTCGAGGCTAATCTAAGCGACATAAACAGTATAAAGGATACGTAACCTAGGGCGTACGGGAGGCCACGTACTCTACTAGCTACGGCGAGGGAATCTAACTAGGCCCGGCTCCCCTTTAGTATATAGCCGATAGGCGTAGACTAGGACGTATAGGGTAGTAGGACATAGGACGATATAGAGGAAATGATTGTCGATGCCGATAACTAGCCTCGACACGCTTAGCATCATCTAGTATAACGTTAACTATAGCAAGGATATAGTCTAGAACCATTTCCTATACGAGGCGGACCCGCGCGTCTACTACGTCCTTATAATCTAGGAGCTATAGATTAACCCGTACTATAAGAGACTAACGACCTACAAGTTACTAGGCTATACGACATGCCTACGAGGCGACGGCAGACCCCGTACGTGCTTCTATGTTAGTAAGGATATACTAGAATCCGACTAGGAGGTAGTGTACTACGTAGACGAAGAAGGCGGGGGCGATATTACCTCCCTCTACGTAGGTAGTACCTAGATACACAACCTATATATACAACCGCTAGCCTCGAGGTCTAGCCGCGACCTAGGGGTCTATAGACACCTAGATAGTGCGCTTAAGAGACAAGGGTGCCACATCGTAGTAGGAGACTTCAATATATACTACCCTTCCTAGGAAAGCCTTATGTAGCCGCACCCTATAGCCGACGAAGTACTCGACTTAATAGCGAGTAACGCAATTGCCCTTAATACCCCGAAGGACCTAGGCACCTAGAAGAGAGGGGGACTCTAAGGCACGATCGACCTCTCCTAGATCTTAGATAGCTACTACTATACGGTAACCTACTATAGGATCGAACATAAACTCGAGGCGTCGTTAGACTATATACTAGTTAGGACCTCTATTACGATATAGATATAACGTATACTAGCGAGAACCCCTAAGCTAAACTAGGGAAGGGCCTACTAGGCTAATATCTAGGCGTACCTCGATAACTCTAAGAGGCTAGTCTAGATCGCGTAGTAGTAATACAACAGTAAAGACGAGATAGACGAAGTAGTCTAGGGGTTGATAGACGAAATAAGAAAAGCGACCTTACTTTACGTTCCGCTTACCTAACTAACGATATAGTCTAAACTATACTAGACGCCGGAGTGTACTACGGTAGTAAGAGAAGCGAGGAGAGCCCGCCGGGTATAGACGAGTAGCTATAGCGAGGAGGCCTAGAACGTATATAGGGAGGCATACTAATAGAAGAAAGCTATAATACGAAGGGAGAAAGCAGTCGGCTAGAGGGCTATAGTAGAAGAAATCGCCGGCAAGCTAGAGAGGATATAGAAGCTAGCGAAATAGGCCCGGTAGGACCCTATATAGGGCCCCTCCTTCTCTATCCTAGCGCTACAATCGCCTAGTAGCCCGGTTAGCGACCCCGAGGCTAAGGCGCGTCTACTAGCTAGTAAGTTCTTCCCGCCCCTAGTCGAGGCTAATCTAAGCGACATAAACAGCTCTACTCCCCTAGCCCCTAGTATCGCGGTCTAATAGGAGGTGTCCGAGGGAGAAGTTGCCGCTATACTAAGGAAGTTACCGGCGAAGAAAGCCCCGGGGCCGGATAGGATCCTAAACGAGCTACTAAAGAAGTGTAGAGATCAACTAGCCCTAGTAGTTATAGCGATCTTTAACGCCTACCTATAGACCGGGTACTACCCGATAGCTTTTAAACAATCGACGATAGTAGTCCTACCTAAGCCGTAGAAGGAAGACTATACGTAGGTGAAGTCGTACCGCCTAATTACGCTCCTTAAAACTCTTAGGAAGGCGCTTAAGAAGCTGGTTATAACGAGACTCTCCGAGGCGGTAGAGGAACACTCCCTACTCCCGGACACCTAGATAGGTACGCGCCTATAGCGATCGACGCTATCCGCGATAGAACTTATTATCTCTTAGGTAAAGGCTATCTAGTATAAGAATAGGGACAAGGTGGCTTCCTTACTTAGCCTAGACATATCGGGAGCCTTCGACTACGTATTATACCCGCGGCTACTCTATATCCTAAGGTCGAAAGGACTCCCTAAGTAGCTTGTCAACTTCGTACGGTCCTACCTCTAAAACCGTAGTACGTCGATCCTAGTCGGCTAGTACAGAAGCCTATTTCAAGCAGTCTATACTAGAATCCCGTAAGGCTTAACGCTAGTACCTATTCTATTCCTCTTCTTTATAGCGACGCTACTCCTAGCCCTAGAATCCTAGAACACCGCTACGAGCGGCTTCGTAGACGATATAAACATCCTAGCGTGATCTTCCTCGACTAAGGAGAACTATAGGCTACTAGAAGAGAAGCACAAGATCTACGAGGACTAGGCTAGGAGGTACGGGGCTCGGTTTGCCCTAGAAAAGTACAATCTAATACACTTTACGCGCCGGCCACGGTTCTATAATATATAAGCTTCTATCTAGATATAGGGGCATACGACTAACCCGGTAAATTAGCTTAGGATCCTCGGACTATAGGTAGACCCGGCGCTACGGTAGAGGAAGTACGTATAGGCAATATTACGGAAAGCTAAACACAATATAGCATCATACTAGAGGCTCACTACGTCTATATAGGGGGCGGACTTCCGGTAGTTACGACTTCTATATACGGCTATTGTACGGCTAGTCCTTACCTATAGTAGCTAAGTATAGTCCTTAGGCGAGAGGGCCTACCTATCGAAGGGACTCGTCGCGCCGCTAGCGAAGATCTAAAACTAATGCCTAAGGAAGGTCACCGGGGCATATAAGTCGATACTAACGAGGATGCTTAAGTACGAGACCGCTATACCGCCGATCGACCTATACATCTAGGGACTACGGACCTCCTACTTAGATAAGTCGGCATAGTACCTAGTATAGAAGGTTATCGCTAGTATAGTCGTAAGGGCCCGCGAATTAGTACTAGCGTATAGGGGCATTCGACCCGGAAACGAGCCGAACTACCGGGTAAGGGACGAATAGCTAGCAACATAATAGGAAGGTAAGAAATCGTTTGTAGAGCAACTATAGAAAGAGAGGTAGAACAACTAGGTTATAGGGTATAGTAGACGCCCTTAGCTAGCGGGACAACCTAAGGAATAGTTAGCTACAAAATCCGCGGTCAAGTACCCCCCGAAACTTATCTACTACCGCCTTACGAGGGTATAGAGTAGTATAGTAACCTAACTACGAAGCGAACACATCGGCCTCTAGGGGTACCTATTATAGAGGAAGGTTCTAGGATACACGAATACTAGCTGCCCCTACGGCTATCGCTCCTAGAACGTACGGCACGTACTCCTCGTCTGTCCGAGGTGGTCGCTAGGAAGGGGGGAGTAGATAGTAAAGGCGAGGAACCGGACGATTAGGGCACTTCTTAACAACGCTAAGGACCTACGGCGTATTACGAACTAGATACTAGAGAAGGGCCAGCTAGAATAGTACCGCCTAGTAGGAGCAGTATAGGAAGAGAGGACACGACGTAGCGCGACGAGACCGGCTAGGAGCGGGGGCTAACGGGGTAGTAATATAGACTACGTACGTTTAGAGGGAAAGCTAAACTAGATAAGGAGTAGTCGGGGGCGGGAAGGGTTTTCACCTATTCGGGTTTCCCTTTGTATATAACAATAGATATATACCTATATAGGCCGGATAGGGTCCTAGAACAGGGGAATAACAAATCTATCTATCTAATACTACGCTTAATATAGCTAACCGTATTAACCTCCGTAAGGCGTAAGATACTAAGGACTAGATAGACCGACTCGAGGATATAATCGATACGGAATAGGCGACTAGATAGTCCCTAGAAGAGGAGGTTACGCGACTAAAGGAGGAGATCGCTAAGCGCGATAATACTATCGTTATCGACCTAGACGAGCTTACGAGGGCTAAAGATATAAAGAATGTATATCGTACGTAGTATAAGGTAGCGGAGAGTAAGCTAGTAGAGACCAAGACTAAGCTCGTAGTAGCCGAGAAGCGTATTAATAAGCTTAAGAAGCAAGAGAGGACCGTAGCCGGTCTAAGGAAAAGTAAGACCTACTACCTTAGTAAACCGAGTCTAAAGAGTTACTAGAGCGTCGGTAGAATAGAGATAAGCCTAATAAGAGGAAGTCGGACCCGGATTTATCGGACTTATTAGACGACGAGGACGACGGTAATAAGGGCCGTAAGAATAGCCGTAAGGACGGTAGTCGTAAGGGTAGGAAGAATCGCCTAAGTACCGACTTAGATAGTAACCCTATCTCCGTATATACGACTTACGACGCCGACATAACTACTAGTATTAAGTCCTCTAACGAGCTAAAGGCCCTTACTAAGTTCGATCTAAAGAGCGACGATATTAAGTTCTAAGAGTAGTAGCGTACTACCGAAGCTAAGCTCTAAGCCTCGAAGTACCGTACTATAAAGGACTCCCTTTAGAACGTCTAGAGCTAGTTAAACAACGGTATATAGACCTATATCGACTTAAAGATCCCTAGTCTTACTAAGTCTACGGAAGGCACGACTACTTAGTACGCTTCTATAGATAAGATAATAGAAGATATAGCCCGCCGCTACGGTACCCGTAATACCTATACTAATACTATTACTAAGCTTAATAGTCTATAGTAGGGTAATAAGGAGAAGCTTAGTGACTTCTACCTATCCTTCCGTAAGAACGCCGATATCGTTAACCTTAATAACGGCGCGAAGGAAAAGAAACTCGAGAAGGACTTCCTACTCCGTAGGTTAAACTCGCGCTACGACAACCGAATTATAAACGAGGATATAGTCAATATGACCCTTAAGTAAGTCGTGTCTACGCTATATAACTACGAGGACAAATTTAAGGCGTTCGACCTTAAGTACGGTAAGACCGGTAATAGTTATAAGACCTAAGGTAATAAGAAGACTACTAAGGGTAACGACGATAAGAAGGATTCAACTTCGGGTAGTAGCGATAATAATACTAACCCGAACGCTAAGACTAAGTAGGCTAATCGACCTTAGGCATTTTAGTATATCTAATCTTTAGATACTACTTACGCCTAGGAATATATCGATTAGAATCGGTACTTAAAATATGAATAAGAAGGTTACCGCCGTATTAATACTGATTAGTACCCCCGTCGAGATGTCGCCCGCCGCCTATTTACGCTAGGCTATAATCTAAGTAATAACCGCCGTAACGGTAGTAATAGTAGTAAAGCTAATAATACCGGCGGCGCGGGAAACGCCTAGTCTACTCCGTAAGCGTAATACGTAGTAGACCGTACGAGTTAGAGTTACGAGAAAACGAGAAAAAGTATAAATATAAATATAGGCCTCCTAAGAGAGATAAGGTTTTAAGTATATCGGTATACTCTCTACTAGCTATAAACTACTCTATAGATAAACATAATCCGGTCATAGCTTCTTATCTAGTTATACGATATATAGATAGATAGATATTTCATTAAGCTGTTGTAGTGCCCTTTGGCCTATGCAGCTATGCTATCTTGTTTTTGTATATATAGAGGGGAAACCGTGTTGGTGAAAACCCCTCCTCCTTCCCGCCTGTCTTTTCCTCCTTTATACGATATATAGTAAATAGAAAGATCCCTACTTAAACCCTTTATAATAATAGTACTAACTCTACGTACTTTAATATCGACTTTACGTATAAGAACAACCTTAATATAATATAGCTACCTAATCCGTTAGGGCCAATATTAGTAGATAGCCGACCTACTAGTAACCTTATTACTTATAGAATAACGGTATAGATTTAGATCGGTAACTACGTAGAGACTAGGTCTAGCTACTACGTATTACTAGAATACAATATAGTCCTCGGCTATCCCTAGTACGACAAGTATTAACCTACGTTCTACTATACGTTAGGAACTATAACCCTATTCTTACTATATTATCGATAGAACTATATACTCGGAACTAAACTAGTATACGTATAGTCTATTAACGACAAGGGTATTATACTAAGAGGCGTTCTTTAGACCGAGATACTAGTACTAGAGAGTTCGCGACCTTAAGCTCTATCTAATTACGTTAAACCCTACGTAGAGGATAAAGACGAACCTATAGTAGTATAGGAGACGTATACGACGAAGGTAGTAATACAATATGCCGTCGATATCTACGATAAACCGGAACCGTCTTATTACGTCCGCTAGCTACTACCCGCTAATAGGGTTAAAATACTTAAGCCTCTAGCGCGTCGAACGAAGAAAGAACTAGAGGTCGAGACTAAGCTAGAGATCGATATTAAGCCTATTAATATAGAAGTACTTCGGCGTATAAGCCGGAGGAAGGGCTATAAAGTATATATAATGTTACGGTAGCTCCGTAAGTAGAGGATTCGGATCGAGTCACGTGACTCCTAATTATATAATATTAATAACTAAGCTCGGCCTAAGCGCGACCTCCGCTTCCCTTAAGAAGCTCTCTCTCTCTTAGACCTACCTTCTCTCTTTAGCTATCGACTTCGTTAATAAACCACTACTATACTCGCCTACTATAGCCTTACAACACTTCGATAGCTCTATAATAAGGACGCTACTATATATAGCGCCGCTTACGAAAAAAGCCGCGACTCCGCGTACTCGAAGCCGCGATATTACGTATCTTCGGAAGTCGCGATATATAGCGACTTCCTTAGTACTAGCGATAGGTAGCGTAGTGCTCTCTTCTTAGAAGCTGCCGTTTAAGATATAACTTATTCTATAGCTAGAGTAAACGGCTATAGCGGCGACAAGACTTAGCGTATTAGTCGCCTAGCTAGACTTACTCGAAACTTAGAACTCTTTACCCGAGCCGACGAATATACGTAGTTAGACGACACGATAGTTAGACTCGATTCTACTAAGTACGCCGAATAGTAGCGGGCAATCCTCGACGAGTTACTAGAAGAGGAGGAAGAAGGTAATCGGATATAGGAGATTCCCGACTACTTCTACCTCGCGGATCTTATTCGAGACTCGGACATTACTACCTATTAGAAGGCTAACGTAGAGTAGGATTAGGCCCGCTAGGACTTCGTGGTCGATATTACGGATAGCTAAGGCTTAAGCTCGACCTTACGTATTCCTCTCGATTAGCTAAGTATACTCGAATCGGCTTCCCTACGTTATTAAGTTTAAAACTAACCGGAAGCTATATTATATACGCTCCGAAGACTCGAGGCCGACTATCGCTAAGCTATCCTAGATAGGGCGGCGTTATAGAAAACTAACGAGCTCAATAAGAATAAGTACGAGGAAGTATACTCGGAACTCTAGCGTACGGCCTAAGAGGGGTATAATTATAAGCTAGAAGCGGAGCGCCTTTAGAAGGAGACAGAACGTCTTTAGAATAAGACAAAGCGCCTTTAGAAGGAGGCTAATCAATAGTAATATAATACTAAGGCGGCCGAGAAGGCTACTAAGATCGTAGATAAGGAGGTCGCTATACTTAAGGATAAGGTAAAGGTACTTAAGGACCTCGTACTAGACGATACCGCGCCTACGGTAGCGCACATTACTAGTCTTTAGTAGACGATTAAGGACCTCCGATAGTAAGTCGCCGACGCTAACGGTATACGCGGCCGATAATAGTCTAAGTAGCGCTCTACGCGATTACTCTCGGCATTACGCCGCCGACGAGGAGATAAGGCTCCTAACGAGTTAGTAAATAAGCCTAATATACCTACCAAACTACCCGCTAAGAAGTCTAAGAAGGATAAGCGTAAGAAGAAGCGTAATAATCCGTATAACTCTAATTTAATAGATCTATTATTATTAGATTCCGAGTCTGACTTCGAAGACGTTCGACCCTATAAGAATAAGTATAAGAAGGCTACTACGAACGAGGTCGATAATAATAGCTTCAAAATCGTCGAGGCCCTAGCGGACACTAGTATCGACGTAGTACGCTATAATCCTACTATAACTAAGGACTTTAAGATATCTACCCGAGTCGATATACCTAAGCCTAAGTTCTCGGGAAAGAACGTTAGTAAAGACTTACTAAACCTCGACGCGTAGATAATTTAGGTAGGTAATAAGATCGTAGTAACCGTATTTAAGGACGTACCGTCTATATTAAGGTTTATCTAGGAGTATATAACGGGACTAGCTTAATAGATACCCCGTAACTACGTGCCTTAGAAGATTACCTTCGGTAGACAAGTTACGGGCAAGCTATTTAAGATAGTCCGTAAGGCTTTAAAGTTCCTTAACTAGAACTTCGGTAAGTACGACCCCGAGGGCACCGCGCGGAATAATATAAACGCCCTTAAGATAACTAAGACCGATAAGTTTTTAGTATTCTACTCCCGCTACTAGAAGGAGCGCGCGCGTCTCCTACCTACTATAAGCTATAAGTAGGAAGCCTAGGAACTTAAGTCTAAGCTTAGTTTTAAATACCGTACGCGTCTTATTAGCTAAGACTTTAAGACGGTTAAGCTACTATTAGTATAGTACTACCGACTAGAGAGCGAGCTAGCTTAGCTCGAGATCGATCTCCCTCGTAAGGCTAACGAGAAGGAACTAAAGGATAGGAAGCTACCTAGTACTAAGCCGCCGGCTATACCTACGGTAGTATAACTACTACTAGTAGCTCTACTAGCTAACGCGTCCGTACCTCTTAGCCGCTCTCTATATACTAATAAGCCTCTACTACCCTAGAACTAGCGAC
This sequence comes from Fulvia fulva, assembly GCF_020509005.1. Taxonomy (NCBI): domain Eukaryota; kingdom Fungi; phylum Ascomycota; class Dothideomycetes; order Mycosphaerellales; family Mycosphaerellaceae; genus Fulvia; species Fulvia fulva. The sequence continues at coordinate 3,591,620 of NC_063021.1, forward strand.
CTAAGCGTTTTAAGAACCTAGCCGCGCTTACCTAGGATAAGCGTACTCGAATTATCGCTATAGGCGGTGATCTTTATTACCGCCGGACCGACTATAGTCCTAGTATAGCTAAGTATCTACTCGACCTATACGAACGCCCTAAGAAGCGAGCTAGTAACAACGGTATTACCGCGGTACCGGTAGTAATACCGTCGGAAAACGCCTAGACTATTATCTAAGCGTAATAGATAGTAGTCCGATATAGGAAGTATTATATTAGGATAAATATAAGCACCCCTACGAACATTATAAGAAACACTAGTATATATATAAGATATAGGCACTCTCCTTATAAGCCCGATCGAACACGCCCTCCTTTATAGAAGTAGATAGAGGACCTAAGATCTTACATTACTTTATAGTTAAGGGTAGGGCAAATATATATACTACAAACATATTTCTTAATAATAGTACTAATACTGAAATTTTAAACACTTCCTTTATACGTAAACATAACATTCTAATATATAACGTCGAACTATATACGCTTAGACTCGGCGATAGGTCGTAAGTACCTACGATTATTACTAAGGCCGCGGATATTAAGCTAAGTCTTAGCGGTTATATATAGAACGTATTTAATACTTCGTATCTAATACTACGTACGATATACTACTAGGCCTTATATAGTACGCTAAGTACATGCCCTATAAAGATTAGCGTAGGTCTAGAATTACTTTTAATAACCCTTACTATAGCGAGTACTCCCTATACAAAGGTGTTATACTACTAGTCGTCTCCCTACGTATTACCGACTCCTTCCTAACACCCGACTACGATACGCTAGAGCGACTAGACTTTACTAACATACCGGTCCCCTTAGCTATTGCGGAAGTCGGTCTTAGAGATATTAGTCGGGGAGGAGAGCCCGATATTTAGTAGATTAATATCTACTAGCTACGTAGGTAGTATCGTATACGCGGTATAGAGGTCTATACGATATATATTAACCCGCGAGAAACTTACGCTATAAAAAGTATAGCGGACCCGGTCACGGCCTAAGTACTCGGCCTATACGCTATAACGGCTCGTAAGGTTATAGCTAGTAACTTAGCTTTTGCTTATATAATATACGTTAAAAAGGACTACTATCGCGCCCTCTAGCGTCGATAGGAGTACTAAGCGGAGGTATATACGGTAAACGCTATAGACTACGATATGTTTATAGAGAAGCTATATCGTAAGGAAAAGCCGGCTGATCTGTCTAAGCTACCGGTAGAGTACTAATATCGGAAAGCTCTATTTTCTAAGGTAGACTTAGAAAAGCTACCTCCGTACCGACCCGGGCTAGATTATAAGATCAAGCTTAAAAAAGACTATAAGCTACCGTTTAAACGTCCGTATCCGATATTAAACAAAGAAGCGGAAGTTATAAAGGTATAGATAGATAACTAACTAGAGAGGGGCAATATCTAGCGAAGTAACTTACCGTTTATAGTACTAGTTATTATCGTCCGTAAGTTTAGAGGTAGCTTACGTATCTATATCGACTATCGAGGGCTTAACGTAATCACCGTGAAATCTCGATACCTAATTCTACTTATATAGGACACGCTTAACCGAATAAGCGGTAAGAAGTACTTTGTAAAGCTAGATGTAATTATAGCCTTTAATCGACTAAGGGTCGCGGAAGGCGACGAATAGAAAACCGTATTTACGACGCGTTACGGACAATTCGAATGTTTAGTTATACCCTTCGGGTTATATAACGCTCCTAGAAGCTTCTAGTTATATATTAACGACGCGTTACGTAAGTATCTAGACGACTTCACTTCCGTATATCTAGACGACGCCCTGATTTTTAGCGATACGCTTAAGGAGTATATTACCTATATAGATAAGGTAATAGCTAGGCTCTAAGTAGCCGGGCTCTAACTCGACATTAATAAGTACGATTTCTATATATAGTAAACAAAGTACCTCGGACTTATTATTAGAGCCGACGGCGTTAAAATAGACAAGGAAAAGATTGTAGCTATATAAGAGTAGGAGACACCTCGTAACTATACGGACATCTTGTCGTTCCTTAGATTCTATAACTTCTACCGGCGCTTTATTCGTAATTACTCGGGTATTATATACCTACTTATATAGCTTACGAAGAAGGACGTGCCGTAGATATAGAACGATACTTACTAGCGAGCGTTCGATAGTATAAAGTAGGTATTTATAGAAGACGAGGTAGTCCTTACTTACTTCGTTACTAGACGAGAAACGAAGCTCGAGACTAACGCCTCGGACTACGTTATAGCCGTAGTCCTATCGTAGAAGGTTAAAGACGGCGTATAGCGGCCCGTAGCGCTTATATCTAAGAAGATGTCTCTATAGGAGTGTAATTACGACATCTACGATAAGGAACTCCTAGCTATTATAGACGACTAACTACCCTAGTAAGTAAGGGCGCGCCTAGTGACCTTAAAATAGCTTACGCGTAGGTGTTTATACTTGCCGGTCTACGGGCCGTAAAGTATATATAGCGATCTTGAAAAAAAAGATAATAAATCTGAAATTTTTAGATTTCTATATCTTCGCCTTATAGAGAGATTCCTCGTAAATCCTTAGCTTCCTACTAAGGTCGCCTCCTAACTATATATATCTTAGTAGTACCCCTATACACCCCTACTACGTAATTAACCGTTAAAGGTTAACGAGATTCGACGCGCAAATTTCAGGGTCTAAAGGGGCCATTAGCTCGTTAATATATCCTCCCCTATTACGAAACTGTCTCTAGTTTTACCTCCGCTACGCTAATATAGACTAAGAACCTATACCTATAAGTTATACGTAAAGAAGGCGGGTCTAGCGTCTAGTCAAGTAGTTAGTCTAGAGATATTAAGGAGATCGTAAGTTTATTCTATAAGGGGCTAAGGAGGCTAAGTCAAAGTCTAGTCTTCGTAGTAAGCCTACTCTTAAATTAAGGATATAGCCTAGAAATTAGTTAAGTACGCTAGAAAATAGGTACTAGAAACTAAAACTCTTAAGTAAACTCCTTACGCCTAAGAAAAAAAAGAAATAATAGAGTCCTATCCCTCCTTTAACCTAAATTATAGTGAATTTGACCATCTCCTCCGTAATAAGGTTATAAGGCCGTACCTATAGTCTCGTCGGCTTAGATTCTAGTTCCGGAAGTATAGTAGCTCTATTAATACTTATTAGAAGTATATCATCATCCTCTTTGTCGTTAGATTTAGACGTAGTAGGTCTATTCTTATTCTGAAGATCGCCTTTTTCGACATTCGCCACATTAACCCTATTCTCTAGCGCTATAATGTCTTTAGCTTTAGGAAGATTAAGCTCCGGGTCCGGTCTTAACTATAGGATTAGCTTTCGGTTCTCTCGGGCTTATATACCCTTCAACCTCGTACTATTAAGCTCCTCGAGGACGTATATACTAAACCCCGAGTACACCTTAGCTATACGATACAGCCTAAGCTAGCGGTAACTAATCTTTCTAGATAGGTCATCCTTATACGGCTTGTCGAACTTGACTATAAGATCTCCGACTTAGAACCCCTAGAAGTTAATACTACGTTTAGTATCAAAGTATTCCTTACTTAGGGTACGAAGCCTTACTCTTTATAACTATAACTCCTAAAGACTTATGTCCCGTACCTATGACTAACGCGCCCGAATAGCTAATAGCTCCTCCGTTAATCTAATAGATCCCTATTTATATTTCGCCTATATCGGGTATTCTACCTCGATCGGGAGAATAGTACGATAGCTATATAGAACCTCCGCTAGCGTTATACCCGTAATTCTAGATACCGTAGTTCTATTAGCCTAAAGTACCGTAGTAATCTATCGTTCCTAGGACTTATAGGTGTTCTTAGTAAGCTTAGCTAATATAGCTAGAATAGGTCGATATCCTACTTCTATAGTTATATTTAACTACGGATAGTAGGGTAAGATCCGGATATACTTAATATCTATACTAATAAGTATCCTCTCTACCTCTCCTTCGTTAATACTAGCGTTATTAAGTACAATCTTATAGTAGTATCTATACCGGCTAAACACTATCTCGTATAGGAACTTAGTAATCGCCCGCGAATTTAGAGGCTTTCGTACGACCTTCGCCTTAATCTACCTACTTAGAGCTTCTCGGGCGATAAGTAAGTACCCGTTTCTATATACGTAGACGGGATCGTAGTACTACCTCTCTCCTATAACCTACTAAGTCGATAAGTATATTTCTCCTACTCTCTAGTTGCCTTTGCGAAAGTTGTAAGGAGTATAAGTCCTTACCTAATTCGATACGTCGGAGAAGTAGCCCTCCTAGTAATACCGGCTAGTAACAAGATTATATACTAGCTCTATACTCTAGTGACTATACTTTTCGTAACAGTATATTACGATCTCTTTCTAAGCATTATTATCGTCTACTACTAGCTACATCGGTGCACCCCTTCGTCGCTAATAAAACAAGAGCTTGTCTCTTAAGTAGTACCGAGGACTCTTCTTAACGAGGTTTCGATACTTAGCCCGGGTGACCCCTTCCGGTCGTGTTCGATATACTAGAATATAAGCTATAAGCTCGGAATTGTTACTATACTAGGGTTCGAGGAGTCGTTTACGCTCTAGAATAACGGGGAAAGTATTAACTAGCTCGGCGTAACGGAAGAATTTGTCGTTAATTATCTTATTAATGTTATCGCTAGGTTCCGTAACCTCCTTAGCTATAGGTAGTTTACGAGACAGTACATCCGGTCCGGAGTACTTCTTTCTATCGACATGCCTTACTTTAAAGGTATATAGCTAGATCTAAGTAACCTACCTTACTATTATAGAGTTTAGAATGTCGGATACTAGCCGATTTAACTACTATACTAGCGTTTTAGTATTAACTTCGAGGATAAAGTCTACTCCTACGAGGTAGCGCTATACCTTCTTAAGGCCCTTTAGTACTCCGAGGCACTCCCGCTTTCCTATATCGTACTTAGCCTCGTTTACGTTCTAGGTACCGCTCTTATACCTTACCGGGTGTCTTCGTCGAGTGTTATCTAGTAATTCCTACGATATTATACAACCCTACCTAATGCTACTCGCGTTGATAGAAACGAAGATCCTACTAGCTCCTAGGGCGTAGGAGATAGTTACTGACGCTAGTACTATTACTAAGAATCTTACTAGGTTCTCTTTCGAGAACTACTTATTCTTAGTATAGATAAACTCGACGTCCTTCCTTAAAAGCTTATATATTAGCCGAGCGACGATTACGAACTAGGGGACCTAAATCCGGAAGTAAATATATATCCTAATATAAACTCGAACGTCCTTTACGTACTTTAGGGTTAACTAGTTTAAGATCTTAGCTACTACCTTAGGATCTAGATAGCGGCCGCTCGGGCTAGTAATATAGCCTAGAATCTTTAGGGTCTTATAAAGCCACTACGACTTCTCCCCTACGACTACCGCTCCGGCCCTCTCTAGGTCCGTAAGAATAAGATTAAGGGACATAATATGTTCTACGACCTATTGTCGAAGGCTAGGCTCTACCTTAGCGTCACTATAGTCCTTAGTAGGACCTTTTACGCCGATATCGTTAAGAAATAGTTTTGCTCGGTAAGAAATATAGTCTATTAACACCTTGGTTACTACCCGTACGAACTGAGTAACTGAGTTCGTCGTACCCTATAGTAACGTTATATACCGTATAAGCCTAAGAGGCGTTATAAAGGCCGTCAAGTCTCGGCTACTTTCGTTAAGCGTGATCTAGTCGTACCCCGAAAACAAGTCTACTAAAGAGGCTACTCTACACCTAGTAAAGTCTTCCGAGAACCCGTCCGTATCTAGAGGAATGTTCGTATCCCTTATTATCACCTCGTTTAAGAGTATAGCGGAGTTGATCAACCTATATAGTATAGCTTTACTATTTAGCTCGACTTTCTTCGCTACTAAGAACTAAGTATTCGTATAAGCACCTTGACTATACTTAAGAATTCTGTTCTTAATTCGAGCGCGGATTATCTATTCTATAATCGCTCGTAAGCTTAGGTATAACCGAATGTTCCGCGCCTACTACGGTTTATACGTAATCGTTATCATCTTCTAAGGAGGTATAACATTATATCTAATCTACCGTATATAGCTAAAATCCTACGCTAGAACACCTTCTCGGTTAAAGAGCATTTTATTGAACATTTGTCTTTCCTTAGCCGAGAGAGCGATACTAACCTTAATACTAGCGAGCCTTTCGGGTGTGATCCTCGAGCCGCGCTCAAAACTAGAGAACTTTTTAATAAGATACCTCCTATCGAACGGGCCTTACCCTACTAGTATTAGATATTCCTAGTAAAGGGCCTTCCGCTTCTAATCTATATCACTATCTACTTTCGACTAAGGCCTCTCGTAAACGCTCGCGTTAATAGGTCTTTTCTTATTAGCTTTACGCTTATATATAGTAAATATATACGGTATCCTAATACCGGGTCTATATAACCCTACGTCTTGTTTCTAAGCCTACCTATTAATCTGGCCCTGTTTTAGGATCTCCGTATACTAGTCGCCCTATACGGAGTATATATTTGTAATGACCTACTCTCCTAGAGCGTTAGTAGTCACCTTAGCGCTTAAGTATTAGCGGTTCCCGAGCAGTCCTAGTAATTTCTTCGAATACGGGCTAAGGTCGAGGACATTTTCTCTTTATTATTATACGGGGCCGCGGTAGTTCTTAAAGTAGTCGAAGACAGTCGTGTCTATAGGCTTAGGTTTTAGCTTCGTTATACCTTCTTATCGATATTAATACGCCGTATTATTAGAACACTTCGCCCCTAATTTATTTGCTAAGGTCTCCCCGACTAGACTCGAAAAGCGGACTTGTTTCAAAACCGGACTTCTAATGCTTATAGCGGGTTAACGACCGTGAATTAACCCGCGTTCGTATTTTTCGAGGACTATAGAAGTTCTTAAAGAGTTTTGAACTTATTAGTACCTATAATAGCCGTAATTATTATACTTTCACCTTTCCTACTAGCGATTATTCCCTCCTATAATCGATCGTTGTAGTTACGGCCTATTAGTCGTACCTTTCTATACTAAGGGCGGCTAAGAATCGTAGGCGAATCTAGATTAGCGGAGACAAACATTTCGATCTAGTAGTATATAGATAGATAGATTTGTTATTCCCCTGTTCTAGGACCCTATCCGGCCTATATAGGTATATATCTATTGTTATGTACAAAGGGAAACCCGAATAGGTGAAAACCCTTCCCGCCCCTAACTTCTCCTTATCTAGATTAGCTTTCCCTCTAAACGTACGTAGTCTATATTACTACCCCGTTAGCCCCCGCTCCTAGCCGGTCTCGTCGCGCTACGTCGTGTCCTCTCTTCCTATACTACTCCTACTAGGCGGTACTGTTCTAGCTAGCCCTTCTCTAGTATCTAGTTCGTAATACGCCGTAGGTCCTTAGCGTTATTAAGAAGTGCCCTAATCGTCCGGTTCCTCGCCTTTACTATCTACTCCCCCCTTCCTAGCGACCACCTCGGACAGACGAGGAGTACGTGCCGTACGTTCTAGGAGCGATAGCCGTAGGGGCAGCTAGTATTCGTGTATCCTAGAACCTTCCTCTATAATAGGTACCCCTAGAGGCCGATGTGTTCGCTTCGTAGTTAGGTTACTATACTACTCTATACCCTCGTAAGGCGGTAGTAGATAAGTTTCGGGGGGTACTTGACCGCGGATTTTGTAGCTAACTATTCCTTAGGTTGTCCCGCTAGCTAAGGGCGTCTACTATACCCTACAACCTAGTTGTTCTACCTCTCTTTCTATAGTTACTCTATAAACGATTTCTTACCTTCCTATTATATTACTAGCTATTCGTCCCTTACCCGGTAGTTCGGCTCGTTTCCGGGTCGAATGCCCCTATACGCTAGTACTAATTCGCGGGCCCTTACGACTATACTAGCGATGACCTTCTATACTAGGTACTATGCCGACTTGCCTAAGTAGGAGGTCCGTAGTCCCTAGATATATAGGTCGATCGGCGGTATAGCGGTCTCGTACTTAAGCATCCTCGTTAGTATCGACTTATATACCCCGGTAACCTTCCTTAGGCATTAGTTTTGGATCTTCGCTAGCGGCGCGACGAGTCCCTTCGATAGGTAGGCCCTCTCGCCTAAGGACTATACTTGGCTACTATAGGTAAGGACTGGCCGTATAATAGCCGTATATAGAAGTCGTAACTACCGGAAGTCCGCCCCCTATATAGACGTAGTGAGCCTCTAGTATAATGCTATATTCTGTTTAGCTTTCCGTAATATTTCCTATACGTACTTCCTCTACCGTAGCGCCGGGTCTACCTATAGTCCGGGGGTCCTAAGCTGATTTGCCGGGTTAGTCG